>NC_091821.1:179230335-179830335 GCF_038994185.2 Dermacentor albipictus | reverse complement strand
CAAGTACATAACATTCCAATATTTGTAAAGGAACATCATTAGCTCCGCTGACCGATTTCACAAGAAGTTCATTTCCGCCTTCAAATACAAATGAAGAATGCGACCAATGAGGTCCTAGTTTAGCCGCACATTTAGGAAGATGCAGGATTTGGTGTACATTGTATGTCATTGCACCCAATCCAAACAAAGACTGTGCTCTCACAACAAACTCCGAGAGAAGATCAGATGATCTCATTATGGTCATCTGAAGTGACGGTGTGTCTAGTAGAAGTATATAGACACCCTCCACAAGCAAACTGGAATGTCTGACATACTTATCTGGCAAAAAGCCATGAAGGCATGGTAATGAATAATGAAGAACCCACCACTTCCATTCACTAGCTCTCCAGATTGTGAAGTCTAACAATCTTTGTGGTGTACGTGTGAACCAATTCGGTGGCTTGATTGCCAATAACTTCCTGTTCAAAGAGGCTAAACTTTGTTGTGAACCAATATAAACAGCTTTTCTCTTTTAAATGTGATCATATTTTTATTCTTTTTAAGCTGTTGTATGGTGTATATTTGTTCCAACAATCCTTCCTTTCTGAATGCTGGGCTTCATATTTGATTTATATGCATTGTCTTTTCTGATAATATAAATGCATTATTTCTTACTCATTTTTTGGGCAAATGAGGAAGCTTGCTTCTCCTTGAAGCACATTACACCTATACAACACACATAGATACTGATAGACTATAGATCTGGCAAACTAATATGAATACACTATTACAATAATAAAAAGAATACACTAGTAGAGTTGTGCAAGCAGAATAGCACAGATACGGCCAGAATAGAACTAAAAGTAATTTTATGAGTGTATCAGTTGTATCGTTTCATTATGCAATAGAAACAAACTGATATAATTTTTATTAGGTTGCCCTATCAGATTTTTCGCTAGTGATCTTTCAGTGTAAATGCATATCAACTTTTTGACTAATGCTAATAACTGAACACATGGCTTTTTTTGCTGCAAGTTTTCTTGGACTCCCGCTTCCCTTAAACTTATGCTGTATAATATGCTTGCAAGATAAAAACTGGAGTATGCTTCATCAATCCGGGATACACCGACAAAACACACAACTCTCATATTTAGTTGAAGCCATACAAAACCAACCTGTACATTTTATTGTAGCCGCTTATTCCCATACCGCAAGCATATCAACAATTACAACTTGCCTTGATTGGCCAGGCTTGTCAACAAAAAAACTTACCCATTTATTTCACAAATTCTCTATTGAAACATGTTATTACCTCCTTGTATCTCATTGAGAATGAACTACAACCTCAAGGTACAGGTGCCAACTTGCCAAACCAATCTTTACTATTCCTGTAAAAGGCAGCCTCAGAACACACACACGCACACACATACACACACATATATATCAATGAGCTACAAGGAGGTAATAAAAACATGTTTCAATTGAGAATTTGTGAAATAAACAGGCAAGTTTTCTTGTTGCCTAGCCAATCAAGGCAACTTTTAATTGTTGATATGCTTGTGGCATGGGAATAAGCAGCTACAATAAAATGTACAGGTTGGTTTTTTATGGCTTCAACTAAATATGAGAGTTGTGTTTTTTGTAGGTATATCCCGAATTGATGAAGCATACTCCAGTTTTGATCTTACAAGCATATTACACAGTATAAGTTTAAGGGAAGCAGGAGTCCCAAGAAAACTTGCAGCACAAAAAGCCATGTGTTCAGTTATTAGCATTACTCAGAAAGTTGATATGCATTTGCATTGAAAGATTATTAGTAATATGATTACCTATGTACAAGGTGCTTAATAAGAACAGAGCGTTTAATTTTGTAGGTAAATGTGTTAAAAGGACTAGTCATGATGTGAAAATCTCTTCAGTTTACTCTTACCACCTCACCTTACCACCATTTTACCTTTAAACACACACACACACACACACACACACACACACACACACACACACACACACACACACACACACACACACACACACACACACACACACACACACACACACACACACACACACACACACACACACACACACACACACACACACACACACACACACACACACACACACACACACACCAGTGGCGTAGCCAGAAATTTTGTGCGGGGGGGGCTACGCCACAGGCCCCATGTATATATATATATATATATATATATATATATATATATATATATATATATATATATATATATATATATGGGGCCAGTGGCGTAGCCAGAAATTTTGTTGTTGCATTTAAAAGAAAAAAGTTTAATTCTAATGACTACTGCTTTCAAATTTGGTGGTCAATTATGTATTAAAAATTGGCCAAATCGAACATTTTCAGAAAACGAAGCTATCAAGTTTAAAACTCCGTGACTCAACAATTAAACATGATATCGCAATTCTGTGAATTGCATCTAATAGTACATCTACAGCGGACAAAATGGATATGTTACACATGAATCTCAAAAAAATTTAGTATTGTGGAAATACGGCTTGTGCAGAACCCTTGTACACAACGTAATCAATTCACGTAAGATACAAATTGACATAGCAAACTTGCCCGCTTTGACTGTTATAATAGATGCCGTTTACAGAACCACAATGTCTGTTATTCATGCATAGCTATTAGTTTGTAAACGTCGTGCTTCTATATTTTCAAACTTTCGAATTTTTCAAAATATTTTAAACAACATTCAGGCCCTAAATCGAAGTTGTGTTTCCAACAGAACTAGAATTTAACTTTCTCTCTCAAATGCAACGAATTTCAATAAAAGCGATTAGCAGGATTATCTAAGAAAAGGGTTTCTGCGTTTTACAAGTATCTGAATAGGCCGCGTCGGATTGGGCCCTAGATAAAGCTTCCTCTTAAACAATTTGTCAAGGGATCAAATCCATGAATAACTGCATTGTCATTGCCAAAGATGCTGCAAACGAATTCTTGAACGCTACGCACAGTCAAAACAATAAAATATGTATTCTTTCATAAAAGAATATACTCGTATGTGCCAAAAGTATTGCCAAAATAACTGATATCAATGCTTCCATATTTTTGTCTATTTAAGTAAAGAAAATATCACACGAACTTTAGAACTATATCAGTTCGAAACCAGGAAAGCAGTGCATGCCACTGATATGAAGAATTAAAAGGCAATGAACTGAACAATTTGAGGACAAATATGTTAATGAAACTTTGTCATGCAAGAACCTTGCTTACATTCTTGTATATATGCAATGGCCAGTGAAAAATCTCAATGACGCTGTAATTTGTTTTAATGTATTACGCAGAAGCAGCTGTCACCGGTCGTGTATCGTGAGTAATTGCACCGAAATCAGTCGCAACAGAGGGCACGTATAAAAAGCAGGAATTCTGCAAGATATACGAGGGCAAGTCAAATAAATGTGAGCCAACAACGGGGTACTTCTTTTAAAGGTAGTCTTCATGAGAATTCAGACATTTGTCCCATTGACTAACGAGTCGCGTGATTCCCGTCTTATAAAACTCCTTGGGTTCCTGCTTCAAAAAGTCTGTATCTGGTTCCGTTGAGCTGTTTTTTCGGTTGCCCCAAAATGTAGAAGTCGCAAGGTGACAGGTCTGAGCTGTATGGCGGATGCTGCAGGGTTTCCCACTTGAACTTTGCCAGTTTTGTATTAACCACATAAGCGACGTGGGGACAGGCATTGTCGTGGAACAAAATGACCCCATTCGTCAATTTTCCACGTTGTTCGTTCTTGATTGCGACACACTGCCGTTCTGGCGTTTCACAATATCGGAAACAATTGATAGCCTCTCAAGATTTAGCAAATTCTATCAGTAATGGACCCTGACGACCGAAATAAAAGTCAACAACACCTTTCCAGCGGAAATGATGGCCTTTGCGTTCTTTGGGCGTGGTAAATGTTTCCACTGTAAGCTTTGCCGTCGTGTTTCAGGCTCGTAGTAGTGGCACCAAGGTTCGTCCCCGATCACAACTGCAAACATGAAGTCGTCATCCTCATTGTGATACCCGGTCAGATGAGTCAAGGCAGCGCGAAACTACTCCGTCTTCTCGCTATGGATCAAAATCTTGGGGATCCATTGCGCACCAAAGAGCCGATAACCGAGAAGCTCATGAATTAAGGCGTGAACCGAACCGTGACTGATGTTCAGACGGTCTGCCAGTTCATCGATGCTTATCCTCCGTTCTTGTTTCATCAGCTCATGAACCTTTGAAATTGTGTGGGGGGTGATTGCACGATGGTTTTGGCCCGGTCTTGCAATGTCTTTACAACGTCCTTTAAACCGTTTGCTCCAACGCTTCGCAGTGGTCAATGAAATGCCGTGTTCAACGTAAACGGCAGCCATACGGCGATTAATTTCTGTTTCGGAAATACCTTTAGCTGTCAAAAACTTCGCGACACCGAGCTGTTCAACTTTTGAAGTGTCCATTATGTGACGCAACCATATTCAACCCAGTGTATGAGAGCATTAAAGAACATTTATCTTCACACCTGCGTGTCACTTTTGTAAATGAGACATGCCGTTCTCCTACGCGCATGCCTCGCAGATAATGAACCGAACCATTATTGCGTGGTTAGGGTAGGCGCGCTTTCATTTGACTCGCCCTCGTACACTAGAAATGCAAAGATACAATGGGATATACAAATGTGAAAATACGGCTTGATAAATAACAAAAAAGTGTCACTGGAAACATAGTTCAGTGCATGTATACACAAAACATCGCAACAAGATATTTAAGTATACGTGTAAGTCTCCAATGAGTCTATGTATGTAAGAAAAAGTAACTGTATGTAATGCGTCAAACAAGGCAAATAAACATGTTGCACAATCATAGATTCACAGAATCCTAGATTCCGCCCCCATTCCATCCACTCCCCCCGATGTATTGCGTGCGACGGAAGGCGGCGCGCTTGCTCCCCGCTTTTCTCCTTTGCGCATACAAGACTGAGCCACCATCGTCGGCTCACCCATTCCACCTCCCCCCCTACGCTTTCATTCGCACATGCAGCATGCAGTGCGTGGTCACGATTTTATCACCCTTGGACTTTATACGAAACATGAGGGCGACGGCGACGGCAGGAATGCGCCTGGAGTGTCCATGTAATTGCTTTCGCAATAATACAATAAACGTATCCGGCAACTAAAGCGTCCCGTCGCCCATTACTTTCCGCAAAAGAAGTATCAAAATCTAACTTTCACCATGCGACAATTCGCTGCGCCGCAACAATATATTTTTTTTCTGTGAGGCGGAGGCACCGAAATGGAAAAAAAAAACGCATAGGAAAGTATGTTGGCCAGAATCGAATGCCTACATCGGGCACCTAATGGGGCTACAGAATTAATACCGAAGAAAACATGAGATGATTGGCCCACTGAGAACCATACGCATATTGCTCAGTATCCTACACCGGCGAAACAAGACTTTCCGGAAAGGTTCCGTTCAAGGAACGCGGTGCAATCCTTCGAGTCCCCACAGTGATGGCGGCGAGCGACCATTGTTTTTTTTTTCTCGTCTGCTAGCCAGAAAGCTTCCAAAACTCTGTCAGGTGAAAATCCGCTCGGCCAGAGCAAACCGAACGCCCACGGAAGTGCACCGCGCGGTGGTCGGGGCCGTACGAGAAAAACATATGCGCTCTGGCTCGCTCTGGCAGCCCACGGGTAGGGTAGCGAGAACAAAAAAAATTGAAGAGGCTCAATGTGTTCTCGGCGAATAAAAGTCAAAGTAGAAAAAAATAAATAAGAACGTAGTTACTTAGGCTGGCTTTAGTGTCTTGACATGGTTGTTCTGGCGTATACGTTAAAAAAGTGTTGATATTTTTTTATTTGACATGACGGCACAAATGAACCACCCCAACACATCGTCTCATTGGACCTCGCTGCGTGCTTTGTCAACTCGTCTGCTAGTGTGTTGATTTGGCTTGTCCCGTTGTATGTTCCGATGTAAGACTTTAGAAAAGTCAATGGACCTTTGGCGTCAAATGTTTATAACAACATTAAATCAACAAAGTTCCGCAATTGAAAATTTAAAGCACAACTTTGGAAATGTCAATGCACGTTTCACATCAAGAGCTTATGAGATTTATACCCATAAAGTTCCGCAATTGATATCCATGCGCTCCATAGATTCCGTGACCTCAGTGAGATGCCGCGGCGAGCCCGCTCACCATCAAAGCGCCCTTGAAACTTGGTGCTCGGATGGGACTGCTTGGCGTTATGTGACTGCCGGTGTATGGGCGTTGCCACGAAATCCTGCCCGAGTTCGCAATCTTCGCGGTTAGATGTCTTTTCGAGCGTCAAAAAGACATTCTAGACAAAATCCAGAGTGATTTCCGGCGCCGGGGGTCGCTTTGGTCGGCGGTGCATGGACAGCACGAAAAAATTTCGGGGGGGGCTGAAGCCCCATAAGCCCCCCCCCTGGCTACGCCCCTGACACACACACACACACACACACACACACACACACACACACACACACACACACACACACACACACACACACACACACACACACACACACACACACACACACACACACACACACACACACACACACACACAAACACACACACACACACACACACACACACACACACACACAAGATAGAAAATTGGGCAAGTTGTTGAAGCTTCATGGCAGCTACTGCATGACAGATGCCGACAAAAGTAACAGAACGGGCAGGATACAGCACTATCAAATGAAGTTTGATAGTGCTGTATCCGGCTCTCTAGCATATGCAGATACATACCAAAACAACCTTCACATCACCGAATGCACATGTTTTGACGGCAACACACATTTCACGGCTGATTAATCAATGTAAAAAAACAATTACTAAGGCACAATGCAACTCAGTGGCTTTACTTAAAATCTAACACGGCAACCTCGCTGTCTCACAACGAGATGGATGGCTGGCTAACACATAGTGAGCCTTTCTTTCTAATGTGATAAGCCTCCATTAATTCATGTGAGAGCTTTTCACAGTGTGTGAACAGCAGAATAGTACTTTCAAAATCTGGATGACGCCCAATGCTGCAACAATGCACAGAAAGGTGTGGATGCACAAAAACCCTTCAAAAAACTATGATACTTCCTTAGTCGAATGTTTAAGCACCTTCCAGTCTGACTGATATATATTTTGTAGGCTTCAAGAAAAAGGAATCGAATAAACAACATTTCGTGTGCAAGAGACAAACTGTATGCTGTATTTCACTTTGCAGTCCTCCCTGCTGAGACACCCGTTGTGAAGATTGTGCTTGTTTATTGCTTCACATATTCCCTTCAGCTTATCTTTAAATTAAAACCCAATCCTCTCCTGGAACTTAGAAGCCACCTTTTTCTGCCTGTGCGACAATTAATAGAGAGGATAATGGCAACTTTGTTCCGCTCTTGCTCCTTAAGCTTCTACCATCCTGGTCGCACCTTAAGTTCCTTAATTAACGTGCTTCAAGATAAAGAAACCACTGAAACTGAATAACCTGCCTCATTAAGCCTTGTCACCAGATTTCTTACACTTTCAAGGATAAGGTGAGGATAGCTCTTGGTTGAGGCATCTCCAATTGCGTGAGTGGCAAAACTGTACCTAATAAGTTTTGAATGGCTAGACCTATAATCAAGAAGGAGCTTAGAAATTCTCAACTGATATCCCCAGCATACATGAGCTCACATAAAAGTAAGCCTGACATAAGAAGTTGCAGCACATTTTTTTTCTGGAACTTCTAAAGTGAAGTTGAAACCTTGCTATTGTTCTCTAAATAGCTTCAGTACTACGATGACAGCTCTGTGAAAGTTATCATTTGCTCATGAAAAACAAATAATCATCCACGTATCTGAAAATTTTAAGAGCAAGCCCACTCAGGTTTTGATTATCTTCTGGTCAACATAACTTAAAATATTACTGAGCACTGGTGCAACACCGGAACCTATGCAGATGCCAGCATTCTGGACACATATTTTACTTTCCCACCAGACCAAAATTGACCTTAAATAGAAATCAAGAAACTCCAGAAAGTTTGCAACAAGAATTTTACACCTTTCAGCAAATTCCAGCTAACCTGCTTGCTTGTGTATGCAGTCCTTAACAAACTGCAAGAGACGTGCCTGCGGTAAAGAATTGTATAAATCTTCTGCATCTATACTAAAGCCTGCCCATTTTCCCAGAGTATGCTCCTGCAGGAAGTGTAAAACAGTCTGAGAGCTGGCAGCAAGGAATTGGTCGTTGATTCCCAGCCTGTCAAGGTGTGTCTGCAGAAATTCTGAAACATGAAGCCATGATTTATATTCCGACACAATGGTTCTGAAATGGATTCCCTAAGCTTGTGTGTTTTGCACTGAAGAAGGCGCATAAAAGAAAACCTTTTTCCACCTTAACATCATTTGAGACTGTTGTCAAACCATACTGATTCAACTTCGTGACAGCTCAACATTTTATGTCAGCTATATTGGTAGAAATTTCATTAAAATTGATGTCAGTGGCTGACACACCCTCCTCCGGAAAAGTGCTTTCCAACATGACAACACAATGCCCTTTTTCGTCTCCAAGAAACCTCCAAGTTTCTGCCCCATACGTTAGCTCAGGTAGAAGGCAATGATTCTATGCTTGATTGTACAAAATTATATATATATATATATATATATATATATATATATATATATATATATATATATATATATATATATATATATATATATATATATATATATATATATATAACTTTGTATTCACCATCCAGGGCCAGGGAACAAGAGAAGCCAGACACCGCTGACCAATTTCTGACTAAAAGAATTAATTTTTGACCTTATACATCTTGTTTTTACTGCAGTCCCTCACCTCCATCCAGGTTCCCAACATTTATATCTAAAAAGCTTGTCTATCACCACATACAGGGTCTGTCCTGGAAGTAATGTCAGTAAATTTATTGTGATGTGACTGTATGTCAGAACGATCTAGCTAGTTGAAACTAGTAGTGACGGAATCTAGCTAAGCAGCGGTCCGTCAGTCAGTGTGCTCCGAACATCGGAGAGTGTCAGACGGGCCCGTCCGTGAGCTGTTTTTTATTCTTGTGCAAGTGAAAATGCAGCGCTCATTAGAACAAAGATTTGCGATCAAGTTTTCTGTGAAACTTGGCAATACCGCTGCGGAAACTTTTACTATGCTCAAGACTGCTTATAAAGAACATGCCTGGTCAGATTGGCAAGTGTTTCGGTGGCACAAGGCCTTTCGGAAGGCCGGAAAGAGGGCGACGACAAGGACTGCGCTGGATGGCCATCCACGACCACTACGACTGACAATGTAACACGAGCGAGAGAACTGCTGAACTCAGACCAACAATTAAGTGTTCGTTTAATGGCCGACATGTTAAACGTTTCGAAAACTCAAGTTCATGAAATTGTTACAAACAATATCAGCATGCGGAAGGCGTGCACAAAAATGGTTCAAAAAGTGCTCACTGACAACAAAAAGTCACGCCGCGTTGAAACATGCCAAGAAAATCTCAACATGTGCAAACGTGAGCGAAAATTTTTTGACAACGTGATTACAGAAGATGAGACTTGGGTATCTGAATATTCAATTCAATTCAATTCAGTCTTTATTTTTCTCTTGGACAGAGAAGGAGACAGGACTAAAATCTCGTAAGCTTGACAGAGGTCCTGCCCCCTTTATCAACTTGGCAGTGCAGTACACAGACAGATTTTCAATTTTCCAAATAAACACTGAAACAAAATAACAAAACACTTTGTAAAAACAGCGCTATGCATTGCAGCACAAACATAGGTATTAGAAAAACAAATAAGTGGTCATGGGGAAACGAAAAAAAATAATAACAGGTATAGGTTTAAACTGAGTGCAACATTACGTAATCTTGCTAAGAAAAAATCACTTAATAACATCACTCGAATGCTGAAAGGGGTCAAACAATTGTTTGTTTAATTTATTTAATAATACTGGGACAGTATAAGAAAGAGACTGCTCTGTATAGTATGCCCTAGGCGTCGGCACTAACCAAATTTCTTTATGTCTAGTCTGCAGGATATGCGTGTTTTTCTCAAGTTTTGCCAGATAACTAATGTAATGTTCATCACTATGTGAAGAGCGTTTATAGATCATTAAAAGTCTATAATTGTATAAACTATAGATTGGTAGGATTTCATAATTTAAAAACAAGTCATGTGTGGGGGAACAATAAGGAACACCAGCAATACATCTTACAGCTCTTTTTTGAAGAAGGTGAAGCTTGGATAAATTTGTGACATAAATATGACCTGGAGACCAAAAGGCAATCATCTGAGTGGCACACACACTCGTCCCCTCCCCAGAAGAAAGCCAGGATGAGCAAATCAAAGATCAAGATTATGCTCATTGTTTTTTTTTTTTGACATCCACGGACTGGTTCATCATGAATTTGAAGAACCTGGAACCACTGTGAACTCCAAATTTTATGTGGATGTCCTTGAAAGACTAAAACGCAGGGTTCAACGTATCCGGCCGGACATTGCACACAACTGGAAGTTGCACCACGATAATGTGCTGGCCCACAGTGCCTTCATCGTCACCGACTACCTGGTTAATGCATTGGGGCCAACGATCCCCCAGCTCCCGTACAGCTCGGGCTTGGCTCCCCCCTGACTTTTTTCTGTTTCCATGCCTCAAAACACCCCTGAAAGGCAATCATTTTGGGACAGCGGACGTGATTAAAGCAGCTAGCACCACAGCATTAAAGGCCATTCCAGAGGAGGACTACCGCAACGCATTCGAGAGCTGGAAGTCTCGCTGGAGCCGATGTATTGACGCAAAAGGAGAGTATTTTGAAGATTTTAAAACTTTTTGTAACAACAAATTCAATAAATGATTTTTAATCGCCTTACTGACATTACTCTCAGGACAGACCCTGTACATGCACCTTGAAGGTATGTATGTGGAAAGCATTTCAACCTCGAGATCTGCTTGCTTTTCTGGCGTGGAATAAAACGGCCTTTGTCCTTAAACCACTTACTTTTAAATTATTCCGTTTGGTTCATTTTTCTAACTTCTGCAGAGTTGCATTCACAACTTTCATAGTTAACCGGCTCCGTTTTCATTCTTGCTTCCTAAAATATGCCCTCCTGTCATGCATAATTTGGAAGGCCTTCTGTATTGCATTTCAAGACTATCAGTGCAATGTTGCATGAAGAAACCTATTCTTGGAGTGAATTATTGTTCAGCTTGATATCATGATACTGCTGCATGGTTGTTATTTAACTCTGCAAGAGAATGGTCCTGCCATCCTACCAAGAGTGCATTTCATGGGTATTACTCTCTTTCTTTTGACATTAGTTTATGAGGCTCACAGATATGTATCTGTGTCAACAATAACAATTGACATCTAATTTTGTGCAACATGCACTACATTTAATCAGATAAAAGTTGCATGTTTTGTCTCTTGGACCAGTCTGCTCAGTGGTAGGAGGTCGAGACCACAAATGAGAATGGCTGGCCAAGATCTGTGGTGTATGTCCCGTGTTATGCATCTGACAAGATTTCATGGTGGCAAGAAATGTCGGACCTGATGTGATCTTTCTAATTATTGTGCACAGAGTTATCAGCATGATAATATCTTTAATGCTATAAAGAGTACCTCCAGCAAGCAGTATATATGCTTATGCCTTTTTGTCGCTTATGGCAACAAAATCCAACATCCTTTGAAACATGCTCACTTGCTGTCTGATGCACAAAATGAAGATCGCTGCCTTCTCTAAATTTATTAGCAACAAGAAAGCCACTCTGGAAGCAATTATATACATACACAGCAACACACACTAAAACCTACAAAAGGGAGAAAAAACACAAACTAGGCTAACAGTAAAAGAAATCTGACACCCAACAAGTGTTACATGTTACTCAAGTATGCACATTCAACCTGAATTAGAGAGATAGATGGTCGACTCCCGCACTCCTGTGCATGCATGTGGATATGTTAAGCCTCAGCTACTCTTTCTATATCATAACTGTCCCCATGTTTGTGAAATCTGGTGTACAACTGCAAGAACAATGATGGCTGGACAGGTGGTTTACCTTTCAGTGAGTTCTATAAGGAGGATGCATCAACTCTTCCAGCCAATGTACACATTACCACATGAAAGCAGCAGCTTATCCCTTTTTGCGACATCGGGACAACCCTTGTCCCACCTGCAAGGCTGTAGCAAAACGACGATTGTGAGAACTGCGAGAGAGCTGGGTTTGTTTGAGACAACTGGCGCCATCTAAGAGAGATGTGTTTAACTATTTTATGCTTTCTTTTTTTTCTACTGGGTGGCGCAAGCGTCCCATGTGTGTTGTAGTTTGTTGCTTTTTTTCGGAGGACGGAGGTGTGCACACACGATTTTCAAAGAGCAACATTTTTCTTCAAAAATGCCAGGTAAGACGCCCATTGTGTTCTCCGTGCTTCTAAATATGTCAGGCTCATATGAGTAAAATTGTGCAGTTTGTACAATGTTGTAAAAAATTCTGTGTTCGAAAGTCTGCATGCATATGGAAGTTCATTAGGCTTAGGCTTTGAAGCATGGCGTCGTGTCGTTCGTGCTCGAATGAAACGTATAAATTTATTATGTATTCGTTCGTCCTTGCAGGGGAACGGAGTCTCACCGCTGAAGAGGCATTAGAGGTGTTTTTTAGCCTGCCTGACGGTTCGGAAAGTGACGTGTCAAGTGATTCGGGTGACGAGTTTACCCTACCATCAACCTCGGCTTTGGCTCCGATAGAGTCATCGGAAAGCGACGAAAATATCGAGCCGCCGCGCAAGAAAAGACCCAAGAAGGCATACACACGCAAAAAGAAAACTAAGAACGTGCGCGCTAACCCCATTCATTATGACAGTGACCATGAAGAGGAAGAAGACGATTCCCTATCAGCAGGATGGATAGCCGGGCAGCCTTGCGACATTCCAGTGAGCATCGCAGAAAATTCACCGACATACTCACTAAAACTAAATGCAGACTGCAGCGCATGCGACGCGTTTTCTCTGTACTTTGATGAAGAGGTGTGGAAAATGATTGTTGAGGAAACAAACCTCTATGCTCTTCAAGGAATGACGCCAAACTGGCGCACGCTGACAGTGAGCGAGCTGAAGGCTTACATAGGGATGCTCATACTAATGAGCATTCATAACTTGCCTCAAGTGTACCTGTATTGGAGTTCAGATAAGTTCTTCAATGTTCAAGAAATCTCCAGTGTAATGTCGTTTAGACGTTTTCAACAGATCACTCGTTGCCTGCACCTAAACGACAATTCAAAGATACCTGATAAGACCTCACCAAATTTTGATAGGTGCTACAGGGTGAGGCCCCTAATGGAAATGCTCAACATCAACTTCCAAAAAGAGTACAAGCCTTCCTCCCACGTTGCTGTCGACGAGTCCATGATTCTCTTCAAGGGTAGATTGGCAATGAAGCAGTATATGCCGCTCAAACCAAAAATCAAGCGCGGGTATAAAGTGTGGAGTATCGCTGACAGCCAGACTGGTTACCTCTGTAAATTTGACCTCTATCAAGGCCGCACAGAACGTCGACCCACTGACGTGGGACTCGGTGAGCATGTAGTACTCTCGCTAACAGAAGACGTGGTGGCCGCAGGCTCACAAGTTTTCTTCGATAATTTTTTTTCCTCGACGAAGCTTCTCCAGCGCCTTCGAGAGCGAGGTGTATATGCTTGTGGCACATTCAGATCCAACAAGAAAGATCTGCCTCAAGAGGTAAAGATTGAAAATAAATTGAAGCGTGGATCATTCCTATACAGATCCAAAGGGCCAATTTCTGTGTACCAGTGGCGGGACTCCAAGAACGTCCATGTGATGTCCAATTATCACGACCCCCAAGAAGAAGCTACAGTGGAAAGGAAGCTGCCTTGTGGAAAAAAAATTCAGGTGACATGCCCGAAGGCTGTGAAAGACTATAATCGGTGGATGGGTGGAGTTGACCGATTTGATCAAAAAAGAAATGCCTACGTAGTAGATAGGCGCTCAAAAAAAGGATGGCACAGAATTTTTTATTTCATGGTTGATGCTGCCATCGTAAATGCCTTTATTCAGCACGCAGGTGTTCACGATGCTGGCAGCACAGGCTTGCTGCAATTCAAGCTCATTCTTGGGCGACAACTAGTCGCACGGCAATGCTTTCGCATTGGAAGATCCCAGGCAGACTACCTCAGAAAAAATGGGCGCCACAGTGGTTCTATACTAACGGGAGTTCCACACGAAGTCCGTTTTCAAGGAAACAACCACTTCCCTCAATCATCTGGCACAAGGAGATGCCGCTGGTGTTCAACCAAGCGCGCTGAAGTGCGCACCAAGCTCATATGCATAGGTTGTAACGTGCCATTATGCATGCAGTGCTTTTCTCCCTTTCACTCATCAAAGTGAGCCTAAAATCACCATGCAACTTTCTTTTGTGGTACCCCCTCGTGAGCATTGGGACACATGCTGTCCCACCTCCCTGTATTCCTTCTCGTGTGCAGCGGGACACATGTTGTCCCACCTTTTGTGCTAAAACCATTGTATGGAGAGTGACGAAAACTGGTCTGACCGCCTTTTCTTAGCCTCAATAAAGTGTCCTTGGATCAAAAACACATTTTTTTTTGCGTGTGACCTCGTGCCTTATAAAGGGTTATAAACAGCACAACACCATACAGCACAAATTATATATTTGCCACGTGTTAATAAACTTACATCATTAAAGTACATTAGAATTGGTGCTGAGGCTGGTGCACAATATATGCATATACTTTAAACAATCATAAATAATGCAGTAGCTTGGAATATGATTGGCTATTCTCGGAACTGCTTTGATAATACAAAAGTCAAGTCTTTGTTTTTGGCATCACCCACTCCAATTCGTTTTGTTTCTTTTTCCAATTGAAGCGTTGGCAAGGTTTGTGCCATGCGCTTCGACCGTGATTTTTTCTTGTTCGCGCACGGCCATGACCATAATACAAGAAAATCGCCCCAGTAACGCAGTGGTCCCTGCCTACTTTTTCATATACTTTACCGCAATACATCACGTATGCTTCACCGCATAACATGACTGTATTGCGGCAAAGCTGATTTTATGGAACTGACATTATGTAACGGGTTTTTTGTTCTTCTGCTGCTCGCATGAGCATAAGCTCGAAAAACCACAAAATAAAGACTTGGCTTGCTGCTGGTTGATTTCTAGCTAACATTTCGAGACGTCCACGTTGTTAACAAAAGCATCGGTGAAGTTTCTCGCGCTCGGACGCGCTTCAAAAGGCAGCGTGACCACCTATAATTAAGGCAGTCATAAGCGGCAACGAAATCCACACAAGGTACATCAACTTCCGCAAAGCTACTGGGCAACGCCATCAATAACTGGCACACGGGCCACCCAGGAGCTGGCAAACGCTGCGATGTCATCCACATAAACCACGTCGCTTTCCACAAAGCTATTGGGCAACACGATCAGTCACAGGCACAGGTGAAGTCCGCAAAACACTACATGAGCAGAACTACTACGGCCATACTCAATCACTTCGCCACAAGCTCTCACATTTAACGACATCAAACAGCTACAATTACTTCTCCACAGCCACTGACACAGGCGAAGACCGCACGGACAAAACGGAAGCACCGATTGAGGGCTCGATCGTCGCGTTCATCGCTTTAGCGCCACCTATTTAAAAATAATATACGGAGCCAAGCCAGATCATTATTTAGCGTCTATTTGGGTGAACCTAACGTTTTCGGGCCCTAATCGTTCGAACGACCAGGGCACTATAACGGTTACCCCCCCTTTCCACTCCTACGACTGGGTCGCAGGAACGGCGGCCCAGGCTGACACCATGTTGCACGAATGCTGTCACTCTCTAGTAAGCATGTTGAAAAAAAAATGACAATCCAATTTGAATAGTAAGAAGTAATATATATTTTATTTAAAAACAGAAGGACGGTGTTAGTAAAATGCACAGCGAAAGAAATGGTAAAACCCATTCCAAATTGAGACGAACATCTTCAAATACGAATGAAAAGGAGATGCATACATGAGTAAATATTTTTGAATATGAGATATTTCTATCAACTGATAGCAAGCTCATCGGTATGAGGCCTGAACTTTGTCACAATTAAGGTTCTCTCTCTGCAGCTGGGAAGTCAACCTCAACGTGACCTCAACAGTCCTGACATACTCTCAGCCCGTACACAACATCTCAGTGTTGGGTTTCACTGCTTTAAAGAGTTTATTCTGGTTTGGATGAGGGACACTTGCATCTCGGCATCAGCTAACACTGTTTTTTGAGCTCAAGCTCCTTCAAAGAGGCGGCGGCACGCTTCCTTTCCCGTTAAAGTATTCCTTAGTGCGCCGGTCCTTTCGGTTCTCATCCTCCTTCTGCCAACACCCTTTCACCCCATGGATCATTTGAAGCATCCTCTTGGTCAGTTGTACAGTCAACGTCCCATTTTCGGACTTGCTAGGGTCCGCAAAAACATCTGAAAAATATGGCTATCCGAAAAAAAAAAATGAATGCATGTCTTTAACTGCCCTTAAGGGCTGAAATTGCCACAAGCACGTCCGAAAAAACTCTTAAAGCCTGTCAGCACACTTTTTAGGCATATCGGTGTTCGCACTTTGACATGAGACGGGGGTGCACGCGTGTATAATTAAGGAATGCATACTGTGTCCCGTGACAATTGCCCCTTCCCACCCTTGTTATGCTTCACTGCCTAGCATTACTGTACTGAGGCGAAACTAACTTTCGGTGACTGGCATTACGCAACGCGCTGTGCTCTGCGAGCAAGTTTGTCTTTATTCTATGTGCGAGCTTCGAAACCAATCGCGAGGATTACAAAGGCGGAGTCGGTGTCATTGCTGACAGCGGCGAATTCTTTCAATGAAAAACATGGCACCGCACGGCAAGAAGCTTAATAGCGAACGTAGAAGCAGCTAGGCTTAACGTTGCCGCGGTAGTGGCTACGGCTGCCAGCGGATCTGCGTGCGAGAGTGCCAGTTCGAGGCGGCGAGATAATAAAAAATGGCGGCGGTGGTGGCTTTGATTGATGCCATTTCAGACCTGCAGTCAGGGTAGGGTCCCTAGTCAGGGCAATATACATTGACTATATGGAGTACGTGGTGGTGCCGCATAGTCGTGCGAATTATCGGGCATGTCCGAAAAATCGGGCGTATGGAAAATCGGCCGTTAACTACTCTGGCAATACATCGTGCCGATGACTCTGCGTCAATGACGGTTCTTTGCGATTCCTCTTTTAGTGGAGCCAGCATTAACACGACTTCCTTTCCCTTTCACTTAAGTTACAGGTAATTTTCCCTGATAGAAGCACAAATTCCCTGAGTTTTCCCCGAGTATTTCCAGACTATTCAAATTCCCTGAGAATTCCCGGTTTTTCCGGTTTTCCCAGTCGGTAGACACCCTGCCCCCGGCGCGAGAAATCATTCTGGATTTTGTCTACAACACGTATTTTTCACGCTCGAAAAGATATTTCGGCGGTGAAGATTGTGAACTCGTGCTGCATTTTGTGGCAGCGCCCATCCACCTGGAGTTGCATAACGCAAAGAGCCCCATCCAAGAACAAAGTTTCAAGGGCGTTTTGATGGTGAGCGGGCTCGTCGTGGCATCTCGCGGAGGCTGCAGAACCTACGGAGCGCATGAATTTAAATTCCGAAACTTTATGGGTATAAAGATCACATAAACTTTTGATGTGAAAGGTACATTGATATTTTCAAAGTCGTGCTTTAGATTTTCAATTCCGGATCTTTGTGGGTTTGATGTTCTCATAAACATTTGACACCAAAGGTGCACTGACTTTTCTAAAGTCGTACATCGAACCATACAGCAAGACAAGCGAAATCAGCACACTATCAGGCAAGTTGACAAAAAACGCAGTGAGGCCCGATGAGACAAAACGTTGTGATGGTTCATTTGTGCCATCATGTCACAGAAAATAATTTTTTTTTCACCTGCGCCAAAGCATCCATGTCAAGACACTAAAGCCAGCAAAGGTAACCACGTTCTTATTTATTTTTTTCTACTTTGACTTTTATTCGTGAGGACGCATTGAGCCTTGTCCTTTTTTTTAATTGTTCTCGCAACCCATGGGCTGCCAGAGCCAGCCAGAGGTCACGCGTTTTTCTCGTGTTACCCTGACAACCGCGCTGCGCACTTTGGTGCACGTTCGTTTTTCTCTGGCTGAGTGGATTTGGCCTCACAGAGTTTTGGACGCTTTCTGGCTAGCAGATCAGAAAAAGAAGCAATGGTCACTCGCTGCCACCACTGCGGGGACTCGACTTGTTGCATATGTACAAAAATGTAAACAAGGTTCTTGAATGACAGTTTCATTAAAATATTTGTCAACTTGTTCATTTCATGGCCTTTACATTTATCATATCAGCGGCATGCACTGCTTTGCTGGTTTCGAACTGATTTAGTTCTAAAGTTCGTGTGATATTTTCTTTTTGTTATTAAATAGATGAAAAACACGGAATCATTGATATCAGCTATTTCTCGCACAATTTTTGGGACATATGAATATACCCTTTCATGAAAAAAATACATATTTTACTTGTCTTGACAGTGCGTAGCGTCCAAGAATTTGTTTGCAACATCTTTGGCAATTGCAATGCATTTATTATTCATGTATTTGATGCCTCAACAAATTTTGTAAGGAGGAGGTCGAGCTCCAACGTGAGCCCCCCGAACGAAATTTCTGGCTATGCCACTGCCTGTTGAGGTCCCTTTCTAAGGATTTTGCACTAGTATGTATTGTGCAACAAAGCCTTGAGGCTGTCAAGTTGTGCTGCTTCTGACCAATGTGGAAAATGTAAAGTGCAGTTCTCAAACCAGCCTTTCTGACAGAGCCTATCCCTTCACACTACTCATGGCATCAAGAATGTTAAATTCAGGGTTCAATAAATGCAGATATCTACCAAGGAGACGAACAGTCATTGAACTGCTTGTTTACTTTGCCAAAATAAAAAGACATGCAGTGTCTCTTATTGCCGACTTAATTTACCTCCCCCAGTCAAATTTCAAGATATGTCCCCCTAGAATTAAATGTTGCTATGCTTTCCTTGGCTCCAACTTCAGGCTTACTCAGTAGCTTGCTTCACTTAGAGGCAGACTGCAACAACATTCCACATTGGCTAAACTGGTTATGAATTAGTATATATGTACTGCTGAAGCAAGCTTAGCAAAGCCAAAGCAGTGGTAATTGTCTAGTTTGCTTAATAGCAGCCTTTGAATAGCAACTAAGCAGATGACTTGCGCAGATCGTGGTTCGCAGGTATGATGCAGTCCCAGCACCTCCAAGCACTGTTGCATGTGGGAAGCCGCAGGCAATGGCTAATCTTGGAGGTCATATCGAAGAGCCACACATTCTTTGTCATGCATCACTTCCAGTGGTATCAAAACTATCTACTTTTAAGAGCCTTTCTTGATGCTTCCACTCGTACTTCAAATGTAAAATTTTGCATGGAGGCTGCCTTATGCCTACACTATCTGAAACTAGGCTTTTCGCAGTTCAAAATTTTGCAACAGTTCATCTTTAACCTCTTGTTTAGTTCAATTGTTCTTTCATATTAATGGTAGAGGAATTGCAAGCAGAATGTGCCAAGGAAACCTTATATTTCATTGCACATAGGCCTTACATGTGGCTGCCATTTTCATTTTCGATAGAGTTCATTTGCAAATGGAAGCTTTCAATAATACTTATTCGTTACTTTTACTGATTAATAATGAGCAATGAACTTCCTTTCAACTTTGTTTTCTAAGACAACTCCCTCAAATAAGCTAACCTTTTTTCAGCATAAGGGGCAACAAACATCCAGCCATTCAATGTTTCATGAGGCTAAAATTCTGACAGTATAACGTTATATGCATGTCCTCACAAATAAACAAATAACTTAAACTATGTGAAGAGTAGAATAAAAAAGAATGTAATTACTTTGCAACAATAGAACCATCTCAGTTTGGCGTAAGTGTTGAAACACTTTCTGTAGATAAATCAGCAATAGAACTGAATACATCTCGAAATAACAAAAACTGTATTTCTTTATGGCATGTAGTACAAAGTGATCTCTTCACAAGGCTGCAGCATGGTGCTTGATGTGATCTTCAATGAATGAAGCAATGAAAAAGTAGCTGTGGTCATAACCCTGGAAGAACATAGAACACATATACAGAAAGTAAGCGAGCATACAGCATACCAAGAACAAATTTAACAAGTTTCTAGAACAAAAAGATCAGCAGGTTGTAGGACTACCGACATATTACATCCTGACGTGCAGAGGAACCACCCCATCCCACCCTTTGTACAGGCCGTATTAAAGACCTAAATTCATTAAGCCACCATTTCATTATTCAAACTGAAGCTGCAAATCTGCACATGGAAGGTCCTTTCATTATCATATGTAAGAAATTATTCACATAAATGAAAAACCACAAATATAACCCAGGAATAAGAACACACACACCAAATCTCACACAACTGAGGTTGCCAGGCCATGCACTGCTTTTGCCAATTCGCAGGCCCTTACAACTGTGGAAGTCAATGCGTCAAACGTGCTCATCTACTAGAAAACATGACCCCCACATTCACAGACACTCCTCTGCCTGGAGCTTCTAGACTGTGCCTACTGGACAGCGGTGCTCACATTACTTAAATATTGTCACGTGGTCGTGACGTTGAATAACACAGTAGCAATACTGTGAACAAGAAAACTAACTTTTATTGGGCGAACCTGTGCCCACAAAACAGGCTACACTTATAGCGCAACGATAGTGGCGAACACGCTTGGCGATCGTCGAAAATCTGCGGGTCAAGCGCGTCGGCTTTTATACAGCAGTCGTCGAATGTTCCAGTCTAATCGTTCGGACCCGCGTGCCTTCCACAAAATTCTACACCATTCGCGTCACGTGATGAAATCAGATAATACAAGGTTCGGCGGCAACAGACAGCGGATAGAAGCATCGATAACTTTCCAGAATCTTCGGATACATGCAGGCGCGTCCCGCGCTGTGCGATAACATTTGTTCGGCGGCGAAACGTGATCGCCCGATAGAGATAAGTACACGTGTCAATATTCACTACATTTGAATAATGCTCCTTGGTGATTATTGCAATTTGGAGTTATTCGAGAAAAACTTCACTCCTATCCGTTTTACACACAAAAATGCTTGAATGAAGCATGTTATCAAAGGAGCATTGATACCATGTACGTATGCCACCAATGTTTCTCTTGGCAAAAGTCCTTCTAGCCATAGCACAATCCATCGTAGCGATGCATTAGTATTTGTTTGTTTCTCTCATTTTTATCATGGTGTTCTGTCCACAATTTCAAGCTCTAGGTTCAGATGCTCCATCATTCACTTGTAAATATGTCACTTGTAATATATTTTTTCCTAGAAAAATAACTAGTCACTATGTTTCTAGATGAAGTGCTCCAACTTGCACACGCCCCCTTCACCTCTTGCATTCGCAGTGTGATGCCCACACCATTCTTCTGTCCAGCTTCCAGTAGATGCTCTGGAAGGAGTTGCTGATCTTTTAGAAAATTGTCCTCCTTGCCCTTGCAAAGAAAATAAATTTTAGTACTGTTAAACACAATAATTAAAAACACATTACAAATATTAGGACCACAATAGGTTGTGCCAAAGGGAACTGTAATTTAGATGTAATTACAATAAATTGTAACGCAGAAACAGGCAGACAGAAATACACACGACATGGTCTTTTTCTGCCTGTGCTCTTCTGTGCTACGATTTACGATACTGCTCAACCACAAAAACCAAGTCTTTGTAAGTAAAGTTAAACAAGAATGCAACTTCTAGCTAGTGCATGTTCGAAAAAGTTGAAATATTGGCCTTAATAAAGGCATGGGATACTCTGCAGTGACTAGTGTACCCATTTTATTGAACCGTGTTAGAGCACCCATTTCATGCTCTAAAATAAGGAAATATCATTGCTAATCACTGAGCACAAAGCAGAGTTTCAGAATGTGTCGCCAGGATTCACTCAAAATGTTTGAGTCAAAATTCAAGGGTGACTAAAGGATTCGCAGAGAAGTTCGAGTGGACCAGATAGTCAACATTCATCTAAAAAAAAAAAAAGAAGAAGAAGAGAAAGCACAAATAAATCCACAGATGGCGAGCACCTGCCTTGTATGTTGCTTGCTGTCTGTGGTTCCATTGTTGCCCTTCTTTTAGCACCAAATAATTCACAGTTGCTGAAGGTGATAGCTAGGAAGGGTGAATAAGGCTATTTTCACACTAGGCTCTGTACTTGAGCTAGTTGATAATTAAGGCAGATAAGGCGCAAATAAAACACAGCAAAAAGAATGAGGACATACAGAGTGCTACTTCCAACTAAATTTTATTACACAAGAAAACCTATATATGTTCATTCACGATTCAATGTAGCAGCACATGCGTCGGAAAGATGCAATATCTGGATAACTGACCACCATTGCCCACCATTGAACACTTGCCCATTGAGACAACAATCGAGCTCTACACTGACAGATAAAAATCACGCCCAGAAAGGAAAGCAACACATCGACAACAATATATATATATATATATAAAGGAAATACTTCTTTAAACCCGCAGAAATACAGGTGCACTTAAAAAGACAAACACAAACATTTAATTTTGACATTTCGGCCAGGGTCCGGCTTTCATCAAGAGCGTATATCTGTGTGCGTGTGCTTGTATAAACGACAATAAAAAAATATTGTAGTCCAAAAAAGGAGATCGTTAAAAAGGTAAAAAAAATAATAACAACGGAAAAATTTGACAAAAAGAAACTAGCACCATGAAATGCTAAAACACTTCCTTGGGGAATAATAATTTAAAACAGGTGGTAAAAGCAGTGTAAAAAACGACGCATCAAAAAGGCAGCGCATGTGTGAAAACTCCAGGAAGAGGAAAGAAAGAGAACAAAGGAGAGAGTAATCTGAGAAGCTGGTGCACTGCATTACTTAGTGTTGCACATGCCCGAGCTCTTTCCTCAAGCGACACAGAAGCCGGGGAGCTCTTTCCTCAAGCTGTTCGATACACAACACTTCAAAAATTTCTCGGCTGCTCTGATCCCCGTAGCTCCTGATTTCTTATTGTTTTCTTGCATAATAAAATTTAGCTTGAAGTAGCGCTCCGCATGTCCTCATTCTTTCCACTGTCTGTGTTTTATATGTACTTTACCTACTTTAGAGCTGTCTATGCACATTTGGAACTGTACATATTATTTTTCCTACAAATTTTTCTCTACACCGACTAACCTACTACAACTTCTTCAGCTGTTCCAAGATCTGTTTGCTTTGGTTATCAGCTTCAGTATTCACACAAAGGCTATGCACATATGCTGCGGTGCCTGCAACGATAGCGATATAATCATACTCGCTTGACAACTGCTACGAGGTTTACTGATGGTTAGTAAGAATCCTAGTAACGTTGAGTCCAGTGCAGAGAGCAGCTGAGCAGTTCCAGCCAAGCGCCAGCGCGAGCAAAGCATCAACACCGACCCTTTACTCTTTGTGTTCCTTACTTCAGGAGCCATGCAGCCGCAGCGACGCTTATGCTATCTTCATCATTACAATGACCCCACGAGAGAAAAGTAGCCATCCTGGCAACTTTGACAACACGATAAGGGGATCATAATACAGTTTAAGCCGGCTGACGTGCACTGTCTCATGAACGCAACGCTGCAGGTCGTCGGATGGCGTCAGAGGTTCGACCACATAGTTTACAGTAGATGTACACTCGCCCACAAAACATCGCGGGGCGCACGAGCGCGTGGCGGAACGACCCTCCTCCCCTGCTTGCGGGAAACCCTGGTGTCGAGACTGACGCCTGAACGCATGTGCGTCCCTCCGAGAAGGCAAGCGTGCAAGTTTCCGCGCTTCTTCCTTGCGCGCCGGCAATATCCGAATGTAGCCGTGAGGTTGCTCTCTTGCGATTGGCGCTGCAGACTATGCGCGCAACGTGGCGTTGCGCGCATAGTCTGGTGTTTTTTTCTTTTCGCCGTGTATTACAGTAGCACACACAGCGAAGAAATATATGTGCACGTACTCAGTATCCCGGCCTTTCGAAAGAATAAAAGAAGCGTGCTGTCAAAAGAAGTTCGTAGAACCCCAATGTGGCCAATGAAAGCTGAGAGTTTGGCATCGCACGCTTAATAAGAAATATCGGCTCAGTTCCCGCAGTAACAATGAAATCCATGCACTGCCCCTGACAGTAGCGCGCTTCCCAACAAAGTGACCAGCGTGCACCGCCGTAGCAGACGACACTGTTCAAGACTACGCTCCTGGGGTGTCTGCGTCTGCGCGAGCTCCTGCCTCCGCCTGACTCTAGCGCTTGCCGCATCGCGATGCCATGCGCTCCAAGTTTTCCCCTAAGTGTGAAACAGACTGTACATGGCGCACCAGTAGAAGTGTTGGCACAACCTTGCGTAAGTTTTCAGCATGCCTGCGTGAGCACTCTGTGGGTCGGCATGAAAAGCAGTGCAGATGTTGGAGTGCATGTGACGAGGTATTACAAGAAGTCACTTGCGACCATCCGGTATATAGCTGCGGCAATAGCGCAGCTTGCCTCGCACGGTAAAATGAGAGGCTTGACGGCGGAGCGCAAAAGAGGTCGTGATGGTGGTAGAATCCGACAGAAGGTCAAGCAGGGCAACAATCCACGGATCCTTCCGTTGCTCCGAATGCATGGGCTCAACGTTGAGCGCTGAGATCGGGTCATACTGTGCCGAGAGAGATGCTGTATCGTGGGATAGAGGAGAGCGAGAAAGGGCATCCGTGTTGGAGTGCTTGCGGCCAGACCTGTACACCACTTGGATATCATACTCTTGAAGCAACAGGGCCCAGCGAACGAGGCAGTCCGAGGGGTCTTTCAAAGTCGGCAACCAGCAAAGAGCGTGGTGGTCCGTGACGATGTAAAATGGTCGGCCATAAACGCAGGGTCGGAACTTCCCAAGAGCCCAGAGTATAGCCAGGCACTCTTTCTCACTTGTTGAATAGTTGGTCCCTGCCTTTGTGAGGGTTAGGCTCGCATAGGCGACAACATACTTATTATGGCCTGGCTTGCATTGCGTGAGCACTGCACCAAGGCCCACGCTGCTTGTATCTGTGAATACCTCCGTAGGCGCCCGGGGATTGTAGTGCCAGAGTATCGGAGGAGATGTGTGCAGCTGGCGCAGTGTCTGGAATGCGTCATCACATTCATGAGACCAGTTAGACATTTTGATGCCAACAGTGAGAAGCCGCATCAAAGGAGCAATAACGGTTGCGAAATTGTGGACAAAGTGAAGAAAATAAGAACAGAGGCTGATGCAGCTCTGGAGGTTCTTCAGTGATGTTGGTTTAGGGAATTCGGTGACAGCTCAAAGTTTCGTAGGATCAGGGAGGACGCTGTCTTTGGATACAACATGGCCCAAGATTGTCAAAGTGCGAGCTGCAAAACGACACATTTTGATATTTAACTGAAAACCAGCGTTCTTAACATATGTCAAAACTTTGTGGAGATGAGAGAGGTGCGTCGAGAAATCTGAAGAAAACACAACAATGTCATCAAGGTAGCACAGGAAGATGTTCCATTTGAGCCCGCAAAGTATGGTATCCATCATGCACTTGAAAGTTGCGGGCGCATTGCAGAGTCCGAATAGCATGATGTTAAATTCATATAGCCCATCAAGGGTGACAAATGTTGTCTTAGGATAATCATATGCTGCCATGGGAACCTGCCAGTAACCAGATCGCAGGTCTAATGACGAGAAGTACTTGGCGCCTTGTAAACAATCAAGTGCATCGTCAATTCAGGGTAAGGAATAGAGGTCCTTGCGTGTTACTTCGTTGAGATGGCGGTAATCGACATAGAATCAAATAAAACCATTTGTCGTTTTTTCATCCACTTTTATTGCCATTAATTTATTATTTCTTTAATTCAATAAGTAAGTGCAAGTAATTTCTTCTATGTTGTCCTTAGTGTCTTTGCTTGTTGGCTTCTCATGATATGATTAATAAAAATCGGACCCCTCGGTTAACCCCCTTTCTTCTCCAACAATTATTAGAGATAACAAATGACTCTGCATCAATAATTAACAGCAAATTCCGAGCTGATGCCATTTTTATTTATTTTTCAAACGCTTATGATCGTGTTGTGCACTGTAAACTAATCGAGAAAATAAGGTCTATCGGAATTTAATATAATATAGTAGAATAGATAGCAGCCTATCTGTCAAACCTAACTCAGTACATTGCCATAAGTAATTATGACTCTGACCAATTCGAAGTTTATTCAGGGGTACCTGAGGGGTTCGCATTAGGGCCATTATTATTTCTCATATATGTTAATGACATCGCTGGTTGCACAGAAAGTGGAGTAAAATTGTGGCACTTCGCTGATGATCCGGTAATTGACACTTGCTTGTGAGAAATCGATGACAAGCTTAGATTAAATACTACACTAAACAATATAGCCCATTGATGTGACATGTGAGGAATGGAAATTAATCCTAAGGAAACACAATATATGACCATAACTCATAGAAAGACGATCTACAGGTTTAATTATAGATTAATGGGTAATGACTTAATACAAACCAACACCGTAAAATATTTAGGCCTAACCTTTACAAGTTTGTGAAATGGAATACCCATATCGATTACACATGTACAAAGGCCTTCCAAACGCTCGGTTTCTCTAGAAGAAAATTAACTGCTGCACCATCCTATGTGATACTAACATCATATAAAACTTTAGTAAGACCAATTCTTGAGTATGGTAGCATAGTGTGGAACCTGTGCCAGAAAGTACTCACGCAGAAATGAGAAAGTATTCGAAATAAAGCATTGCAATTCATATACTCTAAGTATTCTCGACATGAGAGCATAAGTGCTCTTAGAAACCAAGTAGCACTGTCTACCCTTGCTTGTCAACATTGTGTAGCTGTCAAGAAGTTTTCTTTACGTCATGACAATATTAATATGAATAAGCGAGATTGGGTGCAGCCACTGTCATCGATGCTCTATTAGAACCTGTCATAATAAACACATCAGGCAGTATCGCACACACTGCGACTCGTTCAGGTATTCATATTTTCCTTGGCAATTGAAATTTGGAATGTGTTGACAAAGAAAATCGTAGAATCAGATTCTGTGGATGGCTTTGTCAAATATTGTAGCCATATCTTGGTTGCGCATGGGAGTATTTGAGCATGTAGTTTACAAGATAATGTGTTGGTTGAATGCTTGAACACTGTTGCACGAGTAATTGTATGCTACATTATGATTTGAGATGTAAATATGGCATTGCGCTGAATAGTGGTATTTTATTGAACCCTCATTACAATATTGTCATACAACTAATACTGTAATTGTTCTGAGCAAATTTCGTTATTCCTTCTTGATTTATGGGGAAGCAAAGAAAGTTCTTGTTGTGTTGAATGCCAGTGTTCTATAGCAATTTCCTTTTTCATATTTTTCCTCTTTTTTCCTGTTATTCCCATGCTCATGTGCATTGTTACAATCCACTTCCTGTTTGGGCCTGTGCAAAGGCTCACAGTACTGTTAAATAAATAAATAAATAAATAAATAAATAAATAAACCAAGAGCCAAGCAGTGGATTTGTCGCTGCAGCTGCTTTTGGTCAAGTGGCGTGGACCATTCGGGCATCCCGCAACATCACATGGAAGTGGAATTCTCTGCTACTTGCAGTTTATGTGAGTTTCGTGAGCCAACAAAACCAGCGCAGCACTACGTGATAACGAAACTACTGAAATGGAAAAGCGTGGGAGGCACAGAGTCCCATGAAAACGAAACCTTTCGACCGCTTGCGTCAGTGTCAAGGGTGTTGTCAATTAGTTATTTTTTCTAAAAATGAAAGAGAACTGCACAAGTAGCATTTTCTTTTATCTTATAAGGCAATACAACTATGTTTTTATAACGAGTGGTTGAGTACTAGTGACAGAATTTAAATGAGGAGTGCCTTTGTCATCAGGCAAGTACTTGAATGTCCCGGGGGAGTCTCTAATTGTGTCCTGCATTTAGCTCAATTTCTCGATTACTAAGGCTCTGTTAGGAATGATATTGACACCTTAGATATTCTCAAGCACCAATCTATCCCTTAAGCTTGACTTTATATTTGCCTTTAGTGTCCCTTTAAAAAGAGTGTATTTTTTGCAGCTCCAGCTAGTACAAATTTCTTTAAAATTTGATGACATAACTGTCCATTGACTAATCGATAACTACAATATCTAGGCCATATCCTTTATAGACATTTCTTATCTGTTAATTTTTTATATACGTAGCCTTTAGGATCTTCAGGCAAGCTGAAAGAACTAGAAGAGTAACTTGGGCGAGCTGGTGGTGATTCATGTTTCGGAAATTAACAGCGCAAAACAGACAAGGACGAAGGAAAAGAAGAACACGACACTGGTGCTGATTCACAACTGAAGTTTATTTTGAGGTGCTGACTGGTGGCGGAAAAAACTGTTCATTTGTTCTGGCATAAAGATCAAACCACAAGGGAGATTATGGAAGCTTTTCATATTCATAGGGAAGGGGAAAGGTGTGCTAGTAGACTGTCTGTCACTCTTAGTAAAAAAGAATTGCGATATTTGGAAGAAAGTGTTTCACGGTGGATTGTTAAGTCTGGTAGGAAAATTTTTCTATTGGGTTTATGGTTTGTTGTGTTTTGACGCACTGGTTTTATCAATGTAATGATGCACTGATGTTTTCCATGTGTGCTTCGACAAGTCACTAGGATGGCTCGTAATGTGCATGCACCGTCGCTTAATTGTTGACATGTTGGCCTGTGTATATAAATGTGGCTTTCCTCAAAATAAACTTCAGTTGCGAGTCAGCGCCAGTGTCGTGTTCTTCTTTTCCTTCGTCCTTGTCTGTTTTGTGCAGTTGATTTCCGAAACATGAAGCTGAAAGAAAACATTCTTCAGCTTCCTCTGAGATTAATTTGTTGCAGCTGTTATTATTAACTCTTGGAACACAGCAGGCCCCAAACTATGTTTATCGAAAAGAATGCTGGCATTTTCATTTTCTGAAATATTCATCTCCATAACAATGCTAATGATGCTAAGAAACAGTATAGCCTGCAGGAACATATTTTGCCACCAAATTTGTTGTTTCACGAAGACACAAGTCTCTGCTCTCCTCCACAAAACAATTCATATCTGCATGCTGTATCATGTACGATACAGCCTGCATGCTGTATCATGTACGATACAGCAATTAATCCTCGTTATCCAGAACTTTTCATGTCCTTTTAGTTCGAAACATTACAGTAAATAATTAAACAAATATCCTCATATTATTTGTGCACTGATTGCAAGTGTATGAATTAGTAAAATAACCTTTTGTTTACAAACTTTTTGCCATGTTGTGCTACCATACATTTCTTAAGCAAGCATAACTAAAATTATTTCTAGTGCTACAGGCACAATGTATTTCATTGCTAGGCTAAATATGTAGGATCTTCTTTCTTTTTTTTTCTTTACTGTTTAGCATAACTATGCAATAAAAAGATTAGTACACTTTAACAAATTTTTTTAGCAATACCATGAGAACAACCTGGTACACTTCTAATTATCCTATATTAACGAAATTTGGCATACATACTCTTCAATATATGTAGAATGCTGATATCTACTTGAAATTGCAATATCTCTCAGCAGTAGTTGCAAAAGTACAAGGTTATATTTCATGAGATTGGGAAAATAATTAAGAGTGTCCTAATTATTTTTGCATAGATCCAGTATTTGTATGTGCTGTTTGGATTTGGTACCAGCACTTTGCGGTCTACAGAGAGCTAAATAAGCTACAACACAATGCTTTTTGTGAAAATTTAATAGACAAGAAAAGTGTTTGCAAAGACCAGTATATTTTGCCGTTGTGTAGGACATTACTCAAGAAATGTAGCAGCTAGACAAAAACTCATAACATATTTGAAATCTGCTTGAAAACTCTCCAATTGACTCAGTTGACCCTTTTACAGCACCCGTGAAGCAGCCAGCAGCCACAAGCACTCCCATTTTCTGTGTGCGAAGCACTACAAGATGATGCAGCATAGCCAGTTTAGAACACTGTAGCACATAAATCAACACCTAGTGTACAGTATAGAAGTGTTGTAGCAGTTTTTCAATAAAGCAGTGGTCCAATACAAGCATAGTAGTTGTACATTAGGGCTTCCCAGCAGCTAAGCCAGATGAGCTAACATAAGCATACCTTAGATCCTTATTATCTTTTTTTTTGTGTCTGAAGCCTCGACTCTATTAATATGCTAAACTATTAATCCCATTGCCATTATTTCTTGGAATAAGTAGCACAGACATAACATGGCAACACACAGAAGAGGACAACACACTCCTGTGTGTTGCCAACTAGCTCAAATGTTAATTCTGCTGCCATTATACTAGCTCTAGGCAATTTGAAATGCTTGTGTTCCTATATGTTTTTGCATTTCAAACTAGCTTGATGGCTGAGAACTGAGAAAGTGATACTCGGACTCTCAGTCCTGCATTTATTGTCAGGCAGGACTGCTTCAGTTAGTCATGCACTGAAGTCCCTGCCTGACAGGACTTCAGGAGGTGAGGATTCCAGTGGACATCGGACAACCAAAAGCAATCAAAATGATCTCACGCACCATCCTAAGCGCGCTTTATACTTATTTCAAGAATGTCTTCCCATGTAGTCAGTAAACCACTTTAAATAAAATAGTTTGTCATGTGCTGATGATGCTAACACATTACTTAAAAGACAATATTGTGCCAGATTAATCTAAAAACAAAGTAATAATACAGTTGTAGACTGAAAAAAACTTCAACTTGGTCCCCTTACTTTGAACTAGCCACAGCAGTGACAGGAGATTATACTGGAGCCATACATAACAGTGGAATTCCTTTACATTCAAGAGTGCTGCACAGAGAACTAGCTTCTGCTACGGTTGCTGAAGCTTCAGGTGCTCTGCACCAGCTATTCTCACCAGACCCCTTCACTGACGTCACCGGTGGCAGACAAGACGAGCACTGTCACTGCACAGTGCGTGTAAAATTCTACAGTGGCAGTTGTGGCTCCTTTGCAATACGAGATTAGTTTACCTATCATGACAAAGTACTTTACAGGATGCTTAAATGGAACAGCTAAATTGGCTAGTTTTGTATAGACAATCTGAAATAGCAAATACTACTTTACTTTTAGCAAGAGAAGAGATCTGGCATGCAAGAAAAATATTATAACTGAAAGATATGCTACAGTGCCATATTCAAATTACTGAAGCAACTTCCATGACAAGGTTGCAAGAATGACTGGCTAAGGCTAATTGAGTGTTGGAATTTTACGTTCAGGAAAAAGATTTCAACCAAACCTGTTTTGTATCTTTACGCAGGTTGAGGACAAAAGATCAACAAAAAGACTGATATCTGGGGCATTCCCTGATAATATGAGAAGTGTCACGCATTGAGTGCAAAGAAGACTGGCAAAGGGAAATTCAGGTGGAATTTTCCATGTCAAGAGCTGTTCTTCAACTAAGCATATGCTTGGAACGTTAAAAATGAGCAATCTACCAGACCAGCCTGTTAAGTGCTTGCCTTTGGTGTCCTCTAGTATGCATATAAATGCCAAAAGAATTAGACAATGTTTTACCTGGTCAATAAAGAACCACAGGGGTGGTCCCTTGTACTTTTGCACAAGGTGGGTGGCATCGTACTCTTCCCATGCAGCACGGTCCTCACCAAGATAGTTTGAAAATGCCTTTTTACCCCAGGGGCACTCAGCAGGATGGCAGATGGGCGCAAATGCTGACACACTCTTGTACATGCCAGGATTCTTCAGAGCACAAATAAGTGCACCATGACCACCCATGCTGCAACAACAGAAGACGCAACTATAGCAGACAAAATTTGAAACCAACTTGGGTCTGTTTTCAGGGCCTCAGTTTTGATCAAAGGCAGTGTGTCGACTAATGGCCATTCAATTGACACCATATCATTTTCAACTACAACGAAAATTCCATTAGTGCTCCATACTGCACAGCCAGTTTATTCAATGCCACGCATGCTACATGAACATTCCACTAGACTTTTGGGGCCCTTTGTAAAGACAAATGACAAAACAGCCAAAAACAATAAAGAGCAAGTACAATTAACGAGTACAATTTTCACCTTCACCATTATCAAGTGTATCACAGGACAGAGTTGCCTCAGAGATCCAACTTATTCATGTCCTGAGATGGCAGTACTGTGGCCTTCCATGCTACAGCAGATAAGCTGACATAGCCTTAGCATAGGAAGTTTGCACCCACTCACCACGTCACAATCACCGCTTTATAAGGTGAATTTAAGTTGTTTTCTTATAGTTTCACTAAACTCTTAGAAAACTGTACCTTAAAAAAAATTTTGGACAAGGTTTACACAACTAGAAAAACCACTTAGTTCACCAGCTGATGTTGCAGAAAAAGGGAGAGTCATTAAAAAAAAATTGTGCAGAAACCATCGACGATCATTGTCAATGCAAGTGAATAGCCCAAATGAACGAGAGCAAGCGAGGGAGAGAGAGCATTTTCCCTGCCGAGCCCGACCACTAATCAACCACGAAAACTGCTAAAAGAGCCAAAGAAAGCCATTCACTTTAGAACTTAGAAAGTTGCAAGGTTATATTAGTTGCTGTTATCCTAGTTCAAAAATTTGTGCTTAAAGAGGAAGCTATAGCTCAAGAGAGAGAGATAGAGAGAATAAACTTTAAGAGAACAAGCATTTTTACTTTGGCTCAAAAGCTTCATCTAAATACACTGGAACAGAGAAATCTTTTTTTTGTCAGCAAACACTGCATCCATATTGATGAAGTTTGTTGCATTAACAATAAAAAGTTAAAATCCAGTGATTTTAGGGAGCAAATTTTTTATTTAGGTGTCAATTTTCTAACAAATTTTTATTGAATATTGCAAAATTACAAAACTTAACTATGAAGTTTACAGCTCTGTAACTCTTCAATGAAAAAAAATTATGATTTTGTAAGCTGCACCTACTAATACATATAAAGTGGAAAAAAAATTGATGTACAATACACTACTCTGAAGTATACCACTAAATTGCGAGTAGAACTTTTGCAAAGCCCTTGCAGACATTGTAAGAATTTCATGCAAGGTGTAAATTCATATACCAAATCTGTCCACTTAGATGTTCTAACGGATTAACTTACACAACAGCAATATCTGTTTTTGGTGCAAAGTTACGAACTTGTAAAATTGCTGCTTCAATTTTCCTAAACATCAATTTTTGGAAATTTTTGCAAAAAATTCCATGCCCTAAATCGAAATCCTACTTCTTAGTAACTTTTTCTCTTATATGCAAGACATTTCACTCAAAACAGTTGTCTCAAAAAACCTTTCTGCATTTTACATGTTTTAGAATAGGGAAATTGGAGTTGGCCCTGAAGGCAATGCTATACCCAGAGGGAAGTTCATTATGCTGTGCTTTGTACACTCTTCTTCACGTTTTACCACCAAGTTAGGTATGACTTGTTTTATATGTCCAACTCACCACGGTTACTTTGTTTGTCACACCTTTGCATTTTATCGTTGTTTGTAAAACCAGTTGTAAGTTTCTGCATGAAAGGCAAAAGAACTTGAATTTTATACATGTCTCATGGTAATGCCTATGTGCATGCTTGAGCCTTGGTTTATACGTTGGGTGAGAATGGGGGTGAAGACAGGAGATGTTTCTGGTTGAACACACTTTTTTTGGCACTGCTGCAACATGCTTGTGAGCCCTCAAATTTGTGCTGCCTGTTGTATGTTGACATTGATCAGCCACCTCTTGAGCTAACTAATGTGTACATGGAAGCAATAATGAAGTGTGCTCAGTGTATTAACACTGCCTAGTACAAGTTTGCAGGTTCAATAACTGCCACAATGGCCACACTTTCATGAATGTTAAATGAAAAACTGAGATTTGGGGGCACATTAAGGAAAACTACGTGGTCAAAATTTTGATTTTTGTACAATGCCCAACATACCAGCCGAAATTGGAACATTAATGCATTATTATGCATTACAAAAACGTTGCAAGCCAGTTGCAAGCCAACAATTTAGAAATAGTGTATTGAAGCTCATTTTGGGTAGTGAATAACAGCAAATTTCTGGCTGTGGTGAAGTTATCAGGTTTCATTTCTCCTGTTAAGTCAGAAATTGGAACAGCTAAATTGTTGGTGTGCCTATCTCTACTCCATAAGTGCACATACCACTAGGTATGTGCTGGCTGCAGTCTTGCTGGCCAGGCAATATGGGCCATTTATTACGTGCCTCAATAGACAACTTGCTGCTGGCTGCTGTCTGGCCTAGTAGACAACTTCGGTCACTGGGTATGTGCCCAAATAGACAACTCTGGCACTGTGCATGTGGTATTGGTATGTGACCATTTTTGGCGAATCCCCCAGAATGGTTGTCCTAAGGTGACAGTACGTAGTCATAACTATATTAAAACGATAGCACCCCATCCGCAACAGACACTTCCATATCAAGTGTGTCTGCTTGATGGATAGCCATTGTAATGCAATTGCAGCCAGGATACTCGGGATATTAGGATTGCTACGGTGTTTCAACTGGGGTGCAGTGATTACAAGATATACTGTGTCGTGTTATCATTCGGTATTGTGGCTGGCAGCGAGACAGCTGCTTCGCGTCTGCTGATGTGCCCATAAAGTTTCGTGACTCACGCATATGGCATCGGGATACAATAATCATCATAAGACATAAAACATATACATCACCAGTTACACACCCTTCATAAGAAAGATTTCTAATCGCATTAACATAGCCAATCATCCCCAAAGGATGTATGCGTTGCCAATTTTTGCCTCTAAATAGCACACTTTTTGAATGTCCATAGAAGACAAAGGGTTCACACGATGATGGAAACCGGAGTGCAAGGCCAGCGCCACTTCTGGCGACAGCCAGGAATGGCGCTGGCTATTAAACTATTGTGTACAATACCAGAGGGCATCAAGGTTTAAAAAAATTAAATTCTCGGGTTTCACATGCCAAAACTATGATCCAATGATGAGGCATGCCCTTGTGGGGGACTCCGGATTAATTTTGGCCACTAGGGGTTCTTTAACGTGCTTCCAATGCACAGTACAAAGGTGTTTTTGCATTTCGCCATCAAAATGTGGCCACTGCGGCCAAGATTGGATCCCGCAACCTAGTTCTTAGCAGCACAAAGCTGAAGCCGCTTAACAACCACAGCAGTTAGGGAATTGAGACTGTCAGACTCGAAACCCTCGTTGTGCAGCGGTTCAAGACAGAGGTTCAGAGGAAGACGGAAACTTGGAAGTAATCAACAGTGAGCAATAAAGGGAATCCTCAGCCTGCAGCTAACTTGTCATCAGGGCTTCCCTTAGGCTTCCTTTGTCTACCGACTGTTGAACATGTCTTCAATACACACTCTTGCAGTGTAATGTTTTTATGCCATACTGTTGGAACTCAAGAAATGTCACACTAGAGTCACTTGGGCGCATTTATACATTACTAAGCAAAATATCAGCTTGAAATGTGCATGAAGTATAAAATACTATGTTCATGCCCCAAGAAACAACGCACATTTTCCCCAAATAAAATGGCAAAATGACGAAAGCATCTGTTTTCAGTGACAAGTTGCAAGGACAGCATACCTGTGCCCAAATATGCCTTGTCTGGTAGTGTCAACTGGGAAGCTTTTCTTCATTATGGCAGGCAGCTGAATTTTTGTAACAGGAAAAAAAAAAAGAGCAGTAGCACGGCCATTAATTAATGACACTACTGCATGTATTTATGCTAGGTGAATATACAATTGAAGCAGTTGATATCCATGCCTATTTTGGTATGGGCAGATTAAATTAATTATTTTATTGAAAAAGAACAAAAAAAAGAAACCATCATGTTGTGTTTAATATTACTGTGATACACATCACTTTAATCTGAAATCATTAATCAGTTCTTGAAAGGTAATTTTTCCCAATAGCAGCAACGAATTTTGTTGTAAGGACACTGTCTTGTTCATGTTTAAAACTCGCAGGGAGTGTGCAGCAATTCAATGTGTTGTTTGAATTATGATAGCTATGAAGCATCAAAGACGTATGGCCACAGCTAGTACTGTTATTACAAAATGTGTCAATGCAAACTTTCCTTTGTTATTTGAGGACATGTACCCTATATTTCTCTATTTGGTGTAAAGTTTAAATTTCTTCTGCTATGTTGATAGGGATATCAGCACAATAGAAATGCAAGATCTCACTAGCTTATAACTGTAGCATAAATGACACTGAGAATGGAAAGTACAGAAAAAACAACAACACCTCTTTTGTCACATAGGAGTACATCTTGTAATTTTCCTTCCATTTACCCTGGGTAGCATCCAGATAAAAGCCAGCACCAGTGCCAAGGTCATAACTATCATCCTCTCCTTCAATGTTGCATCCACCTGAAGAAAATTACTCCTTAATACAATACTACTATACAAGGGCCTTGTACATATGCTTACCTTTCAGAGAATTATTTATTTATTTGTACATACTACAATGCAATAAGCGCTATAGCAGGAGTGGGTTAACAGAGGGAAATTAAGACACACCAGAATACCATACAGTGTTAACGGTGATATCCTAAGACATGTTTTGTATCTTGGATGGTAGATACAAAACTTCGGGATGGGCATGAGCGAATAGACCCAGGTAAGGAATCCCAATCTTCTATGGAACGAGGGAAAAAGCTTAATTTAAACATATTAGTGGTGTGCAAAGTAGGGCATCAAGTTTAAGTTGTGATGTCATCTCACCAATGACTCTGGCATGAGGTTAGTATAGTTATTTTTTGAACGCCTAATGGAAAAATTGATGATGCTGAGGAAGAAGTCTAATGATGCCATGCGGCGACATGAATAGAGCGAAGTTAAATTCAAAGAACAAAGTGCAGAAGAGGGTGAAAAGTCACGATCATAACAGTATTATATAAATCTTCCTGCTTTTTTCCTCAATTCCTTCTAGCCTGTTAATCTCACACTGCTTATAAGAGTTCCAAACAACAGATGCGTAGTCAACAACAGGACGGATTAGCGATTTATATAATAGCTAAGCATGTTTTGGAGGGCTGGATAGCGTGCGACGTAGGTAACCTAATTTCTTTAGTGCTTTGTTAGAAATGTAAAAAAAATGGATTTTTACGTGCCAAAACCACACTCTGATTATGAGGCACGCCGTAGTGGTGGACTCCAGGAAATTGGACCATCTCGGGTTTTTTAACATGCACCTAAACATAAGTACACGGGTGATTTTGCATTTCACCCCATCTAAATATAGCCTCCGTGGCCGAGATTCAATCCCGCGACCTCATGCTTAGCTGCCCAACACTAAAGCCACTAAGCAACTACGGTGGGTAGTTACAAATGCAATCAATGTGATTAGACCATGACATGTTATGCGTAAAAATGACACCGAGATACTTATACTCAGTTACCCTACCCACAGCATGGCTATTGAAGGAGTAATGAAAAAGAGAAGATTTTTTACAGAATGACATAAGGACGGCTTTACCAAAGTTAATGTTCATTTGCCGGGTGTTGCACCAAGTACAAAACCTAACAAATGACTCCTGGAGGCAGTAATGATCATTACAACAATTACTCACTTCTTATAAAACACAATCATCGGCATAAAGACGAATGTTAGCACAGATGTTAACAGGCAAATAATTTATGTAGATTAAAAAGAGCAGTGGCCCAAGAATGGAGCCTTGGGGCACTCCAGATGTCACATCAATAGCAGTACAGTAGGTGAAGCTGTAAGAAGCATAATAGAACATCAGCTTAATAGAAGTGCACTGAACCTATGGGTAACTGACAAAGCTCCCAGACCTTTATATATAAGAGAATTTGGCAGAACAAAGTTTGTCTCAAGGCAGTCTACTTTAGGCACTTTTCAATAAAAATTAAATTCTGGGTACATACCAAAACCACGATCTAATGGCATGCACCCAATGCACAGTACATGGGAATTTCTTTTTTTTTTTTTCATTTTGCCCTGACAAAATGCAGCTGCCGTAGCAAGTTGATCCCGCGCCTTCATGGTTAGCAGCACAATGCCATAGCCACTAAATTTCGTGGCGGGCAGAATGGATGCAGTAGTGCAGTAAATATCATTATTTCATTGTCAGTATTGCATATCATTGCATTCATCATCATAATCATCACCATCAGCCTATTTTTATGTCCATTGCAGGACGAAGGCCTCTCCTTACGATCTCCACTCCTATCCTGTGCCAACTGATTCCAACTTGTGACTGCAAATTTCCTAATTTCATCACCCTACCTAGTTTTCTGCTGTCCTCAATTGTGCTTCCTTTCTCTTGGCACCCATTCTGTAATGCTAATGGCTCACCAGTTATCTAACCTGTGCATTACATGACCTGCCCAGCTCCATTTTTTTTCTCTTAATGTCAATTAGAATATTGTCTATACCCGTTTGCTCCCTGATCCAAACCTACACTCTCTTTCCGTCTCTTAAAGTTATACCTAGCATTCTTTGTTCCATCGCTCTTTGTGTGGTCCTTAACTTGTTCTCAAGCTTCTTTGTCAGTCTCCAAGCTTCTGCCCCATATGTCAGCACTGGTAAAATGCATTGATAGTACACCTTCCTTTTCAATGATAACGGTAAGCTTCCAGTCAAGCGCTGACAATGTCTGCCACATGCGCTCCAACCCCATTTTTATTCTTCTGTAAATTTTTTTCTAATGATCAGGGTTCCCAGTGAGTAATTGAGGTAGGTAAACATACTCTTTCAGACTCTAGAGGCTGACTGGCGATCCTTAACTTTGTTCTGTTGTCCAGTTATTCATGATTATCTTTGTCTTCTGCATATTAATCTTCAACCCAACTCTTACACTTTCTCTGTTAAAGTCCTCAATCACTTGTTATAATTCGTCCCCAGTGTTGCTGAACAGGTCAATGTCATCTGCAAACCAAAGGTTACCGAGATTTTCGCCGTTGATCCTCACTCCTAAGCTTTCCCAGTTTAATTGCTTGAATATTCCTTCCAAGCATGTAGGGACCAGCATTGGAGAGATTGTCTCCTTGTCTGACCCCTTTCTTTATAGATATCCTTCTACTTGTGGAGAATTAAGGTAGCTGTGGAGTCTCTATAGATATTTTGCAACATATTTATGTAAGCCTCCTGTACTCTTTCATTATGTAATGCCTCTAGACTGCTGGAACCTCTACTGAATCAAATGCCTTTTCGTAATGTATGAAAGCCATATAGAGAGTTTGATTGTATTCTGCAGATTTCTCGATTACCTGATTGATGACATGGATGTGATCCATTGTAGAATTCCTGAAGCCAGCCTGTTCTCTTGGTTGACTGAAGTCAAATGTTGCACATATTCTACTGGAAATTATCTTAGTGAATATTTTATACAATCCTGAAAGCAAGCTAATGGGCCTATAATCTTTGAATCCTTCTTGTGGTTTAGTATAATGTTGGCATTCTTCCAGTTCTCTGGTACACATGAAGTCGTGAGGCATTGCATAAAAATGAGCCGCAAGCTTTTCATGCATGATATGTCCTCCATTTTTTATTAAATTGACTGTTATTCCATCTTCTCCTGCCGTTTTTCCCTGGGTAATGTCGTGCAAGGCCCTTCTAACTTAATTGCTAGTTATAGAAGGTGCCTCTGTATCCTGTTCATTACTACTTCTAATGAAGGTAGCGTGGCTGCTCTGGGTACTGCACAGGTCAGTATAGAATTCTTCCCCTGCTTTTACTATATCTTCGAAGTTGCTGATAATATTACCCTGCTTAGTGGCTAGCAAATATTAGTGTTTTCCAATTTCTTTATCTGCTCACTTTGTACAAGTTTCTTACAATTCACGTAATGATTTACCCATTGCTCCATCGGCTTCTTACGTTAAGGTATTCTTTAAAATAATTTGTTGTAACTTACAAACTTGAGCGACGCTACAACTTAGGTAAACAGAACGAGTGTTCACTTTCCACAATATCGAACGGTGGACCGGCCTTTATCAGCTGGGGTTTGCAAAGTGCCACTACGGTAGTGAGATTGAAGACGCCACATAGCGTGTAGCGAGGCAGAACTGTTATGTAAGTGTTTACAGTGTACTTTTTAAAAATATGGCATGAAGTGTGCAAGCACGTGTGCCCACTATGCTAAATTCAACATGTCTTTGGAAAACACCTGAGCGACCACAATGCGATAAGTTAATCCCAAACTTACGAGGGCTCGTGTCGGGGCATACTATAGCTACTGACATTTCACTGGCATACCTCTGGGCTCCAGCTTTCTGTATAAAATTCTGCTCAGTGCAAGTCAGCCCTGCAATGAAAATTACATAAGGAATTAGCACGCACGCAGGTTAGCCGGACGGCACAATATTCCACTGCAAGCATTTCGTAGTTTTAAATTAGAGGCGATTGCTACAGAACGAAAGGGTAGTAGCTACTTCACCAGAAAGCCAGTAAAGAAGAGGCACGGAGGCAACTTCTGATTTAGACGGCAAGTAGATTGCAAACTTCATTGTGCATTTCAGCGTTTCACTGAAGTGACTGTAGACTTTCTGCAGGCCATTAAAGCACTTGCTACTGGAAACCAACGTAAGCGCTTCCATTTCTGATCTTTGCTCACACACCTCTCGATGCAACACGCACACTGATAAAAAGTAGAATTCGGCTGCTTGGTCTGTATCACGTGGTGTGCATATTTTGAAGCGTGCACTAGAGTGCGCGTAAGCAACTTTTATTGCCACACCGCATTATGGGGTGGTAAATGCTGCCCTCTAATCAGGTAACCGATGTGGAGGCGATTTTATTTTTGTGCCCGTGCGCATAGCAGAGACAGTCGTACTGTTCTCGTCACACATCCTTTCAAAAGGAAGAAGGCTAGCATTATAGTCATTGAATTAGTGCACCACAGAATTATGCAGCAATAATTTGGAATCTAGCAGCGGTTGTCGATTATCTCTCTTGAACATCTTTTCTTACATTTCCACTTCTTGTATCGTGTGGCTCCTCCTCGAAAGAATGAGGGAAAGTATTCGGCGAGGCCCTTGCTTAGGCCTCTGCTTCACGCGCTTCGCCGTGCGTACCTTACATTGCCTTACGCACTGCCAGAGTACATGAACACAATATCACTTATAGGTGTTCTGTGGCTGAACATCTGAATGTCAAATGCTAGTAGAGTCGGCACCACGCACAGTGGCCGAATAGGTGGCCGGCCAAAAGCGCGTCGCGACACCTATGAACTGTATGACTAAGCTGGAACGGTGTGCTGCCTTGAGCGAGGGTGCATAACGCCGTGGTCCTGTGCTTGTAGTGTGTTGCAATTTGGCGTTGCACGAATTTATCACTACCGGAGTGTGCTACGATGCTGTCGTTGGCTCTGTATGAAGCGTGGCTCCAGTAGACGGGGCATACCGATGCATTTGCTAGATCGGTATCGGCAAGCGTTCTGTGAGCCCGTGAATGTGGAGTTTTCGGTTTCGGAGAGTCAGCCAGCCGACATTTGCGTTAGGCCTAGTTGGCTGCTATGCAGACTGACAGAAGCGAGAAGTTATTGCTTCGCCGAGGGAGCCGCCGGACGCGAATCGTAATGGAAAAAGGTGAGTGCCTATGTCTAGTCTTGCCGCTGTCTCGCCAGTGTGTTTTGGCGGAACTAGTCTTCATCGAGAGCGATCGATATTGTTTGGGTCGTCCGCCGGAGCGCAAGGGTAGTGACCCTGCCGAGCGAGTTTTTTGACGCTTGCTTTGCGTTGCGGCATTATAAAATAACCCACGTGCTTATAAAATTATCCCAATACTCCAGAATGAGCCTAAACATTGGCTGCGAGCAACACCGAGTGTAATCGGTGATGATCGCATCATGATTGAGGTTGAATTCTGGACGCTCCTCAGGTATTCTGCTTTCAATCGGTGGTGAAATGAACACCCGTTGTTAGGATCAGGCGTCGCTTATTCAAGCTCGTTATGATTCAGAGCATAGCAAGTAATTGAAAAACGCTGCGGCGGTTTGCAGGGCGCCTCGATCGTCTTGCCGGCCTAATTCTCTTTCTTTTTTATTGTTTTACAAATGAGAACGCCAGCGTAAGCTGCACGACAACTTGGGAAAGTGCCTTGAGCAATGTCTCGTCGGCTGCCGGTGCAGATGCTTGGCATTCTTGAGGGGGGCCTTTTTATGACAGTATTGATATCACGGATCCTAACTGTTAGTTGACGCTTCCGGCACCCCCTTCCCCACTTTTCTCGTGCTGCCTATTGTTAACGTCCCGACACTGAGCCGTGCAGGCTGCACTAAGAGAAAAAAAAAAAAAATCATCTGACCCGATTTGATAACGAAGTACGACGTCTTTCCCTGGCGATGGCTTTGTTCTCCAGAGCCGTCTGGCTACCTTAAAAATGGGTTTAAGGTATAACTGCCCTCGCTAGGCAGCTTGCCGCTATAGTATATTTGTTGCTGCGTTAGCGGGATATTCACGGTGAGTGGTTTTTACGTTCGTTGGCGCTCCCGCGCTGAACCAAGAGGTCAGGAAATCGCGCTGCCTCAACGATTGAAAAGGACAAAAAAAGAAAGAAGGCGAACTGGGCAGTTATAGACTGAAAAATGCGCAATGGTCTTTGCGCTTTTTTTTTTTCGTCTGTGCGGTTTCACAAATTTTAGCGATATATCTTCACTTAGCTATATCGTCACTGTCACTTCCAGCGCGATACATAACTGTTAAAAAATATGAAGTGGTCATAGTGGGCTCCTTAGTATTGTGGATAAATTTTACTCGTTTCTATTGTATTCTGCGTAACATTAATCTAACGCGTGGGTCGCCAAGTATGCGTGAGAATGCTATCCTAATTATAACAAATGTAATATTGCAGATTCTGGGCCCCTTCACTGTAACTGACAGATTCTCTGTGCTGGATGTATTATATATGTGCTGTGGCTTCATGTGCTCAGACGTCGTGTTTATGTTCTGTGCTATAAGCTCCAACTAATACATCTGTTGCAGCAGTTTGTATAAACAGCTGTGCATATGTGATTGTTCTATTGTTAGTTATAGAGTTTGTACCTTGGTTTGTTGTGTATTGCTTGTGACTACCCATGACTGCAGATAATGTTGTGATCTGTTCCTTATGACTAGCATTGAATCGCTGGCATACATACCCATCAGTAGCAATGATGTTTCTGCACAAGTGCATGCGATATGCACAGAAATGCAGCCCTCTTAGTTGTTAAAACAACAGTGTAGGCTTTGAAAACATTGTGGTAGATCACTATGCATTCTGATTAGTCAGGTTTTGCTGTGGAATTGTTCATACATACAAACTTCTGCACTTCAACTCTGTCAAAATGGGACCTTGTATGTACATGCTACAAAGGTTTTACAACAGCATAATGGCTGATGCATGCAAAAAGTTGAAAATGCAATGACAGAGGGAGCAAAACAAGGGGTGGGTGTGGTAGGGGTGTCTTGCACATGCATGACAGAGCATAAGTAAGCCGAGGGAGCAAGCTAAAAAAACTGCAACTGCATTGCAAGTTACCGTGGCAAAGTAAGCACATGTATGTGTAAGACCATTACTCACAAAGCAAAGAAATGAAGGATACCGAAAGGTCAAGCATGTATTATCAAGGTGAGCACACTTTTTAAGTCATGTGGTGAACTGTGGTTTGATTGATACACATTCTGAATTGTGTGATATGAGTCAACAAGCTTGCAAGTTGATTTACCCATTGTTTAAATATCTGTTTCCTTGAATGCAGAGTGACCACAGCAAAATCTTATCATAAGAAGCGAACAAACACTGACACCAAGGACAACATAGGGGAAATTACTTGTGCTTAATAAATGAAATAAGGAAATAATAAATTAATGGAAATGAAAGTGGATGAAAACTTGCCGCAGGTCACTCAACCCACCGCCCCTTTGGAACGGGGCGGCGGGTTGCGCCACCAAGCCCTTGCTATTATACTGCCTAATATCCTACCTAGATTTAAAAAAAAAAGAAAAAAAAACCAATGAACTCCCACAACCAAATTTTCTGATCCCCTTTCTGATCCCCTTGCCCGATACCACAACCTTCGCATACGAAGGTTGTGGGATTGTTCCCCATTGCATTTATTTATTTATTTATTTCATTTATTAAGCACAAGTAATTTCCCCTATGTTGTCCTTGTCAGTGTTTGTTGGCTTCTTCTGATATGGCTAATAAAGGTCGGGCCCCTCGGTTAACCTCTTTTCTTCTCGTTTACAGCAAAATCTGTAACTTTGAGCAAGATGTAAAGAACCTTATAAGTTTCAAGATGCTTGGATGTTTACTGGGGGGATTACTGATGTGCCTGCCTGATTGTCCCAGCTATACTTTACCACAAGAAAGGGGAACCGCATACACAATAGAATATTTTAGCATACCTCTACCATTACCATTAGTGATACTGCTTCCCCCAACTGTGCATGTGTAGTAAACCCTGTATATGTACAGTCAGCGGCAGGCAGCATTACTAGAACAGTAACACTGTGCTAAAATCTCCTAATGCCTTACACATTTGACCTGTTGGCTGCGGTTCCTAATGACACAGTGAGACACTTTCTTGGTAATGTCTTTATTTGCCAATGTACACACTTATCTTGCATCTTGTTTGTACCTAGTTTGTACCTGGTCTGTGGCTATACTAGAAAGATTTGCAATTGCAAGTGAACCATTGCTTTCTGCTAATGGGAAGTATTACTGAATCTTATGGTGACACTAGTACATCAGTGAACTGTTTATGTGGTAACATGCTAGCAATCTCCTTGTGCAGTGCTAACAGAATGGATCCATGCATACACCTCTGAAACTGGCCAATAGTTGCCACTGATGTGATGTCAGTCACAACTAGAATGCTAAAAAATTAGTAGCTGTCTTCACATTTTATTCTATAATGAAGTTGCAGCAGTAAACTAATTCTGCAGCAGCTGAAAACCAAGGACCATATTTTGTAGCAATCCATTTCACTTTTTCTTTTTTTCTTATTATGTGCTATGTGTGATCCCGGTAGGGACATCCGAGCCTATGATGAAGAGCAAAGAATAAAAATATATAATGAAATGTTACGAAGTGCAGCCCCAAAACTGGTAATGCTATTTCAGGGCCATTCAAATTTCACTATCAACACTATATAAGAGTTATCTTTCCTTTGTCCTCCCTTTTCTACCCTTTCCTCCTATAAGTGAGCAGTTTCTTGTGAAAATTTTCTTGCTTGACATGAAGATTCAGAAAATTGTTGTCCAACTCTGCATCAATGCACTGTGTTTTGAAGTCATCCCACCTGGTAATACTTTGTGTGATTCATTGCCTTGCACAATTCCTGCTGTTATGGATGGATGGATGGATGTCATGAGTGTCCCCTTTGAAACGGGGCGGCGGGTTGCGCCACTAAGCCCTTGCTATTATACTGCCTAATATCCTACCTAGATTTAAAAAAAAAACGAAAAAAAAAACCAATGAACTCCCACAACCAAATTTTCTGATCCCCTATTGCGAAGTTTGCTTTTGTTCGTCTCCATTTTTTGTCGTTTCCCTACTTTTCTTCCACCAATCTTCCAATCGCCTCTTACTAATCTCTATTGCGGACATGTTTACTTTTCCACTGCTCTCGCTGAACCCCTAGGGCTTCAAGGAGGCCAGTGGTGCCTAAATCAACTGCTGGGCACACGTCTTCACATTCTAATAAAACATGCTCCATCGTTTGCCTACCTTTACTGCAGCAAGCACATGCTTCTTCTTCCTTCTTATACCTCGCTTTATGGGTGCGTGTTCTAAGGCATCTTTATCTTGCTTCGAAAGGCAATGAGCTTCCCTTTGAGTTATCATAAATTGTTTCTTTCCGGATTTTGTTTTTTCCTCTTAAGTAGTTACTCGTGGCAAGTTTCTTTTCCATTGTTGCCACCCATTTCAGCCTCTGTGACTTTCCGCTTGACATTCTTTGTTGCTGTGTTGCCCACCCTACAGTCCACATACTTGCTGGTAAGCTTCCTAGTTCTTTTCCTCCACTGTGAATCAATGTTTTTCCTGTACAGATACCTGAACACTCTCCCAGCCTATTTACTTTCTTCCATATTCCTCGGCCGTTCTTTATAATCAATTTTACTGCGAGCTTCCCTCACTTCAAAACTAGTCCAGCCCATATCACCCTGCACAGCTTCATTTGTAGTCTTCCCGTGAGCGCCCAGTGCGAGGCATCCCACTGACCTTTGGTTCCCATCGAGTCCTGATTGTACCCCTGATTTCCGCATTTCCAAAAATAAGTCCTGGAACCATTACACCTTTCCACATACCCCGGAGCACCTCGTACCTATTGTATCCCCATAATGCTCTGTGCTTCATTATGGCTGCATTTCTCTTCCCCTTCACTGTTACTGTTTTTTCCTGTGTTTCCATATATCTATTGCCTTCGTTTATCCATATACCAAGGTATTTATATTCCCTTACTCGAGTATTTCCTGGCCCTGTAGTGCCACTGTCTGTTCACTGTTTTCATTGAATACCATAACACATGATTTTCTAACACTAAATTTAAAACCTAAATTGTTGCCTTCCTGTCCACAGATATTTGCCAGACATTGCAAATCACTTTGCTTGTTAGCTAGCTCCACAATATTGTCTGCATAAAATAAACCGGGAAGCTGCTGCTCTGCTACTGTACCCGCCTGTTTGTATGAAAAATTAAAACCGATATTACTTCCTTCTAGCGCCCTCTCCATCCTCACCATGTACATCATAAACAGCAGTGGGGATAAAGGGCACCCCTGCCTCAGTCCCTTGTTGATATGAACTTTCTCCTCGCTCCTCATCCCTTCCCATTAAACGCAAATGGTATTTTCTGGGTAAATCTCTCAAAAGCTGTAGACAATCATCACCTAAGCCTTCCCCTTCCAGATTATCCCACAAAATGTTGTGGTCTACGTTGTCATAGGCTCCTGTAATGTCTGAAAAGGCCACATATAACGGTCTGCTTTCTACTTTTGATATTTCAATGCACTGAGTAAGAACAAATAAGTTATCATCTAAACGCCTACCTATTCTAAAGCCATTCTGAAGTTCTCCCAAAATGCCATTATTCTCTGCCCAAGTTTGAAGCTTTAAATTGATATCCTGCATTGCTAGCCTGTATATTACCTATGTAATGGTCAACGGTCTATACGAGTGAATTCTATCTTTCTCCCCCTTGCTTTTATAAATGAAATTCATTCTACTTTTTCGCCAACTGTCTGGTATTCGTCTATCTTTTAAAGTTTGTTCCACTGCTTTCACCAGAGCTTCCTTACTTTTTGGTCCTAGTTCATTAATCAGCCTAACGGGAACCTCATCTAGCCCTGTGGCTGTGCGCTTAAGAATTTTCTCTTCCGGTTTCTTCCAGTTGAAATTTGTCGGCACGAGCTCCTTTTCCACTTGGGTGTCTTTCATGTTCTTTTTTTCTTCGAATACAACCTCGTCATTGCCTTAGAAAGAGTCAGTTGTTATTTTTCGGGTGTAATTTATTGCCGCTTCCCTTTCCAATTTGTTTCCATCTTTGTCTAGGACATGTTGTTGTATTGTTGTTGACTTCCTGCCTAATACTTTTATGTAATTCCAAAATATTCTAGGTGCGGCCTTCTTTTTTTCACGTATTTCTGACAACCAACGTTCATTTTCACCTTTTATCTTTGCTGGCACCAGTATTTGAACCATAAACTTTTTCTTCCGGTATATTTCCCATTTACTGGCTACTTCATCTTGGGGCAACTCTGCCTTCTTTGCCTGCCTGTGCTCTCGGGATGCTTTCTGTCGTTCGGCAACCGCTTCTCGTTTCTCCCTGTTCCACCAGCTTTTCAGTTTCTTTTTTCCTTTCCAACGAACATGTTGTTTGCCTTTCCGTATTTCTGTTATTACAATTAGAAGCTTACTATATTCCCACTCTTTACTTGGCCATTTGCCAAGTCCTTCCTCGACTCTAGTAACTATATTTGTTATTTGTTCAGCGTTCAAATTTGGACTGGGCATTTTGCACTCCTTGCTCTCTTTCCCAACTACATATCCCATTTTCAAAATGATGTGTTTATGGTCATTCCCTATGCTGCTTGCTATACCCTTCCTCATCAATGACTATTTCTCTCAACTCATCATGAATTCCTTCTGTCATCAGACAGTAATCAATAGTTGATTGCCGGTTTCCCACTTCCCACGTGATCTGCCCTTCACACTTAGGCCCTGTATTCACGATAACGAGGTTGGTTATGTTGCTCACAAAGGTCTAGCATTGACTCCCCATTGTTGTCGGTATAGCCATCTAAATCCTGTATGTGGGCATTCATGTCACCTAATAGGATAATTTCAGCATCATTCTCGAAACCCTTAATATCAGCGCTTATGCATTCCACCAACTCCTTATTCTTCTCTGTGCAATTATTTCCGGTCCACAAATACGTAACGCCCAGCCAGATTTTTTTTCTCCACTCATTGTACTAAATAACTATAAATGCTCTTGACATTTTGAATTTACTCTTTTTCATTTGGCTCCCTGATGGATGAGAATTCCGACTCCCCCTCCCTTCCTTTCCGACTTAGTTCTGTTGCACCCTTCTCAAACATAATTCTCAATCATAGGCGGCTCTTCCGAGTCTTAAGGTGCATTTCTATAACTGCATACACCTCTATTTGTTCTCTATTTAACTGCTCCTCAATCTCTGCCCACTTTTCCTTTCTTCTGCCGCCCTGCATGTTTATGTAGCCTATTGCATGGTGAGCTCTCTTTCTTGCTTTCCTCCTTCTGTTACTGACGGTGATGCTATACTGAGGTTCCCTTAGGGGGCCTTCTTCATTACTACCTACTCTGACCTCCTGAGCGCCCGCGGGCTCCATAAAAAAGCAACAGCATGACCAGCAAGTCGCCAGCCCACTTCTTGTGCAAGCCTGTAATTGAAGTGGATCCCGTCTTGTTTAAAACCACCACACCTTCTCACTTCTCTGTTTACTTCAACAGCCTTGAAGCCTTTCTCTTGGCTCATTTTCCATATCGCCTCATTAGCAGCCACTACGGCTCTCTGTATGTGACTGTCACGTACAGGCACCTCCGGCACCGTGCACACCACGATCTGCACTTGAGGGGATAGCTCACGCAAGTTGTCCACTTCCTTCGCCAAGCGCTGGGCTAGTCCTGGCCCTTTCCTGTTTAGGACGTCATTTAGCCCACCTGCTACTACGACAAGGTTGCGTACGTGGGCATTTTCTGTGAGCTTTTCTTTTGCTCACTCCATGACAGCACTCAGTGTCCGCCCTGGAAATGTGCCCACCGCCACTCTTTTGTCGCCTTTCACCCTCTCCACAATTGCTTTTGAGCACCCAGCCATGTTTGAGTCGCCGGCGTTATGTTCATTCATAGATAGCACCATGTTGGATAGTATGTCAAAATACATTTACCTCCATTTGCATTGCATAGGGCTCTGATTTCAGCATCGAAGAAGTTGTGAAATGCTGCTCTCGGTGTGTTAGTGGACTATTATAATTAGGGTGCTTCGTTTTTGGGTGGCACCTAATAATTCTCTATTTTTGCACCTCGAACAAAATTCATGAAAATTGGATTAAACCTGATGTCACCTCGAAGTTTGCCCCTTCGTAAGTGTTTTTAATAAGTGCAGCTGTTACAAAACTAATGAACGCTGCCTACTTTTGGGAGAAAGTGATCAATATATATCATATTATTAATACTATTGATTTATGAATAAGGTATATGTTGTGTTTTTTCATGGTACTCAAGCAAAAGACTGACATATGTAAAAATTTAGTGTAATCAGTGCTTGCAAGGATTGAGTAAACGAAAACTTTCTTTTATTTAGTAGCCACATTTACAATACAATAACGGCACACTGCATCCCGTTTCCCGCACATTGCATACAGGTAAACAGCGGTAATGCAATATGAAGCGAAATAATGCAGCGCTTATCTTGCTGTGCATTTCGAACAGTAGCTGTGATGTTGAGAGTATGTTTACCCAACTATGTATTGTTCAAAAAGTGTGGCTGATTCATCTAGTTAGTATTTGATTATTTTGTTGCTAGAGCATATATTGTAAGCCACTAAAACCAGGTAACAGACAAGGACGAAAACCCTGACAGTGCTAGGATGTAATGCTACGATATGGCTAGGTGATGCCCCCAATGCATATAATAATGTACAGGGTCTTGCATATTTCACTTAACATCTTTGGAAAAGGATTTCGTGCTTACCGCTGCACTGTTCTTCCTGAAATTTTGCAGAATCGCATGTTGGAGTCCACCTTGTTCAGTGCAACACTTGCCGCAGTTTTTCCGCCGGCCTTTGCTTGTGGGGGTGTGAGCTTTTGCTGCAATTGCAAAAGCATGAGAAGCTTTTCGCCGCCTGTCAGTAGCTTCAGAAAACAGCGTTTCAGGGAGGGCTGCTGCATGTTGCCCACTCCTGGAACACATGGCAGCCCTCCCTGAAAGGCTGCTTTCTGAAGCTGGTGGAAGGTGGAGACACAAGTTTATGCTTATGCCGTCACAGGCAGCAGCTTGTAACACCATAAGCAAAGGCAAATTTGCACTTCTTTCTGCAAAAAAAAAAAGGGCAAAAAACTGTGGCAAGTGTTACATTGAATGACAGGGACTCCAAAATGCGAACTTACATGCAGCTTCTGCCTCAATGCAAGCGCATGCTTAGCCCCTGCATAGGCTTGCCAGACCTTCTATCGCAGTTGATACCCGGTTGTAATAACGTGTCTTCATTGGCTACTATAGGGTAGCCATGCGGCATAGCTAAATCTTCCACGTTGGAGTATGCTCCTGCTGCATCTCTGGAATAGCTTCATTCTCTTGAAGAAGTGGCTGTATACAGCATAAACTACTACTCCGAGTGTTTAGCGCTTAGTTGGAAAATGTGATAGGAAGAAATACGAAGCAGTGCGTTGAAAGCCACATGTTCTGCATTCCTGCAGGGCTTTAATATAGAAAAAGCACTAAATACATTACTTGCTCTCTAGACTGAGGTGAGCATTGTAGTGGAGATGTACTACAGAGCAACGACAGTGGAGCACTGACCCAACTGATCTTTTTTTTTTAGTAAAGAAATACTTTTACTAAACTCCCTTAAACAAGTTATTATGGATCCTGCTATCTAATTAGCTGTCATTAGTTTCATTAGGTGGCCCATAACAGTGTGACATTTCAGCAGTACAAAGGGAAAAAGTGCCATTTTCTCAAATTCAGGTCTATTCTTTCCTTCCTGTTGTGTTTGTAGCATGACAAAGCACTTTTATATAATTATTTACATTTAAGACTGCTAATATCGGTAAATAAAATGAAAGGTAACAAAGCCAAAAAATCTTATTGTTAAACTGGCCCCAAGTTGTACTTCTTGATTCAACAATACTGCAAAAACAAAATTATGGCCAATAATATGGGATGCATATCAAAGTACAATTTCTCTCATTTACCCACAGAATGTTTCTGTATTCATGAAATTGGACATATTTAAAGAAAATTCTTGTACACCCTGTCTCGCCTTGCACTATGCACTATGAAGTTTTAATGGCGCTGCAGTAGACAATTTTTTTTTTTGCTAGAAATATTATGGGAACGCACTTCACTAAGTGTAATACTTAGCCACAGTTTTTCTAAATACAAATTGAAGGTGGTAGTCATCATGGCTGGTGCATTTCTTGAAATAACCATTTTGCCCCAATATTCAAAAGTAACAGAAAATAGTCTATCTGGGTCTGACAAGCAAGTTCTTAACTTTTAAGAACTATGCTCACTGGTTGCTGACTTTTTCAAAGAAACCCCCTTCTTTTAGCTTGATAAGTTGTCCTTGCTTACAGTCGACATACTATTATTTAAATTTTATCACGTCATGATCACGTGCCTCATAACACCTAATAATAACAGTGGTTGAAATTTAGACGGCTTGCAAGGTTTTATTTCCTTCATTAGACACCATTTGCTCGTACGGTGTTGCAAGTGATAATCTAGCCACTTAATTTTAAGTGCATTTTCCTGCACAAGCTTTTAAATTTATAAACAAAAACTCTCGTCTTTTCTGGTTTTGCTGCTGGCACTGGTGCGCAGGCCGAAAATAGGCATTTTCAAACTGGAGATGACGTGTGTTTGATGCATTCACTGTGCCCCAAGCACAGTCAAAACAGATGCTGCTGCCCATGGAGTCAGCACTGGGGTCACCGTTGGAGATAGGCGCTTGTGTGCTGACCAGCCAAGTTGGAATTATTCGGCGAAGACCAATTTCAGGGCTGAAATAAGGAAAGTTTGGGCCTATAGAAATAAACAGCTGTGAAAGCTGGAAAGTTTGGGCCTATAGAAATAAACAGCTGCAATCAAATCAACCAAAAAATTGAATTAACGGAAGTTTGCTGTATTTACATTTTTCCTGCTGTCAGTGTAATTAAATTTCCCCCCAAGTTTTGTTTCTTCTAGATTGTCCAACTTTTTGGACCGTGTGAAAAAACTTTATTGAAGAAACAGTTGTGGTCTTCTGTTTACTTGTGAAATTTTTTTGGAGAAAGTCACGATGAACCTAAAGAAGTCGGGAAACATTGAAAATTGAATTTGCCAGTCGCCCTGGGCAGCTGACCTCCCATCAACCTCCTAAGTATTTTTGTATGTGTACACAATTAGCCCCAGGAGTGATAGCCAGCACCACACTTTGTAGATAATGGGGAAAAGGCTTTTGATTAGATGAATGGGCACATTACTGTGTTGTTACATAAGCTTGAAAGTGGAGGCTTTATAACATTATTGTTAGTGCTTTATAATCTGTGTGCTTTTTATTGCTGTGTGTTGTCAAAACATACTGCTACTTTTGATTGGTCAAATACTGCTTCCACCTCTCATCTGTCATGTGCAGAAATATTCAGATAGCTCTGAAGAAGAATGTAAAAATGGTGAAAAGACTTTTTGACTGGAGAAAGGGTTACATCAAAATGTTTCGCTGCAACAGAATTCAAGCACACACCATCTACTTTCCTGAATTTGAGTTGCCGCAGGTGGTGGGACCCTTGTGTAAATTTTCGGTTAAATGTGTGTGGTGTGCACGTGCATGTCTTTGTGTGTGAGGAGGAAGGGGGGGCACATATAGTTTACGTGAATGGCATAGTTATCGTGAACGTGTGTAAAGGGTATGTTGTATGTTGTTATTATAATTGTGCCTCTTGGTTCATGATGAACTCCAATTTTCAAGATATTTGTCTTTTTCGTAGCTTGAACTAAATGTCAAAAATGCATTTTAAGTAATGTGATTTTGGCAATAAGCCAGCAATACAGTGACCATTCCAAAAGTGAATTCTATACACGCTGCCTACTCCTAATGTTTGAAAGGTACACCTCTGACATGGTAGAAGTGCCAAAACTTTTATTACAGCATTGCCAAAGCTTAAATGCTGGGATAGGTGCTGATAACAGTACATGGGTTATATATAGAGCAGGTGAAATATATTTTGAATAATTGTTTAAAGCAAAAAAAGAATTTGTAAAGAAGCGGCCTATGTTTTTCAGCGCTACTGGTCAATTTCAGCAGTATTCTCATTGGTGTGCACGTGTTGCACTACACGTGCTATGGTATGAAAAACTTTATTTAGGTCCTGAGGGATCAGTCTGGGACTGATGCGGGCGTCTTCCATGCGGGACAGAGAGACCTACGCACCGCATTAATTTCATTAAAACAATGCAGGCCTTCATTCATCCATTTGTCATATATACATGCATGGAAGAGAATAGCTGAAAATTTTCATTGAAATCTTTTGTAATAACCTCTGACATTTTTCGGCACAACACAAGCTGTGGTGCTTGCATTAAAAAAAAAAAACATATCGCGAATCTGAAGAGTGAATCACTAAAAACAGGAAAAAATAACTTTGTTGACAGTACAGGATGTCAGTAAAAGAATAAAAAAGAACTTTCGAATTCTCCGCAGTGGCAAAAATGATTTTGCTGATGCAGCAATATAATTTTTTTTTTTTCGGCACTTGAAGGCAAAAGGGTTGGCAAGGGTGTGGAAGGTACCATTCAGTGCCTCGCAACAAAAGCAAGCTTTTAGTGACCCGCCACAGCCATTTAATGACACCATTCCAGCTTCTTGCATGGACAAAAGGTAACAGGTCACTGGACCAGTCGGTGCCAGCTGACACCATTCTTGAGTGCAGCAACTTGCCTTGAGAGCTAGTGGAAACAGGGTGTCTACCAACCGGGAAAACCGGGAAAACCGGGAATTCTCAGGGAATTTGAACAGTCTGGAAAAACTCAGGGAAAACTCAGGGAATTTGTGCTTCCATTAGGGAAAATTCGCTGTAACTTTATCGAAAGGGAACGAAAGTCGTGTTAATGCTGGCTCCAGTAACAGAGGAATCGCAACGAATCATTATTGACGCCGCGTCATCGGCACGATGTATTGCCAGAGTAGTTAATGACCGATTTTCTAGACGCCCGATTTTTCGGACATGCCCGATAATTTGCACGGTTTTGCGGCACTACCACGTACTCCATATAGTCAATGTATATTGCCCCGACTGCAGGTCTGAAATGGCATTAATCAAAGCCGCCACCGCCGCTATTTTGATTATCTCGCCGCCTCGAACCGGCACTCTCGTAGGCAAATCCGCAAATCCGTAACCACCACCGCGGCAACGTCAGGCCTAGCTGCTTCTATGTTCGCTATTAAGCTTCTTGCCGTGCGGTGCCGTGTTTTTCATTGAAAGAATTCGCCGCTATCACCAATGGCACCGACTCCGCCTTTGTAATCCTAGCGATTGGCTTTGAAGCTCGCAGAGCACAGCGCGTTGCGTAATGCCAGTCTGCGAAAGTTAGCTTCGCCTCGTTACACTAGTGTTAGGCGGTGAAGCATAACAAGCGTGGGAAGGGGGCAATTGTCGCGGGACACAGTATACATTACTTAATTACACATGCGTGCACGTCGTCTTCTGTCACAGTACAAGCCCTGATATGCCTAAAAAGCGTACTGGCAGGCCTTCAGAGCTTTTTGAGACGTGCCTGTGGTAATTTTAGCCCTTGAAGGCAGTTAAAGACATGCATTAATTTTTTTCAGACTGCCCGTTTTTTTAATTTTTTTTTTGCGGCCCCTCGGAAGTCCAAGAAATCAAATGTTGACTGTACAACTGACCAAGAGGATGCTTCAGATGATCCATGTGGTGAAAGCGTGGTAGAAGGAGGATGAGAACAGAAAGGACCGACGCACTGAGGAATTAATGGGAAAGGAAGGGTGCCGCCACCTTTTTGAAGGAGCTTGAGCTAAAAAAACTAAGTGATGGCTGATGCTGAGACACAGGTGTCCCTCATCCAAACCAAAATAAATTGTTTACGCAGTGAAACCCAACACTGAGATGTTGTGTACGGACTGAGAGTATGTCAGGTCAGTTGAGGTTGACTTCCCAGCTGCTGAGAGAGAACCTCAGTTGTGACAAAGTTCAGGACCTCATACAGATGAGCTTGCTATCAGTTGATAGAAATAGCTGATATTAAAAAAATATTTACTTATGTATGCATCTCCTTTTCATTCGTATTTGAAAGTGTTCGACTCAATTTGGAATGGGCTTTACCATTTCTTTCGCTGTGCATTTTACTAACACCTTCCTTCTGTTTTCTTTTTAAATAAAATATATATTACTCCTTACTATTCAAACTGGATTAAGTCATTTTTTTTTGTTTCAGCATGCTTACTAGAGAGTGACAGCATCGGGCAACGTGGTGTCAGCCTGTCTTGACATAAAACAAAGATCTGACTCATTCAGGGAATTTCGCAAAGGTGCTCAGGGAAAACCTGGAAAACTCAGGGAATTTGGAAATGTCAACTTGGTAGACACCCTGGGAAATGACATTTGAACTAGTTCGTAATGATTCATCTTTGAAATCAGCAGTACTCAAAACATGAAGGACAGAAAGACAGCGGTACATTGTCTTTTTTATCTCTGTCCCTTGTCTAATGTGTTGCTCAAGTCAAAGATAGACCGTTGGGGGACACAATGGCTCCTTCGTTATATGTCCACATCACTTTCAACTTCCACGTCGAACTTGTGTCTCGTGCAGCAGCCAAGAAGCAAAACTCTCCAAAAGTGCATGGACACCATAGTTCACCTGAAATGCATATGATCATGTCACAGCTCATGATGCCTGATCTTATTGAAATGTGTTCATGCAAGAGCCACACAACCATTATTCATTACATGCAGTATCAAGACGAGAATTAATAACTATACCTAAGCATGACATTGAAACATGCTTGCGTACATGTTGACTATGTACTCGGAAATCAATCCCACAGGAGACATAGCGCTTGCATCTTGACACGTATGCACCAACTAAGATGGCACTGAAGCTGACTTTGTAGCAGTGAGCAAGGCTAGATTGCTTAGCTTTAAAATAAACTCTCAATACATTTAACATGTGCACTATTACGAGCATGTAGCCATGCATCTTTACTTAGAATGACTAAAATCTGAAATTAGTGCCTCTTTGTGCATTTTATTGCAGTCTTTCAGAAATTTGATTTTTCAACAAATGGTTAAAATAATTGGCAAGAAAACGTACATATTGAGTAATATATGAATGGTGGGTGCATAAAATGTGACTATACTAGATACCACAAGGAAAGATTTTAGTACAGGTTTGCAAAAATCGCACATTAAGGGAGTACTAAGTTACAGATCTAAAGAATGATTCTAACTGGCGCCCAACTGTTAATGAACTAAGCTGCTGGATTATGCAATTGTTCTTAAATATGCTCACGTGGAATTTCAATTAAATACATTTTTTATACTGAATTGAATTCTGGGGTTTTATGGGCTAGAACCACAATTTGCTTATGAGACATGCCATAGTGGGTGATTAATCCATCACCGGATTAATTTTGACCACCAGGGGATCTTTAACATGCCCTCAATGCACAGGACATGGCGTTTTTCCATTTCGCCCCCATTGAAATGCGGTCGCTGCAGCCCATATTTTTATACTATTGGTAGGTTTACCTCCTAGGAGAAAATACAGTGGTTGGTGGCATGATGAATCATTTTCCTTTTAGAATAGAACTCGGAGGAAACACTCTATGTGGCAAATTGAACTATGAAGATTTTTTATGTAGGAATGTGAGAGGATTTGAGTGTAATGTCTGGGATGTTTGGCATGGAATGACTCTCAGCTGCTGTTTGCACAATGAATGATAATTAGTAAAATCTGCTACTGTAAGTGCAATGCCCCCTACTCCATACAAACCCTGAAAAGCCATCGACGTATCGCTGCTATGAAATTCTTATACTCCTTTATCACGACAACATAGCTATCAACAAGAGCGACTACGTCAGACCACCTTACCAACACTCGAGCTGTGACACTTTCAAATATTCTTTTTTTTTTCCTTTGCCATAGAACTCTGGAATAAGCTACCACGTGAGTGCATCGGTCTATCATCAATGGACGCATTCACCATTAAACTTGAAGAATTATTTTGCTGAAGGCGATTTGTAAAAAGTTGTCGCTCCCGAGCTGTTTTTTCAGTGATCTAACCTTTTTATAAGTGCCTTTCTGAAATTGGTTTGTTCCTGATGTGCCCATGTGCCCACGTGTATCCGTTAGTAATGTATACATGCATTTCCTTTCTCTTTTTTTTCTTTTTCCAAAATAAAAAGACGGTCACTCCTTTTTCAAAAGCTGTTAGGTTAACTATGTTAGTGTCTTCCATTTTATATGTTTTCATATGTTTTGTTTGATGTTCTTTGCTTGTATTATATGTGCCCACACCTGTATGAGCCCGTGTAAGGCTTACAGTATCAAATATAAAAAATGTGGTTTAAAGGGCCCTTAAACCAGCCTGAGCTCAATTAGTTACATAGTGGCTGATGTGTACTAATCTGGTATGAATATAGTGCTGCAAGAATATTGTGAAATGGTGCAGTAATAGCAGATTTACAGGAGTTTGATGATTGAAAACGCGGCCACTGCTGTTTCTCACTCTTTGCGATTCTCCCAACTGGCGCTCTCTCTCCCTTGCCACATATGCTCGGCAAGTCTACGCAGTGCAGCAAAAGCTGCAGGTTGCATCCACACGCCATAAGAAAGGCTCCTCCATCGTTCGCCCCTAATCGCCTTCTGTGTGAAGCTGACTAAATGAAAGCGTCATAAAATGTCTAGTGGCGCACAGTGGGCAAGCCCCCCTCTATACTCACAGTGGGCTCTGGTCATGTTGGCGCTGTCGTTCCTCGACGACCAACCAATCAACAGCTTTTAACCCTGGTGACATACTTGGAGCACCCTGCTGACATCACAACGCTCTAAGGAGGCACCAGAAAGGCCAGGAGAGAAACAAGGCATTGTTTTCAAATTTTTGGCGTTCCCATTGCATGGTGCACGCGTTTGTATAAAATCTCTAAAAACTTGTCAGAGGTTCTTTAGCGGCCTGTTAATAGGAGAGCATTGGTAATTGAAGAGGTAATAAATAAAAAAAATGGGGCAAAGTCCAACTGCAACAAAATTTCACTTTGGCTAAATTTTTCATAAATGAGTATTATATACCATTAAAGCATTCTTGGCAGAGCTGCAGAGCTGGTAATTGCATAATATTCTTGTTAGCAGCCTTTCAGTAGCACTTGAGCAGATGATGTATGCATGCCGTGGTTGTCGTCATGACTAAATCCCAGCTTATTGCCTCCAAGATTTTTCAGCCTGCCATTCTGCACTAATTCATGCGTCACTTCCAGCGAGCGGTAATGGCTCTTTTTGTGAGCTTTCCATGCCACTTTCACTTGTATTTCAGACGTCAAATTTTGTGCTTAGCCTCATATATAGCTACACTATCTTAACTAGGTTTTTTACGTGGTGCAAAATTTTATTACAGTTTGCCTTTAAAGTAATGCCAATGTGCATGGGTGGAAATTTTGTAGGGATTGGCATTTTCTCTGTACTTTATCAAACAGTATTCTGCAGACAATTCAGGTGGACATGTTGGAATGTATATATGATTTAGGTACCAGAAATTATGTAAGATTCTTTAGTTATGTGCAATGTCTTTCTGAAATCGTGGTTTCTCTCCTTTGTTTTCTTTGTTTTACCAAAGATATATGATCTTGAAACTGACCTTACCAACTTAGTACTACCTTCTATCCCCCACCCCCAAACGTGAATTTTAATATGATGTGCAGTTTAAAAGCCAACTCTTACACTGTGTAATTGATTATTTCTGTACCTTATGCTCTTATTTCTTAATTTTAATTTACAGTACAAAACCCTCAAATGTCTTTAAGGATGTGGTCTCGGTTTTCAGACATTTAATTCGGTGTTTAAAAACCGACTTCCTGCTGTTGGTTTTGGTTCTGACAAGCATATTGTGACGGTGTAGGAGATCTGCACTGGTGTTTAATGAAACGCAACAGCAAACACTCCAAACCACAGTATCAGAACAGTTGACCTCGTCTTCTATTCTCGCACTGCCAGCACATACCATACTGTAACACAAATTCCTGGGGGCAAAAGCGCGGTCCCGGATCTGCCTAAGGTATATGGTGCTAGTCCAAGTGGCAGGGCTTGAGCCTCGATACGTGTACAAGTTCTGTGGCTGGGGCCACAAACACAGTGGGGGCAACCACAGGGAGACCTCGCATGTCAGGTCGGTCACTTGGTGTACCACGTGATAGGGTCCAACGTAACGGGGCAGCAGCTTTTCAAAGAGGCCCACGCGACGAGAATGCCACCAGAGGAGGACCAGTGAGCCAGGATCAAAATAGACATCTCAGTGGTGGCGATTGTGAAGCATGTTATGAACAGTCTGAGAAGCCACAACACGGTCACAGGCAATGCGGCGGGCAGTTTCGGCATGAGCAGGGGCATCAAGGGTGTAGGAGCAAGTTGCAGATGAATCTGTGGGAAGCAAGGAATCAAATGGCAGGAGTGCACTGCGGCCATACAAAAGATTGAAAGCTGAATAACTGCAGTGTCATGGCGTGAAGAGTTATAATCGAGCGTGACAAAGGGCACAGCACCAATTCCAATGACCTTCCAACACATACATAGTGAGCATGTCGGCAAGCATGCATTTGTGGCGCTTAGTCAGTCCATTTGTTTTGGGATGTTAAGCTGTTGTAAACTAACGATGACTGTAGCAGTATTGTAGAAGATTGTCAATCACTTTGTTGAGGAAGCAATGGCCGCAATCCGTTAAGAGCTGATGAGGAACACCGTGTTGTAGAATAAGTTTATAACATCTCGAATGAGAAAATTGGCCACATTGGTGGCGCAGCATGTGGGAGAGCTCGCGTGGTAGCAAAGTGAGTCACGTAATCTGTGGCGGCTGCAACCCGTTGATTGCCAAGTGCTGACACAGGGAAAGCTCCACGTAGGTCGTAGCCAACACAGAAAAATGGCTCACCGGGAATGTCAATCGGCTGAAGTAGGCCAGCTGGACACGAGGATAGTCTCTTGCGGCGCTGACAGTTCTCGCAGGTTGCAACGTATCGTCGAACGAAACGGGGAAGGGCAGGCCAGAAGAAGTGCCAATGGACGTGGTCATAAGCGCGAGCAACGCCTAAGTGGCCAGCGGTGGGGGCATCACGAAGCTGTGTGAGCACGTCCGAGCATAGGTGTTCCGGCACGACAACAAGAAGCTTGGTGCTGTTGGGATCAATGTTGCACCTGTAAAACACACTGTCCTTTAAGACGAAGAGCCGGAATGGGGGGTCCGAGGGATGTGCGGTGAAGCGATCGATGATAGGTTGTAAGGAGGGGTCACGACGCTGCTTAATGGCGATGTTGAGAAAGTCCGTAATGGATAGAACACAGGCATCAGTGTCATCATCGGTGAGATCAGGGGGCAAGCCGGATATCGAAACACGCAGTCGGTGTCCTGGTGCAGTCGCCCTGATTTTGTCACAGAAAAGAAGTATTCCTGTAACCGTAATGCCCAGCGGTCAAGGCAATCCGTAGGGTCTTTCAGCAAAGATAGCCAACAGAGGGCATGGCGATGTGTAACAACAGGGAAATGTTGCCCGTAAAGGTAGGGCAAAACTTCGCAATGGCCCGCACGAGAGCGAGGCATTCACATTTGGTTATGGAGTAATTTTGCTCAGAACAAGAAAGGAGTCTGCTAGTGTAGGCAATAACACGGAATGAGCCATTCTGTTGCTGGAGAAGAATAGCGCCAATACCATGACCACACTCGCATCTGTACGAACTTAAGTTTTGGTGGCCAGGTCAAAATAAGCCAAAATGGGTAGATTTGTGAGTCTAGCAATAACTTCGGAAAAAGCGACAGCCTGAGCAGGTTCCTACGAAAAAGAAATGCCTTTCTTGAGAAGATCAGTCAAGGGACTGGCGATGTCCGCAAAGTTCTCAATGAAGTGTCGAAAGTAGGAAACATAGTCCTATAACGCAACGGATATCGTTCGACGAGTGTAGAAGCAGTGATTCTTTTACAGCACAGACTTTGTCGGAATCAGGCTGTATGCTGGCAGCGTCGATGAGGTGGCCAAGAACTTTGATGTGACGGCGCCCGATATTGCATTTAGCAGAGTAGAGCTGTAGAACAGCTTTTCGGAAAATGGCGGAAAGGCGATGGAGATGGCTTTGAAGTTGGGCAAATAAACAAGAAACGTCATCAAGGTAGCAGAGGCATATGGACCACTTAAGACCACGAAGAAAATAGTCCATCGTGCGTTCGAAGATGGCAGGGGCATTGCAGAGCGCAAACGGCATGACTTTAACTTGATATAGGCCATCAGGTGTAACGAAGGCTGCTGCCTCGCTATCATGTTTGTCAACAGTAATTTGCCAGTACCCAGAGCGGAGGCCAATAGAGGAGAAATACCTGGTGCCATGCAGTCTAACGCGTCGTCGATACGTGGAAGAGGGTACATGTCCTTGGTAACCTTGTTGAGATGGCGATAGGCGATAATCCACACAACACCTCCAAGTGTTGTCCTTTTTCGTCACCAATATGACTTGGGAGGCCCAAGGACTGGAAGGAGGCTCTACAATGTTCTTCTCAAGCATTTTGTCAACCTCGTTTTGTATGATGACGCGTTTGGGTGCTGACACATGGTAAGGTCTCTGGGGAATGGGAAGGGCATTGCCTGTGTTTATGCGATGCGAAACCAGGGTGGTCTTACCCAACGAATGACCACCAAAATCGAAGATATCTTGGTACGAAGCTATGAGGGAGCAGAGAGCATCAGCATAATCAGGTCGCAGGTCAGGGGAAATCATTCGGCATAATGGGTCCTGATATGTGGAAGTTGAAGTCAACTCTGTAGCAGTCAAGTCAAGCTGAAGATCAGTAGCCAGTGGCAAAACAGTATAGTGCTACAAGGAATGCAGCGCCACTAGGGAAATATCCAGCAGAAGAACTTGCGTTGATGAACTGACGTTCAGAATGGGAAGGCATGCTTGATTATTCAGAACTGTAACAATGGTGTTGGGTAACGTAACATGGCGGCTTAAGAGAACCTCCAGGACAGGATATGCCATGTAGTCTCCATCAGAGAGAGTAAGGAAGGGCACCATTGAGACGTATGTTGTGGCATGGGGCAGCAGACGAACGAACTGGCCTCACCAAAGGCAGGACTTGTCTGTGGCTTCGTCGGCAATACATTGGGGTAGACCTAAGCGCAGAACGCCGGAAGAGCAGTCAACATGGCCGGCAATGTTAATACAGGCAGTACATAGGCCAAGTATGGAAGTTGTGATGCTATTGGCAATGCGAACGAAAGGGGAAGCGGCAGGTGCAAGCATTTTCTTAAGATGTTGGCATAGGGCAGAGCTCATTACAGATTTCTGATCCCCTGTCTCTATTAGAGCGGTTATGGACAGACCATCAATGAGAATTTCGACACGGTTGCGTCGAGGAGCAGAGGTCAAGAGAAGATTTTTGATCCTGGTCCTTCCATTTTTGGTCCTGGTCAGTCCATGCAGCGTCCAGAGGTGACCTCTGGATGCTGCATTATTCATTTTTCTGAGTTGCGGCAGTGATACGACAAAGACGGCGAACATCGACGCGGCAATGAGCGGGACTGTCGAGCTTGAGGTGAGGGTGAACGGCTGGGATTATACAACGGAGTGGGGACGTCATCACTTGAAGGATTGGAGGGATTGGAGTCAGCATAAAATTGGCCGCGTGGGTTATATGCCGAGCTACACTCAAAAGTGACCTTGGAACGCGGAGATGAGTACCAGTAGCTGTGGCAGTACTGAGAGATGTGGCCGCCGCGACAGCAGATGCAACAGATGGGCTGGTGGCCTGATGTTCGCCATTCAGCTGGGTTTAGATAGCATACTGGTGGGTGCTGCAGGCTCGGTGCAGCTGAAGCAACTACTGGGATATTTGGGAGCGGACAGCTGCTTCCTTGACTGAGGAGACCCATGTGGGCAATCTCTTGTCAAATGACAGACTGAATGAGTGATACGGTTGTCATGTCATTGTCGAGCGGTCGAGAATAGGAGCTATGGCTTCCAGTTCCTGATGGACAATCTCTGTCGCAGGAGGTGTACTTGACGGCTGACGAATTTCTGGAACGTTGATGCAGGAGCAAGTAGCTGCGGTGTTTGGCAGGCGATTGAATCGCTGAGCATTGCGTTGGCTTTTAGCTTGTTTGAAGCATCAGCACGCTGCAAGGATGGCATAACTGTCGCACAATTCTTGCACAAAAGAAAATTGAATGCATTGTCGGCAATTTCCTTTAGCACATGGCTGGCTTTATCTGATTCCAGCATGTCTTTGTCTGCTTTTTTACAAAGAGCCAGCACGTGTTATGTATAGGAAATATATGACTGTGGATGACTGAGCCTGTGTTGCAAGCTCTTGTCTGGCTGATAGCTGACACCCGGCAGGTTTTAAAAATGCGTCACGCATCTTTAGTTTGCAGACTTTCCGGCTAGTCAAGTCTTCGTGTGTGTCATACCAACCACATGCGCGCTATGCTTTTCAGGTAGAAGATTACGTTGGCAAGCATGAGTGTCGCGTTCCATCTGTATGGTCGTTGACGCGTTCATACCAGGTGAGGCAGTCTTCCATGTCCCTGCCATTTGTGCTGATGAAAATCCCTGGGTCACGAGGGTGAAATAGCACTAGATGTAACGAAGCCTAGGTGGATGTGGATGGGGTGTCTAGATGTAATGAAGCCTGGGTGGATGTGAATGGGGAGTCGTCGTTTGAAGACATTGGGACGGAACCGATGTGGCCTGCACTGTGGAGATCCAGCACAGCGTCGTAGCGAGCGTACCCTGCACATCCACCAAATGTGACAGTGTAGGAGATCTGCACCGGTGTTTAATTAAACACAACAGCGAGGGCTCCGAACCACAGTATCAGAAAACAGTTGACCTCGTCGTCTTCCGTTCTTGCGGTGCCCGCACATACCATACTGTAACAATATAAAGCATGAAAAAGATTTCTTATTTAGGATACATCATCCTTGTTCTTGCCAGGTCAGGCTCTTGTTCTGCTTGACTTAATGTAGGCAGAAAGTACCGTGTTTTTTAAAGTGTGATAGTGTCACATACTTTAGATATCGGAAGTATCATTTTCATCAGGCACAGAAGGCCTGCCTATGGCAACATGTTTACAATAATAGCAACAATTGTTGCTTTTGGTGAAGAAAGAATTAATTGCTGTGCCAGTAATATACAGTGGACTCTCGATAAACAAAACTCGCAAAGAAATGCCGGATAAATGGAACAGTGGCATCAACTTTGGTTGGCTGCCCATTGTTAGCAAACTTGGGTTAGATAGAGCCCATCTTTTTGTTAACTCCAGTTAAACAGATCTTTAACCGAAACAACCACCTGCCTCATCAGTGTATGAAACAGGAAAAACCTGACAAACATGTCTAATGGCAATGCTTTAAATAGTGAAGAAACTCCAATCCATTAGGCAGTTGCGGGAAAGTTAATGCAAATTAAGGATGTTGAAGTTGCAACAGTGTTTTGATCATGAGGACTTTGCTATAGGAATGTAATGATCCTCAAGAAGGTAGAGAGCACTATGGAATCGGTAAGATCTAGCAGTTAGGCTGCTACTACTGCTTCGTTCACGCCACCAGGAATAAGAGACCTCAAATGATGCTCTTGTTACCTTCTCTGAGGAGACAGTTGTATACACCATCTGTGTGAAGTTCTTGAAGACTGATTTTATCGACAAAGACATAGGTATTACTGTTTTTGGACCAGACAGCAAGAGGTTTAGTTAAGTCTGCAGTGCTTTTTCGAACGTGTGGGCTGTGCAGAATTATTGGGAATTTTTTCATGCATGAACACGACCTTGTTCGAAAGAAGCTGTAATAGCTGAAGCAGAGAGTAGTAGTTTTCTTTTTCCCACCATAGTAATGTCAACACAACGCATTTCAGATAAAACAATTCTTGGTGATATTTGTGTCCTTCACTTAAATGAAACTTCAGATAAACAGAACACATTTTTCTGTCCCTTCAAGTTGTGTTATAACGGAGTCTACTATACATAATGAAACTTCAGATAAACAGGACACATTTTTCTGTCCTTTCAAGTTGCGTTGCAGCGGAGTCTACTACACGTATTTCTGACTACGTGAAACAGGGGTGGAAGTGCTATGCAAATTCCGCCAAACCACCGAGCGGCACCAACTTGCGACAAAACACTAACTTCAAATGAAGTCGTACAGGCATTTGTTGGCTAGCATTTAGCCCCAGAAGCCAACCTAGAGCAATGCGTTTCAGCATCAAATTCTTTGGTCTGAGGGTCTGTTTATTGGCGCATTGTAACTTGGCCGCAGGAAATCGAGTCCTTTGTGCTATACATTGCATTACGAATGTTTTAGATAAGTCATGTGTTTGCCTTATATGCATACCGGCTAAAGATTATTTGAACTGGCACTCATGCTATGGGGCAGTCGGGAAAGAAAGCTGTGCTCTCAGCTGAATGAATAAGTCACGGTCTGTGGTTATACATTTCAAGGCTCGTTTGTACACCCTAATGGTAAGTTCAAATAATGGCGAGCACCACTCATGTAACATTAAAATATATTTTGCACATGCACGTGAAACCTTTTGACCAGAAATATCCAATGGCAACTGTAATCATCACTCAAATTTGCATTCCAGGTACTGTATATTCTGCACAACCACACCTTGTAAAATTGTACTTTTGCAGTCGCAAAATGCAAACCAAGGATGTAAAGTTTCAGTGTTAGTCTGCTGTAGCGGCCCAGTGGCAGTCGTAAAGGGTTGGAAAATATGCGAATGACAGGAATTGCATTTGCAGCAGTGATGTTCACGACACAACTTGCGTTGATGAAGTCCAAAAATTTTAAGAAACGATTATTTAACATTCAAAGATATAAGATACCTTTTTACATTGACTTTATCAGGCAGCCCTAATAATCGTGCTTGTGCAAAATATTGGTCGGGGACATTTGTGGGAAAGCCACTGAACACTTTTTCCCTTATTTTCTTGAAGTGTCAAGAGTTTTTCTTACTTTTTGCCAAGTTATTTGGAATACTGGCAAACACGCAATCACCATCAAAGTAACTTCGCATTTATTCTGTTGTACTCTGCTATGCCAACTAAAAGCCGCCAAGAATGAAATAACTGAGGGCATTACGTAAATGGTATCCACTGTGTGATGACAGGTGTTGTTCACGGTTGTCACCCTCAGTATTTTTTGTTCATTGTGCACGAATACATCTAATTAGCTAACTTAATAAACTTACCTAATCGATGAGATGTCTATGAAAAAGTTTAGGAGGTTGTTGAAACATGAGTGATAGCTGGATTTAAAGCAACCTGGGATTTGCATTACCCAGTATCCTTATCCAAAAAATCTTGACTAGCAAATCTTGACGAGCATTAACAAAGGCCTATCAACATACAGTGGGTGCTGTTCGCGTAAATCCCTTGGTTATTTCTCTTTTCTTGGCCACATTTAGTTGGCACATCCAGTATGTAACTTAATAATGGTTTCGAGGAACGCAAATGGGTTTCCTTTGTCATGTTTATGACATTCTTTTTCCTTAGTGAACTTTCCTCCACCTTAGGGGCTTACACAGGATTTAGTCGCCATAACCCAATAGTGCTCTGTAAAGTCAAATAAAAAAATATTTTTTCTTGATTTGTCGCTATTTCACTTATATTGAGCCTTACCTAGCATGCTCCAAAACGCATATCTTCTGCTCCAAAACAAACAATTCCTGCCCCCAGCCTGCTCCAATGTGCCAAATTTGCTGCTCTCAGAGCTGTTCGGAAACCCTCTTGGCCGCTTCCATCCTTGTGAATGCATAGTTCCAGTTTATTTTAGCCATGAAATCTGGTTCAGGTGCTACAATGTGACATTTTTTTTCAACAATATTGTGGACTGATTTATACCAGTGCTTATTTTCACAATAGTGAGTTTAAAGGGATAGATTTTGCCAAGCTTCAGTTTACATACAGATGCACATGCGCACTCACCCTCTCTGATTTCAAGAGGAAAAAAGTTACTGTGATCCTAATGTGGCACCTGCTATGGGCAAAGTTTTTTCTTCACCATATTGCAAGGGTGAAGATGATGCGTAAGTAGCCTGATGATGACAACATAAATAAATGGAACATCAGTGAATCTTAGAGACTATGGCATTGTGCTGCTTAGCACTAGGTCGCGGGATCAAATCCTGGCTACAGCAGCCGAATTTCGATGAGGGCAAAATGCAAAACATCTGTCTACTGTGCATTGGGTGCACATTAAAAAGACCTTCAGGGGGTAAAAATTAATCCAGATTTCCCCACTATTGTGTGCCTCATCATCAGTTCTTGGTTACTTGCCGTGGTTTCTTAGTGGCTATGGTGTTGGGCTGCTAAGCACGAGGTCGTGGGATCGAATTCCGTCCATGGCAGCCACATTTCAACAGGGGCAAAATGCGAAGGCACCAGTGTACTTAGATTTAGGTGTACGTTAAAGAACCCTAGGTGGTACAAATTTACGGAGTCCCCCACTATGGCGCGACTCATAATCAGATTGTGTTTTTGGCACGTAAAACCCTATAAATTAATTTTAATGTTTTTCTTTTCAGATCATGGTTTTTACATGTAAAACCCTAAAATTTCATTAATATAATTTTCAATGCCAACGTGCAGTGCATTTTGGCTATAACAAGAAGACGCTTTTGTTAAAGTGAAATTTAAAATTTGTTTGTGTGAGTACTTTCGTATTTACCTTTCAGTAACTGACAAGCACGCAACTGAAGTGTCTTCACAAAGGTTTCATTGTAGTTTGTAACATGGGACGATCCTGGAAACAGTGCAGTCAGGCACATGTCACCTTAATTCATTTTGATGTATTTTGATATATTTACAGCTCTGAAAAAAATAGAAACACACAACTTGAAGACAAGCCGAGCGCAGATTCTCGTGTATTGCTTCAGCACAAGCCATGTCATCACATGCATGACGTCATCACAGCATAGTATCTACATCACATCACAGATTGTCAACAGCTTTAGTATTATCACAAGCATCTATGTCAAAGCTTTGCGTGCACTAATTCTAACAGTGCGTGGGATCTGCATAATTTTTTCGTAATTAAAATAAGTATTTTGTTTGAGAGAACACTTGTCAGGTGTCACTCAAGTGCTACAGTAATTCGAAGACTGTCATGTTACAAATGAGAATGAAATGTGCATTTCTCATCATTAGAACTCTCTATTGCTATTGGTATAGCTTATCTGGCAGTGTTTCAACAAGGCTGTTGTAAATTGTCAATGCTGTATTGTGGTATAGTAGTAAATAGGCATCAATATTTTGCAGCTCACTTTATAAATCATACTTTTATATAAGGCTCAGGGTGTGGAGAGAAAATAATCAAGTTCCTGCTCCAAGTGTTTTAGCTTCCTTTGTGCCTTGAAAAGCTCATGCATAAATTGCATCCATTATGAAGTCATTCTTCAGTAACAATTTTTAGATCCTTGCTACCGTTATGGTTGCATATCATGTATCCTTTGTCATCAGCAACTAGTGTATGGTGTAAGAACCACTTTCATTTGCTTTGAATGATTTTCATAAGCGAAGACCCTGCTGCAACAATTTTTCTTAAATGCTTCATATGATAAATGCTTTATTTATACCTTGAAGGTTGTTATTAGAAGGCAGTTTAGAATTTAGCGTCATTCATGTAGCTAAATAAATAATTTGCCCTAGGTCATTAATGGCGTTGTCCAGCACCTATTATTTGGGGGAAAAGAAAACTGTATGAAATCTGGCTTTCAGTAAACTCTACTGACCACAGTAATGTGTGAAAGTAATATTTTATTGACCTTACAAAAACATAGTAAGTACATTAGACACCTGTTATGATGAACTTCTAGCATTGTGCTAGTGTTTGGTTGGTCTACCATAGAATGACAGTAAAATAAATCTGCTTAACAGAAATTGCTATGCAGGTTTAGTTAAGCTGCTGCTATGGGTGTTGTGCTGCTTAAGGGGGGACATTGGTCCCCCCCCCCCATAAGAAAAAGCATTGTTGTTATGACTCAAGACACATGAACTTTTCAGCAAATGTTCAATCTTGTGTGTTGATTGCAAATATGCAATGAACTTATTCCCAAGTCAATTAAAAAACATTTGGGAGGTGAGCTGCAAAAGAAGAAAATGCACTACAGCAAGAGCTAAAATTAAGCAGGCATGCTTCTGATCGTCCGAACAGTGCGACTTAGCATTTGAATGTTTGTACCTGTAATGTAGATTCCGAAATTCAAAAGTTGCACCATTGCAAGTGTATTTTTTTTTATTTCTACAAGATTTTATCATGTCGCTGTGCCCTAAAACACACTATCATAATAGTTCTTCACTCAATACTCAAGCATTCAGACAAAAGAATAATTTTAAAAATTTAACGGGTAGCAGAAAGATGTGCCACTCCCAAAATTTGTACCTCGCAAAAATAATTTTTAAAAACTTGGAAAAACTAAAAAGTGTGTGAAAATATACATTTAAAGCTAGGGAACCAGGTAGCTCTCTTTTGGAGCAGCTTTGAAGCTCATTTTTAGCAGTAAAGCAAGCCAGAATGATGCTCTTTCAAATAAGACCCATGGCCTGACTGATAAGCAGTTTTGGAATGGTAAACAGCGTTAAATATGTAATTTTCAGTGCTTTCATAGGCAAAACTGATAATTTACTAGGATAAGTAGTGTTTCTTTACTCAGCGACATGTCATTTTCAGCTAGTTTCTTGCCAGCAGGTGGGCCGTGAAATATAGATTGAAGAAAAGAAAAGGAAAATTTATTTTTGTTTTATTTCTTTTATCTTCACCCTTTTTATATGGCGCCACATTTTGAATTATAGAAACCCAGGTGGTGAAAATTAATCCAGAGCCCTCCACCACCAATGTTTTGTTTTTGATTCTTTTCTATCTTACCAGACCTTCACTCTCGGTAAGATTGGCCATTTTGTATTTGAAAAGTGTAATTTACCATTCAAGCTTAACAATATTCCTCTTTAGTATGCTTTTAAATGAAGCTCACTGCTAATTCACACAAGCATTGGTACCCATATCACACGTGTTCAAAAGCACTTCGACATTTTCTTCCCCATGCAGACCTCTTCACTTGTTTCTGTGCATTTATTGAGCATATTTGGTTTCATGGGCCCGCTGTGTAACTTCATTCTTAGAACCACCAGTTTCCAAGAGTGCACACAATGCAGCGAGCCATAATGTGGCTCATCATCTGCCTACTAAACCATGTGGTGTGTATACAAGGAATAAAGTATGTTATAAACCTTATGATTGTTAATTGGTTTCCCTTTTTATACATAGAACAGTGTTATGGACTGAGGGAGACCTGGGCATGTCAGTTTAGTAGCCAGATAATTTGTTGATGCTTATTAGTGTTCTTGTTACAGCTGACAGGCAGCAGTGCAAACATGGCCCTAGCCTGTGGGCAGCTGCCAGCTGAGGGCCCGGAAACGCCAGTGTTTTCATGGTGGTGCAGTGCGGCATGGAGGAAGTGCGCGTGTGCCCCGTGGCGCCCCCTCCCCCTTTGGGGGCTGCCCCCCAAGATGACGGGGACGACCCAGAGGTCATGCAGGTGAGCTGCTACGCTTCAGGTCATAAGTGTGCCACTGTCAAGATTTGTCCAAGTACTTTTTTCTGCCTTAGTCTTTTTCCATCCGTCTTGAACAGACTGTAGGAGAAGGTATAGGAGAAGGTATAGGAGATGCAGCTAAGTGCTGAGCTTGACTCTTCCTGGTAACACTGAAGTGGAAAAAGTTTTGAAATGTGGAAATGCATTTAGAAAGTGGGAATGAGTGTGGAAATATGAACAGAAACTTCTATGTTACAACAAACATGAATGCAAATGTGGGGGAATAAAGTGCAGCACATTTCATGCAGACTTTGCAAAAATGTGACTACTACTGTATATGTGGTCTACCCTGCTGAAGGTGGTGTTTGTGCAAGATTGTTGCGTGACCTTTCGCTCATAACTTCGTCATAGCTGTGCTGAGTCTGTATTCTGGGATGATTGCTTTCAGTTATGCTTTTAGCTCTTGTGATGCAACAACAGTTCTGTATCAGCTTGGCTTCTTTAAAATAGACTTCGTCACCTGTCATTTTACTGGGCAACTACAAAAACATGAAATCTATGCTGATGGCAATTGTGATTCCTGACAGACCTATTATTTGTGGGTTCTACTCTTGCTTTTTAATTGTCGGCGCATGAGATTTTCCAAATAGTTTATATGATAAAATTAATGAATAATTAGTTTTATGCCCCTAAGCTAGATTGGGGCTATGGGAAAATGTATCGGAGGGCTCATCTATTTTCACTGCCTGAGGTTTTTTGTCATTTCCCAAAATGTTGATGCAGGAACCTTTTGGCATCCTGTGGCCAGTATCATAATGCTATAGGCATTGAGTCACTGTAGCGGAGGAAAATGATGCCCTCAGAAACTAATTCTACAGTTATTTTCTCTGTGGGTTTAATAACACGTTTAGGTGACTGGTGAAGGGCTGGCGGTGCACCTGCGACCCAAGAAGCAGCGGGTGAATGGGGCCAGCCAGCCAGGGGTCACATGGGGGGACAACACGGAGGAGCGCGAGCGACCAATGTCCTGGGAGGGTGAGCTCTCGGATGAGGATGAGGAGGACGACAGTGGTGACCAGACTGCACAACAGCCACCAGCTGCAGCAGCTTCAGGGGTAGTAATTGTGCGACCAGGAAACAGCCCAATGATGGTGGAGAGGGAGGATGGGACCACCTCGCCTATCAGTCTGACTGTATCCTCAGGCCCAGACTCTAAGGTGGGCATTTTGAGCTTTCTGCAGTATGGCTGACCTCTCTTCATATGCTGTTTTGACCAAGTCCAACTTTGCATCATTTGTAATTCAGAATGTGGCCACCATGGATTGGTATTGGACCTTTGACATCATGCTCAATAACCAAGCACCATAGCCAATGTGCATGTGCAAAGTAGTGTAAAGTACTGTAGAAGATGTGCATTGCCTATGTAACTCATCATTATTATAGGTAATTCATTGCTGTAGGTAGCAACAGGGCAGATGCACTGTTGACTTTGGCTTGTTGAGTGTTGCTGTTCTGTTTTGAGATGCTATCCAAGTTATATTGTTGCTCATGTTGTGTGGTTGTGTGGTGCTATTAAATCTATAAATTGCCAACTTCAGGTACTTGGCATACAGTATAAAAATTCTGCAGAGGTTGAAGGCTAACAGCAGCAAAATTTCACTTTGGCTGAATTAGTTATAAATGAATTGCATACACATATACAGTCAAACCTTGATATATCGAACACGGATATATCGAATTATTGCATATATCAAACACTTTCTATAACAACTTGAAAGTCGCATGCGTTTTTAATTTTTTATTTTGAATGGGGTTGGGCGTAAAATGGATATATCGAACTCTGCCATCCTGGACTACGTGTGCTCTGCTGACAAGCTGCGAGCTTTCCCGCAACGCCCTCAAAGATAGCGATGGCCGTTCGCGACTGCTGCACTCTAGAGCAGCACACATCGAAAGCACCGAGGGCGCCATTTTAATATAGCGGCGTACGTACGTGGCGGCTTGGCTAGTTTGACAACATCAACAACGCATTGCCTTTGCCACACTGACTCCTCCTCGGTGCCACGCTCTGCGCCAGCCGTGCCTCGCGAGGAATGGCAATTTGCATCTACAAAGACATGCGACAGCGCGCTCACTGGTTCACTCATAGACGCCTTAGCAGGTGCCACTTCATACTTTCTTATTGACAGTGTTTCAAGATGCTTCGGTTGACTGATGTAGAAATTGCAGTGGAAGTAGCGGCCAAACTTGAAGATGCTGCCGAGGTTGATCCCGCAAACGTTGATGGTGTCCCTCTCCCAACTTCAACTGAGGCTGTAGCTGAGGCTGTGGCCCTTCTTCGCCGCTACTGCGGCGCAATAGAAGGCACCGAGCTATCGCTTGTGGATCGTTTAGACTATGTTGAGGACACTGTGGTTAAACACGCGGCTCCCAATAGCATGCAGGCTACACTACTGTGGTACTTGCAGCCAAAGAAATAAATACTTTGTCGGAAGTTTCAAATTATTATTTACTGCGCCACGATTGGGGCACAGTCAGGGATTGTTGTTCAGAGGAACTTTGCGCGGCTCATGAAGTCAGCGTGGCCTAGGCCAATGGCACGCGGCGTAACCAAATGCACGCTCCAAACAATGATTCTCGATCACACTCTTGGTTCATTGATTGATTCGTACAAGTTTTCTGTGTGATTTCATATATCAAATTCTGGCTATATTGAACTATTTCACGATCACCGTGCTGTTCAATATATTGAGGTTCGATTGTATTATTGAAGCAGTCTTAGCAAAGCTGAGTTGTCAGTGTTTTTATGTTAAAAAACCTTTAAATAGCACTTTAGCACATGACACAGGCACCTGGGCTCGTATTCTGTAACACGTCGGTTTTCAAAGAATTCTGTTTGGCGGTGGCGTCACGTTTGGGTAGTCCGCTGACGTAATGATAACCAAGAGAAAGGATAGAGGCCAATCAGTGTGCAGGTTTTTCGCTGTATGGGAACGTCACAAAGCAAGGGAAAATATAGCAGATGATGAGCATTTCCTGGGAAATAAAAAATAATTTGTTCATGGTATTGATGAGGTTTCTGTTTTTTATTATGAAACGTGTGGCATACTGGCGGTGAGTGATTTAGCGTATTTTGTTTACTGTGGTTCACCCATTTATGCCGCTAGGTAGGACGTCGTACGCTGTCTTGCCGCTTCCAAGGAACCATTGCTTGACTACCCCCTCTTCATATGTAGTCTTCGGAAATTTCACCGACCCCTTTTCTTTTCCGTTGGTTGTTATGGCTTCAGCAAAACAAAAACAAAAAATATGCGGCTGACTGAAGGCTGGGACAGGGCAAAGGATTGCTCGTTGGCCACACACTGTTGGAAACTTCCAATTGAAAAAAATTGCAATGCGCACAGCACTTTGGCCACAGTATCAATGCTTCTAGTGCATTGCGGCTTCTCGCACATGTGGCGCATTATCCCTTTGGAGAACCTTAATTGCCTCCTGAATTCTTCGTCTCCTATCTCAAATGCGCCTTGTCGATGTCGAGGTCGTCAATGTCTCTCACGGACGCTCGCTAAAAGCACTAACACAGGCGCCACAGGGATCATCATCAATGCCGTTTTGCTTGGAACGCTGATCTCACCCATGCACACGGCATGCACAAGCTCTGTACACGGTGCTTCGGATCACACCGAAGCACCGCGTGCGACTTCACTTCGTAGCAGACGACAAATTTGGTTTCCGCACGATTGACATGTGCGTGACGTCACCACATGCATGCGTGCCCCGAGGTGTCGGCGTCACCCAGGCGGCGACCAATCACTGCTCACAAAGCAAATTCTTAGGAAACAGAAGCGTTACAGAATACGAGCCCTGGTGGTTAGCAGTTGCGATGCTCATCCTAGAACATCACCTGCTGTGCAGGTGCTGTCTGATCTCTGAGGTCACGCTCAGGAGCTGCGCTCAGTGTACCAGGTTGCGTGTCATTCCCAGTGAGCAGTAACTGCGGTATATGTCTGTGAGAGAGAGAGAAGAGAATTTTGGTATTAGAAATGTCCATTCTTGTGAACTTTTCAGAGTGCATCCACTCTTATTTCAAACAAAAAAAATGCGCAGAAGCTGCATTATATCCATACCTACCAACTTTTACGATTTTATTATGAAATTCCCGATTTTTATAGCTTGTTTACTATTGTTGTATTGATACCAACAGTTGTATGGTTCTTTATTAGTGGCGAGTTTGGGAATGGGAGCGAAACTCCATTTAAAAGCCTGCATATTGTGGGGTCTGATATGGGGTTCTCCTCCGTGCTCTTGGGACAAAGGAACGACAACACAGTACAGTGAAAGCTCGTTAATTCGAACTTCAATAACTCGAATTTATGGATAATTCGAACTGTACGATTTGGTCCGGCCAAGCTCCACAGAAGTCTATGTATAAAAAAGTCTGTTAATTCGAACGCGAGAAGGTTCCCTCACGGATAATTCGAGCTACGCTCGCCTGGCACACGGCCAGAGAAACGCGCCTACTGCCTACACACAAGGCTGTATTGCCTCGGAAACGGAGAGAACGGCGAGAGAAGGCAAAATCGGAAAAAAATCTAACCGACGCGTGGTCAGCCAGAAGGCAGCGGCGGCTGCCGCCTCTCCGTTCTACGTAACCTCCGAGACTTCTTGCCCGTTGCGAATCTCAGAGGCTTTGCAAATCTTGTACAGCTGCTAATGTTGTGCGGAGATGGCACGGCAAGCGCCAAAACACAGCGAATCAAGTACGTCGCAGCTGCGCTTGCAATCAAGAACCAACTGATCAGGGCCTTCGCCACCTTCACTTGTTCAGTGTCTTTGTCTCGGCAGTCTTCATCGGTTGTGCACCTCTATTTTCAGCTTAGGAGGTATCGGCCGTTGCGATTGATTGTGATGGTGTTAAGCCTCGGCTAACGTTCGTTTCGGTGGACATCGGTGGTGTGGCACAGTCGGACCCAGAGCTTCGACTTGAAGATGGCGTGTGCCCGCGGCGCACGCCATCACTTTCTGACACGCCAAATTTCTGACATGCCCTATTGCTTCCAAATCGCAGTGTACTGTTGCTCTCCTTCACTTTCGTTAGTTCGAACTTTCGTTAACTCGAACTGGAGTGGCTTCCCCTTGCAGTTCGAGTTAATGAGCTTTTACTGTAGTGCAAACAATCACAAGGGCATTTATTGCACCTTTCATAGATCAATGCCTGCTAGCCGAGTTGCTATCCACAAAACATGCCGATGGGCGCGCGACAAATCTAGAAGTCCGACTCACCACGACCGGAAGCGAGCGAATGTGTTTGCCCCATGCTGGATCCCAATGCCTGGTCGTTCGTGTGTTCGGTCACGCCAACGGTGGTGCGTTCGAAGGCGGCCACACGAGGCGGTCTCGCAGAAGCATGGGTCGGCGCGCACGCGGGTGACGTCCCCGCCGTGCGCCGACCCGCCGGGAAAGAGGGTCGCTGCACGTGCGGCACGGCACGTCCGTCCCGCTTGCTGTCTCGAACCCAAAGAGAGCAAGCGCCTTCCTTTCGGCGCCCAAGTAACCTCGCGGCGTTAGCAGCGCAACACTCGCGCCATCTCTCGCACTGCGCTTCAACCACTTCGACCGCGCGGGCGTCACGCAGGCCACGCGGCGAAGCGGGAGTACAGGAGACGCGCTATGCGGGAAAAACATCAGGGGAGGCGTGAGGGTCGCGCATCCCCACAATATACAGTCTCCCGCAGATATTTAGTGGCTATTTTTTGGATACTCTTTTATTCTGACCTACTAGCTATTGCCTCATAGAACCAATACATATGCCAACTAAAATTTCAGCAGCGGTTCTGTCAATATTTCATGAAAAAGTTCATGGTCATCTCCATTTGTCTGTGACACAGGCCATTCTTTTTGTGACATTACTATATGAGTTTGCCTGTTCAGAGTCCCTACAGAATGACGTATGGTATGTTTTTCTTCTAACACAAATTTAATTTTAGTATTTTGCACCCATATTTAGTATGTTCTGTCTTTGAGTGAAGACTTCTCATTTGTTAAGGTTGGCAGGTCTGTATATCTGTTCACACTGTCGGAAAGCAGCCTTTTAAGTGGTCAAAAATATTATTGTAGTTAGCCTTAAAGATAGTTGCAGGTTGTAATATGGAAGTTTTGGAGAACATGTTAAATGGCCATCCAAAGTCAAGAAGAGGGCCGACAGATAGAGTAGCACACTGTGGACAAAAATCGCCAGTAATTTTAGCAGCTAGTAACTCACCTATCAAGTGAATTCATGTGGCCAGGAAAGCATTTGCAACACATATTGAAATAGAGGGAGAGAGAAATTAGTTTGATATATCTATAAAATATTTCAGCATGGTTCTTGAAGAGGCAGCTGTTCAGTGAAAAAGATATTTTTTTGTTTTCATAGAGCTTAAACAATAACTCTTATATTTAGCTTCCTGCTCTGTGCCACAAAGGCTGCTGAAAACATCATTCACGTCTGATGTGATCATTGTGCTCTCTCGGCAGATCTCGTGACAGGCACCTGGATAAGGCACCAGGTACAGGTAGCATCCCATTAGTCTGCACTTTGTCTACAACAGGGCATACACCTCAGAGCATAGCAGATATTTGTATAGCCTTGAAGATTGTTGTTATAGAAGAAAAAGAAACTGCAGTTATGAGGACTTGCATTATATCTGTTTACCACAAGGTCTGGGGGTGGTAGAGTTCGATATGTCCATTTTACATCCGGCCCCGTTCGAAATAAAAAATTAAAACTGCTTGCGATTTTCCAGGTGATATAGCAAGTGTTCTATATACGCAATAATTCGATAAATCGAGGTTTGACTGTGTGTACTACCTGCATTTTTGTTTTGCCTTGTGTGAGTAATTGCAAGTGATGTTGGTCAAGTTTTAAAAGTGCTCTGCAGCACCACTTACCAATGCAGCTTTTTTCTTTACTTAGCCCAAGGAACCTCTCCTTTTTGCCTTTGCAAGATCCTACGTAGATCAGGCTTGGGGCAGCATGTGTGATGCTTGGCGATACTCAGCCAGTTGTGCACAACCATCTATAATGTTTTTCCCGACTTCTATCGTTTTCTCTAATTTGCCATAGAAAATACTCTTCTCAACTCTTCAAACCTCACAGTGGGGGTGCTTCATAATCAATATCTTAATGTTCCCCGTGGCACCATAGAGACAATGGTAAGCTATGAAAGACAAAAAATGTAGAAAGCTATGAGCAGGAATGTTGTAGAGCCTCTTTGATGTACGTATCTGTTGTTTGTTTTTTCTTTTCTTCATCCTAAGTCTTCAACAATGGCTCATCTAGCAGAAAAGTTTGCCTAAGTGCCTCAGGCACAAATTTGTTTAGTATTTCTTTTTTCTTATTCATACTCTCATTCCTAGGGCAATGGCACAAGCGACAAGTGCATTTCTCGTGTGAACCTGCCAGACAAGAGCTCTTCCAACCATGTGATCACATACGTGGCACCTGTCTCGCCTGCACCGTCCACACCTTACGGCAGTGTCACACCGACAGTTGTCCCTGCTTTCCCTGAGCGGCAGCAACACACCCACAACAGCTCCTTTGGTATGTAGTATTTGTATAACTCTTTGTCCACTGTTCCCTTTGTATAGTTGTTCCTTAGGCTTCTGTTACATTTTCTTTTTTTTTTTTAAGTCAAGCTTCCTTGGCCTACCCACTCGAGGATTTGGCATGGCTGCTGCTGCCGGTGGGTCGGTTGGTATCTCACAGGATATATTTGCGATGCACAGTAAACCCTTGTTAATTCAAACTCTAATATCTCGAAATTTCTTTCCCGCTTTGGTTTCAACCCACTTGTGCTTCGCCTCTTTTGCACCGGCCTCTGGATATCTTGAAATCTCGACTTCAAAAATAGCAGAAAGAGGCAATGGGGTAGAATCGGCAGTCTTGCGCTTGGTTTTTACCTGGCGGCAGCTTGCTAGCCAAGCCAGACACCGTGCCGGGCCATGCTCTCCATTTGTCTTTCCCCCTTCCTTTTATCTATCACCACTCATGTGCGCTTATTTGGCTGCTCGCAGCCACTTTATTACAGCCTCATGGCAAAGTCGAGTCTTTCTTTGCTCCTGTCATTTAGAATGCTGTCCTTGCTACATCAATGCGATCACAGCGGCATGTATTAATCCTGATCTTGGGCAAGATGATCGGCACTTTTGAGCAGGCGCAATCAGCCCACGCGCTGTGCCCAAAAAAAGCCTGCCTGCATGCCCACAGCATTTGACCCAGCTTGCAGCTTGATAAGGATAATTGCTTCATGCTCGTGCTATGGTGAGGTATAAATGGCATGTCAGTAGTGGGCATCTGCTAAAGACTTGACAGTTGTGCTCTTTTGCAGTTTCGGTTTTCGAGGATAAATTGTCCGGAATTTATCAAGATGCAGAAAGTAGCAGCTTCAGCTTTCTGGATGTCTGAAAATGTTACTCTCGGATGACTGGCTTCAAATATATCCTTAGGATTAATTGCCTGGTCTCTGTGCCAAGCATGCTGTCTTGGCACAGTGTCAGTAACGCCGTTGCCTGTAGACGCTGACGTGTCCGGTGCTAATGCATGCTAAAATGACAGAAAATATCACTAGGGGTATTTTACAAAGGCTCCATGTGGTCTGTGCGTGGCCGGAGGGTTTCTAATTTTGTGATTTCGCTTTCTTGAAACTCTGCTTATCTCGAAATTATTTACGGTTTTCACAGCTTTGAGTTTTAATGGGCCTACTGCATATATAGAACCTTACGTGTGTGCCAGATGCAAGCTTCAGCAAACGAGATTATACTACCCCTGTATAGTACTGACTAATCATGTAGTGCAGGGGAGCACACCTTCCTGCATAATCAATCAAGGAATTGTGACATAAAACCTGTGCATATTATTTTGCTCATAGGCATCTCTAAAGCGCACCAATCAAGTTCTTTTTCTTTTTTTTCAAGTTTCAAGTTCTGTATTGATCACATGATGATATGTACATTGGGTATGGTATAAAGGTGCGGCCCTATAGCTCTCGTAGGAGTTGTGAAGGAGGCCGCTATGTTATTTGCTGTTATACAAATGCTAGAGTGGGTGAGAAAAAAGAACAATGTGTGAGACGCTGCAAATATGGTGCATACTCATTGAGCAAGTGACGCGAGCATAAAAGAGCGAAGGTTAGTTTTGTTGCTGATAAATAGCTGTTGTGCTGTTAGACCTGTTGGTAATTTATTCCAGAGCTGCGATACAGCATGCCAGAATGTAAATGAATCATATTTTGATAATTTTGATATTTGGTATTTTGATAATAAATTTTTACAAAATGACATAGTATAATTTTGTGTATGATTTTGTAAAACAAAACAAGAATGTGTTAATCAATGCAGTGTTTCACGGGTAGCATATTAAATAGTGGGTACACGAATGTGATTGAGTCCGATCTTTTTAGGAAGAGAATAGCCCGAAGAGCTGTATTTTGTGCTGCAATAATTGGCAATAAAGTGGTGGGGTACTCAAGTTCATATATGGTAATAGCATGCGTAATATGCCAGCGTATAAAACTGACATAAGGAGTGCAGAGTGTGTTTGAAGGAAAAATTTAACATAGTTTATACAGTATTGAGATTTTCTTAAATGTAGATGGTTAGTGTAGTTTCATAGATATGTTTATGCCACTTTAGTTGACTGTCGAGGTAGACGCCTGAAAATTTCATCTCATTAACTCTTTGCAAAGGAGAGTTGTTGAAGCTTAATGATTTAGTGTTTATTAGTCAAATGTAATTTACAGCAAAAACTATATAGTTACTTTTCTTTGTGTTTGAAGCCAGTTAGTTTCAGCAGAACATTATTGCCTTTTTGTCGGAAAAAAAAATTCGGAAGACGCTTAAGCTTTGCGTTTAAGAGTGGAACGCGATAGCATTCAAAGATCCCTGGAAACGCTTGCTGCGAACGCTATGCACGAAGGTGTGCTTTGTCGCGCATCCCCACAAAGTAGATACACTTGTATACACAAAGTAGATACAATTAAGTATACAACTAATGAGTTGTATACTTGATTACCATTTCACTATAGCTTCGGTTGACATGGATTCCAACATGTGGAATGGATCTGCATTGTTTTCCATTTTGTTGAACTTTAAAAATGGTTCATCTCATTATCCTCAGCATTTCGATGTTCACTACAGGATTAAGCCACCCTCAGAAAAGCGGATTATATCTGCTTTTCTGCTTGTTTTTTTATGGACCACTTAGTGTGTTACCAATGTCTAAACATAGGCCAAGATAGCGTTTTTGCCAAATTCAGGCTCCTATATTAGAGCCTGTGCGCAGCACAGAGGCAAAAATAAAATTTTAGAGGATAGTATGTTTTAGGCAAAGTTCTTTAAAAGTAATCTCAGGATTTTTTTCCTGACTGTTCTTTGTGAAAAATTTCCCTAAAATGCTGTAATTTGCGCATTTTCACCTCGGTATTAGGAGTAGAAAGCATAACATTATTTTTTAAACTGTTCTATAATCAAAGAACAAAGTTCAGACAATGCATAAATGCAAATTTTGAAAGAATGCTCAAAACGGTCGATCTTTGGCGAACTTGTTTTTCGCACATGGTTTTCCACCATTTTGTGAAATTCAAATGGACCTCACGTGCCCAAAAATTAATTTCTGCTCGAAATATTTTGTGAAAATACTGTACAAGTAACGCTTACATATGTAAGAAAAATTTTTTTTCAGAGAAATGATATTGCTCAAGCACCACGGTTCGAACAGTTGGCGTGGAATGATTAATATATACATACATATGGGGTACTTAGAAGATGATGCACTTACGAAAACATCTTTGTTTTCCCAATGTTTAGCTAGGTGTCTGGCCTTCAAATTAAATTACTATAAGTTATAATCATACTTAATTTTGTTGTTTTACGAGCCACAACCATGATACGGTTACTCAAGCCATGCAGTAGTGGAGGAGACCGGATTTATTTAGACCAGCTGGGGATCATTTTAACGCGAATGGCTTTCTTCGGCTCTTTCAGCCGTGCCTGGCAAACTTAGCTGGGCATGGCTAAGTTTGCCTTGCCTAGGAGAAATGTAGGGGCTGGCGTCAACTGATAAACTGGACGTAGGCTTGTTTCTTCCTGAAATGGTCCATTCAACTGGCAAAACACCAGACGTGAGTGATGCCGAGATTTGTACATACCTTACATGCCACAGAGAGAAAGAAAGAGGGATTGCAGAGAGGGAGAGGCTATTTTCTGGAACCCTTCAATGATTCTAGTACACTGTACCTTTGAGAAAGCAGGACTCAGTGCCATTAGGGAAGGTGACATACATAAGGATAGGTATTGGTGTACATGCCTAGGTGGTTGGGGTAAAGTGGGAGCAAGTTGTGTGATCCCACATGCCTCCATGGTTGTGCATGAACAAATACAGTGACCATGCACACTCACTGTATCCATATGGCTTGTGGGTACAATGACGTATCCTGCCAGCTTCCTGGCATGCACTCATGATGTACCTTGCAAATGACCGAAGTAAATTGTGCTAGTAGCTCTACTGCACCCTCCTTTCTGGCCGTTGTTCAGGTGTCAGTCATCGCAGATGCGGCAGCAGAATTCTGCTCTTCCTTTCTTTCTTCCAACAAACACTAAAATTAGTTTTTCTAGGATCAGAACCAGTGTCAACATGTAGGTGTGCTGTTTTTCTCTTTTTCTTTTTTGTGTGCGATGGTGTTTATTTTTTATTTATTTTTTTAATTCAGGAAGGGAGGGAGGTAGCAGAAATATAATTTTCTCTGGGGAGGATGGACGGGTGGGGCTAGCCGGAAGCTTCCTAGTTGATGTAGTTAATGTAGTTGACACCTATAGCTTCCGCTTCCTGTACACAGCGTACATTAGGAAGGTCTCCCCCTCTCCCAAAACCTGCTGGCAAGCGTTTGTCATATCGACGCAAAGCTTCACATGCAGGTAGGTGCTTTGGGGCACGATGAACAGAGCTTGAAAAAGTTAGCGCTCTGTCGTAGAGGCTGCTGTGAACATGTGAGCCAAGTATTACTGCACTGCATGCAGCAGGGAATTTACAATCTCATGTGAAAAATGTCGAAAGATTGCTTGCTCTCGCTTCCGCAATACCGACACGCAGTGTCATTAAAAGCAGCTGGACCTATCATTGCTATTCGCTGATTTTGTGAGCGCGAGAGCATTCTCAGTAATAAATAATTTCTAATTTTGAGGGAAATATGTGAAAGAAATATATGTCTGCAAGTAAAAAAAGAGAGAAATCATGTCATCTTTGCTCTGCATGTAGCTGCATCAGCTGCACTAGCTGCGTGTGACCTCTGAGATGCCAGTGCCATGCTCCGTAGATAGCGTAGTCAACTGCGGATGCCACGGGTGCCACGATGAGCCCTTTTGCTGCCGCAACACACAAATTTTTGCTGAAGTTTTGCCTTCTTGACTTCGCTCTGTAGCTTCCAGCGCACTAGCAGAGATGATGGAAGAGAAAGCCGGGTATCAGTGCGATAACTGCACTTGTAGCTGAAGAATTCAAAAAATTTTTTGTGGCATGAGATTTGTAAGGTGATGCCCTTTAATAGCGATGCCATTCTATGATTAGTTAAAAAAATGTTTCAGGGCTCCTCTAAGGGAGAAAGGTAAGTTTCACACAAGTTTCCCTCCTTTTGTCAATCGTCAACTTACTGTGGGGCAGCTTACTGTCACTTTTGTGAAACCTTTTAACAGTGCTTAAACTTACCCATTGGTAAAACATTTTGTTTAAGCCTTTCTAGATTTTTAAGTAACTGCTATTGAAAAGAAGGCATTTATTGATTCACGCGTTGCAATTCGATGGTTGAATGGTGGTCCATTTCACCTTTTTTGCCTAGCCATTAAAATGCAAGGGTTATCGGCTAACAGTGATGGATGTGTATATGTTAGAATTTTCTTTGAAGACAACACATGTTCGGTGGGTACCCGTTTAAGAACAACCGCTTTAACGAGGCATGTAGGTATGTTATTTGTTTCTTCACTTGTCCTGCTGAAAGGCTCATTTGTGCATGAAATCACTGGTGCAGGGGAAGGACGACTGGGTGGTGGTGGTGCATTCCAGCCACCACCCTTTGGGGAGAGCCCACGCCCCACCAGCTCTTCGAGTTCACGGTCATCGTACTCGCCTAGCCAGAGCCCACTGCTTGGGGGCAGCAGAGGACCCCTGGGACTGCCTCCACGCCACGGGGCTGCCTCCTCTGATGGCTCCCTCTATTCACCCACAAGCAGCCCTCTGCAGGTGGAGTGTGGCTTCCTTTCAGAGGCCTCGATTAAAACATTTGTTTTCTTCTTTGTTAATTCTTTTAACAAAATGTTTTTGTAATAAGTAACTTTTCAGACACCTCTGAAACTATTGTGGTTTTCTGTTGCTACAAAAAAAAGAAAAGAGAGGTGATGTTTGTTGATTAATAAATAAATGCTTGGTGCATCATCTCTAACTCTTTGTCTGGGTCTTGGCATTCATCAGTGTCTTGGTGCTGTATGAGGTAGGCCCAGTGAGTCCAGTGGTCCAGTGAAGTCTGGGCACATTGTGACATGTCTCAAGGCTGCATGTTCTGAATCACCTCTCTGTGCAACTGCTGTACATTCAGAGGAACAAAATAGCCCTTGTGAAATTTGATTAAGCATTCCAAGTAGAGTTAGGGAGTACATTGAAAATGAGCCCTTTGTCAGATTGCCTGTGGAGACAACTTCAGCCTCGAAATTGGGGCAATTTGCTAATGGGGAGGGTGGAACGAAAAGAAAAAAAAAATTGCTTTACAGTTGAACCTACTTATAATGATGTTCAGGTGCCATGAAAATTCCATTGTTGTAACCAGCTCGCGTGAAAAAAATCAAAATAGGGGGATGGCAGAGCAGTTGTGAGAAAACTAGAATGGCGGGGAGGCCAGTTCTCCTCCTTACCACTTTCCTTCATTCGGCTGCTGATCGTGTTCATTCATTGAACTGTTTGTCTCTGCTTCCTGCATGCTCCGATCGTGTGTAACAAGCCACAACTGTCAGCATTCAAGAATGGCACTGCTAAACAACCGCAAAGAGGGGACATGGGCGGCAAGTGACATGCGAGCTTCGCCGAGGTACCGCTTTGGTGGCCCCTAAAGGGGCCTTTCAAAAAATGTGAGAAAGTTGCCGTGGCAGCCTGTCAGCTTGAGAAATCCAGAAGAAACACTGGAGCAAGATCGCCACAAGCATCTCGCCATGTACTTCTCACTGGCTTGCACGAGAAGACCCCATGTCCGTCAGCCTTGCTTGCTTTACTCGAAGCTTGCCAACATCCTTCTCCAAGGCATCTAGGTGCTTCACGTAGTGGAGTGGAAGGTCCTCCATGAAAACAAAGCCCCGGGGGGACTGAATCATCTGCAAGGCCTCCTGCGAGGACAACGTTGAGGCACCCTGCCCTACTGTGTCATCTCTGCCGCGCGCCGTCTTTGTTGCCGTCGCTATTCGATGCATGCATGTTCGTAACGATCGCCTCATCGGTTTGAAGCACTTCATTTCCAAATCTGTAGCAGTGCGCTCTTCTCACCAGCAACATCATGCATTGCCGATATTAGTAGGTGGATAATCCATCTTCCGCTCAATGGCTGCCAATACAGTTATTATACGTCTCGGGACTTGTGCTATGACTGGAGGTGACTGGAGTGCATGTGTATAATTAAAGGGGCCCTGAAACACTTTTTGGACTAATAATATAATGGCTGCGCTATTAAATGACATAGTCTAACAAATTTCATGCCGCACAAATTTTTCGTATCCTTCAACTATAAGTGGAGTTGCCATACCGATACCCAAATTTCTGTCTCCTTTCGTCTCCGCTTGCGTGCTGGAAGTTACACGGGGCAGAAGCCACGAGGTCTCAGCTCCGGCTAAATGTTGATTGTCGCGGCAGTGAAAGGGCTTGTCAACACACCACTGCAAGGTTTCTGAAATAGTTGAAGCAATTAGCTAGATTATCTCAGCAATTAGAGCAAGATTGGCCACAAGAATGTTGATGTCATTGCAAAACGTCATGATCTCTACATTTCTGTCAGAACTTTGACATGTTCCATAAGGAACAATTGAATTTTTCTTTTTCGCTGTTTGACAAACTAGAAGGAGTTATGCCAACAAAGTGGTTGCTCTTAGGAGGCACTCAAGTAAAGAAGTCGCAGTTTTGCCCAAAAGATGAAGCATCAGTTGCGATAGCAAATTAATGGACAGCTATGTGAAGTAAGGATAGTATCTTTATCGGCCGTATAAACTTGTGAACATAGGCATACTAACTAAATTAACAAGCATAGTGTACGTCACGCATGCACAAGCAAACATGAACACATCTCTCTCAATGACTGTGGAAATTCGCTGTCAAAACGCTGTAGTGAGGAAACACAGCAGCAACAGCGAGCAAATTGACCTTCGTGCTGCCACTCGCATCAACATGAACTAAGCTGCGAAAACACAGCGCAGCGCAGAATCTGTACCTGTCACAGATGGCTTTCAAGATACAGCAGTGCGGCTGGGCATGCACGGTCGTCTGGGCCACCGGAGTAGGACGCGCCTCCCTCCCTACCATCCCCCTGAACCCTTGACGGACGATGGCGCACCTCCACCATGGCGCACTTCTACCATTGCGTGCGCGAGATTTAGCCGTGATCACCAACTAACCCTTGCACTTTTTCACTCGCACAAACAGCATATAGCAAACAGCGGCAATTTTATCGCCCTTGGACTTTATATGGAACCTCACGGTGACACTGATGGCAGAAATGCGCCACGAGTGTCTATATAATTTCTGTCGCAATAAAAGACATCACATTAAGTGTATACTGTCGTCGGAAAGTGTGGGCTCTAGCAGGTTATCTATCCAACCCAAGTATGGACTTGGCCTTCTTGAATTATTTTCTGTTCTAACTTGTGAAGAAAAAATATATATATCTCTGGGTACAGCAGGTCCCACATAGTGCAAGCATAATAAAGCCATGTGCTTTTGTTTTGTAGGCCAAATGAAAAAAAAAAAAGTTTTCTTTTCCTTGATACGTATAGATAGCCCTTTCTAACTTGGGCGCCACCAAGCTAGAATGTGTGGCCGGCTGAAGCGGCGCTTGGCTGTGTGAGAAAAGCCCTTCGCCGAGCTGCACTATGGTGTTCTTGTGTGTCTATGAACGAGGCCTGTGTGTGCAAGCATCTAGGACAGAATTACGTTGACGAGGTCATATTTCAAATTTGATAGTGAAAGACCGTTGTATGACTTGAACAGCATGACTTGCTCTCAGGAACGGAGGAAGCCCAAAAACAGTGAAGAAGAAACTAAGAATTGGCACGAATCAGATGTATGCGTTGAGACAAAGCAGGCAATATCATTACTAATATGGATGAGATAGTTCAAGTGGCTGAGGAGTTCTATAGAGATCTATACAGTACCAGTGGCACCCACGACGATAATGGAAGAGAAAATAGTCTAGAGGAATTTGAAATCCCAAAGGTAACGCCGGAAGAAGTAAAGAAAGCCTTGGGAGATATGCAAAGGGGGAAGGCAGCTGGGGAGGTTCAGGTAACAGCAGATTTGTTGAAGGATGGTGGGCAGATTGTTCTAGCGAAACTGGCCACCCTGTATACGCAATGCCTCATGACCTCGAGCGTACCGGAATCTTGGAAGAACGCTAACATAATCCTAATCCATAAGAAAGGGCACGCCAAAGGCTTGAAAAATTATAGACCGATCAGCTTACTGTGCGTTGCCTACAAACTATTTACTAAGGTAATTGCAAATAGAATCAGGAACACCTTAGACTTCTGTCAAGCAAAGGACCAGGCAGGATTCCGTAAAGGCTACTCAACAATAGATTATATTCAGATTATTCATCACAGTATTATTATTATTATTATCATCATCATCATCATCAATCAGGTGATAGAGAAATGTACGGAATATAACCAACCCTTATATATAGCTTTCATTGATCACGAGAAAGCGTTTGATTCTGTCGAAACCTCAGCAGTCATGGAGGCATTACAGAATCAGGGTGTAGACGAGCCGTATGTAAAAATACTGAAAGATATCTGTAGCGGCTCCACAGCCACCGTAGTCCTCCATAAAGAAAGCAACAAAATCCCAATAAAGAAAGGCGTCAGGCAGGGAGATACGATCACTCCAATGCTATTCACAGCGTGTTTACAGGAGGTATTCAGAGACCTTGATCGGGAAGAATTGGGGATAAAAGTTAATGGAGAATGCCTTAGTAACTTGCGATTCGCTGATGATATTGCCTTGCTTAGTAACTCAGGGGACCAATTGCAATGCATGCTCACTGACCTGGAGAGGCAAAGCAGAAGAGTGGGTCTAAAAATTAATCTGCAGAAAACTAAAGTAATGTTTAACAGTCTCGGAAGAGAACAGCAATTTACAATAGGCAGCGAGGCACTGGAAGTCGTAAGGGAATACATCTACTTAGGGCAGGTGGTGACGGCAGATCCGGATCATGAGACGGAAATAATCAGAAGAATAAGAATGGGCTGGGGTGCGTTTGGCAGGCATTCTCAGATCATGAACAGCAGGTTGCCATTATCCCTCAAGAGAAAAGTGTATAATAGCTGTGTCTTACCAGTACTCACCTACGGGGCAGAAATCTGGAGGCTTACGAAAAGGGTTCTACTCAAATTGAGGACGACGCAACGAGCTATGGAAAGAATAATGATAGGTGTAACGTTAAGGGATAAGAAAAGAGCAGATTGGGTGAGGGAACAAACGCGAGTTAATGACATCTTAGTTGAAATCAAGAAAATGAAATGGGCATGGGCAGGACATGTAATGAGGAGGGAAGATAACCGATGGTCATTAAGGGTTACGGACTGGATCCCAAGGGAAGGGAAGCATAGCAGGGGCGGCAGAAAGTTAGGTGGGCGGATGAGATTAAGAAGTTTGCAGGGACGGCATGGCCACAATTAGTACATGACCGGGGTTGTTGGAGAAGTATGGGAGAGGCCTTTGCCCTGCAGTGGGCGTAACCAGGCTGATGATGATGATGATGATGATGATGATGTGCGGCGCGTGGAGCTCGCGAGCAAAGCGTGAAGTCACTTCTGTTTTTTCCCCCCAAATACTCTTTTTAACAGAAGCCTTCTCCTCACTCCTTTCGAGGGCTGTATTTCGTCATATAGCATATTCCCATACGGGGCTGCTATTGGCCAATAGCTGACATCAGTGAAGAAGGATGTTTGGATCAGTGCGCTTCTTACTGTTACTGTGTACGTTTATTGACGCAGTTTAATAAACATGCTGAAGTAAACGAAAATATGCTTTTGAATTTCGATAAGAATTACATACTTTCGTGAGAAGCCAACTATCGTCTGCTCACGCTCGGCTGCAGCTGCCCATGTAGCAACTATACTTTGGCCAGACTGCTTATGGCGTCGTAGTCGTCCGGTCTCACTAATTTTGATTAGCTTTGAACGCTCAACTAGCCTTGAACCGTGCGAAACTTAAGGTCAGACTACACGCCCACTTGCCAGGGCCAAGGCACCTAGCCACTCCTGGCTGGATGCCTTGGCAGGCTTTTCTTTGTATTGAACCATTGACAGCACTTCAAAATGTGCAAGTTGTACGTGGCTGCTATCCGCCAGTCAAGCTGGTACAGGAAAAAGCCTCTCTGCACCACTTAGCATGGCCAGACAGGAGCATATGAGCGTGAGCATGCACTCAAGCCCTGTAGTGCACAAAGCAAATGTGGTGCATGCGCAATACAATTGCATGTAGCTGCAGTCTGCTATATAGCATAAATACCACGGCCGCCATAACAAGTCTGCTCGCTGAGTGCACTGTGGCTTGCTGAAGACAACTGCGTTTGCTGTGTTGTAGGTGCCAAAATCAGAAATAGTGGTGCTTACATGAACATCCAAAATCAGATTTGATTTGAACTGTGCGCTATGGTGTTGTTCAGTAGGCAAGGCATTGTGGGCATACCCTGCTCTGCCATAGCCTTTGCTGTGTAGGACATTGAAGAAAGAGCGGGAGCACCGAGAAGGGGATCGTATGTGACCTCCGATTGCCAATAACTCCGCTTCTGCTGAACGCATTGGAATACTTCGTGCGGCAAAGTATTTCCAAAGTAGCCTATTTTGACTTCAAATTCATTTCTCGATTTCAATAAAAAGGGGTTCAGGGCCTCTCTAGAGAGGGGGGGAATGCCTCTAGGTGCAAATTTTAACCCAAAATTTCAATACCCACAAATAGTGACCGCTGTTATCGTGTGGCATGTGTGACTGTGTGATGTCAAGAAGTGCAGCACCACCACTGTGCCATCTGCTCTAACACATTCTCAAACCACATGCGCACATGCTGAGCTGGACTCTTCTTGCTCCACACGCTCTGGCACCCAGCAGCATAGCAAGAGTGTCACTGTTGTATTGTGCCCGCAATTCTTGTGCGATAAAAACAACACAAAGCAGAGAACACTTCTGGAAACTATCTCGGGCTGACTGCAGAGGTGCACATGTGAAAACAAACACCACGTGCATGCTGTTTGCACTGACCACACAGAGCGCACTTTAGTTCATCACCTGTCAATGTTGCCAGACTGCTGTAAAGTCCAAATGCGATGTAAAAAAATTCAAATAAAAATTTTCTACTGCACCAAATGCGCTCAAATTATGCTAGCTTGCTGTGGGACACATACAGTTTCACATGCAATGCATAATTCAAGCTAGAGAATTTGGTATTGTGGCCCCTTTAAAATTTTTCACTATTTGCTGAAATAGAAAACGCATTAGAAGGTTAGGTTTGTGTTTGGTAGGTCAGCGTCACTCACTGTTACATGCCAAGTGCCATTGCACTCATTTTATGCTAACCTTGCGGTGACGGCACCATGTCTAAGCTCATGGCTGTTCTTTTTGCAGGGCCGCCATGTCTCGTTGGTAGAAGCAGTCTACTCTCCCTCTCAGAGTCCAAGCCAAAGCCGGCATCGATTGGCTGATGGCCTCTCCCCCACAGCAGCTCACTTGCGCAATCTTTCAGTGTCCCGTACAAGCACTAGCGCAGTGCCATACACACCAGCAAGCTCAGAGCCTCCTTACCCTTACCTTGTGGTTCAGCCTACACCTGACACTCGATCAACAGGTATGGAACATGCATATTTCAAATTCCAGATCTCAAATTGTTGTTGCCAGTAGTGGTCAGTTCTGTTTCTTCAATTTTAATTACATACATTCTGTGTCCCAATCTTTTGCTGCAAGAATTATACAGGGGTTGTACAACTGTGCCAATTGTGCCAAACTGCTACATTTGCAACTTGCTACACCAAGCTGCAACAAAACTGTAGAAAGGCCTTGAATTGTGCCCAAGCTGCTCCAAAACACTGAGCACGACCACCAAGGGTTCCTGTTCAGGTTAGTTTTAGAGGGAAATGGCAAGTGGGTGGCATGAGCATGTTCAGAGGGGAGCTAGTGGGTGGAGGTAGCAGACGGCGCATGTGCAACCACACGAGTTAGCACCTGGTGGTAAACAAGTTGTGTTGTGCAACCCCTGTGACTGGAAACAGAACCTAAAATAAATTTATGTGGCTCCATAGAAATGGCAACACCTCTCAACAACCAGTGGTGTGAAATGCCCACGAAATATCAAAGATTGACACCATGTATGTACAGCAAGAATTCTCAAAAGTTGAATGTTATTTGAAACAAAAAAAGATGTTTTTGTGTCTACTTCTTTGTTGAGTGTTACTATGGAAATGGCCTTTCATGCAAACCTATTGTCTGTGTTGGTGTAGCTGGCATACATCCTGGCACACTTTCTCTCTCTCTCTCTTATTTGAAGATGTGAATGCTGTAGAGTATTTTATGGAAGCGTTTAGGTGCCGCCATCTTGGGCTGTTAGCGCTGCTGTTTTTTGTCTTTAACAATGAAGTGTGCGTTACTACAGTCGATTCGCAAGCATGAAAATAGTTGTATAAATGCATTCATCGTTTCATGGCCATGTTGCCTCACTTTACGTCTAATAAAACATAGAAATTGTTTGTGTAACAACCCAATATGGCAGTGCCCATGAAGCCTATATAAAATATTCTACAGTCGCCGAGCGATTTTTCCGAATTAAAAAATTTGGACATGCTCGATTATTTGGACTGCTTCGCGGAACCGCCATCCTCCCCATAGATGATAATGTATAACAACTGCCAAAAGTTCGGATACCTTGCAACCGGTCATTTGTTTGAGCCAACTCAAACAAACGTCGATAGCACTTGCCCCCACCGACTCTAAATGGTGCATGGTTCGACTTGCTGAATGCCGTCTTTGCTTTGAGCTGAGCCTTCTTGCTGCCCCACGAGGTGACGCCACTGCAAATCCCCGCTCATCATCATTGTTTCTGCCTGGTTCGGTAGAGTGGCTGCAGCAGTTCTGGTCTCAGCTTAGTAAGCCATGTCAAGGCAATCCAGCAACTGATTTCTTTCTTTCTTTGTGCACGACGCTGTGAGTAGGCCACATTTTTAGTTTGTGCGACTGATGTCGGCGTGGTTGCGCGATGGTGTTTGCTTTGTGTGCTGTGTCGAGGTTGCGGTGTTCAAACGCGGCATATGGAAACATAGCGTCAAGTGTCTAATGGGGCCTACAGTGCCCACGTCGCTGCCGTAACACGCGGAGCTTGTACAAGCAGTGACTGTGCTTTCAGACGCCTATAGTGACCTCACGACCCTCTGCGAAATTCAGGCTTATCTGTTTGCATGTAAACGGAGCAGCATGCAATGGCGCATTCACGATTTCAAGCCTACTGCTGAGCCCGAATAAGTGCATGGAAATAAAGGATTTTTTTTTTTTTCTGAATCTGTTTTTTCGGACACCTGTTTATTCGGACATAACCGCGGTCCCCTTGAGGTCCGAATAAACAGTCGGCAACTGTATATGCATAATTGAACAACTTTTTATACATCTTTCTGCTGCATATCGGCATTAACATTTAGCCCAAGGTTAAAACTTTCTCCGGTACTATTCTATCCTCCTTAGGCTAGAGAAAACTCAGTACAGTAAAAGCTCATTAATTCGGACTTCTAGGGACCGTAAATTATGTCCAAATTAACCGAATGTCCGAATTATCGAGTGGACAACAAAAACAATAAATGCACGACTTTCATCAACAAACGTTTACTGAGCAAAGTAATTGAGAATGCTCGTCTGCTTTCGAGCAGAAACCCGCGCGGATACTATTTTACAAAGTGCTTAGAAGCTCGCATGCTGTCTGGAGTGTCCCAACAAAATTCTTCCAACACAGCGAGGGCCTCCATGGCTTCTTTCACAGTGCGAGGGGGCCGAGGCTGCTCCTCTCGCGGCTCCTCTTCCTCTTCAGAATCTTCGCCGTGCAGCACGTCCCTCACAATTTCTTCTTCGGTAAGCGAGCCGGCTGTAACAACGCCGTCATCAATGCCGACGTAATCAGCGAGTGTCACCGCATCCAGCAGAACTCCTCCAAAATCCTCGAAGTAATTTCCATTGTCATCTAGCGGCACTTCGGCCACTGCATCATCGCCAGGCTCACGCACAACGAAGCCACTGTGTCTAAAACAGTTGGCGACGACGTGCGAGGGCGTGTTGTGCCAAACGTAGGCAAGAATGTTGACCGCGCTCAAAAGATTCACGTCTTACTGCTTGCCCACTTCATGGCACAGGAGCATCCGTTTTAGCACGCGCCTGCGGTATTTGGTCTTGACATACTGAATTATGCCTTCGTCCATCGGTTGGAGGGCCGATGTTGTGTTCGGCGGCAAGAAAACAACTTCTATGTTGTCCAGTCCGGTGACACTGTTATGCGCACTACAATTGTCCAGCACCATTAACACTTTGCGGTTCTTTGCGGAAAACTGTTGGTCTAACTTCTGCATCCAGCCACGAAAAATTTGCGACGTCATCCAGGCCTTTTTATTCGCTCGGTATTCCACCGGAAGAGCAGGCATGTTCTTAAAGCACCGTGGCTTTTGCGCCTTTCCAATGACGACAAGCGGCAAGCGCTGTGTTCCTGTCATGTTGGCAGTTAAAAGAATGGTGACGTGCTCCTTGGATCTTTTGTCACCGATGCACAGATCTCCTTTCATGGTCACAGTTTTGTCTGGCAAAGCCTTAAAGAAAAGTGCTGTTTCATCAGCATTAAATATGTCATTTGGATCGTAGGCGGCGATGTGCTCGAGCAGCTGAGTGTTCTTCCAATTGTTGGCAACGTCTTCGTTGACAGCGCCTCTTTCGCCGCACACAGTCTTAAAAACGAGGCCATGTCGCTCTCTGAAGCGCACACACCACCCTTCCGATGCCTTGAATGCATCGATATGCATCATCAGTGCAAACCTCTCGGCATGCGCCATGATGAGGGGTCCACTCAATGGCAGATTCGCATTACGCGAGTCGACCACTCACCGAAGCAAAGCCTCTTCCAACTCTGGATGAGCTGCTGTTCGCAGATGCTTTCGTGACGCTTGAAACTTCTTGCTTTCGAACACCTGAAGAATCTGTTCATTTTTCACATACGTGCTCAAGGTACTTATTTTCACGTTGTACTTCTTCATGGCTTCTTGTCGAGAGAGTCCATCCTTCAGGGTCCGCAAAATTTCCACCTTGGCAGCCAAGTACTTCGCCTCGTATTTCGGCCGCTTCGCCGGCGTTGCCATCGGCGGAGAATGCAGTGACATGGGCGCACAACAGAAAAGCACCAATAAAGTTCAATAACTGAGCTGCGCTAAATCTAGCCATTCTCGGCAAAACAGCATGCAAGGATATAGCGCACCAACAGCAACAAAGCGACAAAATGGCTCCGTCGATAACGCCGGCACATGCAAAAACAAGGAAAAGCACCCATCCTGCCACAAGTCAAGCCAATTGGATTGGATTGGCCTAGTTTCAGCCACTTGATGTCAATGGCGATGCTGCCTTTGGGCAACAAGGCGTTGGTTTGGGTATCACTTTTGTGCCGCGTTTGCCGTATTTTCGTTTTTGAGCCTCGGTGGTTGCCCTAAATCATCCGAATTATCCGAGGTGGGCTGGAGTCAGTCCGAATTAACGAGAGTTTCGTCCCATAGACTCCTCTATATAATTGTAGGGACCAGGCGCGAAGGTCGAGTTATCGGATTTTCTGAATTAACGGAAGTGGAATTAACAAGCTTTCACATACCTTGTGTTTTGGGAGTCAGTTCTTATTAGCTAGTGGTGTGCAAATATTCGAAACTTGTCAGTATCAGTACCATATTTACTTGCATAATGATCACACACTTTACAAAAAAAATCAATGATGCAAATTCTAGGGTGCAATCATTACCCGGGGTAAACATTCCACAAAAACAAAAAAAAAACTTTTTTTCATGCTGCTTTTGCTGCATGCGGTCAACAAACAGGCAGCTGCCGCTGTAACAGTGCGGGACATCAAAACAAAATGGCGGCCGGCAGAGCAAGTGGGACACACCAAATGGGATTTTTTTTCTTCTTGTGAGTACACTACGTGCATTGAAACAATTTCTTTGGTATCAGTAATGAATAATGTTGTTAATATCGGCAAGTTTGTGGCAATAACGTAGCCATGTCCACTTTGTGGGGAGAGAAACTGAGATGGGAGTGCTCAGTTGCCAGTGACAGAAACACACGGTGGGCATGCTGCAAGAACTGTGGCATTTGTCTTCACTACAATCCTAATACGGCACATTTTTGCTAAGGTTGGTTGAATATCTGAGCCGTATTACAAGTGCCGGCATATGAATAGAGTACACTTCTGATGTATCAGTGTAAACGTGGCTTCTGTCGTTGCCGCTTGTGATTTGTTGCATGCCCACGAGTGCAGACGAGAGGAATCGAAAGGCACCTTTTTTGTTGTTGTTGACCATAACCCATTATAATGCCTACAAATAATAATGCCAAGGCAAGTTTGGTTGTAGATTTTTTTTTCTTGAGGCAGAAAGTGATGAAAGGAATAAAATGGTGCATCTGCTTAAGAATCTGTTTGGTGTGTGCAGACCACTTGGTAAGTCTTGAACAGTCGTTCGCGTAGCATTCGACAGTTGGTAAACACGATCATCATCAGCCAGCTCGGCACTCAACATATTGCTGCGGCAAGTTCGGAGTGCGATCGTTACGTGGGAAAGAAAAAAATCAAAATTTTGACGACGAAATTTAGGGGTTCAATCATTACGCGAGTGCAATCATTGTGTAAGTAAATACGGTGTTTGATTCGATTCAAGAGACGCTTATACTATTCTGGTATTGTGATCCCTGGAAATTGCTGTTGTCAGTTCTCTAAGTCAGCTTCACCGCTGTACAGTCCTGTTATGCAGCGAAGAATAGAAAATGAATTGCTGTAAGGCATATTACCATGCAGTAAAGCATATCAAAAGTAAGAAAATGCACAGTCGTATGGCTGCTGCTGGTGCTTATGGCTACCTAGCACTATCAGCTCAGGTACCCACACTGTGCTGCCTCTTCATGCACCTGGACAATACTAGCCACGAGGTTGAAACCTCTTTCTGCTGCTAACCTGGCTAAGTGCCTAAAAACACTGTTACCAAACTACAAGTTTGACCAAATAGCAGGCTTATCAATGTGTTTAGACCCTCGTTCTAATGTAGTTGAGTACCACCAAGATGCTTCAATGGCAAACTGGATTAAAAAATTCGGAGGACGCTTAAGCTTCGCCTTTAAGAGTGGAACGCGGTAGCATTCAAAGATCCCCGACTGCTTCTCACGCTTCCCAGCAACTGCAGCTTATGTAACTGTAACGCTTACTGAGAAACGCTGGCGGCAAATGCTATGTACAAAGGTGAGCTTTCTGGTAGAAACGCCACCTGTTGTGTGGGCCGCGATGCAGCGGAGGCAAGCGCCATCTGGAGGTGTTGCAAGGAACCAAGCGCACCGCTTTATGACCTTTGAAATTTGCGCGCACTGGCGTGCTCAAATCTCTGAGCCCATGGCCACTCTATCAATGGTAGAAACGCTGGAAAAGGGGTTTGTGTTTTGAGTTTCCGCATAACAGAATTATGTTTTCTCAAATATTCAATTTACAAGTCGACACTATCATGTCTGTATGTTGTGTGTAAGTCGTACTTTACGATTTTTCTGACTTATTTTACATGGAGAAATTCAGTTAGTTAAGCAACTTCCTTGCGCTTCATGGAGAGCCTGTGTGGTTGGGCATGTATGATTCGAAATGATTTTTACCGAAACAACGCTGGACGCCAATGCCGGATTTTCTGCGACATGGGGCCCTTAACGCTATCACATTAAAACCTGGCTTTATGTGAAGCAAGCAAATTTTCAAAACCAAAAAACCCAGATATGTCCCCAACATCAAAAGCTTCTGTAAACCTCTCTCCTTCCACATCAGCACTCTGAAAACACTTTGATAAGCTCATCAACCAGCTCCAACTTTCACTTGCTTGTGGCAACAAATTCCACTGCCACAGCCACAGGTTAAAAGATATTTGCATGAGGAAATTTTGGGCCTAAAAGAAGATCTATGTGAATGGCGGTGGGAGCATCGTGCCCACTGTTGGTTCGGCTTGCGAAGAGATACCTGCCGATACCAGACACTAGTGTGTCCAGTGAGCAGCTCTTTTCGATGTCTGAAGGAAATCTTTCTTTCCTTGAGAGGGGGAGGGGGGGAGAACACAGTGCAAAAAAGACAGGGACACAAGAGAGTGACACCCACAGAATTATGATACTGTCAAGCCAAAGTGTTGTACTAGAGAAATTTTTTCACCAGAAAGCATTGTTTTCTTGTACGTTATTTGCTGTACAATAAGCTTTCTTTATCGTAAGTCTGGTTGTTGAAACAAATTGCATGTTAGCAAAACCAATAGTACAGTCAACGACTGAATTTTCGGACGGCCAAATTTTCGGACATGCCTAATATTTCAGACGTCTTCGCGGCACCGCCACGAGCCCCATAGAATCAATGTATAAAGACATCTGAAGTTTCGGACGCTTGAACCCCCCGCCGTCCAATTTTCTGGACTTTTTGACGTGACGGAAGGTCCTTTTGCTCCTCGCGCAGTGCCCTTGCGAAGGAAATTGACTTGCAGCCAAAGCATATCGCCACTTTGAACCACAACTAGCCGAATCTAGCTGTCACACACCAGTTTGGTCTGGCCACGCTGGCTATGTTCATCGCCGCAAATGGCCGCACTTCTGCCTCCAGCGGAGTTTTTGGAGCGGCACTATTTCGTTTGTTTGCGCAGGCCACGTTTTGGCTAGCGTGGTGTGTGGTTGTGCTGTTGTGTCAAGTGTGCTCTGCGACGCTAGGCTTGGTTGCTTCGACGCTCGTCTGTGAACTCCATTGTTCGCAACTTGAGGATTTCGCTTGCCTTCGATGGCCCCCACTTCGTCTTTGTCGTCCTCGCCGATGGCATCGAAACACGGAAAGCAGTACCGTGCCCACGGAAATAACTTTTGAACAATTTGTTGACGCCGACAACGAGCTCAACTTCTGCGCAGAACTGACTGACGATGGAATATTCCGTCAGGTTGTGGGGGATTCAGAAGACTGCAATGTTGAAAATAAGGAGCCAGTGCCTGCGCCACCTAGAAGCGCCGAGTTGACGCGAGCATTGTTGACTCTTTCATCGGTGTACAGGGCTGACATTCTTGCTCAGATCGAGGCGAATATGATCGCATGCAACCGGAACACCGTCCAAACAACAATCAACAAGTTCTTCAAGCCACTGCAGCAATAACACTGGCTGCCCGACGATGCACATGTACATTATAAACCGGCAGTCGGCTGCGCACAGAGTTTTTGAACACCTCTTTTTATAGCACCTTCATTTAATGCTTTGGCAGGGTTTCGGAAGCCTGGTACTTCGCCCTTTACCTCTAGATCCGAGAAAAAAAGAAAAAAAGGTGCGTTTTTTTGCATGCATTCATTTTTTCGGACTGCCTGAATTTTCGGACGTTTTTACGTTCTCTAGCGGGTCCGAAAAATCGGTCGTTGACTGTATCTGTATTAAAAAAATATTCTGTTCAATTCGCACTTGGGTTTCATTATTCAAAATTTCATATTTGCACTCCCCTTTAATTAACAAAGGACGTTACAAACTTGAAAAGCCTATTGTTTGCACATATACCATGATTAGATACACAGAGCAGCATCTCTATGTACTTTTGAGAGTCTGTACATTGAATTTAATGAATGGTCCCTTAACCTATGGAGAACATACAGCAGTTTCACATATTTCCTCAAGGTACAGTCTAACCCTCGACACTCTTGCTACACATCTGTTAACGGTATGACATCTGCTGCACTATTTCATAATCGTCCCTTAGTGAGGGAGCCTTTTTCAATGCGCCTCAGGGAACTCTGTGAGGAAATAGGTGTCTCAATGGCTCCAGTGAAGCTGTTGCCACCATGGCAATGGCAACTTGTTGAATGTGACACATTATTTATTGAGGTAACAAAATACGCTCCAGATGTGCACATACGAGTGCACTTTCTGGAGCTTCAGTCGAAGTACACCTGCCCAGAGTTTTACACAGATGCTTCAAAGTCGCAAGCCGGCTTCTTTTACGCGGCTGTCGGCCCATTGTTTTCGGAATCTGTTGTTCTACACCCTGCAACCAGCATCTTCATCGCAGAGCCCTATGCAATACTGTCGGCTATTAAGCACATTAAGAAAGCAAAGCTCCCAAAGGCCATTATATTCACAGATTCCTTAAAGAGACACTAAAGGTTAATATTAGGTCAACATGGGCTGTTGAAATACCATCCCAGAAACCTCGAAACGCTTGTTTCATGCGAAGAAGAGACTTATTTTAAGAGAAAATGCGTTCTGAAGCATCCGCGTACCTCTAGCGCAGTTCATATCGCCCGCCCTCCGATCGAGGAGTAGTGACGTCATGGTCTCATAGTGATGTTGTGCCGTCGGTGAGTAAAACGGCGCCCGCAGACGGCGGTACGGCTTTTCTGTGCAAAAGGCAAATGCACGACCAGAAACAGAGCCAAGACAGAGCCGACAGCAGCACGAAAGCAGAAGGAAAGCAGAACTATAGTGGCTAGCAGAAGGAAAAGCGCGCGACGATAAGCTGGTTCTTTATTTTATGATGCCAACTTTGAAGCTCGTTGCAATTTTATGACGGCAACTTTGAAGCTCGTTGCAATGAACGACCCTGACAACGACACATTGGCTCGCGATGCTGGGCTCGACTTCAGCGATTTAAGCACTGATGAACGTGACCTGCTGCTAAGGGCTCGCACTGCCGGCGTCGTTGAGTACTACCATGATGGCAACAGTATGTCATGGCTGTACATATTCATACATTTGTAGCTTTTCCTTCATCAACACCAAATGCCGCACTCACCACCCCATCTTCGACCTGCAGTTGTTCTTGCGTTTCGGAGAATGCAGGCAAGACCGACGGAACAGCGCTACAGGAAAGCATTTCTTTGAAAGGCACTCCATACGACTTCAGTAAGTCGGCATTGAACTCGTAATCCTCTGGATGAAAGTGCAGCGAGCACACTATACGATTTTTCGGCTCTTTGCCGATGCGCTGTGGCAGAGGTACGGCGCTTAACCACTTCAAACGGAGAGGTTCACTCATTGGCACACCACGATAAGTAACGTTGGATTTGCCGCTGCAACTGCCCTTGGCCAAGTTCCGCGGACCGTTCGCGCATCCCACGACATCACATGGACGTGGCATTCTCGCTGCTTGTTCCAAATGCAAGTTTCGCGAGCCAGCAGAACCAGTGCAGCACGACGCAATAACGAAACAACTGAAACTCTAAAGCGCGCGCGGCGGATAGTCGAGTGAAAACGAAACCTTTCGGCCACCCATACTACTGAAGGGCAACGTCAAAATGTTATTTTTTCTTAGAATCGAATAGAAGTAGACAAGTAGCATTTTCTTCCATCTTATAACCTAATGAAATGATCTTTTTAATATGAGTAGTTGAGTACTAGTGACATAAATTATGATGAGTGCCTTCGTCATCGGGCTAGTACCGGAATGTCGGGGGGTGGGTCTCAAAACATGTCATGCATTTACCTCAATTTCTTGGTTACTAAAGCTCTGTTCGCAATTATATTGAAACCTTAGACGTTCTAGAGCATTGTTTTATCTCTTCTAACTTGACTTCATAGTAACCTTTAGTGTCCCTTTAAGTGTTGTCAAAACTTTACAATCTATATGAAAACATTAAAATCCTGTAATCAATGACCTCTATTCACTGCTCTGCAATATGTGTGCATCTAACCATTGTAATACGCAGGGTGCCTGGACACAAGTGTATAGAGGGTAACGAGCTTGCAGATAAAATGGCAACCTCCATAGCAACAAAGCCTAGCAATCCATCCATACCCGTTCCTGCCGCAGACTTGAAGCCATTCCTACGCAAGAAACTCGGAAGCTATTGTCAACACTTGTGGAATGTGCGAACATTGAATAAGCTTCATGTAATTAAGCCCTTTCTAGGGAACTGGCCAGCATTAACAAAGTCACAACGATCTAGCGTCCTCTTTTGTTACCTCAGAGTAGGGCACACGTACGGTACCCATTCACACCTTTTGACTGGCGCTGAACCTCCCCTCTGTGGCATATGTGGTGAAAGGCTGACCGTACTCCACATCTTGCTAGAGTGCCGGGAAGCAGATGCAGAATGGAAAAAGTACTTTCCTTTGGCATACAGACTACAGATTCCCTTACATCCGACATTGTTGGAACAGAAGCTTTGCTTGAGACCAGGGCACTTCTTAACTTTTTGAATGATGTGCTGCATGTTGACATCCTGAGAGATTTGTAGTGGTCCCTCTATGTAGAGGGCATTGCTGCGAGCGTACTGTTTTGTAAAGCATGTGCCTCCAGGCCCTTGCGCGCATGGGTCTTGGCAAGGCTGTAGTGCTACTGGAAGCGGCGCATTTTTTCGTGTTATTTCTTTCTCGAGTATATATTATGGTCATTGCCCACATCACTCGTTCTTGACATTATTTTAATACTTTTATATTTTACATGACATGCAGGAAATATTTTAGGCCTCTATACAGCCACAATACATCTGACAGTTGTCACTCACCGCATCATCGACTCTCCCACACCATTTCTTGGCGCTCTTGTGCCATCCCTGGCCCTTGCACCAAAGAAAAAAAACCTATATATCATCATCATCATCATCTCTATTGACGTGAAGAATTTGACTGTCCCCTCCCTCTCTTTTGCTCTGGCAAAAGCAACTTTCTTTTGCAAAAACACAATGGGTGAAGACGTAACTTCGTGTACACACTGAGTTGGTGTGTTGATGCCATTTCCTGGATTGAGTTCTTGTCTCACGGCATCTGGAACATAATTCGCAGGTTCTTTTTGTCATCGATGAGACTTCATGCAAATTAGTGTCAATTTTCTGAAAGTTAGTGGCAACAGTATTGTCAAACTGCTGGTATATGGTTTTGAATGCACCTGGTCTAAAATGTGAAGTGAATTTTTGTGGTCGTTGCTTCTGCCAGAACACACTGCTGATGAATTTGGCCATACTTGCCCAAATCTAACATGCCCCTGAGTCAAATACGCACCTGTTTCGTATGTGTCCAAAGTAGAAGACTAACGTAGAAATCCAAATAAAGCTCATAAACATAGCGGAAGCCTAATGCGCGCCCTATCTTTTAGCAAGAAAAAAAGGCTAGGGTCTCATGTGTTGCACAATGGTGGCCAGTTTCCTAATGTCAGCTTCGCCGCACGGTTTTTTTAGTCTCGCCGCAATACATCTGTGTTATGCGGTAAAGCATGCAAAAGTAGCAAAGGCGGTTTTGGTTTCATATCCATTTGTATCGCTCTGGCAATTTTCAGCCCAGTATTTGGGTGGGGGGGGGGGGAAATAGGTGCATTATATTCGGCTGAATACCATAATCAGGCATTGTGAGGTACTGTTATTGCTTGAAAATCTTCCTGGGGTGGGCCCAGAATGGGTACTTTCGATGAGAGCTGATGTGTGTCATTCACTCTCCTTTATGTTCCGCCAACACAGATGCTGCCACTAAAAGGGTCGCTATTGGGGTCACCATAGGGGTCAGGCATGCCAACTGGTCAAGTTTAAATTACCCGGCGAAGGCCATGTTAGGATCGAAATAAGGAATGTTTGGGCCCATAGAAATGCATGGGCGCCGGCCGGGACCTTCGGTTGGGAGGAAATGAATGAAAAAATATAATTAGCCAGAGTTGAATTAATGGAAGTGTAATATATAGTTTGGAAGGGTCATGGAAGGCTATTTTTTAGGAGGTGAGTGAATACTCATATATCACCTATTCAAATTAGTGATGTTCGATTTGGCATTATGTGGAGTGAATTGGCATCGCATGAAGCATTGATGAGTCATGTGATGCATGGACTGCACTTTAGTCTGCCACACGAAGTCGCCTTAATTTAATCCAACTGCCACAACAATTGGAAAGTCTTTCTGTAGTTTGGAGGAAAACTGGAAAGCAAAAACATTTTATGCAATATAAGATTGCCACCAAATGGAGGTCCACTATTAAACTGAGAACCCTTTTGGTATTCAATACAACATGATGTCACCAATTCTTTTGCTTTAGAGGTAGAAAAGCACTTGATTCTATACAACAGACATTCTATTGACACAAAAATATTTTCCAGACCTTCATATACAAGAACTGAGCTGTAATCAGTGCTGGCATACAAATTTGGAGTTCCCTTTATTAAGAGTAAACTGCACTGCGTATCTTGATATTTATGTACAGTGAAACCTCGTTAAACTGTAGTTGGCCGGAGCCCGGAAAAAGTACATACTAAACGGTAGTGCTGCTTAACCGAAATAGCATGAGATCGCCCACTTACCTGTCAAAAATGGAACTCAGAGAGAGTGCGATGAAAGGGGAAAGAACATACAGTATTTATTCACTTTGCGCGACAAAAGTGTTATTTTTGTTTGATGCCGCGGCGGCCTAGCAGCGACGACCGCTGCCTCAAACTTACTGAAGCTGCGAGCCAGCTTTTCAGCCAGCCCCCTCTTCTCGGCAAACACTCGCATGGCAGATTCCTCGTAGGCGTTGCATGTTCTCCATGCACACGGGCGGTAGCGCTGCAGAAGTCGTGGGGCACCTTTCTCATTGCGGGTTGCTGTTCTCGTCGCGACGATCGCATTCAGCAGGCTGACGTAACACGCAGCTTCTGCCATTGTCGGGCCTGAATCGCCCGTGCTGTTGCTTTTCATGTCGTCCTCATCACTGTTGCTAGTTGGCACTTCGGCAACAACAGAGACAACGATGGTGAAAAGCTGAACCTCGTAGCCAACATCTCTTCGTGGTCACAGCAGCGCTGCCAAGCAACTTCTTCGCATTCCAAATGCCACACACTGTAGTCAACAGTAGATCCCTGTCGCGTGCCAGCGCTGACTTCTTCGTGTCACGTTCGATAGCACGAACAATGTCTAATTTTTCTTCTATGCTAAGCGCCTGGCGTCTTTTTTATCTGAGCTTCAGCATGACGCGAGTCCTTGTTTGCACGACGCCACAACGCTCTCTGGCACGGCGCCGAAATGATGTTGATGTTGATGTGGCTTCACGTGCAAATGCACAGGGCACTTGGAGGCCGTTGTTCTTATCTCTGAGGCTTGTTGTTCTGCTGGGCTGCCGAGGGAGGTGATGCATCGTTGTGTTTGCACAACGAAAAGTGGAAACACTACGTGTTAACCTATATGTACTCAATAAGCTGGTACGGTTTATGCGCATACAAAAAACATTATGTTCAGTGGCCGCTGAGTCGGGGATTGGACTTTACTACTTTTAAAACGAAACTACTGTTTAAGCGGGTATGGTTTAACGAGGTTTTACTGTACCTAAGTTACTGATAATAAGCTGCATTCTTGTGTTATGCAATGCTAGGAGACTACCGAGCATGTGCAGCACTGTGTTTTGCTGCACAGAATTTCTAAGCATGAGATTTTGGGAGAAATGTTCTCATATTCAATATTCAATTTAATATCTACTATTTGGTATTCGCACATCCCAGCTGTTCTCTATTATTATTAATGTGCATGTGCTATTGTTGCAGCTTCCAGTGCCTCAGTGGCATCAAGTGCATCAGACGAGTCGAATGCATCCGACCTGTCCAGCCCAACTCGGCGCCCCTCAGCTGAAGGTGCCGGAAGTGACCCGCTGGGGGCCCTAGGGGAAGCCCCTGGTGGTGTTTCACGACAGCAGCTGCTCAGTGGACCGTGCCCTATTTGTGGGGATCGTATCTCTGGCTTCCACTATGGTATCTTTTCCTGTGAAAGCTGCAAGGGCTTCTTCAAACGCACAGTGCAGAACAAAAAGCACTACGTCTGCCTCCGAGGAGCTGCCTGCCCTGTTGCTGTGGCCACACGGAAGAAGTGTCCTGCCTGCCGTTTCGACAAATGTCTTAGGACAGGCATGAAACTTGAAGGTACTTGGCTCTTTGGCATGTTTAGCTACTAAGTGCTACGTGCACTTATAAGTGCACTTAGTAGTGTAGTTCAACACTACTACTATAAGTGCACTTTACTACTATTACTACTATGATTGCACTTTAGCTACTGAGTGCACTTTTATATTTCTGGTCTCAGTGCTCCCCAAAAACTCAAAACCTTTAGCTGCATGTAAGTAAGATGCAGATTAAAAGCAACCTCAGTATACCCAAATGAACACAAAATGGTTAAGTGTGACTACAGCAGAACTTCGTGAATGAGTACAGATGTTAAATTTCTGCAAATTTGGAAGATGGATAAAGAAAAACACACAAAAGAACTTTTTCTTTGAGAAACATTGGAAGATTTTCCTAAATTATCACAGCATAGGGAAGTGCAGATGAGAGTCCATGCTAAATTATGTTGGCACCAGTGTCAGCAAGACGTTTGCAGTCTGTTATAATTGCGGCATGCATGTCTGTTTTTCCTAAATCAATGTGCATTCATTTACTGTTTTTATCATGTATGTGGCACACCAACAAAGTGTGCTCCACAATTAAGGAAGAAGAAAAAACGGCACACTTCAGCTATTCCTCCAGCTCCAAACTCATTTAACGTGACAGCTGCAGGTTCTCACTATGGAGACCTCCATCTTCTCAAGAGCAACTTCTTTACTTCTTTCTTGTGATGCGCATGTCACGTTTGTCCTCTACGTTAGCCTGCTATGGTGCCCAAAATGCATCCATAGACGCTGCCACTCCCACAGTTTATGTAGCACACAAAACCTTGCACAAATTGTCTAGCAGCTGCGCTATGGCTTGATGGTTTTGCATGTCCGACTCCCAAACTGCACGTTGTCGCGGGGGCATGAGTTCGATTTATAGTGACAGTGGTTGGCAATGCCTTGTTCTTATGCACCATATGGTGACAGGGAAGGCGAATATGTAGAGGCAGTATGAAAATGGTGGCAGTGACATGAGAACAATGGCATAATGGAGAGGTACGAAGGACCATAGCAAATGCATTTTGAATCATTCAATCGGCCATTTATTCTTACTCTATGGAAAGGAAAGGAGCAGCCCCTTAAATGTTTGCTGCACTGAGTAGCTTCACAGGATGGCTGTCCCATGATTTGGCAGCAATGGGCAGGAATTTTTTAGCCTTAAAGGCCAACTGCAACGAAATTCTGGATCGCATGAAAAGCCCTGTTTTAGATAATTTCGACATACACGTGGAACGTTTTACGCTTGAAATCTGAGTTGGTGTGCGCAAAACGTTTGATGTTTGATCTTTTTCATACCTAAACTGAAAAAAAAAACTTCATTACCGCTCCCCGGAAGTGGCGTACGATTTAGACTTAGAGAACCAGTACCTGGGTTGTCTTAAAAAAACTTGCTTCTATACTGTTCTCATGTACAGTGCAGTCCTCTTATAACGATATCAAGAATGAAAAATGCGATTATTATAACTGATCATCTCTATATCTGGAATGCTGTAAAAAAAAAAAAAAAGCAGCCGAACATACCTTTGTAGCTCCGAAACCAAATTTGCCACTTTCAATTTAAAAAATCGACGTTGTAGAAATTAGGCTGTGAAAAGTGAAGCATTTATTTACCGTATTTACTCGCATAAGAATCGCACTCGCGTAATGATCGCACCCCTGAATTTTGTCGTCAAAATTTTATTTTTTTTCTTTCCCAAGTAATGATCGCACCATGAACTTGTCACAGCGATATGTCGTGTGCCAAGCCTAGCTAATGATGATCACACTTACCATCTGTCGAATGCTACACGAATGACTCTTGAAGACATACCAAGCGGTCTGCACGCACCCAACATTCTTAAGCAGATGCCCCATTTCATTCCTTTTACCACTTTCTGCACCTCCATAAAAAAAAAGCTACAACCAAACTTGCCTCGGCTTTATTATTTGTAGTTTTCATAATGGTCAACAACATAAAGGGCGCCTTTCGATTCCTCTCGTCTGCACTCATGGGCACGCAACAAATCGCGAGCGGCAACAATAGTGGCCACGTTTACACTGATATGTTAGAAGTGTACCCTATTCATACGCCAACGCTTGTAACGCAGCTAAGATATTCACCCACCCTTAGCGAAGATGCGCTTTATTAGGATAGCAGTGAAAACAAATGCCGCAGTTTCCGCAGCATGCCCCCCATGTGTTTCTATGTCACTGGCAGCTAAGCGCGCCCATCTCTGTTTCTGTCCCCTCAAAGTGGACATGGCTACGTTATTGGTACAAACTTGCTGATATTAACAATATTATTCATTACTGATGTGGGAGAAACTGTTTCAATGTGTGCAGTGTACTCACAAGAAGAAAAATAATCGCGTTCGGCTTGCTCTGGCGGCTGCCATTTTTGTTTTGGTGTTCCGCACTGACAGCAGCAGCATCCTGCTTGTCATCCCGTAGCAAATGCGGGATGAAAAAATAAAATCTTTCTTTTCGTGGGAAATGTAACCCACATAATGATTACGCCCCTGAATTTGCGTAAATTTTTTTGACAGAAAAGTGTGATCATTATGCAAGTAAATACGGTATACCTCTAAACAGCGTGTCAAACGTTAGGCGTGCTGAAATAGTCAGAAATCTGCACATGTTTTCGCGGAAGTTTCAGGTTCACAACCACACTGTGCATTGCATCCAGTGGCTGCACGAACACTGGCGGCTATAATTTAGCGTGCATGGAATCAATGAGCGACTCTGTCAGTGACAGTGCACAAAGATTGTAGTTAGTTTCAAAGACTGGCCACTGTCAATCTCGTCATCACTGCCGCTGCTGTCATCGCCTCAAAAACTCCTGCATTGAAGCACCACCTATTTTATTGCCAGTAGCGACACGATCCCAGAGTTTGGTAATGTCAGCGGCTGCCACCATGTTGATTTCACGCATGGGAGGGAGGTTTACGCACATTTCACGATTATTCTGCATGAAAAACATCGCCCAAACAGCAGAATTTTGATCGTTATATCCAATACGCGGTGAATAACATATCGTTGTATTCTATTTACTCGATTGTAATGCACCCTTGATTGTAACACGCACCCGTTTTCTGCGACCCAAAAAAGGGGGGGGAATCCCCCCTCAATTTCAACGTGCACCTGTTTGCCATGGCCTAAAGAAAGAAAAGCCCTTTACACTACCGTGCATCTCATTCTTTCGTACCAAAATACAACTTTCTCTCATTTCGAAAAACAAAACAAAAGCGAAGCATCGATTGCGATGGCAAAATAGTAGACAGCTATACAAAAAGTAAGGATAGTAGTTTTATCCGCCATATAAACTTTTAAACATTCGCCTACTAACTGAGCACATCTCACTTAATGACTGCAAGAACTCTTTATCAAAATGCTGGAGTGAGGAAGTACGGTAGCAAGAGAGATCGAATTGACCTTTGTGCGGCTTCTCACTTCAACGCAAACTAAGCGATGAGAACACAGCGCGGTATGCCTAGATGCATAGACTCTGTCTCCATCGCAGATAGCTTTCAAGATTGGGGGCTGCGCGGCCGTGCCATGCGCAGCAGCTATCGTAGTAGACCACCTCTCCTGTTTGTGCCATTCTCACACGCAAGTTTCGGCAACTCTAAAGTATAAACCCTATGCAAGTGATTTCTTGCGCGACAGCGACAAGTGACGCGGTGGAGATGGCTGTCGCGTTCGCTCGTCGCCCAGAAGTCAAACTCCAAGCAAGCGTCAGCTCTCCAGTATTGCCGGTATTATGGGATCGAGTTAGCGCCAAACCTGGTGTGGCACTTGCTATAATTATTTAAGTTGATTTGTTTGGCTGTACAAAGCAACATAAAGTATTTCTGAAGATCTTGCAATAGGTCTCTTTTGTTTACATATCAAAATTTAGTAGTTTGCTCGTTCCGTTTGTATACTGAGAAGCGCGCACGTGCGCTAACCAGTAGTACGTCACTAATGTACATCCCTTTCCGGCTGCTTACTATTGGCTAGTCGCTCATAGCACTTCCGGGCGACAAGCGACGAATTCTAGATTTGCAGAACCGAGCGATCACGCGACAAGATCGAGCAATCTGTTCAAGCGACGGCCCAATCCGTCGCGCGAAGCCGTCGCTCGTCGCTGTCGCGCACAAAGTTGCGCTCATGGGGTTTGGGCTTAAATGCTTGTGGTGCGGCCCGATTTCTGTCTGTCACCGCACACATGATCAATTTACTTTTAATTGCGGCATTGCGTGTCTTTGCAGTTGGCACTATCATACTGATAGAGCAAACGCAGAAAATGAGAAGACGTACGGTGTACTAAGCACACATACTACAGCACATGGAGGAAGCTACGGCAGCTAGGCCCGAAGTATAGTGAACTAGAATGTATTATAGTTCACTGTAGCTCGAAGCATGTACGATGCGGCCATTTCGAAAGGTCGATGGCGATACGGTAACGCAGATGTGGGGTCATACTCGATTATAATGCGCACGCAATTTTTGTGCACATTTTATCGGGAAAAAAGTGCACGCTAAATTCGAGTAAGCACGGTATATGGGGTTTTTTCTGATAGCCTTAATGCATAAGTTGACACAGTCGAAACCACTTATAACAACATTCAAATGCCACAGAAATTCCATTGTTATAACCGATAATTGTTAAAACCGGGTTGCATGAAGAAATTAAAATAGAAGGATGGCAGAGCTGATCTTAGCAAACTATAATGGCGGGGAGGCCAGTGCCTCTCCCCACCACCTTCCTCCATCCGGCTGCTGACTGTGCTCACTCGTTTAATAGGGTGTCACACGGCGCACTTTTGATCGCGATCAAGCCTGATCCGGATCAAATTTCTCAGTCATGATTGGCTCCTTTGCACAAAATGCATGAGAAAGTCAAAAATTTCGATCCACATCGGTCCCAATCGCGATCGGAAGTGTACCTGTGACACCGGCATAACTGCTTTTTGGGCACTCCAATCACGTGTAAGTGGCTGTTGGCATTAAAGAATGGCACTGCTATAACTGCAAAGAGGGGTCACGGGTGGCAAGCGATATGCGAGCACTGCCGAGGCAGCGCTTTGGTGGGCCCAAAAGGGGCCTTCTAAAAAATGCGAGGAGGTTGCCGCAGCAGCCTGTCAGCTTGAGAAATCCAGAAGAAACGCTGAAGCGAGATCGCCACAAGCAACTCGCCATCTACGTCGCACTGCATTGCACGAGAAAACCCTATGTCTGTCAGCCTTGTCGACATCCTTCTCCAAGGTATCCAGATGCTCCATGTAGTGCAGTGGAAGGTTCCTCATGAAAACGAAGCCTTGGAGGGACTGAATCATCTGCCGGGCCTCCTGTGAGGACAACGTTGAGGCAGCCTGGCCTACCGCATCATCGCTGCCATCGGTGTCGTCGCTATCTGATGCAAGCACGTTCACAACAATCGCCTCATCGGTTAGAAGCACTTAGTTTCAAAATCCATAGCCGTGCTCTTTCTTTTCACCGGCAACGTTGTGCATTTCCAATTGTCAGCGGGTGGGTCAGTCATCTTCCGTTTCGGCAGCGAGTCAAAAGAGGCTGAGAAACTACGTGGCCAGTAGCGAGTTGAACGCAACCAACAAAGATGAACACGGGCAATTACGCTGTTTGCAGAACTGCGCTGAATGAGGGGTCAGCGAGCAAGATGCGAGCAGCGCAGTTGGTGCGGTCCATTCGTGTTTCGGAGGGTGGCGTGGCGTAGAGTTATGGGCGCAGCCTGTTCGTGTTCGGAGGGGTGGAAGGGTGACGGGAAAGAGGCGCGCGGTGACCGTTCGAGCAGCAGGCCATCGTGCAGCAGCACAAATTTCTCGTTTTCTTTTTTTCTTTTCAAGGGTTTTGCATTTCATTACCTTTTGGCTCGGACACCGAGCAGCCAGACTTCGTCGTCATAACCGATAATGCGGCATCAGGGCATTGTAGTAAGCGGGTTATTTCATCGTGCAAAAGGTGACTTATCGTATAAAATGCATCGTACAAAAGGTGACGGTGCAGCAGCTTATCATTGTTATAACGATATAGTATTGTTAAAACCGGTATCGTTATAAGTGGGTTCGCCTGTACTCTGAAGTCGACTCATCGTTCGTTATACCCTATATGTTGTTATATGTAGTATCGTTACAAGTGGACTGCACCGTATCGGTGAGCAGCTTCCGCACGTCGGCTAGCCACGGAGTCAATATAAAGTAAAACCTCATTAATTCGGATATCACTGGACCAAAGAAATTTCTGAATTAGCCGAATGTCGGATTATTGAGGGTATCAAGAAAACAATTAACAAATGTTTATATGTCAAGACACTTTTATTTACTGAATGTATCAGCAAATCTTGTTTTTATTTTGTACAAAAGTGGTGTGTAAGTTGTAATTCTCTTCATCTTGCAACTGATTAGTGCTCGCAGTGGCACAAGACCCGCATCTTCATCGAAGACATGCTTTACACTATGACGGGCACGTGCCAATTATTTTTTCGCCAGTTAGCTGGTCAGCAATAGATCGTCTATCCATTCCAGTGTAGCTGGCGGGTTTGATGCCAGCATGCAGGCCACGGTAGAATGAATTTTTGACCCCAGCAGCTTCCAAAATGTTAATGATGCTGTGCTGAGTCAAAACAAAACTACTGCTCTCCAGAACTACTGTGATTGAAACCGTGGTCACTGTCGATGTAATCATAGATGGCGACCACACAGTTCTGAAGGCATGCAACGAACGGGCACATTTAGTCAAAACAGATCTACCATTTCCCGTAGCCATTTGGACGAAACAGCGATTGCTATCAACGCAATCACAGAGGGTGACTAAGCAGTTCTGAAGCCCACGGTCCACGCGCATTGAGTAAAAAAAACTACTGCTTGCTGCAATTGCTTCGAACGAAACCGCCGCCACTATTCATGCGATTATGAATGGTGACCACCCAGTTCAGGAGCCATGCGGCCAATGTGCGCTCCGAGTCAAAATGGAATTTCTGTTTGCCGCAACCATTGCGGATGAAACCGCCCTTGCTATTGATGTGATCACAAATGGTGACTCTGCAGTTTGGAAGGCACCTAGCCAACGTACACTGAATCAGAACCAAACTACTGCTTGCTGCCCATATGTGCCACGACCGTTACAGTGTCACAAGTGTTTCAAACTGGGCCACGTGAGTGCTGTATGTAAGAATCCTACGTCGTGCCGAAGATGTGGTGGTGCTCATCAGGTAGACTCCTGTGAGACTGACGCCATGAAATGTGCAAATTGCTCCGGAGCCCATGAAGCAACATCCAAGGACTGCCCCAAAATGGCAGAGGAGAGACAAATTCTGAGAAAAATGTTTTCATTTGCTCAACATTTCTTTCATGCTCCCTGACACACTCATTAACACAGCGCCCAATCTGACCTATATAGGAACGACCGCACGAAAGGGCGATCTCGTAGACAACCCCTTCGGCACACTTCATGAAAGGTCACCCACGTTTGGTTCCACAGCCTTTTTCAGTTCTTTTTTCTTTTCTTTTGGCGATTTGGGAGCAAAGGCTTCCGAGCTTCCTTGGGGCTGAAAACACTAGCGGGACACCATATCTGCTCACTACCTTCTTCAGATTGTGGGCCACCTTGTGCACATACGGCACAGCCACCGGTCTCGCCTCTTGCCGAGGTGCCGAGGGCCCAAATCTGCCTAAGCACATCGGGACCTGTTCCTCATGCTCTTGTGAACCATGTTTTTCAAATGTGCGGATTCTTGCCCGAAGTAATGATACTAGAGCAAGGGAACTGGTTGAAGCCTGTCAGATAGGCAAGAAAGGCAGCTTGTGCATTAGCGAAACTTCGATATCATTATATAAGGCCGAGATGAGGTTTCTTGAGCGTTGTGTGTCATGAATGTTTGATTAGATACGTGAATGAAAGTTTGCTCTGTGCGCATGTGTTGACTGACGGTATATATATGCCTGCGTTCTGTGAATGAAACAGTTGCGAGTGGTGCCCTGTCCCGTTCTCTTCTCTTGTGTGTGTCCGTTTATTTGGCATCCTTATATTTTATAATGAACAGCTACCAACTAGCCCAACAAGAAGTGCTTTTAGTACTGGGCGCTGCTTTGCAGAACAGGCACACTTTCGATATAATTTTATTCAATTACTATCCTCCTGAGGCTCGGGAGTGCATTTTGTCTCACAGATTTATTTCATATTTTTAAATTAGGCTATTTTGGTTTCAAGAAAACCATTAAACCACATTTTATAGTGTTTTGAATATTTGCAGGTGGACACAGCAGTCTCCAATATATTAGACATTACCGCTATTCCAAAGAGGGTATTGCACTCAGCACCCAGTTTGTACATATTCCTTGAATCATCCCAAACACTAAGAAATGCTTTAAAATACATTGTCCCTTACATACGTACCTACAAATTCACTTATTTTTGCAATGAGTGCTGTGACAAAGCTCACGCTTTGGTGGAGCTCCGATTCCGCCATTTTCAAAGCTCCTGCTTTGGCAAGAAACAAGTGCACGTAGATCATGCCTTCCAGATTGCAGTAAAGGTCCCAGAGCAAACGAAAACAGGTTTTCCATCAGGTCATCGGTTTTTCCATGGCCACTGCACCCATCTTTGTAATGTTCAATATATTGGGCAAATGCTCCATTTCTGGGAGGCTATTTCGTGACAGAAACAAATTGTATCCACTTTTTATAACACCGTGAGCAGCGATACAGGCAAACACCTCAAATGAAATGTTCGAAACGAAATGTTCGAAACGGCAAACAGGGAGGGAAGTGCTGCGCCGATTGCGCCAACTTTTGCTCCAAACCATTGAGCTGCACCAACCTGCGCCAAAACACTCATTTCAAATAAACTTGCCAAATTTAGCAGCATGTGCATGTGCAATGGCAACCACACAGCCATAAACATGCGTTGGCGATAGCGCTTAACACTGCAATCCAAGCCTAAGCAATCCGTTTCTGCATTAGCGTCGTTGGAGTGTGGGTGTGTTTAGTGGCATAACTGTAACTAGGCCACAAGAAAATGAAAATCGTTTTATGCTATACAATGCATTACGAATGTTTTATAAAAGTGTTTATAAAAGGGATGCGCAAAGAACGATGGAACGAAAAATGTTAGGCATAATGTTTAAAGACAGGAAGAGAGTAGTGTGGATCAGAGAGCAAACAGGGATAGCTGATATTCTAATTGACATTAAGAGAAAGAAATGGAGCTGGGCAGGTCATGTAATGTGTAGGTTAGATAACCGGTGGACCATTAGTGTTACAGAATGGGTGCCAAGAGAAGGGAAGCTCGAGGACGGCAGAAGACTAGGAGGGGTGATGAAATTAAGAAATTCGCAGGCGCTAGCTGGAATCGGTTGTCGCAGGACAGGGGTGATTGGGGATCGCAGGGAGAGGCCTTCATCCTGCAGTGGACATAAAATAGGCTGATGATGATGTTGCGCATTGCTGTATTAGCGGACTAGCTAAAGATGAGCTGAACTGGCGCTCATTTCATGGAGCAGTCGGGAAGGAAAGCCGCAATGAATTAATAAGGTCGTACAGTCTGCTCAGCGTGTAACTTATCAGTTTCGGCATAAATTTTAGCACTCGTTTTTACGCCCTAGTGGTGCATCTGCGTCGATTAATGAGCGAACGCTGTGCGTGTTATGTTCTATATCTATTTCGAACATTTGCCACGTCCGGTTACAGGCTTGATAGTGCGGCACACTGACAAACGATCTGCTTGCTTCATGAAACTTCTTGGTCAGAAATATCCAATGGCACCCACAACTGTCACTCAAATATGCACTCAGGCTACACTATTTTCTGCCCGGCCACACTACCCAAAATCAAGCTCTTGCCGCCACAAAAAGCAAACCGAAAATGTAAACTTCCATATTTAGTCAACCTTGGCGGCCAAATTGTGGTCATAATTAAACGTTCGGCAAAACCACAAACCTCCGAAATTTTGTTAGCTGCAACGATGCCCATGTCATGACTTGCACAGATCGAGTCCAAAAATTTTAATAAACCATTGTTCAGTGAACTAAATATCAGTTGCCGTTTTGCACTGGCTTTATATATATGGCAGAACTGCGAATAAGCCCGAATAATTGAGCTGGTCCAAAATACTGGACGACGCCACCGACTGGAAAGCCAGTAAAAATGTTTATCCCTTTGTTATTTTAAAAGATACCTTGGAGCTTTTTCTTGGCAAGTGATGTGAAATACTGGCAAACGTGCAGTGACCGGTACGTCACTTCACTTTTATTCTGAGGTATTCTGCTATCTTAACTGAAGGTCGCCAAGAGCTAAAAATTATGTTAGGGCACTACGCGAACCAACGTTACTAGACTAGCTTCAGTTTTAAAACTCGACGCCGTTGCATGGATCCGCCACCTGCCCACGCCTTCGTGGCGCTGAAGTCGCACCCGGCTTCACTTCCTCACTAGCCGGCTACGCGGGCGGGCCGGACTAAGCACGCGGTGCAGCATTGGTGTATGCTGTGGTTCGTTGTTGACAGCGAATTTCAGCAAGCATGTCATCCGTGGAACTGTAGCCTTCGCCGAGTTTCTTAAGAATATCAGCAGACCATGCCGGCGTGCTGCGTACCTGGCTGCATAGGCCGCTATTGGAACGATGTCGACAGTTCGGCGCACCACTTTTTCTGTGCTCCCAGCAATGCAACGCTTTGCTCGGTGTGAAACAGAGTGATTCCTCGTGCCGACGGCGAACTTTCTGCGAAATCCACGGCACGTGCTCGTGCCACTGCTCCCGCGTTCGTCGTCGTCTTCCACAGCTGGCTGCGTGGCTGTTCATCTTTCCAGCATAGAATTTCACTTCACTTCTGTCGTCGTAATGGGGAGGCCGCGTTTACGGGAGTATGAGCCATTGCTTAAGGAAGTATGAGCCACTCATGGTCTTACGTAATGGAAAGATTTAATTTTGAAGAAATTTAATTTAGAAGAATCACAAGCGGCAAATCCCAGGAGAAGGCTGCTAACCACGCCGCCCAGCAAACTCGAGCCATTGAACGCAAGCGACAACTGCGGACTGCGGGCATACCGTCAGTGACGTCGTTCTCTCCATCGCAGCCGATTGAGTGTGTAACCTCATAACTGAGAAATACTTTAATGAACCCTCGGTATTAACCCAGTGATAAACACAGGGGCCGCATGTTTCAGCTTCGCTGATTAAGCATCTTCCCGGAATGAAAAATCCGACTTCTCTCTCTCTCTCTCTCTCTCTCTTTTTTTTTTTTGCTTGTGTACACAAAGACCGACCTCATCTTTCTTTTTGTAGCACTTCTTTGGTGTGGTGAGAACCTTCGGTGGGGATGAAGATCATCCTACAATAACGCACTTTGGCCAGATATTCAGGCTCGTGAGCCTAAACTGCGCGAAATGTTAAGACGACAGGAAGAAACACACAACATTTAGAAACGCAGCTTCTGAAACGCGCTTCACTGTATGCGTTTCTTCCTTTCGTACAGTTTACCCTTCTTTGAGTATTAACGAACTGGCGCGATAAATCTTATTGCTGTAGGTGGATACCGCTTTCTCGTGGTATCACTAATTCGGACAAGGGAGAACGCCAGCGAGCGTGAAACACGCGCAAACTGCCCATCTGCACGAGCTCAAGGCTGTGTCGAGGCATCTGCAGTGGAGCCCGATGGAACAGTGTTGCCACCTGGCAGCTGTCACAAAAGTGGCGACAGCGGCTGTAAGCGTGCGGATGGGGAGTTTTACAACTGAAGCTAGTCTAGTAACGTTGACGCGAACGGCGGTCACTGTACCTTGAGTGTTGTTAATGGTGGCCACTATGAATATTTCTCGTTCATTGGGCACGCATATGTTTAATTAGCTAAATTTATAAATTTAACAAATCGATAAGGTGTCAATCAAAAAATGTTGTGGATGATGTTTACAAATGACAGCATTTCAAGTAACCTAGGATTCGTGAAGAACCGGCTGTGGTGGCTTACTGGCTTTTGTTTTGCACTACTAATGTTGCGACATCAAATCCCGGCAGCCGTGTTTCGATGAGGATGAAATGCAAAAACACCTGTGTACTGTGCATTGGGTACACATTAAAGAACCCCAGGTGCTCAAAATTAACCCAGATTACCCCACAACGGCACGCCTCAATCATATCGTTTTTGGCGCTTAAAACTCCAGAGTTTAATGTTAATTTAATTTGTTAAGACTTTTCTAAAAAGAAAGACTGTGAAATAAATAAATAAATAATAATAATAAGAAGAAGAACGCTGCGCACCAAAGATTGCATCAATGTTTGTGGAAACCTCATCAAATAGGGGCACTAGGAACGAGCAGCCGTGCTGTTTTCTCGCCGCATTAGAGTCATGTCAGCAGTTTTTGGTGCTCATTTTCGGTCCCTCTCGAAAGTGAAGTAGCATGATCTTGTAACAGTTCACTTTCCGAGCCATTACAAGACCGTGGCCCAGGTTTGCGCATTGGTAATATACACAATGCACCAATGATGACGTTTACGTATGAGACCACGTTTATTACTGGTGCGGGGATGCGTTGTCGTGTATGTCTGTGTTTTTTGCAAGCTTTTGCTTGTGGGGTCCCCCTTTGCACAAAGGGATCACAGAAGTTGATGAGGATAGCAATAGGGGCTTGTTGGTACGGCATATCTTATTTTGTTATAGCGCAAGCTTGACAAGGACAACAGAAGGCACATCTGACACACACAGCGCTGTGTGTGTCAGATGTGCCTTCTGTTGTCCATGTCAAGCTTGCACTATAACAAAATAGGATCACAGAAGACTTAGGTCGTTATATACACTGTTATCAGTCATTTCTCAACATATTCCACAACCTTTGCATTGATGCCTTCTTGAATAAGTAAGGTAACAAATGTTAGTTCCTTAAAATTAAATATTCGTTGCTTGTTCGCAATGAAAAAAAAAACTCGACTAGCATTAACACTAGCATATCAATATTAGAGTAAACGCCGTTCACGGAAAGCTCTCGGTTACTTTTTTCTTGGCCACATTTAGTAGGCACATCCAGTATGTAATTTAATGGTTGTTTCTGAGAAACCTCTATGCGTTTCCTTTGTAGCTTCATGCTACAGTCAGGTGCAGGACAATTTTTCCCTGTCATGAATATAGCTCGCCTTGCGGGCCTCCACAGAACTGATCTGCTGTAACCTAACAGTATTCTACAAAGTGAAATAAGGAACGCCTTTTCTTCATATGCCTGTATTTTATTCATATTGACATTTACCAAGCTGCTCCAAAATGCATATTTAGTGCTCCAAAATGGACAATTCATGCTCCAAACCTGCTCCAGAATGCCAAATTTGCTGCTCCCAGAGCTGCTGCAAAACTTTCTTGGCCGTTTCCATCCCTGCGAGAAACCGGCCCACCAGCGCCACCTGAGTGGAGCGTCACATGCCAGCCGTGCTGTCATTGGCAGCGGCCAAACGACGGTGTGGTTGTCGGACAGGTTGGAAGACAGAAACCTGCCTAGTTTGTTGCACACTAGACGTCCACTCTGGCTCTATGGAACAGAAAAATGCCTTGGACCTTGCTGCTGTTTTGGGGCGTTAAACACCGTAACGGGCACTGAATTGTACCGTGTCTCCTACTTTTGTCACACAATAGGTGTCAGATCTGCCCCTACGGCACGGTAAAATGCCTTGAACCCTGCTGTTGTTTTGTTGCGCTATACACTGTATGGGATGCTGAATTGTAAAAAATTTTCAAAACTTTTTTCCCCGTATAATGAATGTGCTCCTCAACTTCGCAAAAAACTTTTTGAGAAAGAAAAGTACATTCGGTATGCAAGTATATACGGTGGGTGTTTTCTGCAAGAGATACCGTGTCATTGAAGTACACACTGTCCAAGATGGTGAATACTGCCGCCAAGACAGACACCACAGCCATTGAGGGTCACGATTGGAGTTATAATTGTGTTCAGATTCTTACATGCTGAATCGTCAAGCCCAAATTACGTGGTCAATTTCATAATTTAAATAATGAATTCTCATGCATATGTATGGGCCAGCTGGGATTGATTGAACTGGGTAAGGATTGAATTAATTGAAAAATTGAATTTGCCTAGTCGAAATAAAAAGAATCTTATGGTATTGCATTTGTAAAGATTAACTGTCAAGAACTATGGCTGTTTCATTATCAAACGCTTCTACTACAGTCAAACCCACTTATAGCGATCCCAGATATATGGATCTATCGGTTATAACGACCACACTTGTCGCAGCATTCGGAATTTTCGACGCTGCCTATTGAAACTGTGTCCAGATTTAAGAAACTTTTCAAAAGCGCTGTATTGTTACACGAAACACTTCAAAGTTGGTCGCTGTAAACAGAGGGCACACACAAAGTTCCAAGGCACGGAGGCACAACCAAACTGGGCACACGGCGGTGCACACCTTCCTCCGCTCCATTCCGACCACGATGAAGATCTACCGCCGACATGAGCAAGCACTTGATGTGGGTTTCAGAAGCCACGAGGAAAGTCAGTCATTGCTTTCAACCATGCTAGGGTAACCGTGCTTTCAAGGCATGTCTCTAGCAGGCTTCAGGGTGAAGCAGTTATGCAGCGTAACTGTGGCCTCTGATCTCGAAGGCCACGACAGCAGCACACTAGTACGGAGTTCTCCGTGCGGCACCTTGGTGGCACCATGTGCACTACGTTATGTATTCTGTTTGGACGATTTGAACCAATTTGAACCAACGGCTGCTCAAGCGCTGCTGTCTATACTCACGTGGCCCAAGCCGGAGTGAACACGGCATGACATGCCGCTGCAACATGCAAAGTAGCAATGAGTAGTTAGTTACAGTTCGTCGATGCTTCGTTTACGTTTTTGATGATAATGGTATTCGTGATGGCATTCGACCTTTTGAACTTCGCTCTTTTTTGGCTGAACCAGCATTAAAATTTAATTCTTTGGATGATATCTTTAACGAAAGCTTGCAGTTAGATGTGGAAAAGTTTCGGAAACGAAAATGAAGGTACTGAATGCCAAAAATCCTATTTTTGGACCAAAGTGGTATCGAATTGTGATTGCCGTTACCAGCTACAGTTATGTTAATTTTTTCGTATTCTGAAGTATGAGTTTATATATAACGAAATACTGATAGAACGACCACTTTTTCCGGCACTAATAGAGTTTGATATAAACAGGTCTGACTGTGTCCCTAAAGTGGCTAAAGTTTATTGACTACAACATAATTGGATGCTTTATTTTTGTGCAGCCATTCGTGAGGACAGGACTCGGGGTGGACGAAGCACGTACCAGTGCTCATACTCTCTGCCATCACAGCTTGTTGGCAGCGATTCTCGTCTTACCTCAGAATCTGGTGACTTGCCCGTGGAACCCATACCCCTGTTGCAAAAAGGTATTGCAAAAGAATATTATTCTATTGTGATAAATCATGTACTGCTTGATTTAGCAAAGTATTGTGTCACCTGTTCATTAGCCTTTTATTTGCATGCCTCATCGACTGTTTGCTTTGTCGTCTTTTCACTTTTGGTTTTTAGGAGGGGCTGGCAGTGCATCAAAATAGGAACACCACGTATTTCTACATGTTGTGAAGGCAGGGTTTGTATGCCATTGTGCAGGCAGATGAAAAAAAAAGGAAGAATGGATGTGTTGCGAAGCATGCAAAGTATCGGTTATCGTTATACAGCACGTCTGAATTTTAATGTTTTGAATTGTTGGTCATCGACTATAATTTGGGTGGTAGGCTCAAACTCACACCAGCCGTGATGAGAATGACGAGAGCACAATGACATAATGAACACAATGACGAGAATGAAGAGAGTAGACAGGATGAGGCACTTACTCACAACTGAAAGTTATTTGAAAGGAAACAAATATATGCAAGCAAAAAAAAAAACAGTAAAAGGGTGGCACATGCGTGTCAAAGATCATGGGTGACGCTTTTGAAGGCAACGTTATAAATTTAAAGAAAAAATAACTATAGAGAAAGGTAAACTCCTTATCATGTAGCAAGACCGAGGGGTGGCTGGCGCAGTTATCACCTTATTTATTTATGTGGTAGGCCTCTGCCATTTCACAGTCAGCTACACATCGGAGAGGTGCAGCAAGTCAGAACACTAAGCAAAGTTCACAAACTCGATCCCAGTTCGCAGCTTTTTTTTTCTTCTTTTTTTTTGCCATACTGTTGTTCAGTTCACTGATTGTTTCTTTCTGTACTTATGCCTTGTGTAATTGTGGAAACATTGAATATTAAAGTCTATCTTGGGAATGGATTCCCATATCCCTCGCTCCTTAAATGTTCCCCTACGGTGGGGAAATTGTGGGAAGGATGACGTTGACGAAGTCCCTGAGGACATGCGATGGCACACTCTGCAAGAACTGGCAGAATCCACGTTGACAGGCAGCATGGTTCCGTGTGGCTGCCGTCCAGATAGGCAGCTGTCACAGTGGTTGACGATGACGGGCTCAGGACAGCTTGCCCTCAAGGCCTGCACTGAAAGGTCCATCCGGAAGCAGTGGGCCAGGACTAACAAAACGGCGTGCATGCCAGCACAAGCAACCTCATACCTACGTGTCATCATGGTAGTATGATGGTGGATCTTCCCATGTTGTGGCTGTTACTTACTTTAGCATCGGACCAAGAGAAGGTGCCTGCACTGAAATTTGGGGCCAAGACCACAGGCAGGGACGTGGAGGATGGCAGCAATAACAAATTTAGATGGCTTCACTCGTTTTTCAATATCGCTGCAATGCACTCCACAAACACTTATAGTTACGGCAGTAGAGGCTGCCGCAGCGTTGGCTGCCTCATTGACGAACAACACATCTACTGCATAGCTTTACGCGGTAACAGAAAGCAATCGAGCCTGTCTGAACAAAGCTAATTGCATCGACCAAGTTCTTCCAGTTCCATTACAGCATGAAAGTTGGTATGCTTGTCTGAATAAAGCATTCGATGGTCCCCGGAGATTTCTGTTATACTATCTGCAAAATACAGTCTACTCTTGTTACAACGGACCCTGATAATCCGTCAAAAAATGGCCGTTTTATCTGAAGTCCGTAATATCCTAAACACCTCACTTCCGAAACTTTCGTCGCGGTCTCTAACAACTTTATTCCAAAGAGGGAGTGACGAACATCCAAAGTAAAAACAAAAAAAAAGTTGCAGTTTCGCCCGAAAGGTGAAGCATCGATTGTGATAGCAAATTAAGCAAGCGCAGCAGCAGCAGCTAGCGAATTGACCTTCGTGCTGTTTCTCGCTTCAGTGCAGACTGAATATCGAAAGCGCAGTGCATACGAAGCTACCGGCACTTGGCGCACTTTGTCCACATTGCAGATTGCTTTCAAGATACGGTGCCCGCGCCGGTGCGTACTTTATCCACATCGCAGATCACTTTCAAGATAAGGCACCCAAGCTTGCGAGCACTTTGTTCACATCACGGATTGCTTTCAAGATACAGCGGCCACACCGTAAGCAGCCGCCTCTGAAGTAGAACCCTCTCTCTTGCCTCCCTGCCCTCTATGCCTCGCGTGCGAAAGAAGACTGTGCATTTTCGCCCCACCTTCCTCCCTCGCACGCGCGATATTGAGCCATGATCGTCAGCTGACCCTCGCAAGTCAGTTGTCAGCGCATGTCAACACGGCAAAAGTATGTTTTATATGCCCGATTTTGAAAAAAATTTGTGCTAATTTCGTCCACTGTCACCGATACTTTGTTGTAGCGCGGTCCTTTAAAGGTGAACTTTATTGCAATAATAAAATAGGTAAAACAAAATAATGCTGAAAAATGGTCCTTTATATCCGAAAGTCTGTTGTACATCGGTCCGTTGTAACGAGCGTAGACTGTATTGAGTTTGTCTGAACAAAATGAGCCTTCTGTTTCGAACGAGATTTCCCAGCTCGCATTAGTATATTAAAGCTAGTATGTTTGCACCCACTAAATGTCATGGCATGGCCGTCTTTGAACATGCAACAGGCAGCTCCAAAGGCCCTTAGGCCTAATCGTGTCCATGAGAATAATCAATGCCCGAAAAGCCCCATAAAGTGTTCCACTGGGCCTCCGTGAGGAGATAGAGGCCTGAATAGCTAAGTGGTCCCCACTCGCTGCTCAACATGCAGCTTCTGAACTGATTCCTGGGACTGTGCCCCACTGACTCCCAGCCAGCATTTCTGGTGCATGGCTCCCAGAGCCAAAGATACAAACAGGAGAGGCTATTACAGTGGATCTGTTAGAACCTCGCTGTGTTTCTCTTGACATCCGCAGCTTCGCCGAGCAGGGGGAGAAAGAGCTGAGAGAGAGTGAAAGCAGAGTATAAAAATAGCATCGCGCAGCTTAGCGCCGCGTTGAGGGTGGGTGGAGCCTAGCGGGGGAGAAGGAGCAGTGCGACGGGGACACTGGTGGTGTGACGTGTGCTCGCACGTCGAACCCGTGCGTTCGATTCGGTGGTCCTCTTTCTCGCAGCGGAAAAAATTATGCATGGCTCTGCTGTCGGAAATACCAGACACCAGCGGAGCTGGGGAGAAGCCAAGCAAAAGTTAGGCTAAGTGTACGGTTTGGCACTATTTTACTGGCCTTCTCCTAGCTCTGCTGGTCTCTGGTGTTTGCGGCAGTAGAGCCACGCATAATTTTTACATATGTACAGGGAAGTTCAGCCAGCGTGTCAGTTGCTGCACTCGCTCATTTCAGGCGTGCTCTTCAGCACAGCCCATGCAGTGTCGATTTCTTCTTAGCGAAATTCACTGCAAATCTCGGTGTCCACAAGAATTCGGCGACACTAGTGCAGCATTATCTCACATTCAAGAAAGCGCATTCGCAACACAGCCAGCAATCACACCTTTGGGTGAGGCCTAATGCTGGTCCGGAGGAAGCCTCCCTTGCACGGAACTGATCATTGTCCCGTTTTCCAAGAGCTTGCCCCACATTTGATGCCAAATGTAAGGGGCCCCCCCCCCTTACATTTACATTTACATTTACATTTACAGTAAAACACTCTCAATGCTTATTGGTGTTACAGAGAGGGGTGGGTAAGTTCCATTATACAATACTAGAGATTAGGTTTGGAAAGTTTTGTCGCCAGGATTGTTGATGATGGAGGCGGGAAGGTAGTTCCATTCGTTGGATGTCGTCAGCAGGAACGAATTAAAATAAAGGTTAGTACGGCAGTTTGGTACGTGCACTTAAAACTGGTGGTCCACGCGTGAGATGTTACTTGGATGAACAGGTCTTGTTTCAGCTCAGGGTTTGTGAAATATATCTTATAAAAAAGGACATAGGCGAGCGATTCACCTTTTAACTGACAATTCTGTTAGGTTGAGTTGAACTTTCATGGTAGATACACTTGCAGTGCAGAAATAATTTGACATAGTGAAATGCACAGAGTGATTCTGAATGCTTTCAAATAATTATATTTGGTACGTTGTGTGTGGATCCCAGATTTATGAAGCATACTCTAGTTTGGATCTGACGAGTGATTTATATAATGTTAGCTTAAGTGAAACAGGAGTACTAGAAAAATTGCAAGACACGAAACCTAGTGCACAGTTAGCATTATGAAAAACATACTCAACATGTGTCTGCCATGACAGATTCTTTATGTTAATACCCAAGTATTTATAAAAAAATGACAGGAGAGAGTATGAAATTAATTTTGTAGGGAAATGATCTAGCAGTGTTATAATGGGAAATTCTCATCATATACATTTTGTAGCGTTTAATTTCATTAACCCTTTGAGGGTGGATTTTTTTCGCCATATGCGACCGCCCAGGGTCGATTTTTTTTTATTGCAAATTCCTATTCTTGGGAATTTATTTCGACAAAAAATTACCGTAATTTTTCTAGGGTGACTGTAAAGTGAGAAAAAAATATTTTGCGTTGGTATATGCACTCTTTATTCATGAATGACCACAATAAAAAAGGAAATAAATTTGATGCATTCTTATGCACATAGTTAAGGCGTTGAAAATCTTCACACGAGAATATTTCGCCAGCCTCAAATGTTCCTGCTCTTACGCTAATACGTACGCCCATAGCCTAATCGAACTGCCTAGGTGCACGCACTCAAGAAAACTGTTTGGTTGTGTGCCCACCAAAAAAAAAGCAACACGTGTGACAAACTTTTGCTAATCTTCATCTTATCGCCAACCAGCTAGGGCAATTAGTTTTCGCGAGTATTAAAGAAAAGAAACGGAAACGCATGCACAGCGGCATCCTTCCTATGCACACCCCTGTGAGCACTAAACGAGCGAGAAACAAGCGGTAGCCCTTTGAGCGATTAGGAACGAGATAGCCATCAGTTTCGCAAGCGCAAAAAGCCGAAATCGCCTGCGAAACAAAATTCTAACGGCCGCCCGCCTGCGCGCATGCCAATGCACGAGCAGTGGTATATAGGCGTGCGGGAGCATACTAGCGCTAAAACAAACCATGCAACGAAAACTGAGAGAGGTAGGCGCGTGAAAAAAATTCCCTGTATCCCCACATAGTGGCAGCACATGACAGAAAAAAAGTTAGGAAATTGGCACGCTTTTTAAACGTACAGACGGCACCGTAAATATACGGCAGCGACCATTTTCGGACTTGTTTGCGGCGTCATATATTTACGTCATTGACCGTCAAAGGGTTAACCAATGATTGCACTAAGACGACACATTAAGAAGTAAAAAGGAATCTTCGAGGTTAGTTATCTCATGATAAATGACAATCATTGGCAAACAGCGTGAATGGTGGAAGAGACAATGTTAGCAAGATCATAATTACGAGGAACGTTCCGAAAGTAAGTTTCGGCGTTTATTTTCACACTGAAACTTTTGTGCCAAAAAAAAAAAGAAAATTACACCATGGCATCATGCACTATACACCAGAGAGATACACATGCGAGAGATACGCCACATTCTCCTTACCCACGTGCGCATGCGTGAGTTACGAGAAAAAAAACATGGGAACTGTGCCTAGGCAACCACAGGCGCGCTTTCACTCGTTTGTCCCTAGCAATGCAAGCTGACTATGCATGGTGTAGCAGTCACAGCACCTCACTCATGATTGGGAGGTACGTAGTTCGAATACGTGTTCTATGCTGTCTTTTCGTTTTACTGCGATAGCAAATATGGACACTGCAGGCGCATTTATGCACTCACGATGAGGTTCCGTATAAAGTCCACGGGTGATAAAATCGTCGCTGCATGCTGTATGCTGTATGTGCGAATGAAAGCTTGCGAGAGTGAGCCAGGGAATGCAGCTTAATCTCTCGTGTGCGAGCGAGAAAGCTGGGGCCGGAAGCGCGGCCTCTCCTGTCGCGCGCAAGGCACGGGGGTGAGGCAAGGGAGGGAGCGGGGGGGGGGGGGTATATTCAGGCAGCTGCTATTTACGGCGCGGCCATTTATCTCAAAAGCAATCTGCGACATGGCTCAAGTGAATGTCTGCGCGAGCCTCATTTTCAAAGTGATCTGCGATCTTTGCAATGTGTGCGCAGTGCAGGTAGCTTCGTATGCACGAAAGTCAATTCAATTGCTGCTACTGCCACGATTCCTTACTCCAGCATTTTGACAGCAAGTTTGTGCGCTCATTGAGCGAGATATGTTCCTGTTTACCTGTGCGTGTGTGACACCATGTTTCTTAATTTAGTTAACACACGTTGGAGGGCTAGTTGGAATGTATAAGTGCGACTGAATGAGGACATAGAAAGAAACAGGCACACAGAGACAGTGCTTTCTCTGTGTGTCTGTTTCTTTCTACATCCTCAATCAGTCGCGTTTACACATTATATTATTGTTAATTTAGTAAGTGAATGTTCATAAGTTTATACGGCCAATAAAACTACTATCCTTACTTCATATAGCTATCTACTAATTTGCTATCGCAATCGGTGCTTTGCCTTTTGGGCAAAACTGCTTCTTTTAACGCAACAGCGTTAAGGGGCTCGTGTCGCAGAAAAGCCGGTGCCGTCGGCGTCGGTGTCGGCGTCGGCGGCGTTGGCCATGAGCGATAAATCCCAGCAGGATCTTCATGAATAAAAAACAACTTGCAAGATGGGCTGGGTGGGAATCGAACCAGGGTCTCCGGAGTGTGAGACGGAGACACTACCACTCAGCCACGAGTTCGATGCTTCAAAGCGGTACAAATGCGCGTCTAGTGAATGCGGTGTTGCCTTAGAAACGAGCTGTTTCTAAGGCTCAGGCGTGCGTCGCTTGCTCAGGCGCACATTTCGTTGCCGCGCTGAACGCTGCGTTGCTCGATGCTCACCGTGTCTGATGCGGGGCGCGTAGTCGCTGCGCCGTAGCCCATTGTCTTACACCCCTTGGCGGGTCGACGGGAACGCTGTCGCGTTCCACTCTTGAAGGCGAAGCTTAAGCGTCCTCCAATTTTTTTCTCCCCACTCCCCTTTTATATATATTGTTACGGTGAAGGGAAGGAAGAAGTTGGATTGGACTAGAGGAGGACGAAGTCTGGCAGTTGCCTGAACGCCATTAACCTCAGTTGTAAATATACATTATTTTACACTCTTGGGCCTGCTTTCTTCCTGCAACATTTTGGTGGAAGGTGCGGGGTATAATCACAGAACTTCGCAGCGGACGTCATATACCTGCCACCACAATGGCAAATCAACCGACACAAGCGACAACGCCTCAGCAGCCCGTGCCAACAGTCATCCTCACTCATCCGCGGGACCCAGGGACATATTGTGGCACGAACAACGCCAACGTCGAGGACTGGCTTACGATGTACGAGCGAGTGTGCGACAACAACAGGTGGGATCCAACAATGACGCTAGCGAACGTGATATTTTATCTAACAGGAACTGCAAAGCAATGGTGCGACACACACGAAGCTGACCTAACGAGCTGAGATGTCTGCAAAGAAAAAATGCGAGACCTGTTTGGCAGACCTTTCGATCGTCAGCTGGCAGCGAAAAAAGAACTTGCGTGCCGTGCTCAGATGTCCACAGAATCCTATGTCATGTACATACAGGATGTGCTGGCCCTCTGTCGCAAGGCTGATGACAACATGACCGAGGCAGACAAGATTGGTCACATACTGAAAAGTATTGCAGACGATGCCTTCAATCTCCTGATGTGTAAGGATTGTGCCACTTTGGATGCAATTGTAAAGGAGTGCCGGTGCTTCGAACAAACGAAGGGCCGCCGCGTCGCTCAAACTTTCGACCGATTGCCTAATACCGCCGCGACATCTTCTTGCGAAGACCCGCCGCGGTTCGTTCAGCCCGCAGGACCGGAAGGTATCACGCGCATCGTTTGCCGTGAGCTTGAGGCCATGGCTCCGGCTCCAGTTCGTCCCGACTGTCGGGAAAGCGTGCCCGCTATCTCCCTTATACAAGCGGTCGTTCGGGAGGAAATAGCAAGTTTGAGCATTCCATCTCTCTGCTCGGTCTACCATACAAACACCTACCAGATTTCTCCGGCCGCTCGCTCCCAGACGCAAAGCTTTCCGTCACCCAGTCACAACCCAGCTTAGTGGCGCACAGCGGATGATAAACCCATCTGCTTTAATTGTTCCGGTATTGGACACATCACCCGTCATTGCCGCAATCACTGGTCGTCGCCTGCTCGGTGGTCGTCTCCAACTCACTACTGCCAAGTATCATACAATCATACTTTCTCGCCCTATACGCCGACTAGGAACATAAACGCCGACAGTGCTCCACCAAGATCCAGCCGCTCCCCGTCTCCGCAAGGTCGTAGGTCCCGTTCGCCTCTCATTCACCGCGCTTCGTCCCCTTCTGCAACCGGTCACTTTGCTTTAAAAAACTAGGTAGTGCAGCTCCCGGAGGTGAAGCTGCAACTCTGACTCGGCCCCGGTCACTTTGCTTTGGGAAACTAGGTGGTGCAGCTCCCGGAGGTGAAGCTGCAACTCCGACTCAGCCCACAAATCCTCTGTTGACCCTGCCTACATGTGGAAACCTACTGGACATTGAAGTTGATGGCGTTCTTGTTAGATCTTTCGTCGATACAGGAGCGCAGCTTTCAGTTATGAGCGCTGCTCTCCGCCGAAGGCTCAAAAAGGTTCTGACACCTGCCGTACTGGGCACTGTGCGAGTCGCCGATGGGCGTATTTCACCTGTCTTTGAAATGTACACAGCACGTGTGACCATTGAGGGCCATTATACCGTTGTTCTATTTATCGGCCTTGAACACTGTCCGCATGACCTAATTCTTGGCCTCGACTTCCTTTCGAAACACTCTGCCCAAATTGACTGCTCCGCAGGTGTTGTACAGTTACATCTGCCGCTTCCTGCTGACGCAACAACTTGTGCTTCACTCCGCTTATGTTCTGCTGAGTTTGCAAGGCTGTCTCCACAGGCGGCTACAAATGTCCTCCTGACGCCCTGTCCTCCAGTACCTGATGGCGAGTACGTTGTGTCGCCGCTTACTGACGTGGTTTTGTCGCGCAATATTGCCCTGCTGAGCACCTTAATCCAGATCCACGAAAACTGCACTCGCATGCCCATCCTCAATTTTGGATTTTCATCGCATGTGCTGCCACACAGTATCGCCATAGCGCATATCACTCCTTTGGAAGTATTGGAGGTTTCTTCTTTGACCTCTGAATCCTTCCTCAGTACCGACGGACCTTTGCCACCCACTCCTTCGTACTCGACGCCCGCGGACGATGTTTCTAAGATGATCGCCCCTGACCTTCCTTCCGAGCAAACAGCAGCTCTTCGTCACCTCCTGTCATCTTATCGGGACATCTTTCATTTGGACGACCGTCCCCTTGGCAAGACACCTGTTGTCAAGCATCGCATCAACACCGGTAACGCCAGCCCCATTTATAGGCGGCCATATCGTGTCTCCGCAACAGAAAGGGCCATCATACAGAGAGAGGTAGACAAGATGATGGACAAGGACATCATTGAACCTTCCAGTAGCCCGTGGGCATCACCGGTTGTCTTAGTAAAGAAAAAAGACAACTCGTGGCGCTTCTGCGTTGACTACCGTCACCTCAACAGGATAACAAAGAAGGATGTTTATCCCCTGCCTCGCATTGATGACGCTCTTGACTGCCTTCACGGATATCCCAATACTTTTCATCAATTGACCTCCGCTCCGGCTATTGGCAGATTAGCGTCGATGAGATGGACCGCAAGAAAACCGCTTTCGTCACACCGGACGGTCTGTACCAATTTAAGGTCATGCCCTTTGAATTATGCAATGCGCCAGCTACATTCGAGCGCATGATGGTCTCTCTCTTGCGCGGCTTGAAGTGGTCTACATGCCTCGGTTACCTCGACGATGTGATTGTGTTTTCGCTGAACTTTGAGAGCCATCTGTGACGCCTCACAGCCATACTCTCCGTGTTTCGCAAGGCTGGCCTTCAGCTAAACTACTCCAAGTTCCATTTAGGTCGCCGTGAAATTAACATGCTCGGCCATCTCGTAAACGCTGCCAGAATCCAACCTGATTCACAGAAAGTTCACGCCGTGCGAAATTTTCCTGTAACTTGTTCAACCAACGATGTCCGTAGTTTTCTGGGCTTATGCTCTTATTTCCAGCGATTTGTGAAAAATTTTGCCGACATCGTTCACCCTCTCACTGAGCTTCTTAAAAAAGACGTCTCTTTCTCTTGGGGACCACTGCAGGAAAAGTGTTCTCTACCCTGATTGAGTGGCTTACAACTTCCCCAATTCTGTCACACTTTGACCCTTCTGCGCCCACTGAAGTACAAACTGACGCGAGTGGTCACGGCATCGACACTGTCCTTGCTCAGCGTCGACAGGGCCAAGACCTTGTCATCGCCTATGCTAGCCACCTTCTTTCCATGCCCGAGCGAAATTACTCCATTACTGAGAGAGAATGTCTCGCGCTCGTATGGGCGGTTACGAAATTTCAGCCGTACCTTTTCGGTCGGAGCTTCTGCGTTGTAACCGATCATCACGCCCTCTGCTGGCTCTCCTCTTTGAAGGACCCAACTGGACGACTTGCACGGTGGGCCTTGCGTCTCATGGATGAACGCCGCCGAGAACTCGCTTGAGAAAGGGTGCATCGTCGACGTGCCAACCTCGCCATGAGGGAGAGCAAAGTCAAGGCGTTAAAACAACGGACAGCCATGGATTCCAAGCTTACTTTGCACCACAGCAAGAGAGATGTACTTCTCCTTTGTCTGCTTGGTCCCACGTCATGCAATCGTAGTGCGCAGATGCCGAAACTATGTCATTTTCTACCGTGTTCCAGCATGCGGTCATGCTCTGTGATCTGCTTGTCTGTCTCAGTGCCTGTGTAGCACTGACTTATACCACTAGTCGGATGTTCTCATGCACAGTGCACAAAATCGTGTGCTGTGCGAAACGAGACAAATGCAACAGCTTGCGCGCATCACCATCAGCGGAAGAGTGCCACACAGCAAAAAAGCAAGGGAAAAAAAGGAGACGGGGCCCGTCATGTATCCATCACGCTATTCTCGAGCTCCAGTATGGGAGAAGCAAGGAAGAAATAACGCTTATGGAGGCCAGATAGGGCTAGTGGAGAGAGTGCCTATGTTCGCAGTGAAGCTCACCTCTTGAAATCATGCATTCGCGGCACTCAAGTGTGTCTAGCTTGGCTATTGATGAACCAATTTGAATAATTCTTGTAGTAGAGTGCTCCCTAGAGGGCACATAACAACTTACAGCGTATAACCAAAATTTTCTACGTGGCTTGGTGAGGGGCTTCTTAACAATAAAGCTGGGTACTCCATCGTGCCCACATGATTTTTCAGCCTTTAGCCTCTTAATGGCTTCGTGAACTTCTCCCTCTGTGATGGGTGGCACAGGCATGAAATAGCCAGAAAAACTGTGGGATTGGTCTGGTCTGCAGTGACCACAAACCTCATCATTCTTTAAAAAGCAAGAACCGAAGTGGCTGGCAGATGCATTTGCAATCTCAGTTGGATCAGTGCATGTTCCATTTGTCGAGCAAATAGCATTAACATTCCCTCCATGTGCAGTCTTCTTTTGCAAACCTCCATAGTTAGGACGGATCGCGTTTCAAAGAGAGTTCAGTAGAGTCCACACGAGTCTGCCTATCTTGCTTCAAGAGTTGTTTAGCCTCATTCCTGCATTCACTGAGCTGCTGGTAAGAAACTTCGCAGCGTGGTGCTTTGTATATGTGGTGAAAGTATGCCTTCTTTTCGAGGCCCTGTCACAGCTCTTTTGAGAACCAGGCAGGATATCTTAAGGTGCGAGAACAACTATGTAAAATGAATTTTGTCATCGCATCTTGAACCGCAGCAGTCAACATTTCAGTGGTTTAGATCGGGCGTTGATCTATCTCTTATATGTTACCAAAATAGCAGCATTCTTGTCACCAGAAAGCAGTGTGATCAGTAGCACACAATGGCACCTCACAAACCATATTATTTTTTCATAATTTGTGATGATGACAGACTAGAAAATTGGGGTTTTTGAAACTTCTACGGCATATTTTGTTATAATATTCAGATGTCTGATAAAGAAATGTATGAGAATTGGAGAAAATTTTATCTTAAAATCCCATCTTTTGATGTAGTCTGCCATTTTGATTGCTATTTTCCCCATTAAAATCAAGGAAAGCTGCTCACCTTTTTCATCATACGTCTTCGCATCACAAGCTCTGTAAAGTTGCCAACAGAGGAGCCTCACAATAATGCACAGAAGTGAAGCTAGAGCGCAAAGCAGATATTTTCGCAATTGAGTGAAGCTGTCTTTTAATATTAAACCATGACTGCTACTCTACATGCCAGAGGTGTCTTAATTGCCACTTACATGCTCACCAATACACAGTTGGCTCCCTAGTGTGGGCTCTGTTACTGAAGTCGAGCCATAGGCAAGTTGCACTGCAACTTTTCATGGTGACAGCAATTCCAGAATGCACAGCTGAGCAAGTAGAGGAAGCAACCTTAGAACAGTTCCATGCAACCTATCACAAGATAATTTGAGGCAAGTGGCAGGCATCTACCTGAGGCACAAGTGCAGATGCAAGTCTTGACAGAGTGCAGATTTTAAGATAACTGCAGATGTTATATTTTACCAAGATTATTTTAGTGTACTTATACATCTGGTAGCCAGATGTCCAAAGGCTTCATGGTGCATTTGTTGTTGATGCTGTTTTTAAATAGTACATATCAACAAGCACTGATATATCACACTGATCATCATATTAGAAAGTACTTCTCCCCATGCTCAGGAAAATGATTTAACAGGTAGCATGCATTGTGAAGAGCAACCCATTATGTCGTTATTAGTGGTTTCTTTCCAAAAATAACTTAGATTTCTGAAAATCAATTGGGAATGTGCTTGCACTTAACCACTGTCTTCTTTTCTGGGCACAGAATCCCGCAGTTTGTCATCAGGGTCTCCATTGGAAGGTTCCCCGCAGCCTTTTGTGGGTCAGCAGCAGCCACCTGTGGTACCATCTCTCGTGCAGGAGATTGTCTCTGTTGAGCACCTCTGGCACTATACTGACCGAGAGATAAGTCGGTAAGCAAAAAATTAGCAAATGAAAATTAAGTAGCAAGCAATCCCCCCTTTTCTTTTTCAGCCTGTTTGTGCATTATGGCTGTTCATAACCTGAAATGACCTTAAAAGTAAAGTGGGTATAATTCAAATTGCTTTTTCGAAAAACAAAGAGCCAGCTATGTAAAATGTGTAAACCCAAAGATGTATGCAGTGGTCTGAACTTTCGCAGTGTTTTATTTTCATACATATAGTGGTCCAAAGAGCTTGCTTATCAGGCAGTCAAAAGAAACCTAGGTATTAGTCAAGGGTAAACAGACACCGACCAAAACCATTAAAAGAAAAGGAAACCAAGACGTTTTGGCTCCTATATGGGGGCCTCTTTCACGATCTGTTCATACATATTCATACCTGCCAGCTCCTGAATTGTATGGGAGATTCCCGAATTCCAACGAATGTTGCCAATTGTACAGACAGGGTCCTAAATCTGTCTGAAAACTGCCACAACCCAACCATGGGGGAAAAAAAAACAATGAAAAAACTGATTATGCAGCACAGTCGCATCGTAATTGCCGTTATGCAATAGGTAGTTAGCCAAAGTGACATTTAAATCCTCGTCTTGTGTATAGGCAGTGAAGGCATATCTCAATTCTCTCCAGATCGAGACATGCGCTGTGGAGTGGCGTGAGGCCGAGGTCTAATACGAGTTGAATAGTGTCTGGTTTTCTTAAGTGATCTATGCGGCTGTACAGTTTTGTTATGCGATAAAGCGCATTAAGAGTGAAAAATGGTCACTGTCAGGAGCATGAGACGTGTTCCTTAATTATAGATGGGTGCATGGGCCATCTCCGGTTGCAGTACAAAGTGAAGCCAACCACGCTTTTGTGTCCACTCCGTCCCCACGGATAAAAGTGTCAGCCGCAGTGACACTGAAGTCTCTTCCGTCCCCCTTTCCACTTGCTTGTGCAGGAAGACAGCACTCATCAAGCCACCATCCTTCTCATCTAACCCTGGCATGCTTTCATTTGTATCTGAAGCATATAGCGCGTGGGGCATGATAGGATCTTATCGGGATTGAACTTTATTCAGAACATGATGTTGCTGTGCTTCACGCAGCTCGGGATTTGAGAGGTGCGCTCACAAGCAACCGCGATTCAACCATTTGGCCATCTGCGTTGTGGGGAGCACACGCGCCCATCTTCCCCCGCATCATCGCGTCGAGAGCCGGCATAGACAGGGGAGAGGCGCACTCTGCCCTCTCCCGATTCTCCCTCGCTCTTGCGACGCGCGCACGCCCTTCCTCCCCGACTCGCGGGCAGGTAGCTGACGGGCGAGGAGGACATTCCCCTCGCCCAGGTAAAAAGGTACAAAACAGCGTAACTGGGGGAGACCCTCTCTCTCTGAGGCCGGACCCCTAACCTGCCGGACTGGAGTACCTGCCGCAACCCGTGAGTGACCACGTTGCCTGACTATCCCGGGCAACGAGGCCAGCCTATTTATTACTAGTACAGAGAGGACGTCCCTCTGCCAGTGTTCTTTATTGCCGGCAGCAATAAACGTTCTTACAGTTGACGCTGCTGGTTGCCTTATTCGTTCGAACCCGACGTAGCCGCTATTCCCGCGCTACAGGTTGGGGAGTAACACAAAGCGACTGCGTGGGGCTAGAATTGGAGCTCGCCTTCAGCCCTAGCCGCACGCAGAGTGGAACCCCCACAGCGTCTACTGAAATTTCTATTTATTGTCTCAGTATTTTTTTGTAGTGGCAGCGAAGTTTCATTATATTGAAATCGTGTATACACACAGTTATATTGAGGTTCAAAATACATGGTGTTCTGTACAAGAAGTTCTAAACTGTTAAATACTTCATTATATCGAGCATTCCTTTATATAGTCGAACCCACTTATAACGATATTCAAGTGCCACAAAAATTCCATTGTTGTAACAGATAATTGTTATACCCGGGTTGGATGAAAAAAATCAAAATAGGGGGATGGCAGAGCTGAAGCCAGACAACTATAATGGCGGGGAGGCCACAGCCTCTCACCACCACCTTCCTTCATCCGGCTGCCTTTTGTGTTCACTTGTTTAACTGCTTCCTGGGCGCTCCGATCGCGTGTAACAAGCTGCAGCTGTCGGTGTTAAGAATGGCACTGCTGTAACAACTGCAAAGAGGGGTCACGGGCAGCAAGCGATATGCGAGCTCCGCCGAGGCATCGCTTTAGTGGCCCCTTTTAAAAAATGTGAGAAGATTGCCATGGCAGCCTGTCAGCTTGAGAAATACAGAAGAAATGGTGAGGCAAGATCACCAGAAGCATCTTGCCTCATACTTCTCACTGGCTTGCACAAGAAAACTCTATGTCCGTCAGGCTTGCATGCTTTACGCGAAGCTTGCCGACATCCTCCTCCAAGGCATCCAGGTGCTCCATGCAGTGCAGCCAAAGGTACCTCGCGAAAATGAAGCTCCGGAGTGACTGAATCATCTGCTGGCCCTCCTGTGAGGACAATGTTGAGGCAGCCTGCCCTACCACGTCATCGCTGTCGCCACCGCCGTCGCTATCCGATGCAACACGTTCGCAGCGATCGCCTAATCGGTTTGACGCACATAGTTTCCAAATCTGTAGCAGTCGTGTGCTTTCTTTGCACCGGCAACGTCATGCATTTCCAATTCTCAGCGGGCAGATCAGCCATCTTCCATTTCGGTGGCGAGTCAAATGAAGCTGAGAAACCATGTGGCCAGAAACGATCTCGACAGGACCAACAAAGACGAACACGAGTGATTAAGTTGTTTGCAGAACTGCGCTGAATGAGGAGCCGGCGAGCAATCTGGGAGCAGCACAGTTGGCGCGGCCCATTCGTGTTTCGGAGAGTGGCGTGGCATAGAGCTATGGCTGCAGCCCATTCGTGTTCGGAGAGGTGGAAGGGCGACGAGAGAGAGGCCCACGGACAAGGCTGGAAAATGAGCGCGCGGCAGCTGTTGGGGAAGCAGGCCATTGTGCAGCGGCTCAAATTTCTTGTCTTTTAAAAGAATTTCACATTTCACTATGAAGACGTGGAATTGGCGATGGGTAAAGTCAAAATAAAATACACTATACTGATGGGCGGCTTCAATGCCAAGGTAGGCAAGAAGCAAGCTGGAGACAAGTCACTGGGGGAATATGGCATAGGCACTAGGAATAGCAGGGGAGAGTTATTAGTAGACTTTGCAGAACAGAATATTATGCGGATAATTAATACCTTCTTCCGCAAGTAGGATAGCCGAAAGTGGACGAGGAGGAGCCCGAATGACGAGACTAGAAATGAAATAGACTTTATACTCTGCGCTAACCCTGGCATCATACAAGATGAGGACGTGCTCGGCAAAGTGCACTGCAGTGACCATAGGATGGTAAGAACTCAAATTAGCCTAGACGTGAGGAGGGAATGGAAGAAACTGGTACGTAAGAAGTCCATCAATGAGTTAGCGGTAAGAGGGAAAATAAAGGAATTCCGGATCAAGGTACAGAACAAATATTCGACTTTAACTCAGCAAGAGGACCTTAGTGTTGAAACAATGAACGACAATCTTACGGGCATCATTAAGGAGTGTGCAGTAGAAGTCGGTGGTACTTTCATTAGACAGGATACCAGTAAGCTATCGCAGGAAACGAAAGATCTGATTAAGAAACGCCAATGTATGAAAGCCTCTAACTCTACTCTACAGCTAGAATAGAACTGGCAGAACTTTCAAAGTTAATCAACAAGCGTAAGACAACTAACATAAGGAAGTATAATATGGATAGAATTGAACATGCTCTCAGGAACGGAGGAAGCCTAAAGGCAGTGAAGAAGAAACTAGGAATTGGCAAAAATCAGATGTATGCGTTAAGAGACAAAGCCGGCAATATGGATGAGATAGTTCAAGTGGCTGAGGAGTTCTATAGAGATTTATACAGTATGAGTGGCACCCACAACGATAATGAAAGAGAGCATAGTCTAGAGGAACTTGAAATCCCACAAGTAACGCCGGAAGAAATAAAGAAAGCCTTGGGAGCTATGCAAAGGGGCAAGGCAGCTGGGGAGGATCAGGTAACAGCAGATTTGTTGAAGGATGGTGGGCACATTGTTCTAGAAAAACTGGCCACCCTGTATACACAATGCCTCATGACCTCGAGCGCACCGGAATCTTGGAAGAACGCTAACATAATCCTAATCCCTAAGAAAGGGGATGCCAAAGACTTGAAAAATTATAAACCGATCAGCTTACTGTTCGTTGCCTACAAATTATTTACTAAGGTAATCGCAAATAGAATCAGGAACACCTCAGACTTCTGTCAACCAAAGGAGCAGGCAGGATTCCGTAAAGGCTACAACAATAGACCATATTCACACTATCAATCAGGTGATAGTGAAATGTGCGGAATATAACCAACCCTTATATATAGCTTTCATTGATTACGAGAAAGCATTTGATTCAGTCGAAACCTCAGCAGTCATGGAGGCATTATGGAATCAGGGTGTAGACTAGCTGTATGTAAAAATACTGAAAGATATCTACAGCGGCTCCACAGTCACTGTAGCCCTCCATAAAGAAAGCAACAAAATCCCAATAAAGAAAGGCATCAGGCAGGGAGATACAATCTCGCCAATTCTATTCACAGCGTGTTTACAGGAGGTATTCAGAGACCTGGATTGGAAAGAATTGGGGATAAGAGTTAATGGAGAATACCTTAGTAATTTGTGATTCCCTGATGATATTGCCTTGCTTAGTAACTCAGGGGACCAATTGCAATGCATGCTCACTGACCTGGAGAGGGAAAGCAGAAGGGTGGTTCTAAAAATTAATCTGCAGAAAACTAAAGTTTAGCAGTCTCGGAAGAGAACAGCAGATTATGATAGGTAGTGAGGCACTGGTAGTGGTAAGGGAATACATCTACTTAGGGCAGATAGTGACCGCGGATCCGGATCATGAGACTGAAATAATCAGAATAAGAATTGGCTGGGGTGCGTTTGGCAGGCATTCTCAGATCATGAACAGCAGGTTGCCATTATCCCTCAAGAGAAAAGTGTATAACAGCTGTGTCTTACCAGTACTCGCGTACGGGGCAGAAACATGGATGCTTACTAAAAGGGTTCTACTTAAACTGAGGACGACGCAACGAGCTATGGAAAGAAGAATGATGGGTGTAACGTTAAGGGATAAGAAAAGAGCAGAGTGGGTGAGGGAACAAACGCGAGTTAATGATATCTTAGTTGAAATCAAGAAAAAGAAATGGGCATGGGCAGGAGATTTAATGGGAGGGAAGGGAAACGTAGCAGGGGGCAGCAGAAAATTTGGTGGGCGGATGAGATTAAGAAGTTTGCAGGAACGACATGGCCACAATTAGTATATAACTGGGGCAGTTGGAGAAGTATGTTAGAGGCCTTTGCCCTGCAGTGGGCGTAACCAGGCTGCTGCTGATCATGAGGATGACATTTCACTACCTTTCGACACGGACAACCAGCAGCCAGACTTCATTGTTATAACCGATAATGTGGCATCGTGGCATTGTAGCAAGCGGGCTATTTCACCATGGAAAACATACAAAAGTTGACGGTGCCGCAGCTTTTCATTGTTATAACTGATATACCGTATTTACTCGCATAATGATCGCACTTTTTTTGTCAGAAAAATTGAAGCAAATTCAGGGGTGCGATCATTACGCGGGTTAAATTTCCCAGGGAAAAAAAAATTTTTTTTTTCGTCCGCGTTTGCTGCGGGATGCGAGATTGCGGGTGCGGGACACCAAAACAAAAATGGCGGCTAGCGGAGCGAGCCGAACGCGCCGAACGCGATTTTTTTTTTTCTTCTCGTGAGTACATTGCGTGCATTGAAACAGTTTCTTCCGTATTAGTGATGAATAATATCGTTAATATCGGCAAGTTTGCGGCAATAACGTAGCCATGTCCACTTTGAGGGGACAGAAATAGGTGGGCGCGCTTAGCTGCCAGTGACAGAAACACATGACGGGCATGCTGCGGAAACTGCGGCATCTGTCTTCACTACTTTCCGCTAAGGGTGGGCGAATATCTTAGCTGTGTTACAAGCGTCGGCGTATGAATAGGGTACACTTTTAACGTATCAGAGTAAACGTGGCTACTATCATTGCCGCGCGCGATTTGTTGCGTGCTCACGAGTGCAAAAGCAGATGAAAATAATCGAAATGCGCCTTTATTGTTTTTGTTGACATCAGCCATTATAAAGCCAACCCATAATAAAGGCAAGTTTGGTTGTACCTCATTTTGTCATGGAAGTGCGGAAAGTGATGAAAGTAATGAAATGAGGCATCTACTTAAGAATGTTTAGTGCGTGCAGGCCGCTTGGCTTGTCTTGAAGAGTCGTTCGCGTAGCATTCGACAGGTGGTAAGCGCGATCATTATTCGCTAGACTTAGCACACGACATATCGCTGCGGCAAGTTCGGGGTGCGATCATTACGCGGGAAATAAAAAAAATCGAATTTTGACGACAAATTTTAGGGGTGCGATCATTACGCGAGTGCGATCATTATGCGAGTAAATACGGTATTGTTAAGACCGGTATCATTATAATTGGGTTCGACTGTATTGAAATGTCACTGTATAATTTTCTGGTGGGAGGGGTACTAAAATTTTCCATTCACATTATATTTGTGGTTCCATTATTTACATGCAGATATGATATGTATATCTACTAATTTATTATGTAGTAGTTCTCTGATTTGATTGGTATCAGTAACTATTGGCCTCATTAGTATATATGAATAAGCAGTGGTGTCTGCAGGGTGCCTTCACCGATTGAAGAAGTGCTTTAAAGGGCGCTTCACCAGTTCTGGACATTTTAAACAGATATGTTTAAGCAGAAAGAATCAAACCACTCCATGGTGCGAAAACAACTCAAATTTAATACAAAAGCTGCATATGCCCTTCCTCTCGAAGCAGTCCAGTTCACTGTTGGTGAATCAAGGTCACACACATAAAATCTTTAATGTAAGACACACTACATACAACAGCACCGATTATGGTAGGCGACATAAATAAATAATCGAATGCTGAATGTGTAATACTGCCACGGGAAGTGCATCATGCTGCAAAGAAAGTAATAATAGTAGTAATAAATAAATAAATAAAAAAGAGTGGAGGATGCTTAAGCTTTGCCTTTAAGAGCAGGACGTGGTAGCATTCAAAGATCTCCAACCGTTTCTCGCACTTCCGGGCAACTGCAGCTTATGTAACCATAATGTTTACCGGGAAATTCTGGCAGCGAACACTATGCACTAAGGGCAAGCATTCTGGTACAAATGCTGGAGAAGGGGTTTATGCTTTAGTTTCTGCGTGATGAAATTATGTTTTCTCGTATGTTCAAATTACAATGCCATGCTATCATGTGTGTAGGTTGTGTAGAAGTCGTACTTAACAATTTTTCTGGCGTATTTTACTTTGAGAAATTAAGCAGTTCAGGAACACCTCTGCACCATGCGGAGGGCCTACGTGGTTTGGTATGCGTGGTTCGGAATAATTTTTCGCTCACAAGGCAGTTGGCGTCGGACGCCGACATTACATTTTTTCGACATGAGGCCCTTACCACTGTCGCTTTGAAAAAAAAAAAACGAAGAGAAGGAAAAGAAAAGAAGGCGTGGCTCATAATATGAACATGATGCAGTCCCTCGGTTTTGGCATGGGAGAAGGCAATAAGGAAATGTCATTTGTGAACGCTAGTCGAGGCAGAAGGAAAGAGTGGCGATATTGGCAGGAAAGCTTGCCTCCTGGTAGGACGCAGCATTTCAATTCCTCCTATCTCCCCTAATAACGAACGAATTTGAAAATTTTTTTTTTCAGTAAAACATTCTCTAGATGCCACGTTACAAGTTCCCGTGTATAACCAAAATTTCCGAGTACTTGATGCTGCTTGTGTCATTGATACTTGTTGGTGCATGTTTCACCCCAAGCTGCATGTAATTTCTTGCCTGCCAGGTTGTCTGAGCAGTTTGGCAACAAGGTGTCTGCTACTGGAGCCACAGCACTGGATGCGGGAGGCCCTGATTCCCCTGGTACCTTGGGAGCAGATGGGGGCCCAAGCTTGTTGAGCAGCCTTTGCAACATTGCTGACCATCGTCTCTACAAGATTGTCAAATGGTGCAAGAGCCTGCCTCTATTCAGGGAGATCCAGGTATGGGCCTATGCTGTTGCTAGTTGACTGTTGAACCATGATGAAAAGAACACGCTAGGACTTGCAGTGCTGGAAGCAGTTCCAAGAGAGCCCCCTTTTACAGTGAAATAGTATATAGCTACCCTTCAGCATTGGTCGATGTCTGTCCGTCTACACGTCACGTCAACGTGAAAAAAATTTCCATCTGCAGTTTCTCGCAAATGCTCTGTAGCTCGCAATCTAACGTAGGTATATTGGAAAAAAATCATACTGAAATTGGCTGCTAAGATGACTCTATCATTGCACAGAGTTTCATTTACTTGTTATAATTAGTTAGTTCACAGTGCAGTTGTAAACGTTAAAGAATTCCCGTCCGCTGTCCATACATGGCCATCTACGGAGGGAGTATGGTTACAGAAAACGGCTGTAGCTCTTGTTTTATCAACACTATCCCAAAACAAATTATATGACAATTAGCTGTTAGGACAATTCTAATATTACACTGAGTTTCATCTGCTTTTCTTAATTTTGTAGTTCACAGTGAAGTTGTAAATATTGCGGAATTCCCATCTGTCATGCGGTGGTACTTGCAGACGTCACTACTTCATAAAAAAATAAGAGTAAATTACTCCACAGTCAAACAATGTATTTCTTTTCATTTCATTGTCTGCATCCTTCAATAATAATAATAATAATAATACCACCTATGTATACGTCGATTGAGGTAAAACACCACAGCTTCGCTGCTCGTCTTTCTGCACAGAGTAGAAGGGCTGATGATTTTTTTTTTTTTTCGGGAACTCGCGACTCTCTAACTACCTCTCTGATATTAATTTTTAAACAGATTTCAAATCAACATGTGTGCTGTGTATGAAGTGCTGCCATGATCCTCTTTGTTAAATATCACATTGCTAAGCTCCTTGGGAAAGCACAATCCTGCACTCCTCTCTTGTGTCTTTCCAATGCCATTTTATTCGTAGTGACACCAGCAGGGCCAGACATGACATCAAGGGGTAGGAGTTAATCAGTCGACCTACGAGTAGCATTACTTCTGTCATTCTCCATGGGCGGTTTATAGTTGTCGCAGTGCCCAGCGATGTGTCAGCATGGCTTTCTCTGACTTCATTGTCTGTCTTCTGCATATGAGAGGCAGGTGAACGCGCGTCTCCATCTTTACCCCAGCCACAGCTGTGCATGGCTGTTCACGTGGCTGATGAGCACATACGCAGCCCTTGCATTGTATCTTGGAGGTTATCTGTGGCAGGTGGAATGACTGGGCAAGCACTGATGGCTGGTTGCTTCACGTGTGCTGTTCTTCCACGCATCTAATGCTGGAGGTCACGTGATCCCAAGTGAATGGATTGATGGAAACAACTTTATTTTAAATCCGGCAAAGTTTCACGACCCGGGCTCAGGTCTCCCATGAGGGGACTTCGAGGCCTTGCCTCGTCGCCGCCTCTTGGGCCTGCTGAACTGCCCACTCTTGCGTCTTGAGGCTGGAGCTGTGCAGAGCGGCGGCCCACTTCGAAGCAAGAACCTCCGGAGCTACTACCATTGTAGCTGATATAACACGACACTCCCACAACATGTGTGAGAGCGCACTCTAGTTTCCTTACATAACTTGCAAGAGCACATAACTTGCTAAGAGTTTGTGTCTGTGTTTGTCGCCACATGACTGCCTGGTGACGTTTCAGTTTGGGGTGAGGTTTCAGTTTGGGCTGGGCACAGGCGAGCCTTCGAAGATATTTAAGAAATGCTATGCTAAGGGATCGGTCGTGTCGGCTTGTGCTGCGGAAGGCTGAGACTCCACCAGTCTACACGGTCGCTCGTTGCCACAGTTTGGTGGCCTCGGACATGATCCTGCCACACGCTTGTGTGGTAGAGACGACCATGAATCACACCAATGCTACGAGGGCTCAGAGCCAGTACCCTTCTTAAGAACGTGGTGAGCCCTCCTGTTCGGCCATCGCCGTCCGCCTCCTACTATACTAAGACCAGCATCCCTGAGCATGGTTTCTTCAGGCTAAATTGCAATCCCAAGTGGCTGGCATAGGCTCTCAAGCCTCAAAGTTTCATTACGTCGTCGCAGCGCTCTCACCCGCTGCCATTGACGAAGTAGCAGATTTGTTGAACACCCCACTGTCTACCGCCGCTTATAACGACCTTAAGGCAGCCCTGCTACAGCACACAGCAGCTTCACAGCGTTCTCGCATCCAGCAGCTTTTATCCGCTGAAGAACTCGGTGACCGACACCCTAGTCAACTTCTTCGCCGAATGAGGCAGCTGCTCGGAGACAACGTGCGATCCATCGACAACACACTGTTGCACGAATTGTTTTTGCAACGACTCCCAACTAACATGCAGGTGGTCCTGGCAACAGCTTCTGCCATGGGTCTTGCCAGATTTGCCGCATTGGCTGACAAAATCATGGAAGTAACCACCCCAACCACCCTCAGTCATGACATCGTCTCCGGGTGACACAACAACTGCCCTGCACACCCTTCGCTACTTTTCAGCAGTGCAATCTTTGCTCGACTCCTTGTGTGAGCGTCTGGGACGCATCATCTGTGCTGTAGAACATCGCCGCACGTCATCTCATCATCCTTGCAGCTGTAGTTCCAACAAATCAAGACGCACAGGCACCCGCCATGAAACATCACCTACAATGCCTAACGTTTGCTACTACCACCACCGTTTTGAAAACTACGCTCGTCAGTGTTGGCGTCTCTGCGCTTGGCAGGGAAACAGGCCGGCCGACCTCAGAACGGCGACTAGTGGTCCGGCCTAACGCACAAGTCACCTTTTCTATGTGACAGACAGAGTTACGGGACAACAGTTCTTAGTCAACACAGGAGCTGATGTAAGCATTATTCCCGCCCAACGCTCCAACCGAAAAGCGAAACCTGTGTTGTTTTTACAAGCCATTAACAGCACCAGGATTCGTTTTTTCGTCACGCTCCGTCATGCTAAACCTTGGCCTCCGACGAGCGTTCCTCTGGATTTTCCTGGTTGCAGATGTCCGTCGTGCACTCATTGGAGCAGACTTCTTGCACACCTACGGACTCTTTTTTTGTGTTCAACAACGCTGTCTCAACGACTCCATTACCCAGCTGTCCGTTCCCAGCATTCCCGCAACAGCCACATCGCAGATCGCACATATTTCTGTCACGTTGGACCAACTGTTCACCGAGCTCCTCTGCGAGTTTCCCACTTTCACGCGCGTGCCGGACTGGACGCAACCGGTCCAACATGATGTCTGCCATCACGTCATCACCTCCAGCCCACCAGTCTATTTCCGACCCCGGTGCTTGTCCCCAGAGAAATTCAAGATCGTTTGCCCGAAGTTTGAATACATGCTGCAACTTGGTATCATCCGCCCTTCCTCAAGTAATTGGGCATCACCACTTCAAATGGTGCCTAAGACTGGAGACTGGCACCCATGTAGCGATTACTGGGCATCAGGAACAACATTACAGTTCCTGATCACTACCGTCTCCCGAACATTCAGGACTTCTCGGTAGCGCTGCGAGGTGCAACAGTCTTTTCTAAGATCATTCTCGTTCGTGCCTATCATCAACTACTGGTCACTGCAGAAGACATTCCCAAGACTGCCATTACCGCACTGTTGGGTCTTTCTGAATTTCTTCGTATGCCGAAGGGCATGTGGAAGACTGGCCAGTCTTTCAGCGTTTCATCGATTCCGTTATTCAAGGCCTGCCTTTCGTTTTTGCATACATTGACGACCTTTCTCGTAGTAAGCTCTTCCATAGAAGAACATCTTCAACACTTGCTGTTGCTGTTTTCATGAATTGCCAGTAAACTAATTGTCATCAACACCACCAAGAGCGAATTCAGTCAACCGGAACTCAAGTTCCTCGGGCATATCGTTGACGCTAACAGCACTCGACCACTGCCTTCGAAGAAACACATCATCAAAGACTTTCCGCGACCAACCACACTCCCCAAGCTTTGCCAATGTCTCGGGTTCATCATTTTCTACCGTCAATTCATTCCCGATAGCGCACGACTGGTGATTCCGCTAGAAGCCCTGTGAAACAAGCGTAAGCAAGTGCTTCAGTGGACTGAAGAGGCCACCAACGCTTTCACAAGAGCGGCCATTGCTGATGCCATGCTGTTCAGACACCCAAAGCCAGACGTGCCCACTGCCAGACTCTTTAAACACAACACTGCGTGGCAACCACTAGTCTTTTTTTTTTTTTTTTTTTCAAGAAACTGAAGCCTGCGCAGTCCCGCTACAGCGTGTTTGGCCATAAATTACTCACTGTTTAAGTGGTTATCAGACATTTTCGCCATTTCCTTGGGAGGCCATGCATTTACTGTCTTGATAGACCAGAAACCCCTGGTGCACGCTGTGAACCGTGAACAGGGTGTCTACCAACCGGGAAAACCGGGAATTTTCAGGGATTTTGAGTAGTCTGGAAAAACTCAGAGAAAACTCAGGGAAAATTGGCTGTAATTTTATTGAAAGCGTCGAAAGTTGCGGTAATGCTGGCTCGAGTAACAGACAGGAATCGTAATCAATCGTCTTTGACGATCTGTCATCGGCTGGAGGAGTTGCCAGTGTACAGTCAACGACTGACTTTCCGGGATGCCCAATAATTTGGACGGCTTCGTGGTGTATTGTCAGTGTATCAGAAAGTCTGAAATTTCAGACGCAAGAACCCTTCGCTGTCCGATTTTCCAGACTTTTTACCATGATCGCAGGTCTAAAACGGCATTAATCAAAGCCACCACTGCTGCCGTTTTGATTACCTCGCCACCTCAAAGCAGCGCTCTCGCACGCAGATGCGCTGGCAGCCGTAGCCACTGCTGCGGCAACGCTAGATCTAGCTGCCTCGACGTTCGCTATTGAGCTTCTTGTCATTGGGTGCCGTGTTTTTCATTGAAAAAATTCGCTGCTGTCAGCAATGGCACCAACTCTGCCTTTGTGGTCCTCGTGATATGCTTAGAGGCTTAGAAAGCATGGTGCATTGCATAATGCCAGTTCCTGAAAGTCAGCTTTGCCTCTGTACAGAAATGTTACTTGGTGAAACATAGGCAAAAGTATTGTAGTGAAGCACAACAAGCGTGAGAAGGGGCTATTGCCACGGGACACAGTATGTATTTCTTAATTATACACGCGCGCACCCGGTATTTCCTGTCACAGTACGAGCACTAATATGCCTAATACGTGTACCGAAAGGCCTTCACAGCGTTATTGAATGTGCCTCTGGTGGTTTGAGCCCTTAAGGGCAGTAAAAACATGCATTTATTTTTTCCAACTGGCCAATTTTTCGGACGTTTTCGCGGCTCCTAGGGAGTTCGAAAAATCGAACATGGACTGTGCAACTGACCAAGAAGATGCTTCAGATTGTCCAAGGGGCGAACGAGTGGCGGAAGGAGGACAAGAACAGAAAGGATCTATGCATTGAGGAATGAACGGGAAAGGAAACGTGCTGCCGCCGTTTTTGAGGAGCTTCAGCTGAAAAAACAGTGTTGGCTGATGCTGAGATGCAGATGTCCCTCATCCAAACCAAAACAAACTCTTTAAAGCTGTGAAACACAACACTGAGGTGTCGTGCATGAGCTGAGAGTGTGTCAGGACACTTGAGATCGACTTACGAGCTGTTGAGAGAGAATCTCAATTGTGACAAAGTTCAGGCCTCATACTGCTGAGCTTGCTCTCATTTGATAGAAATGGCTCACATTCGAAAAAATTTGCTTCTGTATGCATCTCCTTTTTATTCTTATTTGAGAATGTCCGGTTCAATTTGCAATTTTTTTGCGAAGACACTTTGTTTGCTTTACATTTTACTAACCCCTCTCTTCTATTCTCTTTTTGAATAACATAAACACTACTACTTAGTATTCAAATTGCATTAAGTGTTTTTTATTTTTTCATGTGCTTACTTAAGAGTTACAGCATCGGGCAATATGGTTTCAGCCCGCCTTGACATAAAACATAGTTCTGCATCACCCAGGAAATTTCGCAAAGGCACTCAGGGAAAACCTGGAAAACTCAGGGAATTTGAAAATGTCAACTTGGTAGACACCCTGGTTCAGCGTCCTGTTGCTTGCCATCTGAGCGTCAACACCTTTCCTACATCTTGGAGTTTACAACAACGTTACGACATATCAAGGGCACCGACAACGTTCCAACCGACATTCTGAGTCGCGTCAATGCCTTTTCCACATCGACATCCAAACCTTTCATCATCAATGTAGATTTACTTGCCAGTCAGCAGTGCGACACTGAACTTCGTACCCTCCACAATTCATCAGCTTCCCTGAAATTGGAGGGCGCCGTTTTGACTGCAGATGGTACATCCGTCATCTGCAGCACCTCTACAGGCACACCTCGACCATACGTTCTGGCATCCCTTCGCAGACGTCTATTTGAAACTGTGCGCAACTTGTCGCATCCTGGAATACACACGACACAGAAACTTCTTACGAGCTGTTTCGTTTGGCCTCTATTTAAATGCGCAAGTTCATGACTGGGTTTGCTCTTGTTTGTCGTGTCAACACTCCAAGATCCAGCATCACTCCATCACGCCTGCCAAATCTTTTCTTCCACCGGATGCTCAATTTGACACCATGCACCTGGACTTTGTCGGCCCTCTCGCACCTTTAAAAGGTTACTCCTACATACTGACATGCATCAACCGCTATACACGGTGGCCAAAAGCTACACCTGACATCTCAGCGCCCACTGTTGCAGTAGCTTTCATGTCTACATGGATTGCAAGGTTCAGCTGCCCATCCGCAATTGTCACCGATCGCAGTCGGCAGTTCGACTCCGCATTTTTCAACGAGCTACTCAAACTTCTCGGAACGACACGTCTTCGCCTGACTGCTTACTACCAATAGTCAAATGGACTTGTTGAGCATTTTCACCAGCGTCTCAAGTTCCCCCTTATGGCGCATGGATCACTGGAGAAGGGATTTCTACATTTGCGTCTTGTCTCGCTTGGCATCAGAGCTGCACTCAAGAGCGACCTAGGTTGCTCCTGTGCTGAGCTAGTCTACGGAACTCACCTATGCCTTCTATACGATTTCTTTGCCGCCACCACCAAAACACCTATGCCATCACCTGCCGACTAGGTTGCCCAACTGCAAGCTTTCTTCAGCCAGATACGCCCTGTGCCTACACGTTCGCAAGAAGCAAAGTCTCTATACATTTCTCCTGCACTCACCTCTACTACTTACATTTTTATGCATAACTGTGCCTTAGTAGCCACCCTACTCCGGGCCATATTCTGTTCTCGAGTGCCGTCCCATGTCTTTCTTGGTGAACATCATCAGCCGACCAGACACTACTGCCCTAGAACGACTCAAGCCCGCCTACATTGAAGGATTCTCACCGTCAACACCACCACTGCAACGCAACCCTGCTGCATCCCTCGACGCTGCCTCTGTATGCACTCCCCAAGATACGCCACGTCTAGTGGATTTTCCATCGTGTGTTGAACTTTCCTACTCTCTAGGGGGGGAGCCCTCTGCAGCAGCAGCATCAGCGTCACATCAGAATTACGCAGACGCTCGCATCTACACAAGGCAGGCACGTGCCGGTACAGGCTAGCGTTCGCAGATGTTTAAAAATGTTATGCTAAAAGATCAGTCGACGCGGTCGCTTGTCGCTGCAATTCCATTAAATAATGCACGTGCCTGTGGGAACCAGAGGATGAGTCCGAATTAGCCGATTTGATGAATTAACAAGATTTTATAGGAAAAAAGCATTAACGAGTCATTGAGCGAGCAAAAAACATCAAATCACTGCAGTGTCATCTTCTGGGACCTCAACTACATATTTTTGACAAACTGAGAGTGGTGCCCGTTCCTGTCATGGTTGCCGATGTGTCCAAAGAGGGATGTTCTGTTGAGTATTCAACTGGAGCCATTGTGCTTGACACAGTGCCCATGCCGTCATGTTCTGCAAGGCCTTCGAAATGTGTTTTGCATGATGAGCCTGTGCATCTTGTGTCAAAAAGTTGCAGTTTCACTGGAAAGGCAAAGCATTAATTAGGATAGTTATATGAAGACAGCTATACGAAGTACAGTTAGTACAGTGAAACCTCGTTAAACCGTAGTCGGCCGGAGCTCGGAAAAAGTACGTACTAAACGGTAGTACTGTTTAAGCGAAATAGCATGAGATCGCCCACTTACCTGTCGATAACGGAACTCAGAGAGAGTGTGATGAAAGGGGAAAAAACATGCAGTATTTATTCACTTCGCGGGACGTAAGTGTTATTTTCGTTTGATGTCGCGGCGGCCTAGCACGACGACAGCGGCCTCAAACTTACTGAAGCTGCGTGCCAGCTTCTCAGCCAGCCCCCCTCTTCTCGGCAAACACTCGCACGGCACGACAGATTCCTCGTTGGCGTTACGTATTCTCCGTGCACGCGCGCAGTAGTGCTGCATAAGTCCCGTGGCGCCTTTTTCATTGCCGGGTGCCGGAGTTCGGAAAACTTTTCGTTTGGAATAGTTACGTTATCGCGCCCCTGTTCTTGCGACGATCGCATTCACGAGGCTGACGTAACGCGCAGCTTCTGCCACTGTCGGGCCTGAATAGCCCGTGCTGTCGATTTCCGTGTCGTCCTCATCACTGTCGCTAGTTGACACTTCGGCAACAACAGCGGCAACGATGGTGAATAGTCGAACCTCGTAGCCGACATCTCTTCGCGGTCGCAGCAGCGCTGCCGAGCAACTTCGCATTCCAAATGCCACACACTGTAGTCAACAGCAGATCCATGTTGCAGGCCAGCGCCGACTTCTTCGTGTCACGTTCGGTAGCACGGACGATGTCTAATTTTTCTTCTATGCTGAGCACCCGGCGTCTTTTTTTATCCTAGCTTTGACATGACGCGAGTCCTCGCTTGCACGACGCCACAACGCTCTCTGGCATGGCGTCCATGCGGCGTCGAAATGATGTTGATGTTGATGCGGCTTCACATGCAAACGCACAGGGCGCTTGGAGGCCGTTGTACCGATCTCCGAGGCTTGTTGTTCTGCCGGGCCGCCCGATGGAGACGACGCACCGCCATGTTTGCGCGACGAAAAGTGGAAACGCTACATTTTAACCGATGCGTACGCAATAAGCTGGTACGGTTAATGCGGATACAAAATACATTATGTTCAATGGCCGCTGAGTCGGGGAATTGACTTTACTACTTTTAAACCGAAACTACTGTTTAAGCGGGTACGGTTTAACGAGGTTTTACTGTAGTTCTATCTCACTGAACCGGCTCTGAGCCGGTTCAGTGAGCCGGCTCTTTTGGAGAGCCGCTTCTCTCTCGTTCAGTAAGCCGTCCGGCTCTTTTGGAGAGCCGCTTCTCTCTCATTCAGTGAACCGTCCGGCTCTTTTGGAGAGCTGCCTCTCTCTTGTTCAGTGAGCCGTTTGAAGAGCTGGCTCCTTTGGAGAGCGGCTTCTCTCTCGTTCAGTGAGCCGTTCCGACCCGTTCACTCAGAGCCGGGTCTTCTGGCAAAGTGCATATTTCTGGGCGAGTTGGTTAAGAGTCGGTTCTTTTGGAGAGCCGGTTCTCTCTTGTTTAGTGAGCCGTGCCGACCCGTTCAGTCAGAGCCGGGTCGTCTGGCAAAGTGCACATTGCTGGGCGAGTTGGTTGAGATACATTCCGAGCAAAAGAACGCTCACAGAGCGCTGTATGTGTTGTCCTCGCTTTGTGTTGTCCTGCGGTGTTGTGTCTTCCTTGTTGTCTGCGAGCGCTGTTTCGCTCAGAACGTGTCTTCTGGCAAATCACTGGCAAAGGATCGCGCCGCTCACTGACAGCTGTTGTTCGAGCGATGTCTCGCGACTCCCACCGATCGTGCATTGTGAGGTAATGCAACATTTCGAAGGTATTAGTAAAAATACCTATAACACGGTTATTCTACTAATGAACATATCAGTTTTTTTTTTAAAGCCAAATAACTAGACTCTATAGCAGAGGTTACAGTGTAACCTGTATTATGAAGTCTAGTTATTTGGCTTTCGTGAAAAAAAAAAACGATATATGCATTAGTAAAATAGCTGTGTAGTAAATTTAGGCATTGTCTTTTCCTTTCCTTAAGAGGGAAACAGAGCCTCTCCAGGCAGTGTTTGAAGATGGGGACGATTGACGAATGCAGATGATGAAGAGAGGAAATATATTTGCATAAATGTACAAAGACCAACTGAGTTACAGAAGCAGAGTCACACAAACGGCCGAACTAACTGTTACAAAAACCTTACTTATGAACCCACGCGTTAAAGCCTACTGTAAAAACCGGAATATAGGTCGAACTTTTTTTCAAAAAACCATCGCGAAAAGTCGACCCTCGACTTATATACCGGACATTGGCGGAAAACTACGGAAGTCTTGAAACAATGGGCAGATGAAGTAAACAGCCGCCATCAGCAGCAGCGCGGCGTGGCAACATTGTGGCACCGGTACTTTGCGTTTCCACTGTCGCAAAGTTATATTAATTAAACGCTGCATTTTCATTTTGTTTCAAAATGAGCGGAAGCCGACGTCAATTCACTGTCGCCTTCAAGAAAAAAGCGATTGAGTACGCGGAAGCCCACGGCAACCTGGCGGCACAGCGCGAACTTGGAGTATCCGAAAAGAGCATTCGGTAGTGACGGAGGCAAAAGCAATGTATTACAACTTGCAGCAACCAAAAGAAAACGTCATTTCGTGGCCGGATCGCAGCGGACTGCAGAACTGTAAGGCAAGGTTGCGGAGTCCGTTCGAGAGCTGCGTGTAAGATCGCTGCCTGTTGTGGAATGCATTCGTTTAAAAGCGGTAGAGATCGCACGCGCCTATGGACTGGGCAGCGAGAAGCACTCGTCATCCGACTCTGATCAAAGGTGTTGTTCTGATTCGGAGTAGCGCTTGCGGACTTCGTGCCCTTCTGTGTACTGTACACCCGACGAATTTTTGACAGTATCGCGCGTCCGTCAACCCGCGTGTTTGTCAGCACCTTATCACGGCACGGAGCGGCGAAATAGCGAATGCGCGTATCTCGTTTGTTTCGCTGCTCAGCGCCGTTAATACGGTGTTGACAAGCACGCGGGTCAATGGTCGCGCGATACTGCTAAAAACTTGGCCAGGTGCACATGCGAGCAGCATTTAAATAAATACTGTCACCATTGTGCAACCCGCTGAGTCGCATTTGTTTATAGGTAAGGGTGTCATCTCTTTCGGCACTTTTGCCACTGAAAAAGATTTTTTTCATTTTTTGAATTCGTTAGTTGGGGGATCGACCTATATTCCGGTCCGACCTATAGTCCGGTTTTTACGGTAGGTACTTGCAGCATCACAAGCCACTGCACGGAGCCTCTAGCTAAACTAGACAATACTGACTTGGGACTTCTAATGCATTTGCTTGTGTTCTTGTAAGTTTTTCAAGCAAAGAAGTCAGGGCGGCCGTAGTGGAAAGGAAAGAACCACGGCTCACTCGTTCCTTTAAAGGAGTGGCTCAAAAGATTCGGCTCGCTCCTGAGCGACCCAATCACCGTTACAGATTTAAGTGAGCCAGTGAGCCGTTCAAATGAGCTGGCTCATTTCAGTGAGCGGAGCGTTTCTGAGCCGCTCACCGAAGTGAGCCGTTTTGCCCATCTCTACTTTGCGGCGAGTTCCCTTGAACTTGTGCTTCGACCGATACTTTCGAGATTGAACATTGTGTTTCTTCACGGGATCCATCGAAACAAGAAGCAGAACAATGCGTGAAAGCCTGGGAACACGCCGAGAGAGCTGCGCGTCGCAGGAAGAGCAGACAAGTTGTGGCCGTGCCACGCGCTAGCAGCCAGTGGCGTGGCCAGAATCGCACCACGTGATTCAGAAATCCAGCGAAAGCGCTTGGTTTTGGCGGAGAAATGTTATTTTTATTATCACTTCCCGGGGAGATTGTGGCACAGCAAAGCCGACCTCGGAGAGAAAAAGCGTAGGCCCACTGCCTACGCTTTGCACACTGCCTTGCACTGCCTTGCGACACACTTGAACTGCCTTGCGACACACTTGCACTGCCTTGCGACACACTTGCACTGCCTTGCACACTGCCTTGCACTGCCTTGCACAAGCCCAATGGTCTGTGACGCCGCAATTTGACGCATCACGCGCTGGAAAATAGGCCAGATTTGCACCTTTTCTTGCCACCTTGAGTGTTTTCACCGAGTTCATTTATAATTTCCCGATCATTTACGGCTCTGATTTCTTTATATGTGAAAGAGGAGGGATCAATCTTGCTGAAACAGTTGAAAACATAAAACTGACTTTTTAAATGAAAATCGCCATTTTTCGACCCGCATCTTCCCTTAATAGCACATTGTCATGCATGCACAGGAAAACACCAACATATCTTGCTCAATGACCGCTGACATTCGCTGTCAGAACGCTGGCATGATAAAGAGCGGCAGCAGTGGCGAGTGTTTCGTTCGAGCTGCCTCTCGCTTCAATGCAAACTAGGCGCGAAAACATAGCGCATGCGAAGCCATCATCTATCTCGTCCCGCCTAGCCTTTGAACCCACTGCAGATTACCTCCAAGATAGGGCACACACAGCCACAGTGCTGCCGCACCTGGAGTAGAAGAGATGCGCACTAGCCTGTCCCTCTTTCTCTCATAGCGCACACACATCTCCCCGCTTCCCCTCCCCCCCCCCTGCGTCCGTGAAATGATTGCACACACCCTTTCCCCCATCCCCCTTGCACGTGCAAGAAGACGTTGCTGCATCAAGCCACCATCCTTCTCAGCTCACCCTCACAAGCTTTCCCTCGCACCTGCAGCATATGGGGCATGGTCGTGACGTTATCGCACTTCAAGAGCTTGGGCATTATTCAGCTTGTAAGGACAAAATCGGTTACTTAATTGTAAACGGCCTTGTTCTTTATTTTCAAGACTGTTTGCTTTTGGAGGTGGGGCAAGAGTCGCATGTCATGATTGCATTCAATGTACAAAGTTTCGCAGAAGAAGCAGATATCCGAATGTTTGTGTTTGGTTCTTGTCTGCCACCGAAAGCACAGTAAAAATGCCTTATCTAACCTCATGCTATTTTGGGCATGCACCAGCAGTGGACCTAGGTGGAGCTTTTCAGCACATTACAACCAGCATGGCATCTGTAAAAGTAATTCACATAGATCAAGTGTCAACTCCAAGTTTCTCCGTGAAGTGAAGGAGCAGCTGCGGGTGCACAAAGATGGCCATGATTTGCTGGGCGTGGGTAGTTGCAGACTTCATGTTTTAAGCGGCGGTGCATTTAAGATTAAGACCAGCCATGCAGTTACAAGATGGCAAATTGTAGAATTTTTTAGGGCAGAGTACATCCGTGTCACGGGTAGCATTACTTTTCTTTCGAAGTTCTGCTCGGTGAAGTGTCTAAAGAATGTCGCCATTATTTCCAGAGCAATTGAAACTCTGCCGCTTCTAAAATTCTTCATGGAGCCTTGTGTGAAAATGAAAAAGAAGCCTAGCTGCACAAGATATGGCGTTGCTGAAAGCGCCATCCATGATGATCCTCTTGTCCCAGTTAAGCTGGCGTTTATGATTGCAGAGGAATTTCTGCCAGTCCTAGCGAAGTTCCAAACTGACTCCGCAATGCTCCCGTTTGTAGCAGCAGCACTGGAAAACCTCCTTCGCTTACTGATAACACGGTTCATTAAAATTAACTTGATGAAAGCAGCAGAAAGTCCTTTCAAGTTGATGAAAGTAGACATCTATCTACCAGAGAATACGCTTCCTGTCTCTCTTTTTGACATTGGTTTTGCTTCGATAAGTGTTCTTTGTAAAGTGGCCCAACAGTCGGATTTGGTTATTCGAAATTTAAAAAGACTTTCCTTGCCTATGCAAAGAACTTTGCGAAGGAAATAGTGGAAGGAACACCTCGGAAGCTTAAGCTAACAATTCTTCATTGGCACCCACATGTACAGTCATCTTCAACATGAAAGGGAACAGCAAATTTTTTTTTTAACTGATGATAGCTCATGATACTTGGAAGTTCATACGTAACAATAAGTTTTCCTCTAGAACTTTTAGTATCACTGAAGAATTTTATAGAGGGCATGTGTTTAGCCCCTACGGGCATTTGAAAAGCATTTACCTGTTCCTTCTCGTATTGATGACGACTGTACACTGAAGCCTGATGCCAGTGAAAAATACTCGACTTGTGCACTAGAGGCGCTAACAGAGACGTGGATGAGCAGCACAAGCACCAAACTTGCCTTGTGGTCCTACAAACTAATTTGTTCGCTGAGCTAGACACAAGAGCTTTTGAAAAACTTCCAAAAAAGTTCACAGTGACTCTACGCTCGTTGATCCAACATTTGCCATGCCCACAACAAACTGTTTGCATTTGTGAGGTTCGTACTTTGCCTTGCACGTCAACGCATCTGTGGAGCATGGGTTCTCGATTAACCAGGAATCCTCACAGAAAACCCAAAGGAGCAGTCACTAATAGCGCAATAAGCTGTGTGCATTGCTTTCTGTGCTAGATGGAAGGAGGAACTCAAAAGAACTAGGACAGAAAGGGAAAAGATCAAAGAAAAAAGAATGTGAAAGAAAGCAGGCCACTGCGCTTGTTAAGGAATCGGAAGCCAAGAAGAGAAAAGTTTTTACAGACGCATACTTAGAGGCCTCTTTTGCCCAAGTGAAATAGAGACCCTGAGGAGCAGTGTGAGGAAGGGAGAAAGCCAATTAGTTACTGCATGCGAGTGTATTTTAATGTTTGTGGATTGTGATTTTTATTGTTGCTATTTCTGTACAGTGCATAAATCCCTAGCTCAAAAATATGCACTTGCAACTTGCATCTTACAGTTGCATAATAGTATTTACATATTTAGATAAGAATAATGATATGACCTCAATGTGATCCTCAATAAAATTTGATATGATTTTATTTTTAAGATGTCAGTAGGTAAAGCTAAATATAGTTTCCTTAATAGGATAACAAACGTATCTCTGGACACCTGCCCATCTTTGTCGCCTCGTATCATGCACCTGCCCCACCAGAAGTCTTCCTTGTTTTTCCAGTGGAAAGGGCCGCAATACAGGAACCAATTTCCTTGAGTCATTCACTTGAGTAATGTAGACAAGCACACCCGTGCTTATCCCACACCTCTGTCTTGTGCAGTATTCATCCAACTCTTGGTACAGGAGTGCAGTCTGTAACATGGTAGTACACGAGCATAGCCTTGCATTGTTAGGGCAGCTTTATGAGAGCAATAAAAATTCTTGGGCGAGTTGGTTGATATGCATTGAAGCCATTGTAGCAGGATGAAGCCATTGTAGCAGAGCATTTTGGCATGCACTGCTAGAGGCATCAGAGATTGCACTGTGCTACAGCACACTTTATTTGAACGGTGGTAAGCATTTTATTTTACTGAACGCAAGTGCAACAGATGGAACACATGGTATGTGAGAGCCATGATGGCTCACCTCTAGTTGTAATCCAACACCTTGATTAACTCATGCAAGGCATCAGTTGCGCATGCACTGCCGGCCCATTCATATTCATATACGCCTTTGACACAGCGCAGTACTATTACAGTGCATTAGTGCTATAGCAGGTTCCGTCTATCCTTGCAGAAGAATGGTGTTCATACCCAAGGTGAACATTGCCTTTCTCTCATCCATGAGCTGAAGCTTTTATAGACTGAAAAACAGTTAGTGAAATTTAGCAAACATTAAATGGCATTGCATTGTGCTTGCATTTTAGCTGTATACCATAGTTCCTCGTCACTTAGACTCTTTGAAATTTTTCAAGGAATTACGGTCACAATTGTCGGGGAGAACCTGACAATATCGGGGACATTTAAAATGTAAATTTGGTAAACACTCTGTTTTGTGCCAGCAACGATGAATGACACAGCAAACAAAAGTAAAAAAGGGACATCCTAAAGTCATCATGCAAGGCAGCAAGCATGTCGGTTTCTCAAAAGAAAAACAAATTTATCTACGTTTTTGCTTGTGTGCTGCATCCATTAAATTCAGGACTAAATTTATTAAAAAGAAAGTGTTGCCCTTACATGAGAACATAAGGTATGTTGATACATAATTGAGTTTCTGGGATGCACTGTTGGCATCCTCTACCAAGTGTGCTAAATGTGGTAGCCCCATCGATATAGCCATGAAATAAATGCCTTGCTTAGCTATTAGCAGTGGCAGTACTAGCATCAGTGTTCCTGTGATATTATTCTGTGCTCTCCATATGAGTGATCATGCACACTGAGTATTAGGTAATACTGCGTTATACACCCAAATTGTATGCACTGCAAAGGGTACAAATAGCATGAACTAGCTGTACAAATTTACACCAATAGCAGCATGTATGCACTGCAAAGGGTACAAACAGCATGAACTAGCTATACAAATTTACACCAATAGCAGCATCATGATGCGGCGGTTTCATGCACTTTATGCAGCAGATGTAACATTGAAGAGTTGCGCTATGATAATCAGTTAAAAATGTGATGTGTGATTTAGGTTCACGCAACATTGCGAGTACTGCACAAAAAGTAATGACATTACATTTTAAGGTCATTTCAAGTATTGTCTAATCCGCCTTTTTCATGGCACAAAGGCACATGCGGCCTACCTTAGTGCATTAGTTGCAAAACGTTTTGGAAGGGTCACCGCGCGCCGGTAGGTCCCCTGAAAAAAAATATATAAGCGCTCAGACGCACTCCACTGGAAGCTTGACGTTACAGCAGTGCCGAAAACATGCATAGCGTAAGACTGCAACTCTAAAACAGAAAGAGGCCAGGGCTTCGTCTGAGTGGTTCGGACTGCACCGTGAGCCAGGTAGTTGCCACTTTTCATTGGTGGCTAGCAAAATTTAACGGGAAACCCGTACGTTACACTTGGGCAACACTTAAAAACATCACGTTGCTGATGAAGTCTTGTTGCACCTTCGGTCCTCACTTGCTGGTGGTGGCGCCTCGTGCCTGACTTCACATACTCGTTTAAGGCGTGGTAACACTGGGTCGATACAAGACCGACAAGACACTCACATCGATGATTGACTGAGTATTCAGTACAATGCTTCACTAAAAGCATTTTATCATACCAGGCTGACAATAACACAACCGATGAGCGTGAGTTGTCGCACTGCGACGGGCTTTCTTGTAAACGGCACCAACAAAATAAGTGCGCCGACCACTGTTCAACCGAACCCTGCGCGATTGGCCTCCAAACAGCGCCTTTGCTTGTATATAGTCTACGCTTGTTACAACCGACCCACGTACAACAGACTTTCGGATATAACGGACCATATTTCAACCTTAGTTTCCTCTACCTATCTTATTAATGTAATGAAGTTCGCTTTTACGGTACATGCTACAACGGGCTATCGGCTACAGCGGACGAAATTAGCAGCAATTTTTGTCAAAATTGGCCATATAAAACAGATTTTTGTTGTGTCTACATGGGCTGACAACTGACTTGCGAGGGTCGGCCCACAATTGCGGCTCAATATTGCGCGTGCGAGGGAGAAAGGCAGGGTGGCAGCACGCCAACTTCTTTCCTGCGTGAGGCACAGGGAGGAGGGGAGGCGAGGGAGAGCGGGCGGTTCTACTCCAGTGACTGCTGCTTACGGCACGGCCGCGTGGGCGCCATATCTTGAAAGCGATCTGCAATGTGGACATAGTGCACACCTGCGCAGAAGCCATATCTATAAGGCAATCTGTGATATGGACAAAGTGCGCCTAGTGCCGGTAGCTTCGTATGCGCTCTGCTTTCAACATTTAGTTCTCATTGAAGAAAGACAGCACTAAGATCAATTCGCTCGCTGCTGCTACCGCGCTTCCTTACTCCAATGTTCTGACAGCAACTTTCCGCATTTTCGCTAAAGAACAACATAGCCTATAAATGAGCACTTAATTTATGCAAGAACAGTTTTGTCTAATAATGTTTTATAGCATGCACAAACTGTAAGTATGATGGAGTTAAAGAAAAGCAAGAATCTGAAATAAATTGACAGCCTGTAATATGTTATCTGGATCACAGTTGCCATTGTTTAATTAAGTGGTTCGGCCGCTCATATTTATTCGTCTCGTGGTGGAACAACACGACACATATGCACAGATATGTATGTTTTGCTACGTTTTGACATTATTTCATATCAGCGATGCACCTTTTCCGCAATATTTGACACTAACAATGATCTGCGTCTGTAGATGTCAATGTAAACAAGTGCGCCGCTTTGATAAATCCAGCATGGAAGGCTGCACTCGAAGACGTCTCAAATATGCAAAATGTCAAAATAATAATGAACTGTCGTACAGTAGCTACCTGGGCGAGTCGGTACTTCTACATTATTATTACTTACAGTGCTCATGTTTCGTCTCGCTTCTCCATCAGTGTTTTTAGTGTGTGCTGTAAGTAATAATAATGTCAAAATAATGTTTAAAAAGAATACAAAACACGAGCTCCAAGTGCAGAAATCAGCGACAACAAACTCCAAGGCAGCCGTGTCGGCAAAGGGAGCTCGGCGTGCCTTTATCGGCCACACTGTTTACACAACAGCACACTCAGGCCTGCTTATCCGGTAGTCACTGAATGCTTCATGGCTTCCAGGAATGACATTCTGCCCTGGAGAAGCCATTAATAACGATTCGCGATCCAGGAAACGCACAACTGACACGCACTCAACATGGGCGCAGGTTCACAAATCAACCGGCGAAAGGCCCAGCACCCTTCTAAAACGTTTCCAGTGGTGTGCGGCAGAGGGCAGCATAGGAAAATGAAAAGGGCGGAATATTACACAGCTACAAGCAAGGTATTGCAACCATGGGAATGACGCATCAACATGCCGAGCCCATGGCACACCAACAGCCGCCTCGCGGAAGCTGTTCTATATACAGTCTAACCTCGATATAAAAGCGCAGTGAAAAGCGCAGTGATCGCGAAATAGTTCTATATAGCCAGAATTCAATATATAAAATCTCGTAAAATATGTCTGCAAATCAATCAATGAACCAAGGGTGCGATCAGAAATAATTGTTCGGAGCGCGCAGTCAATTTCCCTGCACGCAACTAACGTAGGCTGCGCCTGTTTCGTCAGCCGCACGAAGTCGGTGCGGTCTAGGCAAATGGCATGCAGCACAACTCAATGCGTGCTCCGAACAACGATCCCCGATCGCACCCCAATCGTGACACAGTAAATACTCGCTTGAAGCTTCACACAAAGTATTTATTTATTTGGCTGAAAGTACTGCAGCAGTGTAGCCTGCTTCTTATTGGCAGCTGCATGTTTAAACACGGGAGTCCTCAACATAGTCTAAAAGATCCACAAGCGATAGGCTGGTGGTGTAGAAGGGCCAAAGCAGCTACAGCCTCAGTTAAGTCAGGAGCAGGGCAACATCAGCGCTTGTGGGATCAACCTCGGCAGCGTCTTCATTTAGCTGCTACTGCTGCGATCTCCACGTCAGTCAGTCGAAGCATTTTGAAACACAGTAACGAAGTATTAAGGGGCGCCTGCCAAGGCATTTATGAGTGAGCCTAGTGAGCGCGCATTGTCACATGTCTTTGTGGATGCAAACCGCCAGTTCTCACGAGGCGCGGCAGGTGCAGAGCGCGGCACTGAGGAGTAGTCAGTGTGCAAATGCAATGCGTCGTTAATGTCGAACTAGCCAAGCCGCCTTGTGTGTACGCCGCTTCATTTAAATGGCACCCTCGGCGCGATCAAGCAGTCGGGAATGCCCGTCGCGCCATCGCTATCTTTGAGGGTGTTGCGGGAAAGCTCACCACCTGTCAACAGGGCGCACGTGGTTTAAGGTGGCAGAGCTCGATATATCCATCCAACCTTGTTTGGAATAAAAGAATAAAAAATGCATGTGATTTTGCAGGTGATATAGAAAGTGTTCGATGTGCGCAATAATTTGGTATATCCATGTTCGATATATCGAGGTTTGACTGTTTAGCAGTGACGACGTGGTCTTCAATATTTGACCGCATGCCACTCAATTGCAGAGGGCATGGAAGGCCATCAACAAGTTGAGCCGGCTTGGCAGCCATGGCTTGTCGACTTCCACTAATGCCTTGGTGCTATTGGCAGCACCCTATAATGTCATGGGAGAGTGAAACGTGGCAGCTGGAGCCACGAAAATTCTAGTTGAGGGTAACGCTAACTCTGCTTTCGTTTTGAAATTTCTCTGACTGATCATTGGGTTTGCGTTTGTTGATTATCATACTTCCCTTCGCTCTTTGTTCTTTGAGATGCTGCGAATAGATCTAGAGAAAATATGGTGGCCTGAAAAACGTGTTGCTGGGCCCCTTTCATCCTTTCAATGTCGTGTTTTTTCGGAGGTGATGTGCCCCAGTGTCTTTCTTTATTCTCCCTCCCCCCTTTCCCGGGTATTATAAAATGAACACAAAATATGCAGAAGGGCAAAAAATGATGCGGATAATTGCAAGTGGGCACTCTTAGTATGGTGCTCACATTCATATCTTTGTTTTATATCTCCTAACTAGTTTTCTTCTGACATGCACACTTTCGCAATAGTGCTGCCATGTCAGGGTTTAAAAAAAAAGGAAGAAACTATAAACATGCAACAGATGGCAGAAACATGCAAGAGTGGTGGCCTCGCCCTGTGGCTTAAATATTTTAACAGAGAATTGCTGCAGTAGCGGTGCACAAAGTCCAGGTGCTACCCCTCCCAACTGCTGAGCACGTGCTGTGCGGTGAAACCACGCGAACAATGGGGTACCTTCTGCAATGCACTGTCAAAACCACAGAATGTGTGAACCAAGAGAGATGAGAAAATATGCTATATACAACAGATGGTGGAAGTGTCTAGGAGCTTGCCAACTTCATTTACTGTGCACACCTGAGTGGAGAGAGTGAATATACGAGTACGTCAGTGACATGATGGGACAGAAATACTGAAACACACCGGCACCTCAGTGAGATTGAAAGGGTTCATAATCATTACCTTGGGAGCTCCTATCTGAATTCTCAGGAACAGAAAAACGTTTTCTTACCCCAGCATCCGCTGAACTGAGTTTGATGAGGTGTTTGTGCACTTAAAAGGGAACAAATTATCTTTGCATTTATGTCATTTTGTCTTTAATCCACTATATCCAATAATCTGTGACAGTCATCATAGAAATATATGGTGGTATATGGCAGCAGTCTATTCATGGCTTTGATGTAAAAAACTGGGTATTTCTTTATGTTGCCATTATCATTGGTGCAGTATACAGGTCTATGTGACAACTTGCATCTGTGGTTGCTGAAAGGCAGGGTTGAAAGCCATTTGTGGATGAAAGCATGGGCAACTTTCTTCTTGTGGCAGGTGGATGACCAAATAGCTTTGCTGATCAACTCCTGGTGTGAGCTGCTTCTGCTGAGTTGCTGCTACCGGTCAACTGGCACACCTAATGAGATCAGAGTGTCCATGGGCAAGTCGGTGACCCTAGGCCAGGCGCGGCACCTAGGCATGGGTCCTGTCATCGAGCGAATGCTGGGCCTCACGGACCTCCTGCGGCGCCTCCAGGTTGACCAGCGCGAGTTTGTCTGCCTCAAGGTCATCATCCTGCTAACCTCAGGTGACTTGTCTCACTTTTTGCACTTGTCAAAATGAAACTGACTGGTGAATGAAGGTATGATAGAGCTTGATTACAGTGTAACTGGTGTGTGAATGTAATGCTGGACACACACTGAAAGAAAGTATGAAATTTTAATGTATGCTACAACTAGAGCTGTGCAAATATTGAATAGTATGTTTCGAATCAAATATCCAATCAAGAAAAAAAAAAGTTGAATATCAAATATACGAAAATTCAACAGAAAGTTGATGGCTTTCAAATTTTGCGTAAGAAAACACACTACTGCATATGCAGCACTCGTGTAAGTCGACTCACATAAGAATTTTGCAAGCTATCAGTAGCCTAGGTACCTAGGAATCGAGATGTACAGCCTGGTCTACTCATATTAAAGGGACCACTAAATTATATGCCAGCAATGGTTACAGCTCAGCTAATATATGATGGTCTGGGTTTTGTTTCCCTTTTTTTTTTACCTGTGGAATGTCTGTTGAATAGAATCGAGTGCTTCTTTTTCCTTTGAAACTGAAGAAATGGTCCAGTTATGTCGTCCTGAAAACAAGTCAGATTTTTAGTTTGGTAGTTGACCATACTGGATATCATGGCGATCTTCTCTTGCTGAGAAAGTGTTGCTTTCCAGTTTTCTCCAGTAAACTGACTGATTTTCCCATCTTTACAGTGTATGTATACATTAAAAGGTAGAAATTGCTCCACGAAGCTACAAAAGAAACTCGTATGGGTTTCTCGGAAAGAAAGCCTCGCAGTTGAAGAAAAATTTGTCCTGGTCCGGGATTTTTCTTCAACTGTGAGGCTGTCTTTCTTAGAAACCCGTATGGGTTTTTTTGTTGCTTCGTGCTGCAATTTGGGTGAACGCCAATTTCTCCCTTTCATGTACGTTTCTCCACCTTGCGGGCTTCCTTACGCAGAACTGATTTGCTACGTATACATTACATGACATTAAGGTTGCAAACTGTGCAGTGCATAAGCAAACATTGCATAGCAGTCCACGTTGTATCAGATCATAATAGGGACAATTGGAAGTTAATTGACCATTGCATGAAAGCTTTGCCTCCTGTCGATTCAAACAAGTGCGTTGGATCTGCATCATATGTTTTGCCGATACTGCTGGCTATCTTGGCCATTACTGGGCGGCCACATTTTGTACATTTCAACACAGAGTTGAATAAATGACTGTGGTGCAATATATCAAAATATGCTTACATCACTGCAAGTGTACACAATCAGATTGTGATACGAACACATGCACTTAATATATTATTAAGGGAAAATCAGACATCCACCCGTTCATAGCAATTGCTACAAAGGAAACCCATACGGGTTCCTTGAAAGAAAAGCCTCGCTGTTGAAGAAAAATTCATCCTAGTCCGGGACTCGAACCCGGGAGCACTGCATTTCCGGGGCAGCTGCTCTACCATCAGAGCTAATCAGGCAGCTAGCAGATAGCAGGGCCAAGTCGAATTTGTCAACAACTCGAAGCAAAGGCAAGAGTTTGACGTAATAGGTATGCAGAAACCCGCAAGGGGGAGAGTAGTAAATTATTGAGGGAAAAGCAGACATCCATCTCTTCATAGCAATTGCTACAAAGGCTGCCCCGTAAAGGCGGTGGTCCCGGATATGAGTCCCGGACCAGGACGAATTTTTTATTGAACTGTGAGGCTTTTCTTACAAGGAACCCGTACGGGTTTCCTTTTTAGCAATTGCTATGAACAGGTGGATGTGTGATCTTCCCTTAATAATTTACTACTCTCCACCTTGCAGGTTTCTGCATAACTATTACGTCAAACTCATGCACATAATAAGGTGCACACAATTGCTAAATACCGTATTTACTCGCATAATGATCGCACTTTTTTGTCCGAAAAAATTGACACAAAATTAGGAGTGCGATCATTACGCGAGTTAAGTTTCCCGCGAAAAGAAAAAAAAATTTTTCGTCCCACTTTTGCTGCGGGACAACAAAACAAAAAAGGCGGCCGGCAGAGCAAGCCGAATGCGATTTCTTTTTCTTCTCGTGAGTACATTATGTGCATTGAAACAGTTTCTTCCGTATGAGTAATGAATAATATCGTTAATATCGGCAAATTTGCGGCAATAACGTAGCCATGTCCACTTGAGGGTACAGAAACAGATGGGCGCACTTAGCTGCCAGTGACATAGAAACACATGGCCGGCATGCTGCGGAAACTGCGGCATCTGTCTTCACTACTATCCTAATACGGCACATTTCCGCTAAGGGTGGGTGAATATCTTAGCTGTGTTACAAGCGTCTGCATATGAATAGGGTACACTTTTAACGTATCAGTGTAAACATGGCTACTATCGTTGCCGCTCGCAATTTATTGCGTGATCACGAGTGCAGATGAGAAGAATCGAAAGGCGCCTTTTTTGTTGTTGTTGACCACAGCCATTATAAAGCCTACAAGTTATAAAGGCAAGTTTGGCTGCAGCTTTTTTTTAGTCGTGGAAGTGCGGAAAGTGATGAAATGAGGCATCTTTTTAAGAATGTTTGATGCTTGCAGACCGCTTGGTTTGTCTTGAAGAGTCGTTCGCGTAGCATTCGGCAGATGGTAAGCGCGATCAATTTTAGCTAGACTTGGCACACGACATATTACTGCGGCAAGTTCGGGGCACGATCATTAGACGGGAAATTTTAAAAAATTGAATTTTGACGACAAAATTCAGGGGTGCGATCATTATGCAAGTGCGATTATTATGCGAATAAATACGGTACATGTACAGATGGAATCGAACTTAGGCCGAGTTGGTTGCCATCTTTTACAAAAGAAAGCACACGCCTACACTGCAATGAAACCACAGATGGTCATGCCGCTTGCCGGGTCCATGGGCTATTGAAGAAACATGCACGGAACCTAGCGGTTAACGTGAGGTAGCAGCTACGAATGCTGGCACAGACATCAGCCAGCCACTCAAACCCTCTAGACAAGTGTGTTTAGCCTGTACTTGTATTTTACGCACACTTTTATTGTCTCTACAAAATTGGGGAGACAATAATATGGTCTCCCCAAAATTTCACTATGCTTGGATGCTGAAACTTGCAAAGGTCCACTGTTTTATTTCATTGTTGTTCATGAAGAAAGCACATATAAATGCACTTCCTCTCTGAACAATATGTACTAGACTTTAGACATTCAACCAGCTTTTCAACAGCAAGGAAAGGAGTAGTCTCCCTTGTTTTGAGCATTGGGTCAGTGCAGGACCTTTAAGTAGGCAAAATATTTTGCTAATACAATCCATTCTGGAGTACGAGATTACATTGTACCTTATTAAGGCTTTTCTTGCACTTTCTTATTTTGGTCGATTAATCTAGTTTGAAACAGCTCCTATTAGCATGCTGATCTAATACAGGTTAAGTACATGACTAGCTCAACAGATTGGGATGCTTGCTTTAATTTCCAGTGAAGGACCCATAACACATGCTCCACTTGCACAGGTTTTTGGTAATCTGGAGGGTAATCTGGGGTTTTCATCCCCACTTTAAGATAATGTGCTGAAGCAGCTCTCGCTGTAAGGGAGGGGTGGAAGGGGGGCGGGGCATACAAAGCACAAGAGGTGGGAAGTACTGTCATTTTCTAATAACAGATTTACTGTGTATGTGATAAAAGATGATGCAAGTACCTTATAACGCCATATAAGGGCCACACTTTTTAAACCTTGAGGAGGTGTGGCTTTTACATGGGACCGAGCCATATGGTCTAATTTGAAATCGAGTATGAGATCTGCTTTAAATCCTCTTTGATCTTCCACTACCACAAATGCGAACCCTGTTCTTTTGATAATGAATTTATTTATTCATGCATGCATGGCACGCACTTGGCTACTCAACTTCGCTATCGCTGCCACTGCTGCTTATGCTCGGTTCGCCAGCACATTCGTGGATTAAGTCATATTGCGTGCCATGAAGACGCCAGTGTTGCACACCGGTGAACTCTTCCTCTTCATTGTAGACTCCCGGCAGCTGGCAGAGAAGCCAAAAGAGCTGGCTGAGAAAACTAACTGCACAAAGAAAATATGGTTCCAATGACTTGCGCGCTACCACTGAGGAACTCGAAGGAGCTGGAGTACCTCAGAGTTCAAAGCACAGCTCTCACCATATAGTATAGCGGCATGGTAAAGTACACTACATGCAAAAATTCGCTGATGTGCATGCAGTATCAGTGCATAAATAAGATTGCTTCTTGGTTGGATTTTTTTTTTTTGTCCCCTGTTAAATTCAAAGGAATCCTTAAAGAAGGAAACAATGGCCAAAGGCTGGGCTCGCAGCACCCAACTATTCATGCCATGTGCCATGGTTGTGGTGTAGCTTGCAACCACTGTACCAGACAGACATACACATGTCAGTAGTTTGTGATACCAGTGACCCCACCACCAATTTCTTTCAATTAGGAGGCCTGCTTCAAGCCCCAAGTATCACTGCATTTAGTGCACGTTTTGAACTGGTTGTACTAAAAGGTGATGTGATTAATGATTTATTGCACGCTTGAGAAATCGAAGCCTCGTACCATGATTACAGAATTGAAAGCCAAGTAATAAAGCAAGAAAAAAAAAAGACAAATTTTAAGCCACAACCTATTGAAAGTCTTTTTGCCTGTAAACCTTGGCTTTGAATGGTTGCCTGCTGTAGCAGTGATTGTATCCTTGCAGATGCCAGTGGCTTGAAAGAGCCCGAAAAAGTTCGCGCTTGCAAGAAACAAGTGCTGGAGGCCCTGCAGGCGTACACCATATCTCACTACCCATCACAGCCATCCAAATTTGGTGAGCTGCTACTCTGTGTGCCCGAGCTCGAGCGTGCCTGCCAGGTGAGCAAAGAGTCTCTGGCAGCATCGCGGCGCATTGCCTCTTCTGGGGGTGCGTCATCTTCGTCTGCACCTATGGCTGACCCGCAGGCCCCTAGCTTCAACCTTCTCTTTGAACTCTTGCGGGGTGACCACTGAGTGCCACAGCCCACTGGGTGCTCTTCTTTGTGCACCTGTACATAGTGCCCTTTGGTGGATGTGCAGAGACCAAGGAAAGTTAGAGCATGGGACAGGCGGACGGTGTTTTTTACTCCCCCCATGTGATGTGTTGTGCTCTTCTTCCGCGAATATAGGACATTTCCATGGCAGGTGAGGTGATATCTGCCTTCTAGATTTCTTTCATCATTTGATTGTACTGCTGCGAAAGTGGTGTGCCGTGTCCCCGCCTTGCTGCATTTTACTATTTCTTGCTTGTTTTCTCTGACGCTGTCCTGCTATTCTTTGTGCTGGTCGTCTTTCCTAGTCTTCCCCCACTGCTGTGCCCTTCTTTGCTAGCCATTAGCTGCAAATGAAGCCTTGGGAAGCGAGGTGTTTTTAATCTTCCTCTGTGAAGGCTTATCCACTTGGTTTAATCATCAGTTCTCCCATTCGTCCTGTCATCACCGTTCCGTTTTTGCTTATTCTCTGTCACTTCAAAAGGAAGAGATTCTAGGCAAAAACTACTACACGTTGCAACATTACTATACTAGAGAGCCCACATATATATATATATTTTTTTTTTTCTTAGCTTGTTCTTACTTAATTACTTTTTCAGCAGGCTGTTGCACCTTTTTATTTTTTTTATTTTTTAGTTAAAAAGAGCATCCATTTATCTCGCGCGTTGGCTCACAATCGATAGATCTTGGCTTTTATCATTTGAAGTCGAGCTAAATTTCAAAAGTGTGTACCCGGTGGCCACAGTGGACTCGCTTCTATTTACAAATTGTGTTGTTGTGCCTTGTTTACTTTAATGCAGTGTCCCAGATTACCGCTGAATGGCAATGGCAGCTTTCCTTCCTTCCTTTTTAAAGCAAATAGATTGTGCCAGTGAGAGGCAGCGTCGATTCTTTGATCGTTGTAATGCAACAGTTGTTGTTTTCTCAGGATCACTTTAACACTCATACAGATATTCTTTTTTAGTTATTCAAAATCAAGAGGATGAGGACATCATTCCCCATTGTCATTTGATTTTAAGGTCCCAGTTTGCTGGAAGGTTCTCTAGCATTTCCTAGTTAACTGGCTGTGTTAATACAACAGATTTGCATTTTGAGCAGGCTTGAACAAGTGCTGGCCATATTGTCTTATAAAGATAGATTAAATATGTATATGCAAGGCAAACCACCAATAGCTCAGTTTTACACTGGGACCTCTCCTTGTGCATGGTACATTAGTAGTACAGTAGTACATTAGGTTGAATGGATTCTATTCTTACAGAGGCGTATACTTAGTGCATTGATTTTTTCATATGGTAGGAAAAGAACTACTATATATACATTCATGGTACTTCTTCTTCTCCTTTGCTTTAATCCTTGGGAGTGCACATCTCATTGGAAATAGCTGAACCCTTTTTGACATATCCTAGTATAACTCTAGTTTACTGGCACTCAGCAAAAGAAAGTTTTTATATGTTTTATTTCTGCTTACAATTTTATTAAGTTATATCGAATTCTTTTTGAATGGGCTGTCTTTTGCCACTGTCAAAATAGTGCTGCAGCATTGTTGCTTCTTCACTGATTTAGTTCTCATAATGCAAAGTGCATGGTGAACCAGGCTTTTATATCTTTGCCATTGCTTGCCATATAAAGAATAGTCGACTCAGACAGTGTTGCATTGTATGCACAGAAAAGTGAGAAAGGCACTTATGCAAGAGCTTCTGCTTGTGGGTGTCTCTACATGCTTGCATTTTTTTTTTTTTTCGTTATAGAAAATGCTCATGTATAGGATGCCGTACATCATCAGCTTGTGCCAAAACAAACCCTGCATTCATATCCCTGCTTGTCTTTTAAGGTTGCACTATTATTACTCATTTCCAACAAAACTTATCCTCTCTTGTCGATATTTCTTCAATAATTGCTCACGGCTGTTCTTGCTCTGTTCTGAACTTTGCGTGCTGCCATGATTGAGGCTTGCCACTCTTGTATGAAGGCATGTGCACGAGCTTGAGCATTGCTTACACGACCCATTGGCTAAGCAATATTTGCAGTAGGCAAAGAATGCTCCTGCACATTTGAATTGAATTCAAATGTACCTGCAGGATTCGCTTCTGCTGCTTTACTCATTTCTTTTACCACTTTCCTTCCTTCTTGTTTGCATTGCACAAGAAGCAAGGAGGCTTTTATGTGAATTTACACCCATGATTTGAAGGTAGCAGAAAGTGGGAGTTCTAGGCACAGCTGTTTCGGTCAGCTCTTTCGTCCACTTTCCCCATGCTTGAACAGTCTTTTAGGGCAAGATTTCCAGCTTGTCGTACTTCCAGTTGCATCATCGCTTTAAAACTGCGTCTGTTGTTTAATAGTACTCCTGCCTTTTCTGTCATGTTTATGCCTCAGTGTCCATTGGTCGTGTATGTGCTACATTTTCTAACCCTTTTGGCCTGAAACTTTGCTCCTTCAGTGTCCTCTGTGCCTGTAAAAGCGGTCTCGCACAGCCGCAAGCCAAAACTCCTGCTGTATTTATTGTACATAGAAATGTCTGTAGAGAGGAGTCAGAAGTTAGTCAAGTGCTGCTGCTACTTGACTCTTAGTGTTTAAAGGTTCTTTTTTTATGTTAGTTTTGACTGCATTTTTATTAAGCCTCGTGTTTAGCTGTACAGCAAAGGTGAGGAGGAGTGTAAATTTTTTTCTTTTCGAGAACAACACTCAATCTATGCAGACACTAAAACACAATTTCATTATCTGGCATCATCTATCATCCATGTTTTTAAGAGCTATTGTCTCTCACTCCCGTTTTCTTATTCCTTTCTTATGGTCCCACGTCACAGGAATCATCTAAACACTCATTACTGCATAATGTGCTGTCCTTGTGTTGTTGTCAGGGACCAAAGTGACTGTGAACCAGTTCTTTTGCAATTTCTAATGATACTTCTCGATGCCGCAAGCAACGTCCTTGTCCATGTGGGTTCAGAGTGTTTGTAGCTTAAAGAAAATGTGCCTCTGTCTTTTTTCTTGCCGAGTCTAAAGAAAACAGCACATTTACAGCAGTTCCAGACACTCGCTCCATTTTCTGCTGAGGAAGAGAGTATCATTCGAGGATTGTCTTCAACAAGAATATTTTGTGCAGGTTTTAAATAGTAAAATTTGGCACTTTAACTTGTTTCTTCTTGGCTGTTGTGAGGCATTCTTGATGATGCATGGTGTGGTTTCTCGCGCAGGTGCTTCTCTAGAGTGTAGTCTCATAGTGTTGCTCTCCAAAGAAGCATCTCTGTGTAGACCATTGCCATTTGATCTTAGCTTTTTACATTATTTTAGACATTGCTTTTGCAACTTTGAATACCAGAAAGGCACACACTGAACAGAATTTGTAGAAATGCATGTAATAGTTCAAATGTAGTGTAATCACACTGGCCACAAAAGAGCTGAGCTATCATGATGCAGAGCATAGAGAAGTCATAGTAAGACCTTATACATTATTCTGCCTTTGGTGCCTCTAGAGCAAGAGTGTTACCACTTTTACATTCCCATTATGTGTAGTTTCATTTAAAATGGAATTGTGCAGCTTTTACACAGGAAATATGGTTTTAGCCTTATGCCAAATGACATACGTAGAACTCCCAATAATGTTGGAACACAGCCACTGCATTGATATATTTACGTGGTGACCCCCTTTATTTCTGTGCTTTGGGAGAAGGGCACAACATTTAACCTGTGAAAAAAAAAAAAGGAAAGTATGCATTATTCACAGTGCCTCTCAGCCAAAACTTTGTAAATGATTCTGCTGTGAGTCACATTTGTCAGACTTTAGCTTACAGTGCAGTCACTCTTGTAATTTGAAATGTTGCGTGTTTACAAGGAAGACTATTTTGTGCGTGTGCTTGTACTTTAGTGCTTTGTTAAAACAAAACCTTACCGGTGAACTGTGCCAGTGGTGATATAGCTTCCAAGAAGTCCTCTTGAGTGAGTTGCTGACTGTGGATTGCCTCATGTGCTGCCAGACTAAATGCCGTCTTGGGGTGTAATTATTGTTTGTGCATGTTTGCTTGAATGTCATCTTGTGTTTCCATCACCATGTTTTCTACAAGGGCAGCTCGGCTTGTGATCTTTTCAATTGCAAATATGTGTTACATGTCAGTCTCACTGGTACTATACTGCCTTGATGACCTTGGTTGTGGAGTAGCTTGATCAAACATTTTTCTTACAGTGTCTCTCAGCTGTTCTGTGTGTATTTCCTAAAGTGGGATTGACTTAAAAATGAAGAAAAAGCGGCCAGGAGCAATACTGCCCATTGGTTGAGCTGTCTCCTGTGTTTTGCTGTTTCTTAGGACGCAGCTTTTATAGAAGTCATGGTGTAAATTTGTGTTATTAAGGCAGTTTGCAGAAATTGTGTTTGTTACAAACAACAGAATGTGTTTAACTGCAAGCTGACAACTAAAAGTTAAGTATTTTGCACCTGTTTGCTTATCTGGGGCCTTGATTCACCGGCACCTGCCAACCAAATGTCAAGTGTGGTGCTTACGAAGTTATGCGTTGCACCTTTGCCACCTTGCCTTGACAGTTCTGCACAGAGACGTGAGGTGACTGCCGTAGTAGCAGTCCTACACACATTAAGTGCTCATGATAAGGTAGGTTACACTGCAAAAAAGAAAAGATGTAACGTTGCTGTTATTGCTTTTGTGCAAAATGAAATGTGGTGTTCCTTTTTAACTGCTTAACTGTACAAATTGCCTCTTATCTAAGTAAAACCTCATTAATACATACCCACTTAAAACACACTAATGCTTAAGATGTGCAACAAATTCTGGATCCACTCTCCTCCATAGAGCCTAGCATGTAGGCTGATCACTTAATCCATAGTAGCTTGTCATATGCCTACAATCACTTTTTGTCACATAGAGGCTAATTTCACTGCCTAGATTCACGTGGCTGACGCCATGCTATGCCACGCAGTATTTTTCTCCTTTTTGAAAAGTGCAGAGACCAGTCTTCCAATGGTTCTGGCTTTAGCAAGGTGATGCATATACAGATAAGCATTGGAAATGCTCGGAGGCATGGTGGCAGCCTCACCAAAATATATCCACAGACGAGTGCACATTTATGATCTATCGTGATAAAAATCTTCACTTATCTGCTTGGCAGCGCATGTGGCATAGTGTATAGTGCCATTGGAAGTGTACTGCATGCTTGTAATAGATGATAACACAAACGCACTGCTGTTCTCTGCCTTGTTGGCATGACAGAGTACATGCCAAACTCTTGCACTGTGTGCTGATCCAGGAATGATGCGGGCCAGAAGACAGTTCACTGCACAGATACTCACATGAAACACAGCTGCAGTGTTCTGGCAAACACATGCGTGCAGCACTCTTCCTGGCAGGATGGCTTGCACTTTGTAGGCAATGCACTGCACACAAATTGCACAGGATGATTGGCACAACTAGGCATTGGGTACCATGCTTCAAAGAAACTGCACCAGTTCACACTGGATAGAATGTTGTACAAACACGTGCGTGCATACATTGGGGAAAGCTCAACAAGCCGATACACCGTCCACTCTGCCTCTTTGCTTCCTACTGTAGTTTCAGTGCTACTTCATATTGCATGTCCTCTACCATGCCATTGTGCAAAATAGCCAGAATTCCTTTGCACCAGTTTGGAAAAAAAGAAAAGGTGGCTAGATAGAAACTTCATAGTGTGTATTTTGGGCAACATATACTGTTGTCACATTTCTTTCTTTGTTGGCAGCAGCACATGTAAAGAGGCGCAAATTTACACTTGCTGTTTAGTGCATACTACGATTTAATGCGTAGTTGTTCCACATTCTTGCTAGGTACGTATTAATGAGGTTCTACTGGCAGGACACAAATCTGGACATTGAAATGATAAGGTCACTACACTAACAGCTCTAATTAAACATATTTTGGGCACCTATAAAGACACCTTATATAATTCATTCTGCTATTACTATTATTAGTAATAGTGGTAGTAGTGATTAATGCTTGCTACTACATCCTACACACTTCATAATCTTATGATAAAGCGTTGGAAGGCCTCATGAGGTCGTGCTCTTATTGAATTAGGAGCGTTCTGTGTTATTAAACGTGTTTACTAATTTGTCTTGCATAAGAATACAGGCAGCCATGTCTGCTCTGCAGTTTCACTTTCGGCTCTGTGCAAAGTTACTGGAGAAGGCTTGGTGCAGGTGCAAGACAATGCCTTATTTGCCACAATGTGGAGCTTTGAAGAAACCATACTGGCCTAAGTAACAGTATTACAATTGTGGTAGCCAAACTTGTTTGGCCCCATTGCAATCGAGCATAGGTAGGTGGAACACAACTACAGGAAAGTGCAACATATTTTTTTTAAATGTGCATGAAATGAGACCAGTGACAAAATAGCAATGACCCGGTGGAATTTTTGCTTTTTCTGAATATCTTTTATTGCTCTTACTGCTTCTAAGCCTTTCAAGGGTGCATCATATATAGTCTTAAAAGCCCTGATTTGCAAAGAGACTTGTTACTGTGATGCAGGGAATGCAAATTGTGAATTGGTCTGAAGAACCAATTATTCTTTTGTTTTTAGGCATCTTTTGCTAAAATTGTTTTTGTTGATTTTTTGTTTGTTTAGATTTCTTTTTAATAAGTAGAGCTGCTGCCTTCAATGTCAGTGAGCCTTTGCTTTCATGATAACAAATGTTATTGGATTTTATGTAAAGGCATTGGCTATAAGGCACTGGCTGAACACAAACATTTATTAGATTGAGCAGCCATCACATTCATATTCGAGCAGATGCCACAGTGACATGCTACAGTACGGTGCTAGGGAATCGTGTGAAACGTGGTGCCACGTATGTGTTATTATTCCTCTCCCTCCCCAGTCTTTTTCATTGTTTTTTTATCTATGTAAGTGCTGCGTGTTCATTCCGAAGATGTTTAATGAAGTGCGCGGTTGACCCATTTATTGTGATATGCCCTTAGGTTATATTATTTCTTTGTTCAATGGGGTGTAATTGCTGGCTGTTTACTTTTCTAACTTATTGCCTCTCTATATGTCTGATGTTAAATTTGTGCAGAGTCTTTTTCTGGCCCAGTGTGCATCTAGAAAGAAACGAACACAATCCCATTGTTGTCACTTGGAACTGTGAATCTCAGTGGCTGTTACTTTTTTTAATAACTCTTATTATTGTCACCTTCTTTGCATAAGAAGCACATGTGCTGACACTTTTGAAGTGTAAAGTGTAAGCTGTTTGAATAATGCAAGAAAAATGCACTGGCATTGATATGCTCTAATGAGGATATGCAGAAAGTCGCACCATTTTTTCTAACTTTCTACTATGGCAGCAGTATTTCAACAATGCCCATTACTGGCTACACAGTTATTCTCTCCCCCCCTCTCCCTCAGAACTTCATTGGACATGTGCAAGTTTGCATATTGTGCATGTGTAGAAAGCAGATCTTGATACGGGAGCACGGTTTCATCAAGGTCCTAATAGGAGTAATGCGATGGCCTTTGTGCTGGTGCACTAAATATTTTTAGATGCCAATGAATTCCTATTTAGCTATGCACTTTTGTACCCAATGTAACCTTGTCTTCTTTGGGACATTTTACAGGTGCAGTTGCCGAGTTTTGCTTGGCGCAGTATATCCGATAAAAAGAAAAGATTTTGAAAATTGCTGCATTCAAAATGGAGCATTTCCAATATATTTTTGTGTGCACTTTCAGGGTGCCCTGGAACGATGCGTACAGACAGTGCATTTCATTTTGATGAGGCACCTTTTTGCATATCCTCTGTCCTTCATCTGCCTCTTCTTTTTTGCCAAGTTTGCAAATCTTTGTGTGTGGTTGTGGTGCACTATGCAGCTTATTCCCCCATTCTTCCTTCTGTGCACAAGTGCATGTAAATGAGGAGTGCGTATCAGAAATCAAAAATCTTCTCGAACACATCTCTGTATCCCGTCCTGCCATTCTTGACCAGCTCTGTTGTTTTCTTCATATCATTGAAACATCCCTTCGTCTTTTTAATCTGTATATATGAATGACACACTGCTGAACCTGTGTTTTTATGACCATGGTAACAGCGTGGGGAGAGAGAGAGAGGGAAAAAAATGAAGCAAAAGAATTTAGAAACTGTGTGCCTTTGGCACACTTATTTTCTGGACTTTTTTATAGTTTGTATACTGTGGGGCCTAACCCAATTCAATAAAGATTTGCTTTGCAGAGGCTTGTTTCCTTTCTTTTTCCAGCGCACCAGGGCTGCTGTTCACATAATTAAGCACTGTCTGCTAGCCTCTCTCACTGCTTTCAAGTGGCAGCTTTTCATGTGTGGTGAAATGGTGATGTCAGAATTATATGAATGCAGTGTGCCATCAAAGCTTACAGGCAAAAACTGATGGCTTAAATTGCAGGCATGCTGTTGCAGTTATGACAATGAACGGAAAATAGGAGTTTCCTAAAAGAAATCATACTCTTAGGTAACTGCATGATGTGACATGGCAGTGGTACATGGCACTTGACTGGTCATACAGTCACACTGTTGAAACTTGCATTGAGGAGGATCACCAACTTGTAGTGCCATGAAGCACAATGAAAATGTCATGCCAACAAAGCTCTTGTAAAGTCTAAGCTCTAGTGAAGTCTGGGCAGATTTAAGGGGCCCCTCACCATGTCTCGCCATTTGGAACTGACAAGTGTAGTGCATACAATGCATGCTAACGATCATGCTTGTGAAGTATTACACGACTGCATACTGTGAAAAGAGCTGAAATCTCAAACCAAATGCCCTGTGCCCTTCTCCTCGCGGGTGCCGCACTCCAGTTAGGAGAGTCGACGGAAATTGCGCAAGCACACCTACATAGTGAGCCGTGCTGCGACTTTACTCACGGTGGCACGTGACTGAAAATTATTCAAAGCAACAGCAATTATTTCGAGTAACGCTTGCCCGGTTTCGTCTGCTCTCGTGAACGTCAAGCAGCTTTCAGACACTAGCTATTCATCATGTGGGCAAAAAAATGAAAAAAAAATCTTGGGAAAGCCCTCTACAGAGATGGGAAGTGGTAAGGGCGGCCCGAAAGCCCGTCTCATGATCATAAGCCGGCAAATCTATCTGCGGCATGTACACTTAACGATATTCTTGCGCCTTATTCAAGGCAACTTATTTAGCTGCATGCAACCAGCAACACCAGTGTGCCCATGTGAAAGTGCAAAGTGAACATTACATTTCAACTCGATCAAGACAGGCTGCCGCATTCAACTTCCATGAGGAGCGGAAGACGGAACAAAGAACTCTATGCAATACTGTGGAGTGGCACTGCACATGAACCAGACATTGTTGCTTCAACAGATGAATTAAGGTTTAGAGAAATAATAAAACCTTCAAAACGAATGTCTTCGTGTCTTTGTTTTGCTTCGCACCGTAGCAAGATAGATGGTTGCAGCTCGAAGCGGTGTTTATCGACGAATATGTCCCGTAGTTACAAATGAAGGAAAAAGGGTTTATTTTACACTATTTACACTGGCTCCAGATACGGAAGCCCGCTCCATGCAGGAACATATTAAAACATCTTAGTTCACATCAGGACATGTCAGCCCCACTTCACTACACCAAAGGTCTCAGCTTTTAATGCCGTTGTCTTCCCTATGTGACTAGAGTAGGGAATCCCGACCATGATATCGCACCGCTCCGCCGAACTCTGCCTCCGATGTTGCACCTTCACCCCCGTATATTTAGCAACCTGGGAATGTGAGGTCTAAGCCGTTCCCACGATAGCGCGTTCAAAATTGGCGCTATTCATCAATTAGTTCAGGTTGTCAGGTCCAGTTAGAGGGGTGCTTTGTTGATCTGTCGACTGTCGGTGTCAATCAATGCTGCATTGACTTCTGGATGGGCATTGAAGTGGGGGGGGGGGGGGGGTGTTCCCTCATGGTAAACGTCTAATTAATTCCCTTGACTGTGTTGAGACGTAACAGACCCTTCCATCGCCAGGAGATTCCACCTGAGGGCGACCAGCTGTCGGGTTGCCCGAAGCGTCGAGGCTCCCTTCCAAAGTGACGGCTGAGGACCCACTGCAGTGTCATTTCAGAGTTCTTCCCAAGGATACACAAGCGACATGCCTACTGGACCGCTGTGATCCCCACATCGCTTTACTAAGTTCTCCCCCTCTCTCTGTCTCTCTCTATCTTTTTTTTTCTGTCACGGTCATTTCTTGGCAAGACAAATTTTTTGCCTATCTCAATAATGTTGATAGCGATACGTACAGAACACATTTTTTTCATCGCCTTGGTTTAATTGGTTGAAATCCCCTGCTCAGACCGTCTGTATAGTTATTCTGGCTCCCTTTTGTATACTTGACCTCGAAGTTGTGTTCCTGCAAAATGAGACTCCATCTTGGCAGTCTCCTGTTTTTTCGTGACATTTGCTTCAGCCATGCGAGAGGGTAATGGTTGCTCTCGACCATGAATTTCGTACCTTGAATATAGCATCCTAGTTTTCGAAAGGTCAATACTATGCACAAATACTTTTTCTCTGAGGTGCTAAACGCCTCTTCTCGCAGTGTCAGTTTTCGACTGAGGAGTAGCACAGGATGTTTTTCACCGCGTTCCTTAAGTTGGGAAAGGACGACACCTAGACCACAATTTCTGGCGTCGCACTAGAGAATGAATTCTCTGCGAAAGTCTGGCGAGACAAACACAGGTCATGACAACAAAGCGTCCTTCTCAAAACAATCCACATATTCCGAATAAGGCTCTGCAAATCTTCAACTTTCGTGCAATTCACACGCTAACATTTTTCTTCTCTTGTCCACAAAGGACCTGCACTAAAGCACCAAAGAAATAACCCAAAAATGTTGCGTAAAATAGGCGCTCAAGATTCCACCTCATTTTTAAATACTACCATGCACGCTCTAAGCGATACTCAACACGCTGTCATCATATGCATACACATGTGGTACACTCACCAACGCTTCGCTTCTCTGTGTGTGGGCAAGACACGCCTTAAAGAAACGGTACAAACACTTTATAAAGTTGTGCAGTTAAACAACGGATCCGCCAAATAACGCGTTTTACCATCGAAGGAAAAAAATCTCGCGACCACTTCCGAAAAATGAACTGATACTCAAACGCACCTATACAGGCTTCTAACAAATAACCTAGACTAGATGTTGCAAGCATATCTCAAACAAACAAAAAAAGCAATGCCTATTTGCTTAAAAAGAAATAAAAGCATATCGAGAGGACAAAGTTTCGAAAATTTATGCGTGCGAAAACCATATCTCAAAATAGTGATGAGCTTCTAAAATAAACAATCTAAACAAAGCTCAAAACTTGCTCATTGCAATGATGTTTCGATCTCAAAACCTAACACTAAAAGGCAGCTCAATAAAAAAAAAATATTTGAAAGCCTTTTTAGTAGCAATAGTAAGCTGTAAAATTGAAATACTGCCAAATTTTAACCATATTTTGCAAATATGAATATGTAGCCAAGGCATACGAGGTGTCCCAGCTAACTTTAGCCAGTGTTTTCCCGAGTGTGAAAGAATACCGCGAATTAAGCTGCGAATGCACGCGTAGTGCCTTGAGTGGCCAGTCACGCGGCAATTTTGCGTGCATTTGCGGGCTTCTTTCACCCTCAGAAAAACTTTTACGCAGCACGTAGTGAGCAATAGAAAGCTGCATCGAGAGCTGTTCATGTTGCTCTACAATTTTCTCATTGACACTTTTCATCTAATTATAACATTTGAGAAGTTGATTAATTATGACTAGTTATCTAATTGGGCGGAATGAAAAAAAAATCTGAATATCTCCAAGCGACAGAAAACATTACCTTGGTTCTGTCCAGTTACGTGGCATTCACATATTTTTAACTATGGCTAAAGTTAGCCGGGAATCCTGTATAGTTTCAGATTTTCACTTTTATTGCGATAGAAATTGTATGGACTCTCCAGGCGCATTTTGGCAGTCGCCGTGATGTCCTGTATAAATTCCAAGGGCGATAACACCATCGCCGCGCATTATATGCTGTATGTGCGAGAGAAGCCGACGATCGCGGCTCAATCTGGCATGCGCGGAGGAAAGCGGGGACCAAACGTGCCGTCTTCCGTCGCGCGAAAGGCTGTGGGGGATGGGCCTGGGCCTTACCTGCGTTCACCTCTCCAGCCTAGACGCGGGCGCGCGTCCATTCCCACGCCAATTTACTCCGCTCAGATGGAGACCGACGACACGCGCTCCCCTAGCTGACACGATGGACGCCGACGCTTCGACTGGTGAGGCCGAGGACGACACTAACTGGTTTCTCGTGGCTCGGAAAAAGAAACGCTTAGCAGAAGCTACTGCTAACCTGCCGCCTCCTCCGACACCCGAAGCACCGCGCAAGACGAACGCGCGACTCCCGCCACTGCCGGTCGACGACTACAAGGTTGTGTTCCGCCCGAGAGACGGCCTGAACCTCGGTGCGTGGCCTCATACTTCTGTTGTCCGAGTCATCGGCATAGCAGCAGGGCTGGACAACGCCGTGCTCAACGAGCTCATCATTCGCAAACGCACTGAGCAAAATCTTGCGGTCCTCAGCACACCGGACGAGAACCTCGCGGCACGGCTGCAGAAAGTTCGATTCATTTCCATGGGCGTCACTCAACACGCCGTCCAAGCGTACGTAACCGCCCCAGACAACTCCTGCTAGGGTGTAGTCTCAGGCCTTAAGCCCAACACCACTGCGACGACGCTGCTAGAAAACTTCCGCTGCTCAAAAGCCCCTGTCTTACACGCTCGCATGATGGGACCTACGAATACGGCCCTGATCACATTCTTCGGCACCCACGTACCCCGCTACGTCCGTATGTACGGAGCAGAACTCCGCTGTCACGTATACCGGTCGCGCCAACAGGTGTATAGCTTGTGCTTGTCGATGGGCCATCGGGCGGACGTCTGTCCCACGCCCAACAAACCCCGTTGCCCGGCGTGTGGCATCTCAAACCCACCGAAGGAACATGAGTGCACACCTAAATGTATTCACTGCAACGGCGCTCATCCCGCTACTGACCCTCGCTGTCCATCGCGTCAACTGCCGCAACACAACAAATCGCGCGTGCTTCGTGAAAAAAAAAAAACAAGGACGAGCGCCCCCGCCCGGATCAGCGCAAGGCCAGCCTGGGACGACGACTCAGCAGAGCGCTCAGCAAAATATGATCCAAGCGGCAACGACACCGGGGAGCTCGGCGGAGAACCCCTGGACTAGAGGACGCAGCCGCAGTCGCGGATCACGCGGGGATCGCCGCCAAACTGACCGGAGTCGCTCCAAGGGCCACTCCAAGGGCCGGACTCCCAGTACCAGCCGTTCGAGGGACCGCGGCCATAAAGGAGATGGATCTGCCAAGGAGCAAGCTGTAAGCTGGGCAGCGCAGTTCCCACCTCTATCTCCCTCTCCACATGTCCACACCCCTTCAGTCACACAACACGTTAAGCCTAAACCCACGCCGCAACCCATGATGACCGACAATGAGCCGCATCTTCATGACTCTGCACAAACCACTCGCACCAACTACTGTACACAACAGGCGCTGTACGAAATGGCCGTCTCTCTAAAGACAGAATTGGTTGCCATAATGCAGGCAGACATGCAAAAAATGAAGGAGCTCATTATGGGTGAAGTCGCAGCGCCACCACTTCAACAGCTAATACAACAGGCCATGCAACCTGCTGTCCAGCAGATAGTGGCCGATATTAAACAACAAATAGCGGCTGCAGTTGGCCAACTTTCGATTCCTCCGCCTTCATCCGAACGCTCCCTGTCCCCTTCACGTGAAACACAAAGATCATATCCTTACCTTCGTCCTGCCCGATTACCGTCACCGGACCGAAAACCCTCCTCACTGGGCCCGGAACACTCACTTCCCGGCACCTCCCAGGCCGATGAGCCGCCACCCGGACAGTCCCCGGGTATAAAACGCAAACAAATAATACTTGATCATGGCCAGAAACCGTAAAGGGACACGCGCTACCCCCCCCCCCAACTCCTAAGCGTGTGGCAATGGAATTGCAGGGGCTACCGCCGGAAACGCGGATCCCTTACGCAATTCATCGCCACACAGCCCCATCCCCTCGATGTAATAGCGTTGCAGAAAGTGCATTGTACTCCTACACTTCCCGGCTACAACACATACACAGACACAATAAATAGCAACAGTGCACCACACATCACAGCCACATTAGTGTCCAAACATTTGACCGTTATCGAACACCCTCGAAACTTCACCCATACCGCATGTACTTCTCGAATTGATCCCGTAGGATCAATTCGGCATGCTCCCATAGCATGCCTGTTTGTGCTTAATATCTACAGCGCACCTAATGAGAGGAAGCATGAGTTCGGCCATCTTTTTGCACATCTATGCAAGGTGGCTAAACAGATGGTCATTGTAGGCGACTTCAATGCCCCGCACCCGGCCTGGGGTTACCAAACAGAAACACCGAAAGGACGCCGGCTTGCTCAAGTTCTTGCGTTACATCGCATGACTCTGCTGACAGAACCAGATCAACCAACACGATTAGGCAACAGCGTAAGCAAAGACACGTGCCCTGATCTCACCATGGTCAGAGGGGTAGGTCAACACTCTTGGCGCAATCTCGTGGAGAACTTGGGCAGCGACCATTACATTCTAGCTACTGAACTGCAGGTACAACCAACACGCACTCCTGAACGTACTGTTAAGCTAATCAATTGGGATAAATTTAGGCGTAATCGGTCCTCCCTAGCTCCTCAGGACACCCTGTCCCTTCAGGAGTGGATCAAACAACTTCAAACTGATCTAAAAAGTGCAACTCAACACATCACTGCGACAACAGAGACACCCGATGTGGATCTCCATTTGCTCCATCTCTGGGAGGCCCGTAGAGGCCTGACCCGGCGGTGGCAGCGGCAAAAACATAATCGGAAACTTCGTCTGCGTATTGCCCGCTGTAGGGGTTGAAGGACGGACTTCGGGATGAAAACCAAACTTGGGAGGGTTTATTTTACATTATATACAGAGAGGTGAGAGACAAGTAACAGTCGTACAGTCATTGCGGGCCGGCAGCAACTCGGACGCTGCGGCCCGCGGCAATAAGTTCGAGAGAGGTGAATCAGGGAATCAGGGAAATGCTCTGGTCTCTCTGGAATGCTTCTTATAAACCCTTCGAGCACTGGAAGTCGCGTCATGTTTGACCAATGGGAGAGTCCGCTCAGATGACGCCATTTTCAGCCAATGGTTGGTGCCCGTATCGCGTTGTCACACCCGGCGGATCTCTGCGGTCTTGCCTCGCAGACTTGCAATGCACTTCTTCTAAGGTGGAGAAGGGGGGGGGCGCTCATGCTCCATTGTACGAGGGCCCACCTGCTCCCGGTGGTACGGCTCCGCAGTGGTGGCAAATGCCTTCTTCAAAGGCGAAGAGGGGTGACGATTGGGCTCTATTGTCCGAGGACCCCTTCTAATCCCGACGGCGTACGAACTTGTTTGCAAGTGTCCTGCCTCAGGAATGTGGCACCCCTGCTTCTGCATTCCTCAATTAGCTGTGCTGCGATTCGAAGTGGTTTGGGGAACTCGAAGTAGCCTCAGGAAACGGCGCCATATCTAACACCGCCTAAATACGGAGGCAGACGACTACGCGAACACCCCCACTAATAACAATTGGCATAGCCTTTGCGATCGCCTCAGCGGCACGCTAAGCACACCTCGGACCTGGTCGCTACTCCGCGCATTATTAAACGCTACGCAAACCAAAATACACTCTAGCAACAGAGTCCGCACCATCCTCCACAAATCGGGCCTCGATGACACTACTCTACTTCGCACTCTACAGCAACGCTACATTGCTGCAGGCACCCGCCCCACCTACAGAGACTACCCACACATAGACGCCGATATTACAGAAGCCGAGGTTAGGGCGGCCTTACAGGGTATTAGGCGCAAAACTACACCCGGGGCTGATGGGATTCAATACACACTCCTACGCAACCTAGATGATGGGACCATTAAAGACTTAACTGCATTCTACAATGACCACTGGAGGAATGGCACGCTTCCACGAGAATGGCGCCATGTGGACATCAGGCTAATTCCTAAGCAAGGCAAGCCACTATCCCTCCAGAATCTCCGACCTATATCCTTAACTTAATGTGTAGGTAAACTCTTCGAGCGCGTTGTACTTTCGCGGCTACTACCCTTTCTCGAAGAGAGCCAATTCTTTCCGGATACACTCTTCGGCTACCGCCCTAACCTCTCTACGCAAGACATTTTGCTGCAGCTTAAGGAGGACGTTGTGGATGGCCCCACTACGGCACAAACCAGAGCTATCCTGGCCCTGGACCTCAAAGGGGCTTTCGACAACGTCTCCCACGACCTGATTCTCGACAATCTGGCTTCTTCCCAATGCGGCACATGTACCTATAACTACGTCAGAGCTTTCCTGTCAGACCGCACAGCCACTATTGGCATAGGAGAGCTCCGGTCGGACGTCATCGCACTCACAGGTAGAGGAACACTACAGGGCTCGATCCTATCGCCCACCCTCTTCAACGTGGCTATGGCTAAGCTGCCACCTTACTAGACCAGATACCCACCATCCGGCACGCTCTCTATGCCGACGCCGTTACGATCTGGGCAACCCAGGGATCCGACGGGGCCATCCAGGATGCTCTCCAGGAAGCTGTACGTGTCGTGCAGAACTATGCAGCCACGGGAGGCCTTTCCTGTGCAGCCGAAAAGTCCGAATTGCTCCTCGTGCACAGGCGGCGCCGCAGAACCGACGAATCCCCTAATATCTCCCTGTTATTACACGGCAGCCCCATCCCTCAGGTAGCTAGACTCCGTATCTTGGGCCTGCACATTCAGTCGGATGGCAAAGCCTCGCACACTACGCACCTTTTGGGTCAGCAGATAGCACAAGTCACACATGATAAACCGCATTACTAATCGTAGAAGAGGCCTTCGCGAGAAAGACGTCCTCCACATAGTACAGGCTCTGATAATCAGCCGGCTCACATACCACCTCCCCTATCACAATCTCACCCTCACTCAAACTCAGAAGATGGACGCCCTTCTGCGGAAGGCAGTGAAAGCGGCTCTTGGGCTGCTTCCACATTGCTTCCACTAAACGGCTTCTTCAGCTTGGCATACACAACACCGTAGGCGAGCTTTTGGAGGCTCATCGCAATGGTCAGCTCCAACGACTCAGACGCAGCCGTTGGCTACCCTGTCCCTGAGACACCCACACACGTCCCACAATATCGCCTCGATCCTGCTCTACGCGCTAGCACACAAGTGGCTCCAATTCCCCGCAATATGCATCCCGAGCGACACGCCGGCCGTAGACGCGCCCGAACGTGGCCCGAACTCAGGCCCTGGCACGCATTTTTGGAGACCGCACCATAATTACACCGGTTTTGTACACTGACGCGGCCCGCTACCCAGAGAGGCGGGCCATGTGTTTAGCTGTAACTGACAATACAGACGCGCTTAGGGTGTGTGCCACAGTTCTAACAACGCACAGCTGCTCAGCAGAGGAAGGGGCAATAGCCCTGGCCATTGTCCATGCCTCGACCCTCTCGGCACAAGACACCCCCATCACCATAGTGACAGACCCGCAGGCTGCCTGCCGGGCCTTCGGGCAAGGACTCGTGACTGCCCACACACATCACCATGTCTGCAAAACTGCAACCCTTTAAAACTGGGTTCCCAATGTGGTACGTGCCACACTTATTTTCTTCAACGAACACAGCAGATCTACAGATATGTCTACGTGTATGTGAGTCATGCCGTTCCTTTAAATGCTTCCTTATTGTTCTTGTGATAGTGCACTGGATAACTGAAAGCAGCCGTTTATAATACAGAAGCATGCTTAGTTGAGCGGGCGTACAATCAGGAACGGCATTGCATTTAGGTATGAAATATAAGATAAGTATAACATGTTTTTCTCAGGAATCAGACTCGAGAATAATTTCTTTCACTTACACCTTTAGAAAAAAGGCAAAGGACGTAGCTATATCTTCTTTTTTTTTTTAATTGAGCATATTTTAGCGTTTTATGTCTGGCGATGTGCTTATGAGGCACCCTGTTTAGTTCTCACCACCTGGGGTTCTTTAACGTGGACCTAAACAGAAATACACGAGTGTTTTTCCCTTTCGTTCCCATCCAATTCCGCGACCTGGTTTGAACTCGTGAGCTCGAGTTTAGCAGCGTGCAACGCGATATGTCCACTATTAAGCTATCGCGCTGCCATTCTTTTTTCTTTTTTTGACAGCGAAACTTTTAAGGGCTACTTACCCCACTATCATGTCCGCATGTAGAAAGAAATTCCCGAAGATAGTACAATGACGGGCCGACCCGCGGTGGAGTTGCAGTTCACCATTTAGGGGCCCACATGGTCATCCTTCTTCACAGTGTGGAAAGCACTGAGTTTTGTTGTTGCCAAGCATGGACTGGACAAAACATTCCACACTGCTTACGGGCCAGATTAGCATGTATATTAGCTACCTAAAACTGTTTTCAGCGCCCGAGTGCTGACCGCAATAAAAGAAACCATGCCAATTACTCCGAGTTCTAATATGCCAGGAAGACGGAAACATGAATGTTGCACTGCAGATTTCTTTTCTTTTTCCATAAGAATACTTCCCGTAAATCTGAGTGCAGCTGAGGGCGCCGGATGAGGCCGATATGTTTTATTTGTTTGAAGCGGCAAGCAGGAAGCTTATATTACCCGCCGTGGTTGCTCAGTGGGCTACTGAGCACGAGGTCGCGGGATCGAATCCCGGCCACGGCGGCCGCAGTTCGATGGGGGCGAAATGCAAAAACACCCCCGTACTTAGATTTAGGTGTACGTTAAAGAACCCCAGGTGGTCGAAATTTCCGGAGTTCTCCACTACGACGTGCCTCATAATCAGAAAGTGGTTTTGGCACGTAAAACCCCATAATTTAATTTTTTTAGGAAGCTTATATGTTTTTTTATTGCGTTACGCAAGGCCTACTGATGAAAAACTATATTGGCAAAAATACACACGAGAGATACATACTGCTTGAAGAACAAGAAAAAATTACCGACGATTACGTTACTTCCTAATGCGAAATTTGAGCGCAGCAAATAACACCGCATTAAGTTGTGGAAGGTGCGCTGGCCTCGAGGGATATTTGTAACCGTTTGTTGTCGAAAAATGAGGAATGTCACCTTTCCGCACAGATTGCATGCATGAAGAACACAGTCTGAATTGACACAAGTCCGAGTTGGGAAACGCACACCGAAGATTCTCACGGCACGTATCCGGAAGCGGTTTCACGTCATTTTGGAACCAGAGCCGATCACACACTGAACACAAACTTCCAAACGGATTGTCTGTAAACTGTCGCCGGAAAGCATTTGTTGCACCCTGACTGTTTGCGAGCCTTTGTTTGCGTTTGGCCTCGGCCTCGGCCGCGCGAACGGTAGAGTCTTCTCTGCGACGGCGATGAGCTTCTGCTTCTGCTGGTTGCTCTCGACGGCGGCGATGAGCCTCCGCTTCGGCGGTGCGAACGGCAGGGTCTTCTCGGCGGCGGCGATGAGCTTCTGCTTCAGCCTCGCTTGCTGTTGGTTGCTCTCGACGGCGGCGATGAGCCTCCGCTTCGGCGGCGCGAACTGCAGGGTCTTCTCGGCGGCGGCGATGAGCTTCTGCTTCGGCGACGCGTACTCCTGGATCATCTCGACGGCGGCGACGGTAAGCTTCTGCTTCGGCGGCACGCACCTCTGGATTCTGACGGCGACGGCGCTGGGCCTCTGCTCTGGCAGCTCGTTTAGCAGCAGCAGCAGCAGCAGCAGACGGAGGACTTCCATCGGTCGTCTCGCTCATGGCTCAGAAAGAACTGGCAGATAATTTCGCAGTGGCGAACGGCAGCGGCAATTTCGGCTCGGGCGGTGCACATATACAGATCCGCCGCCACCGATCTGGCTCTTTGATTGCCACCGCACAGGGCGAACGGCAGCGGCAATTTCGGCTCGGGCGGTGCACATATACAGATCCGCCGCCACCGATCTGGCTCTCTGATTGCCACCGCACAGGGGTTGCATTGGAGGAGGGGCGAAGAAAGGAATTAAGTTCGAGCCGGCGCTTTGACAACCGGAGACTCGCAGGAAGAGGGGGGAGGGGGGCGGCGTGTACACCCAGCGGCAAACGATGGGGGCAGAAGCGCGCGCAGCAAGCGGACAACACGATAAAGGGAGGAGGGAAGAGATAGCAGCGACTGACTGATGCCGCTGACGCCGATAGTGAGTCAACCCCAGCTGCGGAGTTGGTTTCAGGGACAACGCCGCCGATGCCGACACAAACAATATGATACCCTCGCTTCCGCAGCGCTAAGAAACAGGTCTAGCCGTGGGAAGGTGGTCACGTATTCGTCGACGTGCCGGGGCCTACGTGAAATAACCGGCGCGTCGGCAACTGAAGAGCACCCTATCCGCCACACAAGAACAGGGGGGGGGACCCTTTCCTCCTCTTTCTGCACGGCGGCGACGGTGTTCTATGCAGTCACGTTATCTTGACTCTCTAGCGGCGTCAGCGGCATCCAGCGGTATCAGTCGGTCGCTGCTAGCGCTGGGGGGATGAAAGGGGGGCGGAGCTGGTTACGAGGCCGACGACAACGCCGACGACGACGCGAAACCCAGGAACGGACGCCAAAGAGCTGCGCTCTAAAATATTTGTTCTCCAAAGGAAACCGTAGTAGAATGAAAGCCGACACCGCGGCCGCAATGCACGCGCAGTCACCGAGCGGAATTAAAAATAAATAAAAGAAAATAAAGAAGAGAAGGAAAGGAAGATATTCCTAAGGCATAAATACATGTCATAACCACTTATAAACACCATTTGAGCGGTCTGATCGTAAACAGCAGCGCGCGAAGCAATACGAACGACACTGCCGAGCAGAATCGCGCTACCTTGACGCGGCCCACTTCACTTCGATCGCAGCGCCGCCACAGTATTTTTCATCGTGACGCACCTCACTGCAAAACATGCGCCGCCCCAGCCGCTCGGCCCACTAAACCGCATTCTTCTACACTCTAGTACTGGGAAGGGGAAAGCCCAATCAACATAATCGCCCTACCATATGGTAGGGCGATTATGTTGGTATTATGTTATTATGAACTATAATAGGTACGAGGTGGTTAGGGGCGTATGGAAAGGGGTTATGGTACCTGGCTTCACATTCGGAAATTCAGTACTGTGCATGAAATCGGAAGTTCAGGCATGCATGGAAACGAGACAGAAGTGTAGGCAGGTTGGCCTTAGGAGTACACGGGAACACCTCAAATGAGGGAGTGCAGGGGGACATGGGATGGACGTCATTTGAAGGTAGAGAGGCAATAAGTAAACTAAAATTTGAACAGAGACTCCCAACACTGGAGGAAAAAAGGTGGGCAGGAAAAGTGTGCAAATATCTGTACATGAAAAGTTTGAACACAAAGTGGACACCCAGAACGAGGAAGCTGAGGAATAGATACCCACAGCCGAGGGAGGGGGTCCAAAGTGGTTCTAGTGTGGGAAAGGAGGTGAAGGAGACAGAAAGAAAAATGTGGGAAGAAAGAATGCTCGGAAAGCCAGCGCTATCAATGTATAGGTCACAAAAACAGGAGATTAAGAGAGAGTCCTTATTTAATACCTCGCGGGGCAGCTCACTATTATTCGAAGCTAGGACGGGGGTTTTGAGAACGAAAACATACAGGGCTAAATTTGAAGACGTGGACCTTCGGTACACAGCCTGCGGAGCCGAAATGGAGACCACTGAACATATAGTGCTGAGATGCACAGACCTTCGCCCGACCCTGGCAGAGGGAACAGTGGCAGATATGGAAGGGGCATTAGGTTTTCCCGGGGAACGAGGGCAGATAGACGAGAAAAGAGTGGCAGTAACGAAGGGGAGGCTTGAGGATTGGTGGAGGAAGTCAAGGGATAGATAATGCCATAAATCGGGCAGATAATGTTTCGTCTACTGTTTTAAATAGTAATTTTGGGGGGAGGAGGGAAGTGAAACTAGGTTAAGAAAAAGAGGATATAAAGAAAGTAAAAAAAGAATAATAATAAAATAGGAGGGGAGCAAAAGGCTAGGTGGCGCCAGCCGCCGCCCGTTACAAAGGGTATAGCCGCCATTCATCCATCCATCCACCCATATGGCCCTACCGGCGCGCAGCATGACGCCAATGTCATAGAGAATGCCAATGTCGCTCTATGGTTGCAGCTGTCTGTAGTGCAGTTGGTGCAGTCGTACAGTGTACGTGTAGCGATAAAGTTCATTTTTTTCGCATATTACATTTGCTTTCTGTCAACGTAAATGGATCCTAGAACTAAGGAAATATGTGCAGTATTGAAAACCTACCCAGACTTTCCCAAGAAAGGTATCTTATTTTGGTGAGTGATATATTTTATCCAATGTGTTTTTTTTTCGTAGTAAATTGTGCAACGCAGCTAACCCTTGACTAATAGTGGACAGCTTACCCCGTTTGTTCTTATTTCGTTGGTGGTGAATGCCTTAACTTATTGCCCTGCAAAAAAGAGCTATTTTCCCTTGGTTTTAAGCGTGCATCATCGGCATGTGCGTATCAGGAGCAAAAGCGTATCAGTAAAAAAAGGTCAAACGTCTTGAGCTTTGGCCATTGTTTCAAGTGCGTTTCTAATGCACGCACCTGTTGCTCAAAAATCTTGTAAAGTATGCTGTAAAGCAAACAAGTACTCGTCTTCGAAAACTAGCAACGTGCCGACTGATCTCGCGCAGTAACTCATGCTTAACGCAAAAACTGTTCAAAAGTCTGTTCTTCGTCAAGGTCCCTAGCGGGAAGTTGAGAAAGCTCGTGCAAGAAAGTGTTCCTCCCTGGTAGTCGAGTGTCTTTAGAATGGGTGCAAAAATAGTGTTTTTGAGCGAATATGTTGCGTCGAGTACTGCGGATGGTCGCACCAGCTGAGAGTGTATTATCCGCGCGCCAAATTCTTTAAAACCGTACATGCCGACCCCCCCCCCCCCCCGAATTTTTCGAAAAGTTTACGAATTTGGGCTCGTTTACCTAGTCTACGAAAGTTGCCCCACGTTTACCTAGTCTACGAAAGTTGCCCCAAATTTTACGAAAATTTCTGTTCGTGAAAATTTTCGCTATTCTGCCTCCAAGAATATCCTCGGAAATTTCCAGATGATCAATAGACAACAGAGGGATATTTGCTCGTGCAGGTTTAGTCAGACAAGTTTCTATATCGGGTAAAATAGGCAACATCAAAGTCGCTGCTAAAGTCATTGTTACCCCAAAAGCAATGTGTTACTTGTCAGTTTAGTGCTGTTCAATATTTGTTGCCGATTGTTGCGGCCTCTGAAGGTAAATAAATGTGATAAAATGTGCATGTGACCTTGAAACATTGCTAATTTGTGTCTATTTTTGTTTTTCCTCATGTAGTGATGTAATGCCGATATTTCGAAAGCCAAATGTCTTTCGCAACATGGTGGACCTGTTCGCCGAGCGTGTACGCATTTCTGTACCCAATGTTCAAATCATTGCCGGCATCGAGGCACGAGGTTTTCTCGTAGGGCCTGCTTTGGCACTTGCCCTAAATGTGCCATTTGTGCCCATTCGGAAGGCTGGAAAGTTACCTGGCAATGTGAAGTCTCAGGCTTACTCTTTGGAGTATGGAGAGGTACCACACAACGTTATTAAGCTCTCACTCTCTATCTCTGATCTATGTTTCACATTGTTTGGGCTTCCAAAGCTAGCGCCTTGAAACATAAACACATGAAGTCAACAAATAATGAAGCCAAGGAAAACAGAGCAGAAAATACCTATGATTTTTATTTTAAACGCAGATATTATAGGTAAAGCCCGGTCCACATGGTGCGATTTTACACTGCGAATTTCGCAGCTGTGATTTCTGCAAGTGCATGCTTCACGTTCCCATTTCACATGCACTGAGCGTGGCAGCTGCAATTTTCGCGTTTGCGAGCACCTAGCGGAGAACTGAATTATTCCTGGCATCAGTTCGCTTCCCTATAAGAACAAAGTAAAGCAACTTAAAAACTGTTTTCGTGAAAGTTCTTTGTGTTTGAGTGAGTTACTTTATGAAAACAAGAATTAAGTAGGAAGGCCACAGTGACCTGTCTACGATCCACGTTGTGATTGGTTCCCCATCGTTGTCGCATGTGTGTTTTCGTAGAGAATACTCTCAAGTCCAACAAAGGGCCACAGAGGGCAATAAAATCTACTGCGCGCTGCTGCTAAAAAAAACGGGCTTAGTACACCAATTATAAAGGTTTTCCCGTGAGCGCATTATCTCCCGCTAGAGACGCCGTAGTAAGTGCAGTTTTAACCTACAAGCTTTCTTCAGCAATAAACAAAGTGTTTTTATTACATGACAAAGAGTACAAAATTCCCATTCCTAATTTTAAGTTGAACTTATTATTACTGACTTTGTTGTTTTTTCCCATTATGAATGCAAAACAGCATTCAGCATCATCGACCTCTTACGTGACCTCTGGCCTGGATTTAATATATTTACCTGTATGTTCACGTGCACGGCAGGTACGGATTCATTGGTTCGTACATCGGTTGCTTATTTTGTACTAAAACCAGTTTATTGCGCGTCGATAGCTCGCATTATTTAACTTGGGGTGTAAGCCCGAAAGCTAGGTTTCAGTCGTGAGCCATGTGGAACATGTCTGCATCGAAATGGGAGCCAGATCCTGCTGCGACTGGGGACGGCAATACTGGTGAGTTGCTTAACATCGCTGCTTCAATCGCCATGTAATATATTCGTCTCGTTAACTTGCAGGCGAATACAAGTTAACAAACTAGATGCTGCATTACATATGGGCAGTCAGGACCCTCCGTTGCTGTTCCCGAAATAAACTTTTAGTTGCGAGGCCATCATTATGCATACATTCACGAAAGAGAGAGCGATATCGGAACGTGCGTCAAATTTTTCATCTCGTTGTAGCCGTAGCCATCGGTGACTGAGTAGCCTTATCAATATATTTTTTTTGAGTCTGCCGGCAGCTTCTTTCGTCCAGAGAACTGAATAACCCTTTGATAAACTGAAGCTAAAGTGCTGAATTTAATGTATTAAACAGTTGCACGCATGATAATTTGCATAATTTGCCCATATTTCGTACCTGTTGGTTCCAAATGTTCTTGCTGTTCAGTTTGGTTTACCTGAGGACATTTATTTTTGCACTAGTGAAGCGGTGCATCACATTCATGCAGAAAAGGAATGCATCATTTCTAACAGCTTCATGTCTTTCATGCGTTTGCTTGTGAAACCAGCAGTGTGATCTCTCCTAGTGTATAAATGAGCGCACAAATGTTCTCATCTGTGATATTAATAATACATGCATTGTAGTTAGGCAGACATCAATTTTATGGAGGGTAGCAATCTTTATTTACCATGCTGCTTAAGCATCCTACAACAAACAGTGTACATTGGCATGTGCTCTGTAGTTGAAAACCATTACAATGTATATGTCACACCTTTTCGCATTTCATATTGCAAAATTATGCTGATGCAGTCAAAATTTCTGTTCTAGACATGCAGTAATGAGGACGGCACCAGTAAGCAACACACTCCACGCACTAAAGAGAAGCTGCTGCCTGCTAAAACAAGGTCATTGTGTGGGCTTTGGCTGCTACTACAGGGTAAACATCTGGTTCAGAAATAAATATGCTTGATATATGCTGTATTGGCTTGCTAGTCTTGAGATACATGTCATTTGTTTGTAGCAGATGATACGAACGTTTGTTCATATTTACAGTTCAGCAAAATTCGTTTGAACATGAAAGAAAACACTACATGAGTTTGGATAATCTCTGTACCTCATGTGTCACTGTTCTGCCCCAACAGAGTCTGTGCCAAGCACATCTTGGTCATCACAGGAGCACCCATCTATACCAACAGGAAGGGGCTGGAGCCGAATTCGCAGGGCTTTACACCACGAACAAAGAAGCGGTTCCAGAAGTATTTGGATGAGAGATCAAGTCTACCGATGACTGTGTCAAAAGTGAAAAGAGCCTCCGCCATCATTCCATCAGCACAGATATTGGCCGAGTCATCCAGTTACCTCAACAACAAAAATTCTGCGTCTTCAGATGTACCTGCAACCTCTGAACAAGCACAGACACACTGGCCAAATGAGTTCCGTCAGCTTGCCCTTCGTTATTGAGCTTCCTGGCCTTGTCAAATTCCATTTGTGCCAAGTATAATTTCTTTTCAATGAATGCAAGCTTTTCCATTCCACATTCTTGTTAGAGATCATTTGTCTTCCTCATCCAAACATTAAAGTTCAACCAATTCTTTGCTCATACTTAATACCAGTCATTGCCTAGTAGCATAACACATCTGTAGCAGTATCTTCTAGTGTACGTTGCCATGTGCAATTCCTCTCCTGAAATAGCTGATGCGGCATTGGCATGTTTCTTGCATTGACCTTTGCACTGTGTGCTATGTAGCATTTAACTTTCCTTAACGTTTTTGGCTTTCAGTGCTTGCAAAGTAGAGTGGCTTTTTCTTGAATGCAAGCTGTCTCATTCCCATATTTAATTCCTAGTCTTCATGAGGATTGCTATTCTTGCTTGACAGCCTGTGTTCTTGCGCAAGCTACACTGAAGTGATCGATTGCAGAATCTGGTTTCGCTGCTGTGCGACTTGGTACTCGTCACCGTGTTAAGTTTCTCATATGTGGGAGCCTGGTCAGTTGCATTGGGAAACTGTCTCTCGAGGCAAGCACCTGCTCTTGCAGTCCGCACAGCGGCACAGACTCCCAATTTACATGCACCGTGATTGGTGCTCCCCGTTCCGTCCTTTCCTGCTGCAGCTGTGTGCAAATTTTGCTTGCGGCCTTCCTCGGCTATGATCAGACATCTACGGACGCTCACACGTGATTACATGGTTTGAAGCATATGAAGTTGACATCCACGTGGGTGGAAAGGCCTGAAAAAGTGGCTGCAAAATGGTGATGCCCACAAAACCAACCATGCCCATATTTAGAGAATGTGGGGCACCAAGTGCAAGTCGCACATTAGCGGCACGCAAAAGAACAAAAAGAAACGTGCAGGTTGGAAAGGAGGTAACGTTAAAATGCCGGGAGGTCCATGTCACTGTATTGGCTGCGGCAGCAGATGCCTGCATCACCGGATTGCTTTGTAATGCAAGTTGCTCATGTTCAACGGCGACTGACGGTGCAAACAAGTGGGACACACTCTCCAATGTGCTTGCGCTGCTGCTTGTCGCTTGTTACCAGACCACCATGTGCGATGAAGGCAAGCACTATGCCTGCAATTGAATGTGCTGTAAGTGACCCATGTGTGTGTATGCTCATTGTTGTCATTTGGATCATAGCCAGTGTATAGTGTATAGTGCCAATGTATAGATTGAGGGTTATGTTAGAGGTAGGCTGAAGTGATTTGATTGCAGAGTCTTGTTTCAATGCTGCCCGCTTGGTCATGGTTGCCGTGTTACATTTCTCGGATGTGGCGGCTTGGCCAGTTGCAATGGTCTACAGCCTCTCAAGGTAAACACTTGCTCCTGCAGTCCGCACAGCGACATAGACTCCCTGTTTACATGTACTGTGATTGGTGCTCCCTCTTCATTCTTTTCTGCTGCAGTGGGTAAAGTGTGCTTGTGGCCTTCTTTGGCCTCGATTTGGCATGAAGAGAGACTAGTATAGGTGCTTACATTGTCTGAAGCGTATAAAGTTGATATCCACATTGGTGGAAAGGCCCGCAAAAGTGGCTGCAAAATGGTGATTCTCACAAAACAAACCATGTCCATATTGAGAGCAGGTGAGGCACCAAGTGAGTGACACGTTAGCAGCCACTGAAAGAACAAAAAGAAACGTGCAGGTTGATAAGGAGGCAACACTAAAATGCCGAGTAGTCCATGTTGCTGTGTTGGCTGCGGCAGCAGATGCCTGTGTCACCAGATTTCTTCGCAATGAAAGCTAAGGCGACTGTCAATGCAAAGAGGTGGGGCACTGTCCAATTTGCTTGCGCTATTGATTGTCGCTCGTTACCAGACTGCCATGTGCGATGAGCTCACGTTAATGGTTTCAGCGCATCTTGACATGCAAATTTTATTTCTGCTTGTGAACGAGAAGGTGCACTGCTTTTCTTCTGCCAATAAAGTCACATGTCCTGTTCACTCACTTGTGGCTCGTTCATATGGGTGTCAGTAGAGGCTCTTTAGTCTCCTGACAATAAAAACACGGTAGCTGACGCATGCCGCAAGGCGATCATGGCGCGTACCCAGGGCACAACAGCGATAAAAAGCGACCATATTGAATATTGCACTATAAAAAAAAATGCATTTCCGCTTTCTGTTTAGGTAGTGCCATGTGTCGCGCCCCCCCCCCCCCCCATCCCCCGGTAAGTTCCATGCGCTGCCGCTTCTTATTTTCGTACCACTGTGAAAGGTACAGTTTCCCTTCTCTAAAGTTGGTTCTTTATTTTATATCAGCGCTCCGAACACAGAAAAATGAAACGCACGAAGGGTCAGACGGCCCATTTGCTGCAACTGCGAATACACAGTCAGATTCGCACCATGTGAAACGGGCTTTAAAAAAAAGTGAAATCCAAACTCCTGGGCCGTATTCCGAAACGATCCACTTGCAGAATACGGCCCCAAATCTTCCACAATACATGTGTGGTGCTAAGGTGACAGCTGTCCTCCCATCTACTTTCTTCGGTACTTGTGAATGTATACAAGATCTGACCCTGGAAGTGTTAGCAAGCGCCATTCATGGTCATGGCAGCTGATGTAAAATATAACTGCAGGCGTCATGTAGTACGTGAACTTAGTGGCTGGCATGTTTACCAATAAACCCTCTCATGCTACCTGAAGGTATCAAAGCTACAGGAGTTGGGACCCCTGCTTTGCAATGTACAAGAAAAGGAATCAACGGGCTCGATTCTTTTTATAACAGAACTACATGGCCAGAATTACAGTAGCCAGAATTCATGGCTACTTGGCCATGAGTGGCACTGCCGAACGCCCCCAGGGCCAGATCTCATTCACCTACAGAAACACCATACAAAGTAGATGGACGGACAGCCACCACCATAGCTCAACTGATCGAGCATTGCATGCATATTGCAGAAAGTGTGGGTTCCAACTTGTCTTTTCTTCCACTTTCATTTCTCTTTCATATATTGTTTTTACATTTAAAGAAACTTAACTTCCCCTATACTTTCCTTGACTTTATTGGCTTCATCTAGTTGTGTCTAGAATTTATGTTGAAATTTAATGTTCCACTGCATGCGCGGCTACAGCTGTTTCTGGTCGTTGTGATGGGTATATCATAGCATACTCGGCACTCCTAAGTTCTGGCAAGGTCAAGGAAAAAGGCTTACCTCCAATTTTTCAAAGCCCTAGAGCCCTCAAAATGGCGATCTTTTTTACACAGCGCATTGTCAGGTGCAGTCAGAGCTTGCATACTTTAAACAAAGCATGTGCAGTACAACTCGGACTTACAGATAACACTCCATTGGTGTTCCAGAACTGACTACAGCTAGTATTGAATATTGAAGGCCTGGTGGCTAGTTGCTTTGTTGCCTCCTTTATCTTGGAAAGCAACTGAAATATGAAAACACATTTTGCTTGAATAGTAATTTTGTGTTCATGCAAGCTTGTTGCATACCGTACATGTTCTGCCCAGCTGAGTTTTTTTTCTCTATTGTGTGCTTTTATAGGACAAATTGGAAGTGCAACTCGAAAGTATAACTTCTGGGCAAAACATTGTTCTTATCGACGACCTTTTGGCCACAGGTGGTAAGTATGATTGCTTCCATCCTTTTAAAGGGACACCAAAGATGAATAGTAGGTTCAACTGTATTAGCAGACTATGCTTCTTAAATAGAAGGAGAGCACTCTTGTCATGAAAGAGGCTAGGTGAGCCAGAAAAAAAAAAGATGCTGTAACAAAGACAGGTGGTGACACCGGCCCCGATGTTCCTGCACCAGCCCATTGCAACATCATGGATTTTTGCAGCTTCTGCTCCAGTCTAGTTAACTGCTTGTTGGTAAAAGAACTACATAGCATTCTAAAGAACCCAAAGGCTTGGCCAAGGAAGTTTTTCAATCACTCCCTGCACCAAAACGGCCAAATTACAAGGAGGCAATTTGATATTGTGCAACATCATGCTGATTCAGTAGTGCAGAGGTGTAGAGCAAAACTAAACGTAGTGAACTTTAGCCTTTATTTTTACACGTAAAAATCAATGTTTTGTTTGAAATGAATTAGAACAAATTGCAGTCAGTCCGATGTGCTGGACATGCAGAAAAGATTAATGTATGTTCGAGAAGACAGTTCTGGCTGTCCCTTATTTTACCTGCTTACATCATGCATGCAGTGATAGCCTTGCACTCTAGCTTTTTCTTTTATCACATTGTGAGGATGTTCGAAATACTTTAAGTATAGTTGAAGCTCAATATATCATGGACGTAGAGAAATAGCTGTGAAGTAAATCTTCAGCATTTCATGCTAATGAGTCGGCACGTAGCAAATATATGCTTATAATGAATATTGGGTGTAAGGAAGGTATTTTTGTGTTTGATGCAACTTCGTTATGAGGTTCAACTGCACTGTTTTTCCAGTGTATTGAAAGCTACACATTTTTTATATATCTGCAATAACAAGAAGCATGATGAAATCCTAAATAGCTAAAAGTGTTAGCGAAATGTACAAGGGATTCATTGTGTTGGTAATTGACCACATCTACTTTGCATCAGTGAAGGTACTGATTACATTGTGCTGTGTGCTTTGCTTTCAGGGAGCATGAAAGCTGCAGTCAATTTAATCCAGGCTTCTGGAGCCAGTGTAGCGATGTGCCTTGTCATTGTGGAAATTGAAGAACTCCTTGGTCGTCAACAATTGGATGTCCCCATCTTCTCCCTGATTCCATTTTCTGCGGTGGTGGAGAGCTAGCAAGTTGTTTTATTATAGCAGTGAAGGGAATACAAAGTGTAATTGCTTAATTCCTAGGCTGCTACTAGTTCTTTAGGGCATTAGTTTTGTTGAAGCAACTATTCAAAGGTTGTTTGTTAAATACAGTAATATACGACTGTTAATCACACACTAAATTTTTGGACAAGCGTGTTTTGATTTACAAAGTGATAAGTGGATATTGTATAGAGAAGCATTCCAGAAACTTTTGTATGTTTCCGTAAGTTGTGAAGGAGGAACAAGCGGCTGTTTCTGCAGGCCAACTTCTATCAACTGAAGTGACTAGCGCAAGAGTGGACACTAGACAATAAAAAGGCGACAAGGACAAGCGCTTGTACTTGTTGCCTTCTTAGTGTCCCCTGTCCACTCTTGCACTAGTCACTTCAGCATGGAATACCAACTAGCCCGGTCTCACTCCCTGCAACTCGTCATGGCCTCGAAGATTAATAAGCTTTCAGCCATTTGGCAGACAGATTGTACGATAGCGTTCATAATTTAAGTGATAAAATAAGAAAGGGTGCGTTTAATTTTTCATTAGAATTCTTTCAACACAGTCTTAAATTGAAATGCAAACATCAATGGTGACATCCCCATTTATTCTAGATAACCAATTTTAACAGTTGAAAACTGTGCGTCATGTTATGCCACATATTTTAATCTACGAATTATAACTGCCGAGTTTACACAGCATATCCACTTGGAATATATTCTCTGGACAGCACCAGTTCCAAGATATTAAATTTCAGAGTGTCAGTCGAAATGCATTGGTGTTCCAGTTACTTTTGTGCTTCAATGCATAAAACAATGGTTACATAAAGTAATTGTGGTTCTACGCATTCCATTTGAAAGCAAACAAGGCACATTCTTTCTTCCACATGTACAGTTTATTTATACGAACATTGCTAGAGCGATATGATGTGGCAGTGCAATCATTCAGCCACCAAGGAAGCAAGGTCAGATGGAAGTGCATGATTTGCGGAGTGCATTCACAAAACATAAGTTTGTGATTACTCACTTCACCAGTTTTTAATATGACGAAGCATGCGGAAGCATCTTTTTCTCCCAATGGTGATATCCTGATCAGCAGCAATTGGTGAACAAAATAAGTTTGATGTCTAGAAAGTGGATGGTGTTATTCATAGGTAGCTCATGTGTAATAACCCGATTGTCAAGTCACTACACTCCCAGAACAAGGCAGCCACATCAGTCACTGTTTCAGAATCCCGGCCACGGCGGCCGCATTTCAATGGGGGCAAAATTCGAAAACACCCGTGTTCTTAGATTTAGGTGCACGTTAAAGAACCCCAGGTGGTCGAAATTTCCGGAGTCCCCCACTACGGCGTGCCTCATAATCAGAAAGTGGTTTTGGCACGTAAAACCCCATAATTAAATATTTTTTTTCAGTCACTGTTTCAGTGTTATTTGAATTTAATTCATACAGCACTAGGTAGTCCACATACCAAACAATTTGTAAAATCTGTAATGCCTCCATTTTTCCTTTTAGACGTCTGTCATGGTATCCGAGAAACAGATCGCTCAAGGCGGGTACTAGGCATGACCCAATACAAACTCCTTCCTTCTGAAAATAGATGAGCCCGTCACATTCAACATAGGTTGACCTTAGATAAAATGCCAGAAGCTGTAGGAACACACTGGCTGAAATGCCTGTCAAGAGTTTGAAATGAGATTATGCCATAGTAATATATGCAGTCTTCAATACATATCATTGGGGCATCTTGAGGCATGAAGTAGTACCAATGCATATCCAATAGAGCAGACCAACATTCCTTTGTCTTCATTTCTTTGGTGATCTACTACTTCGTTTGAACTTGTGACCAGGAAAGTTTCCTCAGTACAGAACAAGCTAAGCTTATCTTGCAGAAAACGTTCAAGTGCATTCTGCCACGTACGACACAATCACTCTGAATGGCCATTGTAATTTGTCAGTCCTCACTGAAAACATGACTTAAATGAAGGTCCTCGCTAAACTGGAATGTTCTCGAGTTGGGCATGTTTCAGTGCACTGTGATGATTGTGGGTGTGAACCACTGTTTAATCATTCTTCTGTCATGTATAGACAATGCAGATAAGGATAAGCAGGAAATTGTTGAAGCAAGGTTGATCGCAAAAGAAGGTGCTAATTGCATCAGTTCCGCGAAGCTAGCTTTGAGTGGAAGAGAAATTGCCTATCTGGAAAATGCTGGTTTGCATATGTGATTATTTCTACTTTGTATTTTTTTTCATCGATATAAGTACCATACCCTTCTGAAATAAAATCAGCTGATAGTTAGTGCACACCCTGTCATCTTGCCCATGTCAATTCAGTGCTGTGACCTCTATTACTGCAACCAACCGAGCCCAAAAATTTGTACTCCTGAAACAAGTGCTGACAATTCCTTCTGCACAAGGGAGATGGGATGGGAGTGAACACATGGTAACATAATCAAGCACGCGTGAGGGGATGGGGGCAGGAACCTACGCCTATCTGCCTTCTCGCGTGCATCCATATGTGGGCCACGCACTGTATCTTGCTAATAATCGCTCCGTGGCAAGTGCCAAGGTTTATCCAAGAGGGTTGTAGCTTTTACGCACATTGAGTTCCCACACATCTAGTGTTGCTGCTCGTGTAAGCTAAAGGTTTCAGAAATCCGGTGTGAAGTGTTTGCTTGCGTTGTGACAGTAAGTTTGTGGTCATCGAGTGAGACCTGTTCACCTGAGCGGGCGTGACACTGACAAAACTACAAACCTTGCTTTGTGTAGCCTTTGCTATCACCATCATTGCACCGTTTGTCTGTCCAAACTGACTTTTTTTCCCACTCGGGACGACTAGCCGTATCTTTTAGAGCGCAGCTTTAGGCACCCTTTCCTGCGGTGAGCTTGGGCGTTGTCCCTTGTAACCGAGCGAACGAACACAGCGAAAGATGAATGCGGAGGGCAGCAGAAGATGGAAGTCGGCAATAGCGAAAAGAGCACAAGGGGGAAAGCTGAGGAGGGTGCAGAGGAACCATGAGGCAGAACACAGAGGAGGAGAGTATGGCAAAAGCATGAGAGGAAAAGCGTAGTGCTGCGCAAGATGGCAACGATGGTGCAAGAGTAGCACGCATCGTTTGTGTGGAAACAAAGCACTGCATGAGGGGAGGTCTGTCTGCAGCGGCTACTGTGAATTGCGCCCACACGTCACCCATGCGCGGCTTTTCATGATCTCCCGATTAGCAAAGCACTCGCGCCACATTTTGCTTCTTTTGCAACGTGCCGCACGACAGATTGTCTGCGCCAGCCAATATATTGAGAAATGAAAACATGTATACAGCTGCGGTCAAACTTTGCATTAGGGAGTGTCATAATCATTGGTGAATTTCCTGCACATGTTTTAGAGCGCAGCTCTTTGGCGTCCGTTCCTGGGTTTCGCGTCGTCGTCGGCGTTGTCGTCGGCCTCGTAACCAGCTCCGCCCCCCTTTCATCCCCCCAGCGCTAGCAGCGACCGACTGATACCGCTGGATGCCGCTGACGCCGCTAGAGAGTCAAGATAACGTGACTGCATAGAACACCGTCGCCGCCGTGCAGAAAGAGGAGGAAAGGGTCCCCCCCCCCTGTTCTTGTGTGGCGGATAGGGTGCTCTTCAGTTGCCGACGCGCCGGTTATTTCACGTAGGCCCCGGCACGTCGACGAATACGTGACCACCTTCCCACGGCTAGACCTGGTTCTTAGCGCTGCGGAAGCGAGGGTATCATATTGTTTGTGTCGGCATCGGCGGCGTTGTCCCTGAAACCAACTCCGCAGCTGGGGTTGACTCACTATCGGCGTCAGCGGCATCAGTCAGTCGCTGCTATCTCTTCCCTCCTCCCTTTATCGTGTTGTCCGCTTGCTGCGCGCGCTTCTGCCCCCATCGTTTGCCGCTGGGTGTACACCCCGCCCCCCTCCCCCCTCTTCCTGCGAGTCTCCGGTTGTCAAAGCGCCGGCTCGAACTTAATTCCTTTCTTCGCTCCTCCTCCAATGCAACCCCTGTGCGGTGGCAATCAGAGAGCCAGATCGGTGGCGGCGGATCTGTATATGTGCACCGCCCGAGCCGAAATTGCCGCTGCCGTTCGCCCTGTGCGGTGGCAATCAGAGAGCCAGATCGGTGGCGGCGGATCTGTATATGTGCACCGCCCGAGCCGAAATTGCCGCTGCCGTTCGCCACTGCGAAATTATCTGCCAGTTCTTTCTGAGCCATGAGCGAGACGACCGATGGAAGTCCTCCGTCTGCTGCTGCTGCTGCCAAACGAGCTGCCAGAGCAGAGGCCCAGCGCCGTCGCCGTCAGAATCCAGAGGTGCGTGCCGCCGAAGCAGAAGCTTACCGTCGCCGCCGTCGAGATGATCCAGGAGTACGCGTCGCCGAAGCAGAGGCTAAGCGCCGCCGCCGAGAAGACCCTGCCGTTCGCGCCGCCGAAGCGGAGGCTCATCGCCGCCGTCGAGAGCAACCAGCAGTAAGCGAGGCTGAAGCAGAAGCTCATCGCCGCCGCCGAGAAGACCCTGCAGTTCGCGCCGCCGAAGCGGAGGCTCATCGCCGCCGCCGAGAAGACCCTGCCGTTCGCACCGCCGAAGCGGACCGCACCGCCAGTCAGTCGCTGCTATCCGAGTCAGTCGCTGCTATCTGTCAAGAACTGTTAGTGGAGTCTTTGTTAAAGGAATACGTGTGAAAAATAAAAAAAAAATTCTGTGATAGCGCATACATGTGTTGCTCGATTTCTTTGCCTCAATCTATCGAAAAGGTGAAACAGCTTATTTGCTGCGCTCAAATTTCGCATTAGGAAGTAACGTAATCGTCGGCAATTTTTTAATTAGTGGGCGCTGGCTGCGGCCACTAAGCACGGTCAGCCACGGCGTCCAAGATATACGGCGCAGCGTGACGCAACAAGTGCAAATCTCAAGACTCTGTGAGCCACGTCGATGCATTGCTCTCAGCGCGATCTGCACCGCACGTGTTGGCACTCATAACCACGCTACATATTATGAACACCTTCTTGCAATTGGTTATTAACAAGATTGCTATTCACCATGAATGCTCTGGGAACTTGTGAAGTTGCTTTCATGCTGAAACTTGAAAACCTTGAAGTAGTGAAATTCACGATTTAACCAGGTTTTCTGCTGCAAGTAGAACTTTGTTATATCGAGGTTTGGCTGTTAGCCCCCTTCCCCCGTAACTTGTACTAAATTTTGCACTATTCCTCCATCTTCCTCTGCCACTCCTATACCCTCGCTTGAGGCAGGCAGGTATTGTGCCCTTTTTGGAGGAAGTTTCCAGCCTGTCTCCAACTCTAGGCTTTTCTCTTTGAATAATAATAACAAGACCAGATATTCCAGCAAGCAAATAGGTAGTATGCTCAAAGGCTCCTATATGCTAAAGAACTGTGGCGACATAGTCTACACGAGATATGCTAACCACCCATAAGCACAACTGTAAGCAGGATTTTCTAAAAATTTTGTGCGAAGACCCTCGCGTTTTTTTTTAGCAGTATTTAAACCCATGGCCTCCGTTCATGCACATATTTATGATGCAGTGAAAGGGGCAGTGAGGCTTTCACACAAGTCGAATGTTTCACAATCTGTCTTCCTGGAATTTACACTTCACAGGCAGCAGAAATTGACTGAATTGCATTTGGTGTGTCCAGTGCTACAGTGGAATGAACTCTAGCTTAGTGATCCTGCAATACTGTAATTTCTCAAAAGCTGAGGACAAGGGACCTGAACCTGTCCTGTCTGTGTGTATGCTTGAGAAGTAGAGCACAGCAGAACATGTAGGGCTAGTTAGTGCATAGTGTCTAAAATAAGACCAGGAGGGGCAGGCACAACTTGCAACAGACTTTATCGACAAACAATTGAGCATGTGAATTTTCACAAGCACATAAGGAAATATCTACTAAGCAGTAGTGACCCCACAGTTTCTTACAGTATTACCTAGAAAACATCTGGTGCTGTCATCTACACATTTGTCCTAATAGATGCAGTGATCAAACAAGAGGTGTCTCTGGAGCCAATGTTAAAACACAAGGTTTCAGAGAAAACACACCTTGTCAAAATGGCTCCACAGATATTGCTTGATTGAAAACTCTAGATCTGTATCTATCCTCCTCCTAACTTGTTTGGTTCGATTCCCAGTGGGTACAGTGCCAACATGGAAATGCTAAGATGTGGATAGCTTGGCTTGTCTTCAACATGGTTTGGCCTAAAGCATACATACTAGTCACACCATGCAAATAAGCTTGGCCAAAAACCTTTTCAAGCTTTCTTGAAATGAAATCCTCACAATAGTCTTAGTTCACTCGTAATGCTTCTTGCATTAATGTTTTCGCACACATAGCACAACAAATAAAATAGGAATATATAAGAGTGACACACAGTGAATGCAGATTGTCTTTTCTCCAACATTAGTGACCTGCTTGCACTGTTCACAAAGTTTGATAAATCTTCACCCTAACAGCAGTATGTCTTAAAAAAAAAAAAAACCTTTACATAGTAGAAGAAAAACATCTCACATCTCTTTTAGTTGAGACCAAACAACTGCAATGAACAGTTTACCAGACATGTCAATGCGTCCTGGCTCTCCAAGAAACATGCCAATCCAAAGTTGCAACTTGTTAAAAAATTTTCCCTCTAAGAAAACGAATGCTACCCATTATACGAGAGGTGTTCAGAAAGTTTGTCCTACGGAACTATAAATTTGGACCACACATACATGATAGGCATCTAAATGAATGCTGCTCTCCAGTTTCAGTGAAATGTGAAAATTTTATTCCTTGTACGACAGAACACCTCTAGAGTGTCAAAACAAAATAGGCAACATCCACCTGAAGAGTTGGATGAAGCACAAGCAGAGGTCTGCTTTCTGCATTTCAAGGGACGCAAGTCCAAAGAGATTCACGTCAAGCTGCTGGCGGTGTATTGTAACGGTGTATAGTGATTGTCACTGTACACTGCCACCAGCTCGAATTGAATCTGTTCGGATTTTTCTCTCGGAATGCAGAAAGCAGATCACTGCCCATGCTTCAACCAACTCTCCTAACAGACACTGCCTATTTTGTTTTGATACCCTAGTGGTGTTCCGCAAAACACTGGATACAATTTTTACATTCTGCTAAAACTAGAGAGAAGTGTGGTCATTTTGACGCCTATTGTGTATGTGTGCTCCAAAATTATGGCACATGCTGCTAGTACGAACTTTGGAAACGCCTCTCGTAAGAAACCTGAATAGCCACATCTGAAAGCTTGGAATTCACTGCAATGCGCACGATCGATGGGATGCCAAATAACTTGCTGCACAACAACCTGGAAACAGCAGGCATAGGGAGAGAGAAACTCTAAAGAGAGATACTTGAGCTACGTTGGTAAATTACCTTTCAACAATTAAAAACTCTTACTGATGGAGACTTGGTAAGCCATCAAGCTGCAATTGCAGACAGTTGGCAACACCGAATTGAAGTTCCCACAGCAGCTCCTGTGACATGGATTTTGGTGGCACCACTTAGGCCCAGTTTTTAGGTGTGAGATCTACTACATTAAATTCCGAAAGAGCCAAAGACTGAACTTGCCAAATCTCAAGAACCTTTGTTGAACTACAATGGCCCAAATACAAAAAAGTACTGTGAAATTATGCTATCATACTGATGGTGTAGAGTTAAGAAATTGAACTCTCATTTTATTTATTAATAATCTAAGCCTTGACAGGCTTTTACAGGAGTGGGAATAACCCATTACTGCACGATCAACAAAAGTAAAGCTTTGGAAGAATTTTATCAGTTAAACTTGGTGTCCTAAAGCAGATGCTTGTGATATTTTGACTGGCCATATGCTTAACATGCTACTCCAGATAAGAAAATTTATTTAATGTGCAGAAGTCCTTTATTCACATGTATTTATCAGGCTTACTGGATTCTGCTCATGGACCCGCTCATGGACCCGACTTGGGATCATGTGGACTATAAACCTTGCACATAGGCATGCAGAGAAAAACAATTGGAATCTCATGCGATTCAGACTTGAGCTCGTTTACACTTGCAAAAGTGCCATTTAGCTGCAATGTTCTCAGAGTTTCATCTCTGGGACTGACTTTAAGAGTGCTCCAAGTCCAAGTGACCCAATTGTAAAGAAAAGTTTTACCAACCTAAGCCAATAAGCAGCAACGGTAGAGGAAATTCTGGATAAACATACAAGCTTGCCTGTTAAATTGACAAAGTCCAGCATGGGCCAATACTCTAACTTTAAATTGGCACAAAGCAACAGAAAGTGATGCTCTACGAAGAAACTTGTCAGTGAATATGTGCGTTTGTATTAATGTTTGCTACCCTGAAGAAATTGCCAATGCAATTTCTTCAGGGTATGCATGGCAGCTATAGAATGACTGCATGATGTCTGTGCCAAGCAGTGATTGATGCGCCCTAGTACCAGTACTGCCAACCTCCAAAGTCAGTTCCCCCTCCAAAGTCATTAGTTTCCCCAAGTTTCCCTAAATTTTTTCAAGGTGTGGTTGTCGAGTTTGTCAATGTTCTCTGTAAAGGTAAAATTTTGTGCTTTTTGTAAATAGTCTGCACATTTTAAAGTACAATTTATTTGCAAGATCGTTTTGAAGTACTTCAATAATCAAGCCCCTGCACTCCAGCTGAAGTTGTGTCGCAGTGCAAGTTGTTATGCTAAAATCGCATCTGCTTGGAGCTATACTCAGACGATGCTAGCACGTTTGTACTTTGCTCCACATGCAAAACAAGTTTGCACAACAAATGGCCAAGACTGACAAAAAACATTCGAGTCGGAAGCAAGATTTGACGCTGGACTCTTCCATAATGCAAATGTCAAAGCAAACAGGGTGCCACTTTCTTGCATGCTGCGTACTGACATAGCACCACCATGATTAAACGTCATTTGCAGCGAAGCACGCAGATGCGTGGCCAATTTTTTTTCTTTCCTCCACAGCAAAACCTTTTTAATTCATTTTAATTATGGGGTTTTACATGCCAAAACCACTTTGATTATGAGGCACGCCGTAGTGGAGGACTAAATCTAAGTACACGGGTATTTTCGCATTTCGCCTCCATCGAAATGCGGCTGCCATGGCCGGGATTTGATTCCGCGACCTCTGCTCAGCAGTCTAACACCACAGCCACTGAGCAACCATGGCGGGTCATGGCAAAACTTGCCCAACCACATGACCACTGGGACTCTGTCCAGTGTTCGTGTGGTTTTGTAGACGCGTGGTGGTGGCTGCCAAGCGCCACCACCACCTTGTACTCTGTGTTAGGTATGTACCTGTCCGCTTACACAGACATTTGCTGATGCTGCCTTGTTTGGTGGTGCAGCATAAATTTGTTTCACTAGTGAAATTCATTCCAAATGCACAAAAACCGACAGCACAGCTAGATCAGATTGCAATAGCGCAGCAGCACTGCTTCATTAACAAGCCCCAAAACATCTACAAGCTGTTTACTTGGCGAGATGCACTCGCCATGCTGCAGCAATACGAGTCACTTTGGATGCTAATGTGAAGGTAATTCGCAGTGACTGAAATCTGAGCACGTCCTCATGCCAGCAGTTCTATGTATTCATTGCGGCATTGCAGCACGGGCTTCTCATGTCTCCGATTGTCTTTAGAAGTATATCCTAGGTTTTGTTTCCTCCATGAACTGGTGAAAAACTTCCATAGATTTGGACAACTTTCCCTCGAGAAGGCTTAAAATACCCAAAATCTAGGAAAATTTCCCTATGGATGGCAGCACTGCCTGACCATTAGCATAGCATTGCATACTTACAATATGCAGGTGGAAAGGGTGCAAACCTTGTTCTTATTATAGCAACTTGCAAAGCTATCACCCTCTATTGCCAATAAGACTACTCGTGAATTAAAAATGGTCAAGATCAAAACATGAAGTCTTTCCACAGCATCTTCAAGATCGCTGTAGTCAACATGGGTTGCTCATTTTACAAAAGAAGTGTTTTCAAAGCTTTATTTTCAAATTATTTCAAGACACTGCAAGTGATATGCTAAAGAGCTTCACTAGTGCACTCATTGATAAGCACATTTATCAACTGAGGTTTAAACAAGCAAATGAAGCATGACAAAAGTATGGTATTCTTTTTGACAAGATTTCTTATAGCACCATAATGTGAAATTTATTTTTGGTGCCCCAATTAGAAAAGCAAGGTGCACATAGCATTACCTGCACTTAAACAAATCGGCTTATCCTACTGTCGACAGGGCTTCCATCGCCCACCACGCAGCGCTAGCACCAGGTGTAGTACAGAGCCGCCCATGACCTTGTAGTCTGTTGCTGTCTTGTCGTCGTTCCTACACAGAAGAAACAATTGCATAATTCAGAACCACTGAGCCCATGCTGATATACAGAATGAAACACACAATTAGTTAAACTGTCAGCTTGCCCTATTAGATTATCCAGTGAAAGCTAAGTAATGTATGACAGTATTATACAGGGTGTTATTTTTTTAAACAATACAGATTTTTTATGACAAGGCTAAATGCAGAAAACCTAGCTTTTTTTTCAGAGATGTTTCTAGGGGAGGTGGACATAATTTGCCACTAAAAATGCGAGGTTCAGAGGACTAATTACCAAACATTTATTAACTTTTTAATTAGTGCCTAAGTGGCAGTTGTTTAAATAGTGAGAAATACATGGCATGCGAGTGGCCGTGCAAGTTGCTACGCTCATGTAAAAAATAAGGCTTATGGACCAGCTGATATCATTTCACTCCTTTATTTCTTGCAGCCTAACCTTACAGTTTCGAACTTCTCTGGTAAGTAACAGTGGCGAAATTTCCAAGCTATTATCAGGCAGTACATAGATACATTCAAATGTGCATAAAGAAAAAAGGCCTAGAGCTTGCATTCCCCCGAGACATAGTTGATACGAAAATAAAGATTGCACAACAATGCCATATAAGCTGCAATTTGAAATCTAAAAACTAAACTCAAATGCACCTTAGCGAAATAAAATGTTTTTATGATAAAAAAATTAGCTGTTTCCTTCTGGCTTCACCGGAACATGTTGAGTCACTTTAGTGACGGGAAAGAAAAAGCTGGCCATATTCACCGTGAAAAGTAATGTCTTAAGGAAAAGGTACATAAAGCAAGCCACATTAAAAATGTTCAGCCTTTATTCACCATAAGCATTAGTAACACAAAGGAAGATAGCTTAGCATTTCATGGCCTTGTACCAATGGATATTGTAATTGCCCAGCAGGGGATATTTCAGAAATTGCTAAACAGAAAAAATGCTAATATACAAGGTGATATACCTACTGTATTCCTCGAACACTATGTCAAATGGATGTTGCATTATCTAAAACATATATTTGAGAAGTATTCGGAGTCACTGCCACAAGAGTAATGCATTGAGATTGTAATAGCAGTATTTAGAGGAGGCACCCGAATGCAAGTAAATGATGACCATCTGGCATCTGTGACTTGCAAAATATTTGGAGATGTGATAGAAAATCGGATTCCTCATTTTATCAATTTTTCATGTCATTTGAAGTGGGTTCAGCATTGCATCTTGTAGAAACTAGTCACGATTCTTCAGAAGCCTTAACATATTTACAGTAGCAGGGGATGTGCATGTGGATTTCCAGAAAGCATTCGATAAAGTACTCAACAGCAAATCTGAGGTTATGCAAAGAAAAAAATTTCAAAAACGAAGCAGATCCACCGAGTAGGAATTTATATTTAGCAAAGCTTTGTGCGAGTGCATAAAGAGTGAAAACATGAGTACACATGCAGACACACACAAGCACGGACACACAGAAATTATACCAAGTCTTGTAAAGCGGAGTTGCTGACTACTGCGAGCATGACTACTTCAGCGGAGTTGCTGGCTACTTCAACGCATCATGGTTTCAGAGGCAGCATATGTACGCAGTGCAATTTGAATACATTACATCCGCTAGAAGTGTTTACTTCGTCGTTACCATGTAGCAACGAATGCGTGAAGGCGAAGTGTTTTTCTTTCCCCTGCACTGCCAGCTGCGTGTCCTCCGCTGCTATTTGTTGGCATATTCAGCAAGGGGACAGCCAGGCTGCAGCGCCCACGGTCAAGAAACCCAGCGAGGTTCGCAAACAAAACAAAAAAAGCTTCGCTTTTAGTAAAATGACAATGAAATGGATTGAAAGATGCTTTGCAAACAGCACTCTCGTAGTAAAACTGAATGGTCAGGTCCACTAGTAGACACTTTCAAAGTGCCTCAGGACTCAGTATTGTGACCACTTATAGCGAGAGCAATAATATGGAAACTCTAGGGGAATTTCCGTCGTCGTCGTTATGTTCCGTATGAAGCCCAAGTGCAATTGTGGCTGCGCGCTGTATGCTGTGGGGGCGTAGGTAAGCTGAGAAGGATGGTGGCTCGATCTCGCACGCCCAAGGGAGGAGGGCGGCAAGGAAGCACGCAGTCTTCCATTGCACACAAGGCAGCAGTGGGGGGAGTTCGCTCTTTAAGAGGCAGCTTGTCATGCCAGGTAACATATAGACGTCGGAGCTATTGTTCTGAGCACTTCAGCAGTGTGCAGCAAAGAAGACAAATTAATATTTTGCATAAATTTGAGAGAAAGTAGGGGAAGTCACACAGACAAAGGAGCCACACAATGTTCACTCTGGTATGCTGCAGATAGTGGTAACATTGAGGAAACACGCCCCAACCGTTTTCAACAATGTCCACAGAAGAATTTCATCCACTAAATATGAAAGCCATGGCAAGAAGACAAGCCGGTAGGGAGCAACATCAGGGAGTAAGAATAGGCTGAGAATAGCAGTGCTGCATCAACAGATTGAACATCAAGACCAGCAGCTAAGCATCCATAACAGCAGCAGGCAAGGTTGGAGCGTTTCTTCAACTTCAGAGACAAAATCCTAGAGATCACTATCAGACAAATTAGCAAGGTAAAGGTGGGATGGAAGAACACAAATTACACTGTTTGAAGTCGCTGTGCTGTGTAAAGTGATATATATAAGCAAAGGGTAAGAGCTCGAAAGCTGCGCGAGAAAATGGGTGGCACGCCATTTAACTCACAAATACCCCCGCCCTTCAGCAGCAACACTTACATCTGTTTGCCGCTGTAAATCAACCGTTGCTGCGCCGGTGGGATGCCTTCCTTTTCTTCAACCCTCTCCTTGATTCGCTCAACCTTAAATATTCAAGCACATCAACACTGGTAAGCGCTCGTAAGCAAGTTAAGGCAGTATATCAACACTGGTGACGGTTTTGCATACCTTATCGTTGGGCTCAATGTCAATTTCTATCTGTAAACAAACATAAGCGTGGGCAACGTTAATAAAACAAAAAGCGCTCAATTTCGCTAAGTAAACGAGCAAGCAAACCACGTCAATGTAAATTTGAAGTTTACCTCCTTGCCGGTGAGCGTCTGACGTGCCAAGTGACATGCAAGAAGCAAAACAGATCCGTCATTAACCAACGCTACTACAACAGCTAGCTTAAGAAAACTAGTAGTGAACATTTACATAAATAGCATTGCGCTTGACGCCAATCAGACAAGAGGATGCATATTCCTGCAGGCAGTGACAAAACCGTATGCGCGACTGTGTTTATGGTAAGTTTGCCCTCAATAACACACAATTTGTTTTCGACTTACCTTGACTTTGATAAGCATAATGCTTTTCGAGAGCGGTGGCAAAACTGTTGACAAAGCTACTCCCACCGAGCGTAACAGACTGAACTAGCAACAGCGAAGATTAAGGGCTAGAGCGGGAACCGCCTGTGGGCAAACCAGCATCGCCCAGCAGTGCCGGCAGCGACGCCAGCACGACTAGCGGTGGATGATGCGGCTGTCCAAAAAAACAACAGCAGAGGCACTTCAAGTAAATTGCTTTATAAATTTTAACTTTTTATTTTAATAATATTTAACCTGCTGCTAAGATAAGTTGGTTAGCCTTTCTAGCACAAACTATTCGTCGTTTGTCCAAAATCATGTGTAGTAAGTTCACAAGAGGGAGCCACGGGCACACGAGTAAGAAAACCGGTTTTGCGCAGGTGCCGCTGCAGCCCGAAGACGACGTACCTGCGCGGCAAAGTGTGAAATAACTTTGGCATCGACAAAGCGAAGTTTGCGGAATCGGCGAAGTGGAGATACACTCGTGCGGAATATTCTTGGGCTCTCTTTGTGGAGACGTGAAGGCGTTGTGAAAGGTCTTCGAAAAAAGTTTAACCTTTGTTGAGTGATCTTTACGCTGTGGCAGTGGTGATCGTATGCGTTACTGGACCGATGCCGGGATTTCCAACGGTGCCCGTTGCGTTAGTGTATTTGGGCTAGCGCCTTCAAACCGGCGCCCGGTGGAAACCGACTGACACATTCCCGCGCAAATTTGTTTGATTGCTGTGACGAACTTCGCAAGGTAAGTTACTCGACCTCATTTGACTCGGCTTAAACTGGACAACCCTTTGGTGTCTGCACGCGGCGCAGGCAGAAAAAAAAGAAAACCGGGGCGCCCGTTTTTCTTTTTTTTTTTCTGCGTACCTACGAGTACTTGTAACACCACTGCAGGTGTTTAAAAAAGTCGCCTTACTGTGCAAAATTGTTGGTTCACATATCGGGAGCACTTGTCATAACTTATGTGGAGGCTTGCCCCATAACCAAGCAATTTAAAGACACATGTCGCGGCGTTGACCGTGTCAGGGCGCCGAAGCTCGCCTACAGTTTTACTCTATTCACATAATTCTTTTCTTTCATCTTCACTCAACGAAGTCCCTTGAGGATGACGAAGTTAATAAACGTAAAAAGAAGCAACAGCGGGGCTTGCATATATGGCCGCATTGTGAAGTCCCTGGGTTTTCTTAAGTGAATCTTTCAGGGAACCTTTCCAGGAATTTTGTCATTGCGTATTATTTTTTCTTACAGTATGGTAACGTTTTTGCATCCAGCGAAATCTCGCGCCTCAAGTTTGTGCTGCTGTTTATGCATCATTTGACTTCGATTGAGGCTCCGAAACAATCCCTGCAGCGTACTGTCAGCCACCGTGGATAGTGCTGTAAGCGCCGGCCTGCATGTTGACCATTCGAGATAGCCCCGTCTCCGCACTGTTAAGCATGATCCTGCACCCCAGCCTGAAGCATTCCTCCACGTTGAGCGATCAACGTGAGATCGCGCACGTGTTGCGCGCGAGAGCGAAGGCCAGAGAACGAAAGTTTAATTTTTGGAGGTTTCTCAAGTTTCTCTCCCCTTCCCTCATTGTTATCGAGATTGGGATGTTGTGTGCGGAATATGCGCAATGTCGCGAGGAGACTTTTTCGGCGCTTGAATCGCGCGCTGTTGCTGTCGGATGCGCACAGGCGAATGTCGTCCGCGACGGCACGCAGATAGCACGGAGGAGGATCCGTCGGCTAGAATATGATTCAGGCGGTATCAAGGTCTCGCAGCGAACTGGCGCGGCGGATGCCACGGGCGTGACTCGCTGGGAATCCTTGCGGGATTCGCTTGCTTGGAGCAGATGAGGCATGTGCACTGTCCAAGCGTCGCAGCGCTCTGTCCCTGGCCTTTTTGCGTGCGAAACACGGCTTAGGAGGGCTGTACCTCTTGTAATATTATGATTGTGGCGGTGTCACCTGCTAAGAGCTAAAGGACGAATAAGGAAATACGTGGCGTGAACTAACAGCAGTTTTCGCTGCCAATAATGCACCGCACACGTCAGTCAACTCCAAGCTTCGGGCTTTGCTGCGCTGAATGTACCCTGTTTGCCATGCTCCCGAACGGTCGTCAGTCCTGCCTGGTATGTGTCATTGCTGTGGCCATTAAATTAATCGATTAAGATCGCTGATTGTGCGATTGACAAAATTAGACACTTGATTGGTTGCCTCGCGCGAGGACGTATTGGAACAATAACCTTTACTCACCTGTTCCAATCTTCTTCGCTTCTCCTCAAAGCAGACTGTCAACACGTTTTGCGCTTGGTGCGTGAGCTTTCCATTCAAAATGTGAAATATTTGGAACAGCAAAGTGGACTGACTGTTCGTGCACAGAAGTACAGTACAATGTTAAGCTCTTTTTAAGTCGTAAAACACGTTGTGGGGCTAGTTGGTGCATAGTTCTCAAAAAATGAAGCGCCAACGGTAACGGCACACTAAGAAGGAACAAAAGACAGGACAAAGCGCTTGTCCTGTCTTTTGTTCCTTCTTAGTGTGCCGATACCGTCGGCCCTTCATTTTTTGAAATCTTTTTAAGTAATCTTCAGCTGCTTATTGTTTGGCGTCTTGTTATTACGTGGAGAGATCGTTTGGTGTGTGAATGCTGCGGAAGGATATGTGATTATTGCACGTAGGCTACTTTATCGCAGCCTTACACTTGTAGCGCGCCCGAGCACTGCTCGCGTCGCCGTCGTAGCAATTGCGCAGATGCAGCTGGTGTTAGATGCAAGCAGAAGCATTTTTCGGTGGGACCAAACTAACGCGAGCGGACGGCTTACGGGCATGCATTCTGAGAGGACGTAGAATTGTTATGTGACCTCCGACGTCCACGATTTCCGGCTCAGCGAGCTTGTTGATAGCCAGCAGCTGGTCACGAGTATGAGGCCGATCTGGACCGATCGCCTGGGCATCAGAGTTGCGGAATGAGGCCGTCAAGTATTCCATTCCCAGTTGATTCCCGAGAGTGAACATCAACTCAAGTCCACTCCTAACTTTTCGGAATGATGGGAGTTGGACGATTCCTACTCCTGGAGTGGATAAGCTGATCCATTCCACTCCTCCTATTCGAGTAAATAAGGCGCTTCAACTTGGCGTTGCGTGCCCCATCAGTAAAAATACATTTTGGAAGTCTTAACACCGTTGAACGTAATTAGGGGTGTGCGAATAGTAATATTAAGGCTGAATCGAATAGCTACACAATCGTCTCGAACATAATGTTTATCGAATAGTTTGCGAACATAGTGCAGCTTTCCCATCATTAATATCAGTTTTCCCATCCTGGTATTCACAACATTAAATGTTACTGTCATATTACACTTCATATTATAAAGAATGCTCTATTAAGAGCATGAAGGGAGCATTAGTAGCAATTAGCAGTTTGTTCGCAAATTCAGGGGCTTTTCAGGTCATTACGTGGTCATGCACTATCACATAGTTTAGGAAGGCAACCTTGTTGGCTAATTAGTACCGCTTTGTAAATTCGAGCCGAAATAGGTAAAACGAAAAAAAAAAGAGGCGCTGTTCTAGTTTGGGGGTGGAGAGTGGGGGGCGAGCCGGATGGTGGCGCTATTGTATAGGGTATGCTGCAGTGAAACGTATTCATATCTTATCCGTTAAGAGGGCACAGGTGCTGCATCTATAAATAGCGCCAGACATTAATCACTGCCAGTTGGCGTGTCTAAACATTTTATTGCGAATGATTGTGTTTAGCCGGAAAAGTCGAACCCGCCGTGGTTGCTTAGTGGCTGTGGTGTTGGGCTGCTGAGCACGAGGTCGCGGGATCAAATCCCGGCCACGGCGGCCGCATTTCGATGGGGGCGAAATGCGAAAACACCCGTGTACTTAGATGTAGAACCCCAGGTGGCCCTCCACTACGGCGTGCCTCATATTCAGAAAGTGGTTTTGGCACGTAAAACCCAAAATTTAAAGAAAAAAAAAGTTGCCGGAAAAGTCTGCTTCTCTGAGCGACGCAGCGTGCGGTCCACTGTTTTATGTCTGCCGTGGATCGGATGATAAGTTATCGCATTTTTGCTTCATTGTCGCGTTTGACGTGTACACTCGACGACTTAAGGTATTCCAGAAACTATTCGAAAAGTATTCTGATTTTCGAATACAAACTATTCGATTCGAAGATCTAATCTGTAGGCGTGTGCGAATATTCCAAACTTTCGTATAACGAATCGAATAGTCACTATTAGTATATGCAAATATTTTTCGAATACATTTCTTATATTTGAAAACGTCAGCTGCGCCCATATAAACATAAAGTTGGAGTAAAAGTGCGGTAAATTTTCGCCACCGCGGGCATAGTACAGGCATAAAACATGAGAACTTGCGTAGTGGAGCAAGCTACGTCACTTAGGTAGCCATACCTTACAGGCTATACAGCAATAATTCGCACTCTCTGAAGAGCCCTGTGCATTCGAAAAATCTTGTTTGCTTCTAATGCTCCGTTGTGCTTTTAATTAACAACTCTTCATAACGTACTACGTAATGACAGGAACTTGCTAACTTTAAGAATACTGGGATAGGAACATCGTTTTATATAATTGTATTAACCGCTGTTCATTATTCGAAAACTATTTCATATACGGATCGACTCGCTTCTAGCGCTATTCGAAAAGTATTCGATTCGGCCTCAGAATATCGCTTTTCGAACACCCCTAATCTAATCAAGCAGCGACTGTTCCATTCGAAGACAGAATCGAATAGGTCAGTGTTCGAAAGCTTCGAATATTCGAACAGCCCTGCAAATAATGTTAGGCGCTGGCTCTTCGCGTACGATGACTAACATAAAAGTGAAACGCACCACTCTGTCTAGCAGGACGATCTTCATTGTTTCACGTACGGTGGCACATTGGCGAGCACTATTCTTTTTCTAGCACATCCCTTGAGCAGCTGTAATCGCGCCTTCTGGATAGTCGACAGCGCGTGCGTTCCACATCACCGTGGAATCGGCCAAGGTGCGCCAAACTTTGACCAGCGCAAAGAAAACGAGGCGAGGAACACACACCACTCGCACCAGAATCCTGCAGGGTGCACCATTTGAGACACTGTTTTTTTTTTTAGCCTCTATCTTTGTGTCGTAAGTCAAGCTAAGTCTAATAATTCTCGACAACTGAAAGCAGTGTAGAAAGCGTAGAATACCGTGTCGCTTATCATTATAGAAGCAGAGAATACTGAAAGCGCATGTATTCAGTAAAGAAACGAGAAATGTCGTAAACTGGCCAAGTCTAGTTTAGCCTACTTGGCAAAGTTACCAGTTTTCTAAGTCTCGCTTAAAATCAGCATTTAGCACTCCGGGATTATATGACCATTCAATTGCAACTCCATTCCGGATTCTCGGCATCCATCCAGTTCTCATTCAATCTGCTCGACTGGTGCCACTATTAAATTCCAAGTCAATTCCGGGTCTTTGAAAATGTCGAATGATTGCGGAATCATTCAAACTCCAGAGTTGCCACTCCGCAACCCTGCTGGGCAGTCACTAAGGCTTAACTATAAAAGCTTAATCTTTTTTTCTTTCTGTCCAAGACCCGCCCGGGCTGACACGTGCTCGAAAAGCTCGGCATCACATACCACACGCAGCACGGCATCAAAGTAGAAATTCCAAGAACCATACGGGGGGCGAGCACCTATACGTACCCCAACACCACGCGGGGAAACGTAAAGCCAGGGCACAGCACATGAACCAAATTTACTCCAACAACAAGGAGGCGGTCTTCACCGACGCGGCCCGTTATCGAGACAGGAAGAGTTTCGTGGCGGCAGTTACTAGCCACCGAGGCAACCACCTCACGAGCGTCACCGTGAACACGGCACATGCCGAAGCGGCAGAGGAAGCGGCCATAGCACTGGCCCTCACACAAACCAAAGCGACATACGTGATCTGCGGTTCCCAAATGGCAATTCGCAATTTTGCAAATGGGCGCATCTCGCAAGAGGCGTATCACATACTACTCTACTCCAGCGACATCCCATACACCAGGGAGAGGCCGACTTCGATAACCAAAGGCATTTGCTATGGATTCCAGCACACACTGGATTGAGCATCCCCAAGGAAGCGGCTCACCGCGTTGCTCGACGCCTCACTCACCGAGCATCATTGGAGGAAGAGCCCCTGAGGGGTACTGCAAACGTCTGGGCGTGGGAGGATCGTATGACCAGGTTCCATGACATCACGACACACTACCAGTTACAAAGACGTGTATACCCATTCCCTCACGCTAGGTTAGACAGGACGCAAGCAGTACACTTCAATTACAAACGGATTCTTACAGAAACCTCAGACTCATGCACGCCATGTATCCAGACATGTACACTACTAACCGATGCACATCGTGTGGCGAGGCTACCACACTTAATCACATGTTATGGGAGTGCCAGGACTTAACAAACAAGTCGTGCAGTGCCGACCCCTCTGGCTCTTCCACCGCCAGCCTCCCCTCGCGCTGGAAGACCGCACTGCTCAGCTCCAACCTGACAGCACAACTCTGGGCCGTCCAGCGAGCCAAGTGAGACAAGGTCTCGGAACCGCATCCGCGGCGGGTGCCTAGACCCATTAAAAAGACGCCGGACTCGAATCTTATTGATTTGAAAATAAAGTTTACGCTCTCTATCCTTCTTTGTGTGAGGAAAAAGGGGAGGGCTTACGAAGTCGCCATCTATTGGAAGCGCCTCGCTTGCGTAGTATGACGGATAACGCGGCGCGCTCCTCATAGGTTTGGCTGTCGGCGCTCAATAATAACATCACGCCGGAGCCCTTGTGAGCATTTCAGTAAGTACTCTCGAAACGAGAGAAGCTTTCTACTGTAAAAATAATAATTTTGGGCAAACAGAAAACGCCGAGTGGTTTACAGACGCTATCTCTTGAATACGTACCGTGAACGCCCGCTACGCGCGGTATGGAGTCCCCCGAACCGGCTTTGTGAAAGCTATGTGAAAATATGTTTTTGTAGGGGGCTGTCTGTATAGCGGAATGGAGCATAGCAGAATGAAGCCTCCATGCTGCGATCGCACGGGCTCGCGGCGAACGACTGCATATATTCATGCATGTCGGCGCACAATATTTGGCTTTCGCTGCGAGCGCGTTTTCACACCTTGCCGTAAGCTTTAGGCCGCAGCATATGAACATTTATCAGTACACAAGTAGCCATTGTTGCGTGAATGCTATGAGAGCTGTTCAAAAATTTCGTTATAACTAGGGACTTCGATGCCTACGGCGACTTGTGATATGTGCCGTCGAGACATGGAGGAAGGAAACTGAGGAGAGGCCCTACGCCCTCCGCGCGCTAGGAGAAAAGTGTGGAGGAAATGACGTAGTATGTTCTCTTTTTTGCTGTTTTTTATTTCTTTGTTGTAGCAGCCACGCCTTTCGGGCCACAATGGCGGCTTTGTTATGGTTCTGTGCGCTCACACGTGTTGCTCCGCAGTTTGCGTATCGTGGCAAAGGCGCCATGCGGGCAGGTTTGCGTTGGTCTCCGTGTTTTGTTGCGCTGCGTTATCTGGACCGTGCTCTCCTGAATGTGCTGTGGCCAGGTGGGACAAGAGGAACTAAAGTTCGTGAAATGAACGCGCATGCAACGCTGTACGCAATGTACCGCGCCACGGCAATGGCAACGGAGAAAGGAATATCCGCGGGAAATTTTGACCTCTTTGGCGGAATCATGCTAACGTGCCATCGCCGGCCGAAACCCATGCGTTTCAGAAGCTGTACAATAAGCGCCTTGCAGGTCAGTGATTCCTGCTTTTGACAGCGCATATGGTGCATTTGCGGCACGTAAAACGTACGTTATGAATGCATAATTCGTGTTCAGTAACAACTTGCCTATGTGCATATTAAAACACATGTTGCTTAACTGTTGCTTGTTCCTCGCAGTACTCGCGACAGCTCGAAGTCTTTTAGGCAGAACGCGTTCGAGGTTCATGCACACCTGCACAGGTGTACCTCAATACACGTGCTGATAGAGCGTTACGCAGAATATGCGCATTTTGCTGCCCTCGGCACCGTGCGCCTGCCAGCCGACGCTTCGTCCTGGAAGATGGGAAAGAAGCGGCTGCTTTGACTTAAGGAACGAATCCTCCATACGGCAGAGGTATCTTATTTGTGCGCGTGAGAAGCGCAGTGAACTGAAGGTTAACGGATGCGCTGCAAGGGTCGGCAAGGCTCCACAGAACGTACGCCTGCGAACACATCAAGCGGCTGTTCCATGGTCGCACGTAGGCCGGTTCTACGCGCGTACTGTTCTGCACCATGCGCTGGCTATCGCAAAACTTTGATTACGTGTTGCTTCACTTACCGTGGTAAGAACACCTCAGGCCGCAGTCGAGTCAGAGTCAGAAACGCCAAGTCAGAAATGACATTTTGCCTCCTCGCCGGCGCGCTGTTGTAGTGATGCGCGGCCACCCGAACTTTGTTCAATAAAGCACGACGATTTCTCAAGCGAGAATGTGTTTGTGCTCATAAACTCCACATGGATCGCAAATGGGTCGGTGTGTCGTACGTGCCTCCAGTGCGTTCTTGCAGTGCAGTGAGAATGCGTACATTTTTTTCGTATCGCCAGACGTCTAGCTCGCAAGTCCGTCTGAGTGACCCAGGATGCCTAAGCAGAGAAAAGCAAGTAAAAGGCAACGATAGGTGACCTTTTTTTAATAGCACGCCAGAACTGGGCAGCGGCCAGTACCTATGGCTGATAAGAACAGTTCAGTTCGCTGGCCTTATAAGGCATGTTTATTTTCATAAAAGCCGGTAAAAGCAGCCGATCCAACCTCACGGCCCGATTTGCGAAGTTATATACTGCGAAGAGAGAGAAATAAACTTTATTGTCAGACCAAGCTTCTTGAGCCCGAAGGTGGGTGGCCTCCTCAGTCAGTTATTATTATTATTGCGAAGCTGTATACTATGCCCATCGCACAATGTATACAAATTTTTTTGGTGTGCTTAATATTGCTACAACCCGCCGTGGTTGCGCAGTGGCTATCGTGTTGGCCTGCTGATCACGAGGTCGCGGGATCGAATCCCGGCCACGGCGGCCGCATTTCGATGGGGGCGAAATGCGAAAACACGCGTGTACTTAGATTTAGGTGCACGTTAAAGATCCCCGGGTGGTCGAAATTTCCGGAGTCCTCCACTACGGCGTGCCTCATAATCAGAAAGTGGTTTTGGCACGTAAAACACCATATATTAAATTAAAAATTATTTTTAATATTGCTACAGAACAGTATTTGCGATCACGAAGACGTGAGCAGTGTGAAGACGACGATGCACTGCGATGGCTTCCTGCGAATCCGCAAACAAATTGTCCGAAGTTTGTTTTTCGCTGAACACAGAACCTCAACCTTATACGTAGCGCTGTGAAGCCCCATACCCCCCCCCCCCCCACCCCCGTATGGGGCTTCAGCGCCCCTCCCCCCCCCCTCCCCCTGAAATTTTTTTGTGCTGTGAATGCACCGCCGACCAAAGCAACCCCCGGCGCCGGAAATCATTTTGGATTTTGTCTAGAATGTCCCTTTCATGCTCGAAAAGACATTTCACTGCGAAAATTGCGAACTCGGGCTGCATTTCGTGGCAACGCTCATGCACCGAGAGTCACATAACGCAAGCAGCCCCATCCGAACACAAAGTTTCAATGGCGTTTTGATAACAAACGGGCTCACCGCGGCATCTCGCAGACGCTGCGGAATCTACGGAGCGCATTTATATCGATTCCGAAACTTTATGGGTGTAAATCTCAAACTTTTGATGTGAAAGGTGCATTGATATTTCTAAAGTAGTGGTTTAGATTTTCAATTGCGGAACTTTGTGGGTCTAATGCTGTTATAAACATTTGACGCCAAAGGTGCATAGACTTTTCTAAAATCTTGCATTGGAACATACAACGGGACAAGCCAAATCAACACACTATCAGACAAGTTGCCAAAGCACGCAGCGAGGTCCGATGAGACGAAGCGTTGTGGTGGTTCATTCGTGCCGTCATATCACATAAAAAAATATCAATCTTTTTTTTTTACCTACGCCAAAGCATCCATGTTAAGACACTAAAGCCAGCCAAGGTAACTGCGTTCTTATTTATTTTTTCCTACTTTGACTTTTATTCGCGAGGACACATTGAGCGTCTTCAATTTTTTTGGTCTTGCTACCCTACCCGCGGGCTGCCAGAGCCAGCCAGAGCGCATACGTTTTTCTCGTGTTGCCCTGACCACCGCGCGGCGCACTTCGGTGCGAGTTCGGTTTGCTCTGGCCGAATGGATTTTCGCCTGGCAGAGTTTTAGACGCTTTCTGGCTAGCAGACGAGAAAAAGAAACAATGGTCGCTCGCCGCCATCACTGTGAGGACTCAACGGATTGCACCGCGTTCGCTTGAGGGCAACCTCTCTGGAAAGTCTTGGCTCGCCGGTGTAGGATCCCGATAAGTATGCGTATGGTTCTCTGTGGACCAAGCGTCTCACGTTTTTTTCGATATTCATTCGGTAGCCACATTAGGTGCGCAAAGTAGGCATCCAATTGTGGCCAACATATTTTCCTTGTGTTTTTAATTTCGGTGCCCCAGCCCCTCAAAAGGAAAAAGAAAAAAAAAACATTGTTGCGGCGCAGCGAATTGTTGCATGGTGAAAGTTCGATTTTGTTACTTCATCCTTTGCGTTAAGTAATGGGCCACGGGACGCTTCAGTTGCCGGATACTCTTATTTTTGCAATAGCAATTATATGGACACTCCAAGCGCATTCCTGCCGTCATCGTCGCCCTCATGTTTCGTATAGAGTCCAAGGGCGATAACAGCGTTACCGAGCGCCGCATGCTGTATGTGCGAGCTAAAGCCTACGGGAAGGGGGGGGGGGGTGGAATGGGTGAGCCGACGATGGTGACTCAGTCTTGTTTGCGCAAAGGAGAAAAGCGGAGAGCAAGCTAGTCATCTTCCGTCGCGTGCGATACATCGGGGGGAGTGAACGGAATGGGGGCGGTATCTAGGATTCTGTGAATCTGTGATTGCGACACGTTTATTTGCTTCGTTTGACGCATTATACACCGTGACTTTTTCTTATATACGTACATTTATTGGAGACTTATACGTATGTTTAAATATCTTGTTGGGAGATATTGTGTATACGTGCAGTGAACTTTGTTTCCAGTGACACTTTTTTGCCCTTTATCAAGCTCTATCTTCGCATTTGTATATTCCATTGTATCTTCGCATTTCTAATGTACGAGGGCGAGTCAAATGAAAGTGAGCCTACCCACCCCGCGCAATAATGGTTCGGTTCATTATCTGCGAGGCATGTGCGTAGAAGAGAGGGATGTCTCATTTACAAAAGTGACACGCAGGTGTGGGGATAAAGGTTCTGTAATGCTCTCATACATTCGGTTGATCATGGTTGCGTGACATATTGGAAACTCCAAAAGTTGAACAGCCTGGTGCCGTGAAGCTTTTGACTGCTGAAGGTATTTCGTAAAAAGAAATTAGTCGTCGTATGGCTGCCGTGCACGTTGAACATCGCATTTCATTGGCCACTGTGAAGCGTTGGAGCAAACGGTTCGAAGGAGGACGTGAAAGTTGCAAAGACGATCCAAGACGGGACTAAAGCCATCGAGAAATCACCCTTAACAATATTTCTAAGGTTGATGAGGTGATGAGAAAAGAACGCAGGATAAGCATCGATGAACTGGCAGAGCGTCTGAACATCAGTCACGATTCGGTTCATGCCATAATTCATGAACATCTCTGTCATCGGCCTTTGTGTGCGCAATGAATGCCCAAGATTTTGAACCACTGCCAGAAGACGGAGAAGTCCGGCGCTGCCTTGACTGGTCTGATCCGGTATCACAATGAGGGTGACGACTTCTTGTCTGCAATTGTGATCGGGGACGAACCATGGTGCCACTACTACGAGCCTGAAACACGACGGCAAAGCTTACAGTGGAAACATTCGAATTCACCACGCCCAAAGAAAGCAAAGGCCATCATTTCCGCCGGAAAGGTGTTGTTGACTTTTTTTTTTCGATCGTCAGGGACCATTACGGATAGAATTTGCTAAGTCTTGCGACTATCAATTGTTTCCGATACTGTGAAACGCCGGAACGGCTGCGTGTTGCAATCAAGAAGAATCGATGTGTAAATTTACGAATGGGGTCATCTTGTTCCACGACAATGCCCGTCCCCACATCGCTGATGTATTTAATACAAAACTGGCAACGTTCAAGTGGGAAACGCTGCAACATCCGCCACACAGCCCCCAGACCTGTAGCCTTGCGACATCCATATGTTGGGGCAACCGAGAAAAAAAAAAAAAACAGCTCAAGGGAACCACATTCGTGTCGGACGATGACGTGAAAGAGTCAGTTGCAGACTTTTTGAAGCAGCAACGCGAGGAATTTTATGAGACCGGAATTACGCGACTCCTTAGTCAATGGGACAAATGTCTAAATGCTCATGGAGACTACTTTTAAATAAAGTATCCCGTTTGTCATATATTCGCATTGGCTCACTTTCATTTGACTCGCCCTCGTATATTTTGCAGAACTCCTGCTTTTTATACGTGCTCTCTGTTGCGACTATAATTTCGGTGCAATTACTCACGATACCCGACCGGTGACAGCTGCTCCTGCGTAATACATTGGAACAAATGCCAGCGTCATTGATACTTTGCACTGGCCGTTGCATACGTACATGAATGTAAACACGATTCTTGAATGACAAAGTTTCATTAATATATTTGTCCTCAACTTGTTCATTTCATGGCCTTTACATTTTTCATATCAGCGGCATGCACTGCTTTGTGGTTTCGAACTGATATAGTTATAAAGTTCGTGTGATATTTTCTTCACTTATTAAATAGACAAAAGACATGGAAGCATTGATATCAGTTATTTTGGACACAATGTTTGGCACATACGAGTATATTCTTTTATGAAAAATGACATATTTTACTGGTTTTTACGGTGCGTAGCGTTCAAGAATTTGTTTGCAGCAGCTTTGGCAATGGCAAAGCAATTATTATTCATGTATTTGATCCCTCGAGAAATTGTTTAAGAGGAATCGCTTTTAATGAAATTTGTTGCATTTGAGAGAGAAAGTTAAATTGTAGTGTCTGTTGGAAGCGGAATTTCGATTTAGGGCCTGAAATTTGTTTAAAATATTTCGAAAAATTTGAAACTTCGAAAAAAATAGGAGCACCACATTTACAAACCAACAGCTCTGCATCAAGAACAGATATCGCGGTTCTTTCAACGGCATCTGTTATAACAGTCAAAGCGGACAAATTTGGAATGTCAATTTGTATCTTACGTGCATTGGTTACGTTGTGTACAAGGGTTCTGCAAAAGCCGTGTTTACATAATACTAAATTTTTTAGGTTCATGTGTAACATATCAATTTTGTCCGGTGTAGATGTGCTATTAGATGAAATTCACAGAATTGTGATATGATTTTTCATTGTTGAGTTGGAGTTCTAAACTTGATAGTTTCGTTTTATGAAAATTAGCGATTTTGGCCAATTTTTAATAAAAAAATTGATGACCGAAATGAAAAATTTATGGGGGGGGGGGGGTAGCGGAGCAATATCAGCGGGAACACGCACACGCGTGGCAAACAACCTCGAAACCGAGTTAGGGCGATACGCGGATGGCGCTGTCGAAAACAGAGAGGAAAGGGGGACGCTCTTCCGCTAACTGTTGGCACTCGCTCCCACCACGCCTGCGCTTGTTGAAAACGGCAGCTTACGGCATTTCCCTAGCCGCCGATAGCAGATAAGATGGTCACGTGCACAGTAATTTACAGCGAGTCATTTCTTTTTTCTGTCATGCTTCTTTTTTTTCTCTCTTTTTGAGAGCGCACCTCTTAGGCGCCCTTTACTGCGTTTAGCGTAAGGTATTTTCAGATATACCTCCGTAGGACCTGATGTATATATTGTGGAGCGCATCGTGTCACGCGTTTCAGACAGACGGACTGATTTCCCAGTGAATTAGCTCTCGAATGTTTACGCTTCTAGACAGTGCTGCTATTGGCCATGCTTCGGTGCACAAAGTTATCAGTAACCGCAATATCGAACAGCTTTATCTCTATGTGCGCTGGCGATGTGAAGTTCCGCACTTTGTGTAAAGAGACGCATCGTGGGAGTGCCAACAGTTATTAGAACGACGTCCTCCTTTCCACTTTGTTTCCGACGGCGGCCGCCACGCGTCGCCCATAGCAGGGTTCAAGTAGTGTTCCTGTATACGCTCCCGTATACAGGAACACTAGGTTCAAGTATGTTCGAGGTAGAGCCCCTGAAGGTTCGAGGCCATCTGACACGCTCTACTGTGTTCCCGCTCATACTGCTCACGACGGTACATGCGTGCGCAAGCTTTTGCGCAGCAGTATCGTTTATGGTCATGAGCGTTCGCCCAGTGGCTGCCGTCTGTGGGCTGTCGCGCTGGATGTGACATCATTTAACAGCGGCAAAAGTAGAGGAGGGCCTCGAAAGCTGCACGATAGAGCGAGCGATCTATTACGCGAGATTGCTGCATAACGCGGAACCATATTTGGCTCGCATGCTCGTAGGAGCATTGTCGCCAACAGTTTCGCTATCTCCTCTTTTCTTCTCCATGACGTCACAGCGAGGTGGCGCCGTCTGTCGTCTTTTCAAGCTTCACGATGATGATGATGATGATGATGATGAAAAGTTGCTCCTTTTTGCCAATGCAGGAGAGTGATCGACTGATGCAGGTCAGCTTGATAGTCTTTTCAGGGACCTTTAAAAACATCTGTTGACCCTTCGTAAACACTTTTGGTCTCACTAAGCACCGACTCATCGCAATCTTGAAAGCACCCGAATATGTGGCGATATAGCGGTTAAAAAAAGTATTTTAAACTGGCCCGGTCATAATTTTTTTTAAACAAGTATTTATGACCGGCGATGCTCTGAATGAAGGGGCCCATGTAAGCTTTGTTTGCCATGTGCTTGCAGTTTCTTACGATTGCAGCTCGCGGTTATAGCACGGGACTCGGAAAGAAAGAGAAAAGGAATAAAAAGGAATCGTACTTCAACTCCCTTGATCCATACTGGTCGCGTGCTGCGTTCCGGCATATTATCCCTTGGTTTTGTTGAAATTAAGTGCAAAGCACGTTGCGATTCCTTTTTTCCTAATGCGTGAAGTGGTTGAAGGAAAAATAAAAACGGGAAAAGTTGATGATCTGAAAAGGGATATTTTGCCGCTGGTTTGTAACCCTACCACAGAGAAGTTACCGGGTTAGCGGTTGACATCGTCATTTTATCCCCCTGGATAGACCAAATCCGGACGTATATAGCTTTTCGTTCCGAAGTGCAGTGCGGCCAGAATCTTGCGTACTATAGTAAGCATGGGAACGTAAAGTGGGTTGTCTGCCTTGATATAATCGATGTTTTATAATTGATATAACTCGCTTATGTAATTTCTTCGTAAGGCATAAATCTATGCTAACAAATTCTGGGGTTTCACGTGCCAAAGCCGCGCTCTGATCATGAGGCACGCCGTAGTAGAGGACTCCGGAAATTTGGACCACCTGGGGTTCCTTAACGTGCACCTAAATCTAAGTACACAGGTGTTTTCGCATTTCGCTCACATCTAAAATAAATTTATGATGTTCATAATCATCGAAATCAACGTCACAAATATTTCAGTACACGAACCGCTGTAGGGTTTTACGTTTCGCGCAAACCTCCAGCTTGGTTTCAACTCTTGGGCTGGAAAGTTGCAAGGTGATGGATTGCAGTTATTCAAGCTAAAGATACCTGTAGGCGTGTAGCTAATCGCTGCGAATCCAACCACACATTTGGCTCGTACAAACCGCTGCTGTTGATGCCGGCGATTTAAAGGATTCTACAGACCCGCCGCCATGGTCGCCACCGGAGCTGGTTAGCATTCGGATGGCCAGATCTATAGCTAGTGCACGCACACAAGTATGCATGATGTATATACGGGAGGACGACGTCAAATTGTATTTTCGTGCGCCTTAATTTCACTCTTCCTTGGTATTTCTACGTTTCATTTAAAAAAGGAACTGGTATTATCCGCTATGATTTTCCTGGCTTCGTTGTCTGTTGGCTTTATGTGATTGTGACTAATACAAATTTCAGTCCCTCGGTTCCCCTTATTCTTCTGAAGCCAAGCCGCATGGTTATCAAGCTGTCGTTACTTTAATATGATCTTGAATGTTCCCGTGCGACATGCCAATTTTGATTCTGCCATTGAGCACAATCTTTGTCGTAACTTTCGCCAGCTCAAAACTTGCTGTGTGTAGCAGCGTTCGATCCGCATTGAGAGTTAAATCTGAATTGAGTTAGCACACTACAACGTTTCCCGTGTGACCGGAGTATTACACTCACGTAAAAACGGGTAGCTTTGATCCTCAAGTAGGTTGGCTTCGAAAGTTTTAAGCGCACTCGAAACGGGACCACCCTACACGACTGAACCCTTAGTCATCGAGATGCTGATCCTGGTTGTTCTTCCGCGTACCAGGCATCGCGCGTTCGAAAATGTTGATCCTAATTGACAATGCGCGATTGAGTGGAAAGAAGTCGAAATCAAGCATGCATTAAGTTCGCCGTGCCGTATCACCCTATATGCTTAATCTGATTAGTTCGATCGCGATTGACTCCTGTGTGACGGGGGTTTATAGTCGCCTTGTCTGCCGTCGTTCACGCACTGCTTCCTCGAGCTGGAGTTGGTGTCACTTGAGGCACTGCTATACTTTATACCTCGCAGCCCGAAGAATTAGCGGCGAGATTCCGTTCGGTCATCTTCGTCAGCCTCCCAACGGCGCGTGCCGAGCGGCGGCGGACGAGACACGCGCTCGTTAGTTTGCCCAAGTCGGTTTTTCGTGCACGGGCGCCGACAAGGAGATAAAGGTGAACGAATCGATTAATCGTTCTCGCCGAGTCCTTGACTGTCGATAACGTCGGTAAACCCATTAAAGGTGGGACCCAGTGAGCGCGTTCTGCCGCCCAGCCGATCGGCGCCCGCCATTAATTATACGCTCGGACTCTCTTCGCCACCCCTGCGCTTACGTCGTCGCGACCGTCTCTCTCTACTGTCACGCGAGTCGCGTTCCTTCGGTGCGGGTGACATCCCCCTCCTCTTGCGAGTCTGCCTCGGCTGAAGGGGGATGAGCCGCCGCTTCCTGTTTGGACGGATGCGAGCGCGCCGTGTCTACAGGTTACGCAGCTTCGCTTTGGTAGCGGCTCGCCCGCCGTGTTTGATCACGTGCCTGCCGGGTTTCGTTGTTCGAAGACGGCGGCCGGAACGCACGAACGAGAGGCGCGCGACACGTGCTCGACGCCTTTCTTTACGCATATATGTTCCGGCATCGCATTTGGTCGCGGCCGCTGCTTTTCCTCCGCTCCCCACACCACCGTTTATTTGTGCCCGGCTTGTGCGCGCAGTGTCAACGTGTCAACTTACGAAATCAATACAAGCCCACAAAACCGCACTGCATGCAGCGTCTACCGACCGCGCGGTTCTCGAGAGACGCCGATGATGAGAGGTCCGCCGCCGTGGCGTCGCGGAAATGGACGAACGTGATAGTCTGGCGCGCGAGTGTATGAATACCATGGACAGCGCTGTATACGCGCCACTTTATTCATCGGTTGTCGCTACGTCAGTCCGCTCGTGAACGGTATCTTTGAACGGTGAGAGGCCGCACCGCAGATCACCCACGAGCTAACGTGGAACACGGTTTGTCATCAAAAATGAACTTGGCTAACATGCCTTGCGACGAGTGATCATGATACAAGCGGAGGCGTTGCAAACCCACCTCGAATGCGCTCATTACAGTAGTTACGCTCAAGATCTAACTCATTCTTGAAACCATTGAAATTACCGTAATCCATCTTCAGCGCTTGTCAACAGACCATTGGCTATCGCCATATCACATATCTCGTTCATGCCCAAACAAAAAATCTCACGAAGCGGATTTCTATTGTGATAGCAATTATATGGACACTCCAGGCGCATTTCTGCCGTCGGCGCCGCCATCGCCGTGAGGTCCCGTGTAAAGTCCAAAGGTGATGAAGTCGTCGCCGCGCGCCGTATGCTGAATTTGCAAGTGAAAACCTGCGAGGGTGCGCCGGCGATCGTGGCTCAATCTAGCACATGCGAAAGAAGAAAGCGTAGAGCACACTCGCTTTGTTCCACGCGCGGAAGGCCGTGGGGGGATGGGAGGGAGGAAAGGGCGGTGTTGCGCTCAGGCAGCAACTGTGCATTTCGCCACCGGGCGCAAGGGGAACTGTCAATCGTGGCTTATTATCGCGCGCCATATCTGGAGGAAAGCAGGGGAGGCAGCGAGGGAAGAAGGGGGGCGGCGCGGCGGCGGCTTCCACTCCGCCAAGTGCGTACTTTGCACGGTCGCGCGCGCCGTATCTTGGAAGGGATCTGCAGACGGCTCATACCTTTGTGCGCGATGTTTTGTCGCCGCTCTTGCGTTGAAGTGATAGACCGCACGCAGTTCAGTTCGCTCGCTGCTGCTGCCGCGCTTGCTCCGACCAGCGTTTTCGCAGCGAGTGTTCGTGCTCTTCGAGTGTGATGTGTTCATGTTTGCTTGTGCGCGCTGGCACCATCCGTGTTAATTCAGTTAGTAGGGGAATGTTCCCCAATTTATACGGCCGATAAAACTACTATCCTTACTTTGTATAGATGTATACTAATGGTATCGCAATCGATGCTTCGCTTTCCGGGCGAAAGTGCGCCTATATATGTATGAAGAAGAGTACGACGTACGTTCAATAAGCACAATATATTTGACTGACGTTTCGGCTGGTGCACCAGCCTTTGTCAAAGTGACAAAGGCTGGTCCACTAGCCGAAACGTCAGTCAAATATACTGTGCTTATTGAACGTACGTCGTACTCTTCTTCATTTTACTACCGGGGCCAGCGTGATTTTCCTCAGCCATAACTATATATATATATATATATATATATATATATATATATATATATATATATATATAGGCGCAGTAGTAGGCGCATATATTGCGCAATATAACAATTACTTTTCGTGGCTGCAGACGACTTCAGAAAGTTAGTTCGTTTATTTGCGTATTTCCGTATTTATTTATTTCTAAGCCCCAGGTGCCAGTACTAAGCGCCGCGGCCCGATGGGTCCGAGGCAAGCGTCCGAAGCAACTTCCTCGTTCACCGACAGCGTAACTTGGCGCGTTCTCGCGAAGGTTCACGGAAAATCAGAGTACGCCTTTCGTACTTTTGGAGTCTTCGGGCGAAGTTCCCGCCTGTCGGCGGCGGAGTGTGCGGTTGCCGGCCACTCCCTGTTTTCGTGTTCTTCTTTTGCTTCTTCTTTCTTTCTTTTTTACGAGACGTTTCGCGTCAGCGTATTTTAGTCAGAAGCCAAGTCGTTGCGAAACTCTGCATTTATTTGCCTAATCTAGAAGCGCGCGGTGGCTGGAGTTTAGCTCCGCGTGCGCTATAACGTCACGCATGCATGCGTTCGGCGCCTGTCTTTTTCGTATTTCTGAGCAGTCAGTCCTTGTGGTGGCCTGCTCTCGAGGCATGCAAATCCCCAGCGCGCCTATACTCATTGGCCTTGCTCTGTTGGAAATAGGCGACTGCGTGTTCGCTTGTACGCCGGCATAAAATATGGTCACTACTCGTGCCCTGTGAAATCGTGCTTGGACTTTATTTGGTAGTATTTGGTAGCTTTATTTGGTAGTGGTAGTAGAAAGGATGTTATGGCGTTTTTCACTGGTCGATCTGGAGCAGCGGCCGAAATCCTCGAGCGAGCGCTGGGGTTCTACAAATCCGAATCGGCCAGCGGAGCGCAAAAACGCTCCGCCGGGGATCACACAGGAAGTCTGCGTACACTTCACACAAACCGTACACGTAACACAAACTTCTGCTCTGTACGTTGTTTCCACGTCAACCAAAATCGCCGTACCCCGTGCGTAATTTGACCGCGGCAGTCGCAGAGTCCGTCATTTCCATGTCGCGCCCGCAGGGATTGCGCATGGACAACGTGCATAGAAGGCTTCGTACAGCACCTGCGTCACCTCGTAATCGCTGTCGTCCGAGCTCTCATCGCTAAACGCGAGTTCTACAGCAGCACCGAACGCGTCCATTTTGTGAAGCAACGCAATGTTGTGCGCGCCGAGTTGGTGCCGATTTCGCTTGAAGACGGAGGTGACGCGAGCTATTTCCGCCCGAATCCGCGCCTCGGCGGCGGAGCAAGAGCGATCCGGTGCGGAGCGAGTTGATCCGAAACGACCAGCGGAAAGCGCGAACCCGCTCCAGATCGACCAGAAAAATTCGGATTCGTTGCCGCGGAGCAAGAAATCCTGCTCCGAATCGACCAGTGAAAAACGCCATTAGTGTATAGCGGTGGTAGCAGACGTCTGCAGACAGGCGAAGGCGCTGTTATGATCGACCTGTCAAGTGTGAGAAACGTTCAAGCGGGCCTTCCCATGTAGACAATTGTCCTCTTGCCCGAAAAAGCGTCACCGCTTTATTCCCTGAGCAGACACAAAGTGAAGAACGAAGAGAAGAAAACCCGAAGGGCAGGAGCTCGTCGACTGCAGAACCTGACTAAGGCACTGGTACTTCCACAGGCTCCCCAAGCTTTCCAAGAAGACATCGATGACCACAAGATCGCAAGGGTTTATTTAAGGTCGTCCTGGCCTCCATGTTAATCTGAACCGCTCGAGACTTGGATAGAGCCACAACCATGTACCAACGAAGTCAATACATTCTTTTCTACTTTTTTTCATCATCACGAGGCCCGCCTTCGTCGTCGTTTCCTGATTCTTGCGACGAAGACTCACCTCACCCGGCCGAGATTGTATTAACGCCCAGGGTTCTGTATTACAGCGGAGCTGTTATACGCTAGGTTCTGGCGATTTGTATTTGTTCCCTAGGTAAGCCTAGGGACAAACGCATACACCACGCGCTAAGAAACCTCCTCCGTAGTGCCAGAGTCCTTCCATTTTTTTGGAACATGGAAGGACTCTGGTAGTGCCTAGGCAGAGTCGTACCATTCAAGGAGCAAAAGCCCCCGATTTCCTCTCTCGCACCTGTTCTTACTCGCGCCTGCGCACAAACGTCGGGCTATCCCTTAAATGAAGGTCTCGTCGTCACTCTGTCGTCACTGTACGCTTATTCGCTCTCGAACGGTGTTCTCAACCTGCATTCGCGCTCCCTTGATCTCGTCGTCGTCGTGTCAGGTCATCGCCGCCGCATCAGCGCGGCTTGAGATGTTGGCTTTAAATGGCATGCTAGCCGCTCACTGTTAGCTACTGTAACGTTCGTAGATATATAATAACTTGCGTCGAGAGCAATGTCGGTGAACGCGCGTGCTCGAGTGTGTGTGCACCATGCTCCGTGCAGCCGTAGTTGCTTTTACAGCTGCTTCCGTCACTTTATGTTGCCGGCACACATACAGGAGATGCAAAACGATTCAATGAAGAGGAAGGAAAGGCCGCGCTTTATTCAATCACGGTGACCCGCCGTGTTAGCGAAATGACTATAGCGTTGCTCTGCTGAGCTCGAGGTCGCGGGCTCGATCCCTACTGCGGCGGCCGCATTTAAACGGGGGCCAAAATACAAAAACGCTTTCGTCTCAGGTGCACGTTCAAGAACCGCAGGTGGTCACAATTTATTCGGTAGGTGCCCCAAGTGTGTGGCATCTAGTAAAGGAAAGCACCGTCTCTCAAAAGGTTAACCAAACAACCAGGAACTAAAAACGTTTGGGAACGCGTCGTTCTCGTGCGAGTCTGGTTTAGTTCATTCGTGGTTCCGTGAACGGAAGCGCTTCGTTACATTCTTTGAAGGCAGCTAGAGATGACGTCTAAATTTGCTTACTTTAGTCGAGTATTTCCTTCGTTTTGTATGAAGAAGTAATGATAAGTGTACAATTAGAATTGGGTTTCTATTTTCCTTACTTCTTATAGGTTTGACCACAGCCTTACGGCGGAAAACACTTCGCTGAAGGGACTTCAGTGCAAGTCGAGCGCCTTTATTCATTGCAAACTCGGTGCGCGCCACCGAGGCCAGTCGTCATCCTATACATACCGGCCGCAGATAGGAAACGCGCATCGATGGGCTGGGAGGCTGTGACGGGGTCCCCCGTGTCGGATCTTCCCGCCTTTGGCCCCCGAGAGCCTCCCGCGCGCGGCGTAATGCGCCCGGAGGGTGAATGCCCCGCGGGGAGGGGAGGAAACCGGCGTCGCATCCATATTCACGAAGAACGCGCTCAGCCGAGTCGTCCATGCGAGACCGTTAATAGGCGGTGAGCCCGGCGTCTCTCCTTTCCCGATTGCTCGGCACCCATCGCCGCGAATCCGTGCGAATCTCGGACGCGCACCGGGCCCAGCGCGCACGCCGTAGACTGGTACAAAGTGCGGTGTGCGTATGTGTGGTTGGGGGAGGGAACGAGAGAAACTGCGCGTCCGCGCGGTGCTGCGGCTGCACGCACTGCCCGTCGCGTGTTTGCGCGAGCGCGCTGATGCAACTGGGAGTGTACACCGTTCCGCCTCCACGCGCGCCGGGCTCGGGCCCGTCGGTCGCGCCGTGTGGCGTAACGCGGCAAACGTTACGAGACACCGCCTACCCCCGCTACCCGCTGCGGTGGCCTGCCGACTCGAAAGCGAGACCGCCACAGAGCGGCGGTGTTGTCTTCGTTTGTCGGCGCGTGTTCCGCCTGACCCGACGACCCGCACTTTTTGCTTTTTTTTTCGGCAGATGTAGCTGCACCTTGCCCGAGGTCACGGGTATTTTATCTATACAGGCGTACCTTTCTAGGACGCCACCTAACCGCAACTATAGGTGCGTATGTATTGTTGAGGTCGAGTCCTATGGCATGCTCAGCAGCATATCGCTATTGGGAAAGGACGTAATAACTAATAATAAATAATATTATTATTCATTAAACCCTTCTCTCTCTCTCTCTCTCTCTCTCTCTCTGTGTGTGTGTGTGTGTGTGTGTGTGTGTGTGTGTGTGCGTGCGTGCGTGCGTGCGTGCGTGCGTGCGTGCGTGCGTGCGTGTGTGTGTGTGTGTGTGTGTGTGTGTGTGTGTGTGTGTGTGTGTGTGTGTGTGTGTGTGTGTGTGTGTGTGTGTGTGAACGAGAAAAAGGGAACCGAGGGCCCTGATATTCAATAATTATATCGTAAGAAGCCAACAAACTAAGACACCGAGGACAACATGGGGGAAACTAGTTGTACTTACTAATTGAATTATAGAAATGATAAATTACTGGAAATGAAAATGGTGGAAAGAACAACTGGCCGCAGCTGGGGAACGATCCCACGTCTTAATTCGCATTACGCGTGCGATGCTCTTACCAATTGAGCTACCGCGGCGCCGTTTTCTCATCCATTTTCTGAGGTATTTATGTTTTATGTGTTACGTTAAAACATAAATTGTTGAAATATTCGACTTCTCCCTGCCATCTGCTAGCCGCCTGGTTAGCTCATGGTAGAGCGGCTTCCCCGGTAAGGCGCTGATCGCGGGTTCGAGTCGCGGACCAGGACGAATTTTCATTCAACTGCAACGCTTTTCTTTAGAGGAACCCGGATGGGTTTCCTTTGTAGCAATTGCTACAATTGGGTGGATGTCTCATTTTTCCTTAATTAAAAGCGCCGTCTGTGCCAAAGACGGTAAAAAATATGTTCGAAGTAGGAGGTGAACGAGTGTTGCTTTTCTGGGTGCACAGCATTTCACTCACGTTGGTTGCGGCATATTGCTGTTATCTCGGTCTGCTTAGCTAATTGCCTGACTAATTAAGAAAGTCGCGACAGGCAACGTAATACACTTTCTTTATTAAGCTTCGCCTTTTTGAGCGTGTCGATTGGGACGCTTGTCGTGTATATGAGTCGGCGTTAATAATGACAAGATGCGCCGGACGTCGGGATGAGGTGGCGGCGTGACTCGTTTGTAGAACGGCCCTGAGCGTAAATGTGTTCTACATGTGCCCTACACTTTCCGTATTCGTGGCCTGCATAATTTTTTTTCTTTGCTTTTTTTATGTTTTGCGCACCGCGTGTACGCAGAGGTCAAGTAATTACACCTCGTGTTACGCATAGGAGGAGGAGGAATAAACGTTTATTTTCGAAACAGTATCCTGGGGTAAGCCCCGGTTAGAAAAGAATGAAGAAATAAGGGATCCTGGGGTGCCTGTTGTGATCCGGTTCTGGAGTTCGTGGACCGGACTCTGCCGTCACACAGAGAGTTGCTTGCCTACGCTACCGGAGCAACTCAAGCATGGCAGCTGGTCAGCGCTATGCCGGGGCGTTGCACTAAGCTGACCTACGCCGTCATCCGCCTCTATCGCCGAAATTTGCCTGTTGGTGTTGAGATGAGGTTGGGAGGTCGAAGGAAAACGAATGGGTTTATTTTGCATATTTACAACTCGTAACGCTCCATGGATGTGGGAGCACACTCCACGTCGGATCACATGACTTATCGCACTACATGTCAGCACACCACATGTCTGAGCATAACTTGCACTACACCCACGATACGCATTTTGAGCCATCGTTTTCCCAAAATAACTAGACGCGGCAATTCGATTACTCTGTCCCGGGCAATCGGAAGGGTCGAAGTGTTCCCAGCACTCCACCATGATGTCGCACGAGCTTGCTTGACTCCGCCTCTGATGTTGCGCGATCGCCCCCGCATACAACGCAACGAAATATGAAGTCGATGCTGTTTCCAGGGAAGTTGTCGACGCTGGCCCCTTGCGTCAATTAGCGGGCTCTTCGTGCCGGTCTGCTTGTAGCGCCGTGAGAAGCCTGGCTTTGATGGTCGTTACCTCTTCCACAGAAGGCAGTGGTTGCTGTAACCTCGAGAGGAGCTTCTTTGTTGACCCGTCAATAGTCAGTGCAGGACCCCGTCGTTGTCTAGGCGGGCGCTGGTCTAGTGGTCACTTCGTGGAAAGCGCCCAAAGAATGCCCATTGCCGTTATTACTGTATATTTTTACAAAGCCTACATACCTCCTATCACCTGTGGACATTATAGGACATGCTCGTTACAAATAACCAGTGCAACTTTATAGTGGCGCCCGGCTGCAACCTTCCCTGGGCATCTCGGACGCGCGCGGAAAGACATGGTATCGCATTTCGAAGTGGGTTTTGAGGCAGTTGTGGAAATGAGAAGAACGGTGTAAAAAAGCTGCAGGGCGCAGCGCTACTTCAATTGCGCATTCCGGAGCCTTCTCGTGCTGTATCGATATCTATTGTACCGTGCCGTGTGTGTCGCCGTAGGGACGTAACTTTATTGGAGCGGTTCCCTTACGAAATGGCATTTCTAGCTGTGTAAAGTTCCTTGCATCTTGTTGGCTTTGCAAGCTCCATTTGAGAGAGATGCCAAGAGTTGGTGCGTAGGCTGAGCGCGGGCATGACGGTAGTACGTTAACGAGCCCGGTGTGCGTGCGTGCGTGCGTGCGTGCGTGCGTGTGTGTGTGTGTGTGTGTGTGTGTGTGTGTGTGTGTGTGTGTGTGTGTGTGTGTGTGTGTGTGTGTGTGTGTGTGTGTGTGTGTGTGTGTGTGTGTGTGTGTGTGTGTGTGTGTGTGTGTGTGTGTGTGTGAGCGAGAGTGAGTGAGTGAGTGAGAGGCTGCAGCGCGCCCAAGTTGCTGTTGTTTGGACTGTGCACCGCTGCCGTTCTGGTCGTCGCGGGCGTCGAGTAATTTGCGGCTTTAATTAACAGCCTGCCTGTTTTCCGCTCTCGCCTTTCGATGCCATTTTTTCTCCTCAGCTGCCTGCGCCAGTTCTCGGCAGCGGCCTTCCCCGCCATGGGATGATGGCTCGGCGCGCGTAGTATAACAAGTCTCTTTCCCTGTGTTGCGCTTTTTCTGCACTGCTTGTTGCACTCCGCGGCAAATAATTAGCGAGAGCGGTTTGCGCAATTAATTGCTCCTTCGCGGACGGCGCGGCAGCTGAGTCGTCTCGTTCGTCGGCTTGCCGTGCGGTCTATAGGTGGTCCCGTTATATATATATATATATATATATATATATATATATATATATATATATATATATATATATATATAGTCGTGGACAAATTGCAAGCGTCGCGGCCCGATCGGGCGGTGCAGGAGCCGCGCGCTCATTGCAGAGCGCGCATCCGTCATCTCCAGGATTACGCGCGCGAACGCGCCTCCGCAGGCGTAAAAAACGTAGACGTGGCGGCGGAAATGCATGTAAAAAAGCGCGTGTCCGCAACTGTGGGCAAGAGGCAAAGAGTGGTATAGTTTATTCAAATGAAAATTCAGTTACCTGAAAATCCCACCTACGTGGGTATTGACTCGCTATTGGCGTTGGAATTTCTGATGATTTAGAACTTAGTTGATTGTTTGATTGCGTTGCGTTGATAATCTTCCGAAACAACACCGTGGCTCTCGGAAACGCCGCAGTGCAGATGCTCGGGAGTGCATTCTTTCCCCGTCAGGTATTTTTACCGCGAGCCAAATCTCAAGTGTTTGTGCGTTAAACCCTTATCAAATGCAGCCACCGGGATCTGGATTCGAACCCAAGACCTCGGGCTCGGCAGCAGAACGACCTTGATGCTAAGCAACCCCTCCCCGTGAAGTGGACCTCGTGCTCAGCAGTGGGACGGCGTATAGCTGATATGCGAGAGAGATGTGTCTAGATGGATCCTGGATGCGTTTGCCTGGCGGTATGCCTAGATGGGGTGGAATATGAAATGATCATATGCACAGTACACAACAAAGATATATATATATATAGCTGTTGTTACACTGCAGCAGGTATGCGAATGAAATTGAAAGAGAAAAAAAAAAGAAACAATGGCCATGGATGTGTAGGACGCAGAATTCCCGACTACAACCATTCACAGCATTTAAGATATGTGCTGATTTTGTTCAAGTAATGTTCGATCAGGTAGTAGCCCATTGCATACCGCTTATCTTAGGTTAATAGGAAGCAACGGTAGTCCTTGTCAAAAATTTGGAAGCATACCCGCGAGTCTAGATATCTCGCCGAGTTGTGTTGCAGGGCGCATATACATCGCGCATTTGCATGGTGCGGCGGAGCTGTATAGCGGGATGAGAATTAGGTTCTCAATATCCGGGGCTTTGAAGCGACAAATGTACTCCATATATCGTGTGTCCCAGCTTACGTCACCCAAGCTGTTAAAAAATATATATATATTACAAAAACACGGTGCAAGGTACAATTCAAATACCTATAAATACCTTATAGGATGTTTGGTCGTCCGAGGTCTGACGACCGATATGAACATCGTAGGTCTTAAGATCGTGTATTGCGCCGTTTATTTTTTATATTTTTTTCTTCTCAATCAACAGCTTGGCTAACGTTAGCTGGGGCACTCATATATGCCCCAGTATGCGGCCTGATCGAAGACAGGTCTGTAACGTTCGCGGGGGATTCGAAACTTTTGACAGGGGCTGTATATTGAGAGCGCTAGGATTCGCCTAAACATGTATGTGCATGCTTGAATGTTGAAATGCATATTAACTTGAGAGTGCGTGCTATAGTCTTCGATGGGCCAGGTCTATGGAGGAAGAGTTGCTTTTTTCGGTTACAGTCCTTGCGGTAACGGATGTCAGAGTCTGTGCGATATTCGCCAATTGAATAATCAAGAACCCTTCCCTGCTATTTTGCACCACCGACACTGACTTGCATACGTGTAACTGCATAGAAGATCTCATGTAAAAGATGTGCCTCCGTTTAATTGCGGTGTTGACGCCTCATGTTTCTTGTATCATTAACACGAGCACGATCGATCCACCCGATAGCATGGCTATCACCTCGCACTCTTGTTTGGAAACTGGAAGGACTTTCATGTATGCCCATCTTTCCCGTGTGGGATATCGTAAAAGGACCTCGACCTCCATAGTTGTTGTATTTGGGTCCTTGTGAAATCGCTGCAAATTTTATTGTGAACTACAACGCTTACTAGGTTTATTGCGTTGTATCGTGTTTTTTTTTTCTCTCTTTGCGTTATGATTTGCCGTTCCTTAGTTATCTTCAGCAAGTTACCATGCCATTTGTTTTTATTATTGTTCTACTTCTATGTAATGCCCCCACCGGGCCTCTTGGGAATGACTGAATAAACTGTAGATTGTCGTTTCTATCGGCGACTAGAAAGAAGTTCTAGCATCCTCCCTGTTCTCAGCCCATAGCTGTTCGCACGCATGCAGTGCTCTTTGTGCACGGAACGCGTGCCTGTCGATTCGCCTCGAGCCACGCGTGCGGGATTTGTCGTTCTCGCTTCATCAAGTGTATATCATTCCAATCTCATCTTGTGAAAGCCCACGTTGGCTTTATGCATGTGCGGGACGTGGGAGTGCTACGCTTTCGAGGAGTGCACGCGACGGCGTCGTTGAAAAGAAGCGGTGGCGGCTCCTGCACAATGCTCGCAACTGGTTCCCCCTATGTAATACCCCTTCGGAGGCCCTTCGGGGTATTATGAAATAAATAAATAAATAAATAAATAAATAAATAAATGCCGCTCTTCCGACGCAATCCCTTGTGGGCGCAGGTCCTCTCGCACCTTTTCGTCAAGCCAGCGTTCGATCAACAAGAGACGGTGTTCTCCCATGGAGAAGGGAATGAAGCTGCCGACCGGAGCCAGTCGCACAGCCCTTAAGCCAGTTCCGATGCGTATTTCCGTTTGACGCGTCTTTCTTCCCGTGGCTTGGACTTGATTCTTCCCGGAGCTATTCGCCAGTGCAACATTGAGAGAGAGAGAGAGAGAGAGAGAGAGAGAGAGAGAGAGAGATTTGAAGCTAGGCCGGGCAGGGTCTTAAAGGATCTCGGGGTCTCGTTGTGGGAGGATTGCCGACAGGACGTCTTTTAGTGCGCTCTCCCGTTTCCGCTTGACATTATGGCGCGAGGTCCTCCCGGCGGTTGGGCCAACGCTCCATTCGCATATATATACAAGGCTGGACGCTTTGTTCTGCCGTTCGACGAGCGATCTGCCGGCATTTCGCGACGCTGAGGAACGCGCGTTTCCGAAAGGGTCAGTGACCCCCCAGTCCTGGACAAATAACAGCCTTTGCATCGCTGAAGCGTGTCTTATCTCGTTTGATTCCGATGTTACGCAGCTGGCGACAGTGTTGCCTCTTTGTTTCTTTCTCTTCCTCGCCTGCAGTAATTTCGGGGAGGGTGAACTGCGGAGTTGGCGACCTAATCCGCAGCCTGGACGGTAGCACGCCCCAGCGTATACGACGCAAGGCGCTTTGTCATTTGAATTACAGCTGCGTACAACAGACATGCATGCCCTACATAGGGCCGCATTATGTCCAAAGCGCCCCGCGTCTCGAAATGTTTGTTGAAAGAAGAAATAAGTTAAATTTTGGGTTTCGTCGTTCCGAAACTGCACAGTAGACTTTGAGGGAAGGCGCTTGCTTAATTTTGACCACCCGGGTTTTTTTTTCTTTTTTTTTACGTGCGCCCAAACCCAAGTGCACGAGTGTTTTCTGCATTTCCTCCCTATATTGCAATGCGGCCGCCGTGGAAGGGAATTGAACTCGCGACCTCGGCCGGGCTTATCGGCGGAACGCCATGTATACACTGAGCCACCGCGGTTCGTCGCTCGTATAGTTCAGGAAAGATGGGAAATATTTCGTTTGGATTTATGGGGTGACATAAATGCCGCAGTCTATGAATAAGGCCTTTGCGATCGGCGCTTCCCACCCGCCCCTCTCCCAATAATTCACATGGCCAGGTTTCTTTGCCCACGTAATTTTCATTTGCCTTGCCTTTACCTTCTTATTAGATTTATCACGTGACTAAAAAAGACTCTTGCAGCATTTTTAGGCGTGGGCGGCTGTTAAGTCATATTTTCGTTTTATTTCTGTGAATCCAAATAATAGGAGAAAAAGCGCATTAGCTTGTAGATTAGCGCCGGCTGACTCATCTGTACTTTTTAATGTCAACATTTCTTTCCTTTCCAGCGTGAACACATACACACACACGCTTTTAATTTTGTCTTTAAATCAGTTAACAACCATGGTGTCAGGCGCGCAGACAAATATGTAAAGATTCAATTCAGTTTATTCACCAGATAGTACTGGATGGTTGAAAGCTGTGTAAACAGCTTGACAGAGGCACAGCTGACCGTTACACTAGGCACATACAGCGAAACGGCATAAACAAGATGCTTAATAACAATACATGAGGCGGAAATTTTAAGCATATTTGCTCATAAACAAAGCCAATGAATAAAAAAAAATGTAAGACTAAAATGAAAGGAGTGTGTCATAAATACACAATAAAACAGATAGAAATATGAGGGTTATATATGAATAAAAAGTATAGATACAAGAAATATTTATTACACTTAAAGAAATGCTCGCAACTCAAATTTCGACATGTATTGCGTTTCTTTGTATTTGTTCAGAAGTAAAAGAAGATTGTGTTGTAGCATTTGTAGTTAGTTATCTGTGCGATAACTTGGGCGAAACCATATGTCTGTGCTGCGTGTATTTAACACAGGCTTGCGTTCCTTTGCCTAGACTAGAGCCAGGAAACCACGTTCTTTCCTGGCCTTCTGTACACAGTAGGGGCATGCGAATATTCGAAACACTCGAATAACGAATCGAATAGTGTCCTCTCCAATTTGTTCCTAAATGCGAATATTTTTCATTACCTTACGAATATTTCAGAGCGTCAGCTCCGTCCAAATAAACATAAAATTGGAGCAAAAGTACGGTACGTTTTCACCCCCACAGGCATATTTTAGACATAAAACATGAAAACTTGCGTAGTAGAGCAGGCTACGTCACTTAGGTAGCCATACTTTACAGGCTGTATCCAGTGATCATTATCACTCACTGAACAGCCCCGTGCATGTGAATAAACTACTTCTTTGCTCCTAATGTTCCATTTGTGCTTTTAATAAACAACGCTTCATACCGCACTGTATAATGACAGAAACTTGCTAACTTTAGGAATACTAGGATGTGAACATCGTTTCATGTTAATTGTGAAAACGGCTGTTCATTATTCGACAAGTATTCGATGTTCGATTCACTTCTGGCACCATCGATTCGTATTCGATTCGGTCTCGGAAATTGCTATTCGTACATCCCTCATAGCCAGAAACCAAGTCACGTTTACGTCACGAGCCCGGTATTTTTTTCCTTTTTTTTTAATGGCTGCGCGGTGCATTTCCAGTGGCGGTGTTGTTCGTTCTGTATTTGAGGATTTGCAGTGCAATAATCGGTGGCATTTGTGGCACGGAAAAACATTCGTGTGGGCTTTTGTTCGAAACTTCAGCTGCTTTTCGCGACGTGCAGCCGTTCAGTACTTTGCAGACAAGATGTATTCATCGCGATATCTAAGCGCTGCTCTTGTCTGTTTGGGATGCTCAAAGCTGGACTCCAAGTGAAACGGTCTCAAACGAATGAGTGCTGGTGATTCCTAATTTGACATTTCGCGGATATTATAATGTGGTTTTAGCTTTTGCGCCGCCAGGGGACCGAAACCTCTGGGTTTACAAATGACGCTAAAAGTTATATTAAAGAACGCTAATCGGGTACATTAGAGAGCAAGCAGAGCCCGGCGTATTGCTACCCATAGACGTTTCGATGTGCGATTTGCAAAGCTCCCTATTATGTGCCATTTTCTTTGTTCGTTTTTACCCGTTATATGCTATATTATCTGCTCAGTACCGCAGCCCCTGCTGTTTTTACGTGTTATGTCCGTTCGCGCTTTTTAGATCTCGTGTATACCTTAATTAATCATTTATGTGTGTGCATGATAGTTTATCACTGTATTATCTTCTATTCTGCCACCGATAAATAATAGAAACACATGTTTTGACAAGTACTCAAGATATCCCAATATTAAGTGGCATTGGCTTTCTGTTGCGTTAATAATTGCAGTCATAAATTGTGTTCAGAACTTGCATATTGTGCACGTTTTATATATCTAATGCCTTATTTCGTCAATCGACTTTCCCGCAGGATAAAAATTCCTTATTGTATGTTTGTGTATTAAAATTCCTGCTTGGAACCATTGTGGTTCGCAGTATTGAACAAAATAAATAAATAAATAAATAAATAAATAAATAAATAAATAAATAAATAAGACTTTATTAAGCGTTTCTTGACCTTTCTTTATTTATCTATGTATGTGCGACTTAATGCGCAGAAAACGCGTATGTCTTCCAAACGTGTTCAAACTAAATCCGCTTGTAGCTAGGCTCATCCCAGAGATGGGAAGTCTCCTGGTGGTGCGGAAAGGGTTACGGCTGTGAAAGCTCACCTCGGTGATGAAAGTAAACTGTCTCCTTCTGTACTATATATATATATATATATATATATATATATATATATATATATATATATATATATATATATAAAGTGTGCAGTGTAAGTTTGACGCTGGCCCTCGCGGTACAATTTCAGAGAGAAGAGTACAAGATTGTAATGGCACAGCATACACTAATAATGATAGTTAATAATAATGATTATATTAGTAAGTATAGTATAAACATTAATATTATACAATAATCTATTTTAAAAGGTCACCTGGAACGATGAAAACCTTCCGCCTATGGTGCGATACCTGTTTTTTTATCATTATCTTTCACGTGGAGATCGGGACAGCAGAAAAACGATCTCAGAAGGCATCATTTCCAGATCGGTGCTCAGTGTCCCTCATTGCTGCCTTGGTTTTCGCGCGGCGGCGTAATATGACAGGAAGGGCCGATGCCTGCGGTTCGGCGCTTATGCTGTCGGTCGCGTAACATGCAGGGAGAGTGGAGCTGGAGATATGTGAGTGGACAACGTCCATCTTAGAGTTGGCAGGATAGAAAAATGGCCGTTTTGTGGAACCTTTCGCGTTTGTCAGGGGCCCGCGAGGGTTCCGATACACCAGTCCCTGTGTCCTGCATACTTTGTGTTGTCGTCGTCCTCTTTTCGTGCTGCTCTGGAACGACGAACGTCGTCGTTTGTTTATCTTGTGTTTATTGGATTTCTTTTCGCAGTGTGGCCGTTCCTGAAAGCTGTTTCATTGCGGTAAGGATACGAACAAATGTTGCTTTATTTTCCTTTTTTTTAACCTTTAATGGGTAGCTGCTGGTCCTGTAATTGCAACACCAAGCTTCGATTCATCGAGGCGACGACAGATAATGATTAATTACGTAATCTTGTAAGGCGAGCAGTTCGATATGCGCGCCAAATAGAGCGCTGCATCGGGAGCGAAACTGGAGCAGCTAGAGCCTGGCTACGTCACGTAAGACCGTAGACGGTGGTCGCGTGGTACCACACGGCACTGACGCTAACACAGTCACTATGACGAAGCTGTACAGTGCGCCCGCTTGAGTGGTTAGTGCTACCACGTGGCCACCTGTTTCAGTTTCTGTGATGTGACCAGCCTCATAACAGAACCTTTATTACATCCGTAAGTGCGCGTTTTTAATCGGTTGCATTGAAATGTGTAATTATATATGCCCTCGAGGTATTGGAGAGTTTTAGGTTAAGGGACGCAAGCGGCTTGCGTACGCAACAAATAAGGGCCATGGTACTGTGCACGCGCAGACTCCTACGTCTGGGTCTGCGCATGCGCAGTACCATGGCCCTCAGTTCTTGCGTACGCAAGCCGCTTGCGTCCCCCAATGTAAAACTCTGTGTTGAGACTTCATCATATACTAATTGCCAAGCGAGCAGCGTAAAGGAAAGCGAGACAAAGGATTTTCAGGTCAGTGGTTCTTAAACCTTTCGATATTTATAATTCACCCTGAGTTTTGGAGCACTAAAGCCAAATGTGGGTGCTGCGCTAGTATATATATATATATATATATATATATATATATATATATATATATATATATATATATATATATATATATATATATATATAAGGCACCTGTAGCTACTGCTGTCAGCGGCGTCAGGGATCGTCAAGTATACTGGCAACGACAGTGGCGCCGCATCTCTCTCACTCGAAGGAGGTCCATGATCCGTAGAGGCAACAATACAGTTTCATTTGCCCCGTAAGTGATATCAACCTTTCAAATCGCCACCGAAAAGGTGCAACGGAGCGAAACGTCTGGCGCGGCAAGAGTGCAGCGCACGCCCTGCCCCCGCGCGCGCGCTCTGTCGGCGGCAAGGGCGCGGTAGCCGCGCCCTTTCTCCGGAAGCCGCATCCTGGCCCGTGCGAAAGGCGGCTGTCGTCGTGGCACATTCCTCCTCCTGGTGCTGTGTCTGACTCGTCGCGCCAGGGTACGCGTCGCGATGCCGCCGCTGCCGATGGTGACCCCGTAAGATAGTATGTACAGTCGCGGACAGAATAAAATGGACCACGGGACCTCCGAAAACGTTCAATGCCCGAGCAGCCTGTAGTAGTAACCAGTAAAACTGCCCACGACAACGTTGTTAGCATATTCTAGTCGAGGTCCAAAATGCAAATACCAGATTGCGTTGTGAGGTTGCGGAGATATTCAGCTTTTTCTTAGATTTCATGGTCCATAATATTCTGTCCGCGACTGTACGTTCGCTTACTGGCTGAACACGTGGTCCAACCATATCAAGACGAATTTAGCTTCGACTGGGAAGTTTTCTTTCCGAGAAACCCGTGTGGGATTTCATTTGTAGATTCGGGCTACTCCCGGGTGGATGACCAATGTACCCTTTCATTGAACGCTCTCACTTGAAAATAGGCTTGTGACTCTAGGCGCGAACCTAATTCCACTGGAGCTTAGTGATATGTCGCACTTACGCGGCCATGTCGTGGAGGGGGGGATATGTCGGGCGCCGTCTTCGCATCACCGAGGATTAGCGCCCGCCGCCGCCTTCTCCGCTTCGGCGTGTGGTGTTGCGCAACCGCGCGTGGCGCAGCCCGCATCGGGGCTGCGTTAACCCGGCGCCGGCGTGTCCTTTGCCACGTGCTGGGTTCGCTGTGCGCGGGGCAGACGCGCAACGCAGCGCATAATGCGGCGCGCGTGCCGACGTGGCCTGTATGCGGCGTCGTGTGTGGGTGTATTCCCTGCCTTCCTTCCTTGGCGGGCCGAGTCGGCGTGTCCGATGTCGAGGTCCCTCCGGAAATGCGACGCACCTCGTCGTGCTGCTTCGCACCTCGCCAGAACGTGATCGGCTGAGGAATCGATTCCCGCACGGGTGCCCTGGCACGCGAGGACGCGAGGTCGTTGCTGCCGCTTTGTTCAACCCCCGCCCCGCCTCTGTAGTCGGGGCCGCTACCGCTGTGCCGGAGGGTGAGCACGCTCACATCTCCGAGAAGACTCGTACTTACATCCTTGAGAGGACTCTGGCATCTTTCAGAAGACTTTTTTCGTGCGATCTCAGATCATGGATCCAAACCTGAAGTGGGATTGTGGACGCGGCTTCTAGCTGGGAGATTTGGCAGCAGTTGTATGTGTGCGAGCCATTTCTTGCTGAGAATACAATGCACCACGGATCCAATGAACAACTGGCCTCAGAAATCCACAGATATATTATTGCAGCCATCGCAAGAGACACAACACAATCTTTCAATGGCTTCGCAACATTGTAATATCAGCGGGAATGACCACGCCGACGAAGCCTCCTGATCTGCACGTGAAAGGGGTCAATGTGTCTTGCGCTTCGCGAACAGACGCTGTGGCTGACCTGCGATTGCTGTCCCGTGATTTTCACCATGTGTCGTTTGCGTTCGTTGCCTCCGGATATACAGATGCGTCAACCGTCTGGCTTACCAGGACGTGAACAGTCAATGCTGTACCGTCTGCGGCTAGGCGTTGCATTTACCAACTCTCATGCCTTCCTTATTGGAATGGCCATTAGCTGTAAAGAGGCGCTCGTGCGTTATCTGTGTCTGCCTGCGCTGTAATGCCCAGAGGCAAGTGATGTACACATTACTGGACCAATCAGACCATCGTCCGCTGTAAGAGTTGGAGTAGGGCATGAAATAAGTGCTAGCTGGCCCATGCCGTCATCCGACTCATCCACGCCGAGGACGTTGTTGAAAGGAGGGACTTGTTGTCATCGAGAACGAGGAATATGGGATTTATTTACAATATCTACATGAAGGGTGGAGAACGTTACATTTCATCAGTCTAGCATGACTGCAAGAGAAAGCACCCCAAGCAACCGTAAACGGCTGCTTAAAAACACTCTGTCCTCCCTAGATCCCTAGGTGATCCAAAGTCATCGTGGTCTTTGAATGGGAGGGTTCACACACTCACTTCCGCACTTTGGTTTCACTGAACACACCGAGGTGAGAGGGTTCTCGTAGACAGAGGTCTTGACCCAAGCAGGCGCCTCTTGATCCCAGAGCTGACTCCGCAGTCAGTAGCCGCCGCGTCTGTCGATTGACTGTGACGACTTCTGAGGCCCGTGAGAAAGCACCGAAAAACATCATTTTCCAGGAGTTATATTGCTCCAAGCAAACCGTGAAGGCGACAGCGAATCAACTAACAATACTCGGCCCGCCGAACGTGGCTAGACATGCCGGCGCCGTTGGGCTGTTGAGGCGGCGCATTGTTGTCTTTACAAAGCGAGTCGTCGCAGAGGGCTGGGAAGGGTTCGGAGGTCGATTCTCCGAAGATCGCCAGCCCCCGCAGGACGATCGTAACACCGCTATCAGAAATAAAAGCTTTAAGCCAGTGCTCCCAAAAAACATCCCCGCTGAAAGGCTTATTCGCTTTACTAAGATGGCTGCGGTCTACGGGCCTTCACGACAGACCTTAAAGGGACGCTAAAATGCAAATATTGAGTCGAGCTAAAGTGATAGATTAGTGCTCGAAAATCTTTAAGGCGTTACTATTATCGCGAACAGAGCCTTAATAACCGAGAAATGGGGGTAAACGCAAGACATGATTAGAAACTCCCCAGGGACAACCCGCCGCGGTTGCTCAGTGGCTATGGTGTTAGGCTGCTGAGCACGAGGTCGCGGGATCGAATCCCGGCCATGGCGGCCGCATTTCGATGGGGGCGAAATGCGAAAACACCCGTGTACTTAGATTTAGGTGCACGTTAAAGAACCCCAGGTGGTCAAAATTTCCGGAGTCCCCCACAACGGCGTGCCTCATAATCAGAAAGTTGTTTTGGCACGTAAAACCCCATATATTATTATTATTATCCCCAGGGACATTCAAGTACGTGCCCGATGACAAATGCACGCCTCGTTTAAATTGTCACTAGTACTCAACCACGGGTTGCAAAAAAAAAAACACTTGTATTATAAGATGAAATAAAATTGTACTTGTACAGTTCTATTTCATTTTGTGAAAAAAAAAAAAAACTCGGTGAAATTACCTTTGACAACGTCGCGGGCGGTCGAAAGATTTCGTTTTCGCTCGACTCTGCGTCGCCCGCGCTTTCGAGTTTCATTAGTTTCGTTATCGCGTAGTGCTGCGCTGGTTTTTCTGGCTCGCGAAACTCCCACAAACTGCAAGTAGCAGATAATTCGATTTCCATGTGATGTCACGGGATGCCCGAACGGTCTACGCCACTTGACCAAAAGGGTGGGGATGGCGTATGCAACGTCACCACTCCCCCGGTTGGCTGGAGGGAGATTTTAATTTCGGAAAAGGTATTCGGACCCTTCAGATGTAATTTTCTCGCAAACAGTCTTTTCTTGGCACGAAACAAGCGTTGCGATGTTTCTGGAATGGTATTTAAACAGTCCACGTCGACTTAGTGTTTGCCTTTAGAGCATGAATGGACGTTATGAGCGTCCCCTTTGGAATGCAGTGGTGGGTTGTGCCACCAAGCCTTTGCTATTATACTGCCTTATGTCCTACCTAGGTTAAAAAAAGATAAAGAAAAAAAAAACCGCGATCAATTCTCATAACCAAATTTTCTGACCCCCTATTGCGAACTTTGTTTTCGTACGTCTCCGTTTTTTTGTCGTTTTCCTACTTCCACCAATCTTTCAATCGCCTCTTACTAGTCTCTGTTGCAGACATGTTTACCTCTGCTCTCACTGAACCCAAGGGCTTCAAGGAGGCCAGTGGTGCCTAAATCGACCGCTGGGCATACGTCTTCACATTCTAATAAAACATGCTCCATCGTTTCCCTAGCTTTACCGCAGCAAGCACATGCCTCTTCTTCCTTCTTATATCTCGCTTTATATGTGCGTGTACTAAGGCATCCTGATCTCGCTTCGAAAAGTAATGAAATTTCCTTTGAGTTATCATAGTTTCTTTCCTGATCTCGTTTTTTTTCTCTTAGGTAGTTTACTCATGGCAGGTTTCTTTTCTATTGCCGCCACCCATGCGATTATTTCGGCCTCTGTGACTTTCCGCTCTACGTTGTGTGTTGCTATGTTGCTCACCCTACAGGCCGCATACTTACTTGCTGGTAAGCTTCCTAATTATTTTCCTCCACGGTGAATCAATGTTCTTCCTGTACAAATACCTCAACACTCTCCCAGCCCTTTTACTTTCTTCCATATTCCTCAGTCGTTCTTCATAATCAATTTTACTGTGAGCTTCCCTTACTTCAAAACTTGTCGAGCCCATATCACCCTGTACAGCTTCCTTTAATTAAAGAAAAAAAAACATTCGTAAAAAGACGCATGCAGGAAATATACAAGAAGACAGGAAAGAGGCTAGACAGCTTCACTTGTAGTCTTCCCGTGAGCGCCCAATGCGAGGCGTCCCAGTGACCTTTGGTTGCCATCGGGTCCTGATAGTACCCCTGATTTCAAGCAAACAACCGCATTTCTGAAAATAAGTCTTCGAACCATTACATATTTCCACATACCCCGGAGCAACTCGTACTTACTGTATCACCATAGCGGACTGTGTTTCATTATGGCTACATTTCTCTATCCCCTTTACTGTTATTGTTTTTTCCTGCGTTTCCATATATCTATCGCCTTCGTTTATCCATATACCAAGGTGTTTATACCAAGGTGTTAATACCCGAGGTATTTCCTGGCCCTGTATTGCCACTGTTTGTTCACTGTTTTCATTGAATACCATAACACCTATTTTCTAACGCTGAATTTCAAACCTGAATTCTCGTCTTCCTCTCCACAGATATTAGCTAGATGTTGCAAATCACTTTGCTTGTTAGCTAGCAACACAATGTCGTCCGCATAAAATAAACCTGGAAGCTGCTGCTCTACTACTCTACCCGCCTGTTTGTATGAGAAATTAAACCCAACATTCTCTACTCTTTCTAACCCCTATCTCACATCCCCAGTGTAGGGTGTCAAACCGGATGCTGATATCTGGTTAACCTCCCTGCCTTTCCTCTTCATCTCTCTCTCTAAACCCAACATTGCTTCCCACTAGCGCCCTCTCCATCCTCACCATGTACATCATAAACAGCAGTGGGGATAAAGGGCATCCCTGGCTCAATCCCTTGTGGATATCATCTTTCTCCTCGCTCCTCATCCCTTCTCATTCAACGCAAACGGTATTTTCTAGGTAAATCTCTCTCAAAAGCTGTAGACAATCGTCGCCTAAGCCTTCCCCTTCCAGAATATCCCGCAAAATGTTGCAGTATATGTTGTCATACGCCTTGTAATGTTCTAAAAGGCCACATATAACGGTATCCTTTCTAGTCTTGATATTTCAATACACTGAGTAAGAACAAATAAGTTATCATCCAAACGGCTACCTATTCTGAAGCCATCCTGAAGTTCTGCCAAAGCGCCATTATTCTCTGCCCATGCTTGCAGCTTTAATTTGATTGCCTGCATTGCTAGCCTGTATATTACCGATGTAATGGTCAACGCTCTGTACGAGTGAATTCTATCTTTCTCCTCCTTACCTTTATAAATTAAATTCATTCTACTTTGTCGCCAACTGTCTGGTATTAATATATATTTTAAAGTTTTTTTCCACTGCTTTCACCAGATCTCCCTTACTTTTTGTCCCTATTCATTAATCAGCCTAACGGGAACCTGGTCTAGCCCTGTGGCTGTGCGCTTAGGAATTTAGCTTCGACTATCTTCCAGTTGAAATTTGTCAACATCAGCTCCTTTTCCACTTGGGTCTCTTTCATGCTCTTTTTTTCTTCAAATACAACCTCGTCATTGCCTTAGAAAGATTCGGCTGTTACTTTTCGGATGTAATTTATTGCCGCTTCTCCTTCCAGTCTGTTTTCATCTTCGTCTAGGATATGTTGTATTATTGTTGACTTCCTGCTTAATAATTTTATGTGGTTCCAAAATATTCTAGGTGCGGCCTTCTTTTTCTCACGTATTTCTGACAACCAACGTTCACTTCCACCTTTTAATTTTGCTTGCACCAGTATTTGAACCATGGTCTTTTTCTCTTGGTATATTTCCCATTTACTGGTTACTTCATCCTGCGGCAACTGCGCCTTCTTTGCCTGCCTGTGCTCTCGAGATGCTTTCTGTCGTTCGGCGATCTCTTCTCGTATCTCCTTGTTCCACCAGCTTTTCGGTTTCTTTTTTCCTTTCCGACGAACGTGTTGTTTCTCTTTCCGTATTTCTGTCGTTATTACACTTAGAAGCTCACCATATTCCCAGTCTTTACTCTCCATTTGCCAAGTTCTTCCTCGACTCTTGTGACTATATTTGTTATTAGTTCAGCGTTCAAATTTAGACTGGCCATTTTGCACTCCTTGCTCTCTTTCCCAACTACATATCCTAATGATGCGTTGAGGCATCAAAAATGTGATTACGCGTAGTGTCTCTTTAAGGACGGCGCCCCCTGTCGCTCTATAGTATACGCGGTTTGTTTGTGCTCTTCTCTCTTTCTCTCTAGCTTTCCCTTCCGCTCTGTTTTCCCTTTTAGCCCCCTACTTCTTCACCTCGTACAGGGTAGCCAACCGCAACTATTTCTGGTTAACCTAGGTTAGGTTGCTCCCTGTCTTTCTGTGCATCCTTTCTCTATTCTCTCTTCTCTGTCTCTCTCTTGTTGAGAATTAATGTAGACCGAAAAAGAATGAGACGCCCTTTCGTTCTTTCGTGAAATATTCGCTCACAACGGACAGCTGTGAGAGTTCCGGTCTTTGTCCCGTTTTTACCGATTAAAATTCGTCGGCTACTCAGCGCCACTCTGCAGTTTCCGGGGAGGAGGATATCGCATAATAATGGTTTGAGTTGCGCTAACGTCAATACGTTTTCACTAAAAGTCACTGCTGAGACACTTTATTCTACCGTGATCTTTGGATCGGCGCTTGCGCCTTACAACACGAAGGCTTCGCCGAACCGAAATTCTTTCTTCGCGCCGTGAGAATGTCTTGTCAACTTGTTTTCCAGCATCCACTTCAAAATCTTGGTTCTCTCAGTAATAGTTTGTGGTGGGCATGTTGGCGGCATTGGGCTGCCTATACCCTACAGAAGCTGCACCAGATTAATGCATCTGAAGTAAGTGCGTGTCGCGTTTGGCGAGTCGGAGTGGTTTCTTGGTGAGCCGTGTGCGCAAGTTTAAACGCGCGGCATATTTGGTCGTGGTAGAATACTGGCCCACTTCAGGGGCGTGCCTCGCGACGCCGCGTCGTATGCGTGTTGTGCGGCGCTCCGCAAGACGCACGCACGCCCACGTACCAAAGATGGTGACGCCGAGGCGGAGACGCACTTACACCTTGCACTGGTGGGGCTCACACGCTCCTTGGAAGTACGCGGCTGTCTCAGCGTGCCGAACCTTTGCTGTTTGCGTAGTGTGCGAGCTGGCACCGAGGTCATCTCGTGCCACATCACTATTCCAGAAGCGAGGTGCGGCTGAGTGCATCGCCGTCGTGTTTACCCCTAGACGAGAGAGCTGCCAGCGCATAAAGTTTGGAACTGTAGGAGCTGAGGATGCGGTGCTTTCCGTGTCGCTTAGGGGGAAAAAAAAAGAACCCTCATAGCTGAAGAAAAACGATGCACGTACAAAATATGCCTTCACTGCACCAACGTTTTGGCCTGGGACCGGGTACGTTCGTCAGATGGAACCTTAGCATTGTATATCCCCATTATAGCGAAGCTAAATCTTGCTGGGACGTATACATACATTCATTAGTCAAGAATACTAATTCAACTTGGTTAGTCCTAAATTTAAGAAAAACATTCCAGTGAGAAAGTTGTGCAGGCTAGCAAGCACCCTCCCTGTTGAGAATTCTTTAACTTGCTATTACGGCATAATTTTTTCCACATCATAAAGAAAGACAGGGAAATATGAACAAAAAGTAAATCACATTGCTCTTAATGTTACAGCGCAAGAACAAATATGACGTTTTTAACCGACACACACGCACACGCACGCACGCGTTTCTAAAATAATAATTAAAAAATAAAATTGCTTCACACCCGTTATACCAGAGGACCGCGAGGACAGAATTGTCTGCGACTAAAATATCGGCGTAATTTGGAAGTTCTTGAATAGCGTTTGCAACCAAACGTAAACGAATTACGTACGTAAAGGAATAAAATTGTACTCATTGCGCACGCTCCATACGTCATTGGGTTTGTGTGGTTAACGTGCGCTGTGATAACTTAGGCTATTTGGAGAGTTTAACGTTCGTAATGTTTACGCATGCTAAGCAATAGGGTTGTCGAACGTGGCGGCAACCATTGGCTCCCGCTACGTTTTCGCTCTCGTTGATCGTCATTAACTATTGAAGCAAGTTTTCGCTTCCTCTAAACTTACCTGAAACGTGACTTGCGCGCGCTTAGAGCGCCGAATTTCTGAGCTCGTTCGGCGATCCCCGCGTCCGTAGGCCTATAACGAGACACGTCCGCATAGAAACTACGGGATTATAATGTTATAGAGAGGATGATTGCTAATGGATTTCGCTGGGTTGGATACTTTTGGTACGACACACCGGACGGCGCCCTGGCTTCTAACATGTTCCTTACGTTTGCGTTCCCGTGCGTTAAACTAAATGTCTTGAAGGGACGCGCCTCTTAACGTCCCGCAAAGGTGCATACGTTTAAGGCGACCGACGCTATTCTAAAGCTATCTATTTATTGCCATGTCTCGCGCTACGCGACTACTTCAACAAGTGCGACTCCGTAGAAAGCATGCCCTGAAAAAGCCCATACAAAGTTCGCCGTTCAATTGACTCCAAATTGCGGTGTATATCGATTGACAGTGCATCAGTCTGACGTCCTTGCGCAACAGTTAAATTGGTGTGGGCATCGTTGGAATAACGTGACTGCGTTTCCCATCGGGAATGGAAAAAGAAAAGAAAAAAAAAAGAAAAGAGAAATTAACAGTGGAGTAAGCGGTGGACTGCGGTTTCAGATAGGAAACAGATTGTGGAAGACATTAGCGTTTCACTCGACGTTTTGCAAATCGATGAAAAGCCCGCGCCGTTGACTGATTGCTCCGGGCTTCAAGCGGGAGGCCGCCACAAAGGAAAGCGGATGGTTCTCCACGCCTGGTGAGCATTCCGAGCCTCCCACTGCCGGGAAAGCGAGCATGCTTTTTGGAGGAACGGACTGCAGTCTCTCAATACGTCTGGCACTTCGCGCCGACGAACGAGTCTTTTTCCTTTTCTGTTTTTCGTCTTTTCCCTTTCTTTCTTTCTTTGAATGTAACCATATCTTAGTTCTCGTGCTTCCTTTTGTCTTTTTGGTGTTTCGTGGCACGGACGCGGCTTCATAAGTCTCGAAAAAATTATGTAGCCCTCCGCACAACGTCCCTTGTAAAACGTTTGGTTTGGGCTCATCAGTTAAGCTTGATGGTCTATATTTCTATATATTGAAGCAGCACGATCGGACGAGGACAAAATACATACACAACATGACTACCGCTATTCCACTTGTGCATAAGTTTGGTCCTCTTCTCCATCGTACAACTTCGATGTATACCTTCAAGATGAACTCGCCCGAATCAAGTTGTTGGCTTTGTTGGTGCTGTCGCAAGTTAGGGCGCTTCGCCGTGCTCCCGGCCGTGTGGCAGAAAATTGAGTTGCTTCTCAGAACCTCTTCCTCCCTCGCTCTGGGCGCAAGTCGCTAGTAAAGGACGAGTATTTAGGTGCTGAAATATACGAATTCGGCGGCTGCATCGTTGTTAGGCTCCAATTCATTTCGGTTTCCAAGTTCGAAATGAGAAAGATGTTTTCCCCGATCGGACTTGATACGCCGCTCTTAGTATACCAAGCTTATTGAGTTTCCATGTTTTCCCCGATCGGACTTGATACACCCCTTTTAGTGTACCAAGCTTGCTGAGTTTCCCGAATTGCCCGTCTAAAATATTTTCTTTTGAGGCATGCAAAGACGTTGAGGAAAAAAAATAAAGTGCCATCTTTACATTCTGCATATATGAGCGTCGTTCCTGAAGTGCGTAAAAATTCTCAGGGATTCTAAAATTCGAATATTTGAATTAATGGTGATACGCAGGAAACAAATGAAAGTGCTTAAAAGAGAAAATAAAATAAAAAAACATTACATTTTGGCACGTTTTAACATATTCTAGTATAGGCGCAAGATGAAGCTGTTCGAGACGTTAAAATATATTCGAATTACAGGCGTTGATGCTGTTGATTTCTTCTTCGCCTGGTCTACGTAGTTATTTGTCTGCAAGGGCCAAGTAGCGTGCGCCGGATAGTAGTAGCGTTTTTTTTTTCTCTTGTTCTTTTTTAATATATGATAAGAGATTTTGGCGCCGGCTGCTTCTTTTCGCGTAGAGATGAAAAAAAAAAAAAAGATCACATTCACACTAAGACTGAAAGTCAACTTATGTAAATAAGTCAAACATTCAGTCTTAAAGTATTGTCACATGAACTAGAAAAGTAATACGCAATTAGAATAGAACACGGAAACACTTAGTCCAGTCACATAGTTACACGGAAGCCAGGGCCCTTAAGAAAACGCGAAATAGATTAATACGAATACTCAATACTCCATAGATAAATACTCTATTCAGTATTTCCCTAGAATGTCGCTTGCTTCCAAAAATCTCTGGGATGGCATTAAGCTCCACTTTGCGATTAATATGTTAACCGTCACCCTATTATCTTCTTGAGACTGAAGGGCCTGCGGTCCTATGCCATTAAACAGGTATTGACACCGTCTTTGTGTGTCGTGTCGCAGATATTCTGGTAGAATATTTATGTCCTTGTATATATGTCCTTGTATGTTTTCTGGTAGAACATGTATGGTAGAATACATATGGCTACAAGTGCATTGCGGACTATCAGTTCTTGAAATTTTGTGCGGAAAGTGTTTTGTGTACGTAGTACCGAGGCCGCAGACGATGATCGAGCGTTTCAAAGGTTCTGCTTGTATCCAATTTGATTTTAAGTTCAAGTGAAGGGTCAGCGTAAAATAAATCTGAAGATATTGAATTTTGATCCAACCATGTCGCTCTACAGCCACGGCTGAGATCTGTTTTGGTATATGCCGCAATTTGTATTGTGTTAGAGGGAGTCTGGATTTGTCGTTAACATGCGCTTGTCCAGCTGCCTCCTCCGCTGCAGCATTTTAGGGATATTGCAGTGGCCAGGTAACCAGTGGAACAATATTGTGCGCTTGTCTTCACTTGCTTTCGTGAGTTCCTTTAAAGTTTCGTAAACTTTAAACATGTTTTGCGAATTGTTGATGTCACCATAAAGTGACGACAAAGCTACCTGTAAATCACATAGGATGACCTGTTTTCTCCCTCCAAAAGCTCTGTCCTTTTCAATAAGTGCAATTGCTATTGAATGTCTTTAATGCTGCACTGAAGCATGAAAGAAATGCCAACAGATTTTGACTGTCCTGATAGGAAATGGACGGTACCGTGCCTCTGCAATTACTAAGGAACTCGAGGTTGCTGGAGGAACGCCTATGCATGCTCTAAGCCTCCTTGCTATTAACTGTTGAAGCCGCTCTTCAGTCAGACGAACAGGAGATCACATGCATGGTGAAGAATCGGCTGTTTCTTTTTCTTTTTGCTTTATAAGCGCTTTATGTACATTTAGTAGTGATGAAACTGATCTTCCCCAGGTCATTTCTGCAAAGCGTGCGTGTGCGAAATACACCATTTCTGGAATACATATTGGCGTCTTCTCGAGTTACTGGGCACCGCGCACGCGAACAATCACGCACGTCCAGCCAATTTGTGCACTGGTGTACTGGTCTGACAGTTGGTTTCTCGACGTGGAGGTTGAGGGAAGTACGTGTTACCAGGGTATATTGCCAATTGGAGAACGCAAGCTCGCATTTCCGAACGCACCCTGGGGATTTTGCTTTGTTCTTCGTTCACAGCTAGTGTTTTTCTCCTGAGAAGTTACGGCTTACCAAACACAGATTCCGAACGTGACGTCACAAGCCGGTGCTGTGTCAGATTTGGTGTTGGTTACGCTGTCTAGCAGGCGGAGACATATCACACCCCCCTTTAGCATTCTTCACAGAACATATTCCGCCTCATATTCTCATCGCAGTAACACATTCTTTCCATCTCACATTAAGGGGTCGTATTCTGAAGACGAACTCGCAGTCGAATTCTTATCTGCAGTACCCCTTTACGCTCTGCACGATGCACTTCGTAAAGAATGACGCAATGTATACGTAAGTTAAATCGACACTGATGTCATTTGTCTGGTTTTGCGCTTTGCTATTTGCTGTCCAGTGTGTTTTTATGCATTGGGAACATGCCTGCTTCTTGAAAGGCGTCCATGAAAAACGTGCCCGCTCTAGTGCGGTCAGCGCGTGTCAGGGATTTAATTAGGCGGGTTAAAGGCCGAGAGCAGAGCATGGAGTATACGTTTGGGTGCCGAAAATGCCTTTTTTTCACCCGGTCACGTGACACTTATTTCTTCCTCTTCCCTGTACGCCTCCCTGCACTGTCTGTGTTAACTTTGCATTCTTCGGGATCCGCTTAAACACGGCTTTAAGGGCAGTAAATAACGACACCCCTGTGCAGATGAATCGCGTCGAAAGGATATATGTGACGTGAATTTTCCCGAAAGGCATATATCATGGCGTACATTAATTGTGGGTCCCCGCTGAGAAACTCATTTTAGCCGTCTTCGCGCACGTATAAGCCTCACTTCTTCACGATACTGCTTCGATCTCTGTGTTTATATTTTCATCGAAAACATGTTTCACTGGCTGCCGGCGTCAGCCTTACGCTCCGTTGCGCTCAACATTCTGTAGGCGAAACAATGCGAGACGTTGAGAAACTGAGGCAGATTACTTCGCTTGCGTCTGTCGGAGTGTGCGACGTTTTGCTGGTGTGAAGCAGTAATCGTTTGGGCCAAATAGATGGATATTAGCCACGAAGAAAATTATTACTGCATCGTTCCACATTCGATCGATGGTATTAAAAAAAAAAAGTTACTGACTTAAAATCTTCGCTATATGGGTAAAGTAAGCGATCGTATCGGTCACGTGATGAAATGAATCATGGGCAAAACCTCGTTGTGTGCGTGTGAAGCGAACCGAAGGCAGAATTATGTACCGATGCTATAAATTTAGTCCCGCTTATCGCGGAGACAGTCTGATGGCGTATGAATGCATTATAATGACTCGTGTTTTATAGAGGCCGTAGGGTTGTGCTGCTTTGCACGCGGGTTGTTGCTGACTAGTGCCTGTCATGCGAGTATTCTGTGTAAGAGCCTTCAGTGCATCTTCGATTTTGGAGCTGGGACGCGGAGTAAAGCTGCAGTCTTAAATTTGCACCCTTCGGGGCTTAGCTTGTCCCACAACAATAATCGTCATTTGCTTTACTTGCGTTTGCATCGTGCAGTTACGTTGCCGATCCTGCATCGACACGTACAACGCGCACTTTGCACTTTCTTCTCGAATTCATGGACTACTTCGATGCAAAATTCTTACTGCGTCGTTGTGTTCTAGCTGCACATCATTGGAGGATAGCATCCATTAGTACTCAAAATGCAGCGACAGTGCAGAGGAACACGACTCTATACTCTTATGCATATGTGCCAGTGCAGACGGTTTCAAAGCTGTAGATAGCTGCAGGAGCGCGCGCCAATTAGCCAAACTGGACAAAGGGGACACGAAAACTCACATACTTGCGCTAGGTCGCGAGTAAATTAAGAATAAGAACCGGAATGGAGGGGGCTTGGATCGGCATGTAATGTAGAAATATCGTGTATTTTAACCGGCGTCTTCGAAGGCACCGTGTGTGTTCATGGCATAGTGGTACTACGTATGCCAACTTTGTTGCTTTGCATTCAGACAGAGACGTGAGGCAAACGGGAGCGAGCCACTTGTTCTAATTAGCTCGCCCGGTAAGACACGACGAAGGGGGGAGAGGGTGAGGGAAAAGACGTGGGCGGGGCCGGTCTCGAGCGGAGTTATACAGTGCGGGGAAGGGGCGGCAGCCGGATGGCTGGCCTAGTATACGCCGGGCGCAGTGAGCCGGATTTGAAAGAGAGAAAGAAAAAAAAGAAAAGAAAACGTCACGGTCCCCGCAGCTGCTGGGCCCTTCCTGTGTGGGGTAGATAACTTCTGACGGGCTTGTTTGATAATAAGCGTGAATGAGTTGTCAGGAAGGCGCGCGCGTGCTGCCTGCGCGGAATGGATGACTCCGACCGCCCCGGTTGTCCGCATCTACAGGAGAGGAGCCGCTCGCTCGCTGCCGTTCCCGTCGCGCCGGGTGCTCCTGCGTGCGCCTGGCGGCGGTCGCGCTGGCGATGACAAATTGAGCTCCGTTGCGTCAGGTGAGGGGCTGCCGGCCGTGATACGAGCGATGACTGGCCTGCCAGCGGCAGGGGCACCGCGCCGGTGCACCCGCAAGTCCGGTCTCGGGATGCCGACTATTGTGTGGGCTCAGCGCCGATATAGGGCCGGGGTCGATGCTTTACCATCGGTTTGTTTCCATGAACCGAAAGCCGGGATTTCATCTTCGGGAAGTAAAAAAAAAAAATCGCTGCTTGCAGTGATGCGGTATTCTCGTTTCTCCTTTGTTTTCTTCCGCTGTAATGAAATGTAAGGACCAAGCTGAAACAAGAGGGAAAGAAAATCGCTGTTATCCCCTTTCACTGTTGGAGGACCTGCGTGGAACTGCCACGTTCCAACGCCGTTTTGTTAGCCAAAGGGCACTCCTTAGATGCTACTTCGGCACTCACATACGCCTATGATTCCGGTGGCCCACATATCAGGTAGTTGTGGTACTTGGGGCGGCCGCATTTGTTCGCCGAAGAGCGGGTGTCTCCGATGGTGTTTGCGCGCATCAGTTGGTCGTGAGCGGGCCCGGTCCGCCGGAGCCTCGTGGGAATGGGCTTCTTGCGAGGGCGTCTTCGGGTCTCGCGGCGGGCACGCTTCCTCGGACCCCCCCCCCCCCTCCCCCCCCCTTACTCCGGGCCGAGTGGAACGAACGACCTCCCCTGTGCGAGTCGTGACCGGGAGTCAGCAGGTGTTTCGGCCGGCGCTTTGGCCGCAATTACGATCTCGTTGCGGGAGAATGGCGCGCAGCCCTCTGGCCGCGGCCATTGACGGCGGTCGACCTTGGGGCGCAATGGCGGCCATGCTGCGCGACGACCAGCAGAGACTGCTAGCTGGCCTTCCGTCCGCCGCCCCCGGAATGAACGGAATTTGCTGGGCGTCACGGAGCGCCGCGGATAAAACACTTTGCCTTCCCATCCGGATCGTGAGTTCCGGGGCGCCTTCACCCACATACGTGTGTACCGGCACCTGGCGGGCGCAGAAAGCGAAAGTGCGCTCGTGGACGCTTCCTAGTAGACGGCGGGCATTCCTGGAAGCGACGGTAATCGCCCTTCCCGCAGACAGTCTTGCTGGTGGCCCTGGATCGCTTTTTGCCCATTTGTCGCTAACTGTGCAGTTTGCGTCTCGTTACGACGGTCAACGATGCAACAGGTGCCTCCGTACGTTGCGGACGCAGTGGTGTGAGCTGTTTGTTCTACCGCCGCGCCTCTTTATGTCCGAAATGGTTCCAGTGTATTTGTAGGTTTCAGTGCTGCCTAAACGCACACTCTGTGTCAGGCGCTCATTGGCTACCTGACGTGTGACCAAAGCTAGCTTCCTGCATTTTTGGCGGTATTCTGTTGCACCGAGAGTGCACTGCGTGCTCTAGTCGTCCGTCTTGACCGATCTTAACCGAGGGGCTCGCTATGCTCAAGGACATGTTTTTTCTCCCGGAATTAAGACACAAGTAAGACGGCATGGACCGCACTTCCAACTGATTCATTTTGGGTAATGACCTGCAGGAATAAATAGACACACACGCATGCACAGGCTATTCACAAACTAGGATAATCCAGTGGTCGAATAATCCGATTGGTAAAGCATAACTGACTTTTGACTGATACAGCTTAAGCGTTTTTTTTTTTTAAACAAGCTTCCATTAGCTCACGTGCTGTCTGATTCTTACTTCTTAATCTCTTCTAAACATGGTTGACACATGCAGGCCTTCCAGTGCGCTAGTGCTATGTCCCACGCCATCTTTCATTAGGTTTAGGTCGTGTTCCCCGACTTTTTTCATTTATAAAGAGTCCGTTCTGCCGGATGTAGGACTTGCTGAACGTTAGGGAAATATTATAGACCACTCCCGCGGCACATTGCCCGTGAGTCGTGGTGCGTTTCTTGCCACAGCCTTGCCGACCAGTCTCTTCGCGAGCGGTTCTCGAGAAGAATTGAACCAGCTTCACGAGGGAAGAAAAAGCAATGGAAACTCCATACCGGCCTGCTACCTTCTTGAGGTTGTGGGAGACCTTATGAACATAAGGAGTCACTGCAGGTCTTGCGGTTCCACTTTCTTCCTTCCTTGTGGCACTTGTACCTTTTGCCGTGGTTCTTTCGTAGAAGGGTTTCGTTGACAGATGTCACCAATGAGTCAGGAAACCATGCTGCTTCAAGTCGTTGGATCTCGTTATCGAAAGACACCATGCATCGTCTGTGGACACGATTTCCCGAGGGTAGACTCCAAGCAAAGCATAGCAATTCCCACGTTTGAGAATTTTAGACTGGCAGGAATCATACGGCAGCACCCCTTTCTTGGCACGTGGAAAATATTGCCAACAGGTTTGCCCGTCATGAAAAGTTAATCTTAAATCTAAAGAAATCACCGCCCAAGCACTCCGTACAGATGGTTAACCAGCGAAGCTGAAACGCGTGGCCCCGGTGTTTATCACTGGATTAATCCCGACGGTTCATTAAACGAACGGCTAGGTAGGCTGCCGGATCCTCGGCACGTAATTGCTGCTTGCGCTCGGCTGCACGAGCCTGTTCTTGTGCCAGGGTTGCAGCATCGGCACGGTGTGAACGAGCTCGTTCCCGGTTCTGCTCGGGGCGTTGCTGATCGAAAGCTGCCTTCTCCTAAGGAGTACGTATGACGCGTGGCCTACCCATTTCGGAGCCGGAGAGAAACTGCTGCGCACGCTCGGCTGCGACGGAGAGCAACGACGTCCCTGCTGGCGCAGCTAATCTAACATCACCTAGATAGCACAAAACCTTTTCACTCCGATCCATGATTTCATGACTGCCATAGAATCTAATGGGGATGCTACCGAGTAGGCAATAGTGATTTTGACGTCACCGCTTTCATCACGGCAGCCTTGTGCTATCAAGGTGGTGTTGGCTAATCGCGCGCCTCTCTCTCTCTTTTCGCGCAGGCGCATGGGGTTGCGCCGGACGTCGCGACTAGGCATGGCCTGCATGGACGCCACAACCGGCAGCCTGAAGGCCGCCCACAACGCTGCTTTTAATTTGTTTTTGCTTTTGGCCTTCTCAACAATAAATGTTTTTCACCACCACCACCACCACCACTGAAGGAATTTTCGGTGTACAGGCGACCGATAGACGGACGGACGAACAAACGGGCGAATCGGCTGGCCATATACGGAATATTCTAGGATGTTGCGCTGTAGCAGTTCAACTGTAAACGAAAGCCCTTTGCCGTGGTTCTTAAAAGTGTTTAGAATATCACCGCAGCGCTTCAAGGGGCTTTGTCTGTTAAAATATAATTAAGTTGTCCAGATATCTAAATAGCTTTAGAATATTTAAATTACGGCCCCGTTTAAAAGCTTCATCAAGCAGGCGATCAAGGCTATATTGCACAGCGGCGCTATGCTCGGCCCGCGGCGCCAACGTTGGTCCTGGAGGGCGATTGCTGACGAAGGATAAATGTATTTTCGGCCCTCACATTTCTTAGCTCTGTTTTGAAAGTATTAATGAGCGTGAGATTTTCGCGCGTTAACAAAAAATCGTGTGCGAGCGTTGGCATCGATACTGCGTGGTTCTGGCCACGTACTCCGGCTACGAGTGCGCTGATCTACAAGCTTTTTAACAGGTAGCGCGTGTTTCGCTTGTGTATCCTTCATTCAGTGTTTCTAGAAACTTCTGCAGTAACAATGCCGCAAACACTGAGGTGGTTGCAACGGCCGCGTTCTCGGCAAACCTGTTCTCGGCAGCTGACGGGTGTACTTACAGGCATCCTGCGCTGAAGTTTGCGTACGACGTCCGCGCCATCTGCAAGTGAAATTCTGGGCCGGCCAGTGTCAAAACCAGCAAAACAGGAGAGATGCTATATACATTCGCCGGGACACTTCCAATAGCTTATCACAAAGCAACACTGTCCGAGTTAATTGTTAAAATGTCGAAGTGCGCATGCTCCGCTTATGACTACTCACATTCGCGATCGACATCAGAAGTGCGAACAGTCGTGAACTTGATCTCGTCAAAGTGGAGTGCATAACACTAAGCACATAGTGACCAAAAGTGAGCCGCTGTCGTATGGAATGAGGTATCATTGTCATCGCCTCTCTAACGGCCGGTGTCGGCGATATTGGGGCGAGAAATGAAAACGTTGTAGTGCCCTCTGAACAGTGCACAGTGCCTATAGCGACAAAGAGTGAAGGCGCAGCTAATGGCTGGAGCGGACACTAAATGAAAATTGTTCAAACTTCCGTTCCTCTCACATTCAGAGACGCTATATACGTGTACCGTACAAGAAAAAAAAAGAAAGAAAGAAAGAGTACCGTATATAAATCATCCTTGTACTTTGGAACCTCATCGACCGCCAGCTCACTTGTGTTATATTTTCCCTTCTTTAATGTCTTGGCTGCTAACCGTACATGTCACTTAGTGCATAACACAAATGCAACAATCTGCGCCAACAGTGGCCGGTTATCTGCTTGCTTAGTGCACAGAGAATTCAAAACACACACCACACACACACACACACACACACAGACAAAAAAAAAAAAAAAACTAATGTCGCTCCTTGAGCGCTCACAGTTTTGCCAATCCGTTGGTAGCAGCATGAAATCACTTTAAAATATTACCGTAAACTGCCATTACGCTTTCCTGTTTTTCGACCTTGCAGTGTTACGCAAGTACTCAGTTAAATGTGGCATTGTTCGGTTGTCATTATTCGCTCGAGTCGTTGACATTTATGCAAAAAATGTATTTGAAAGAAATCCATACAGAACTCACCTGGCGATGATTTTCGATGTTACGCAAGAGCATTCCCATAGCACACATTCGTTATGCAACTTCTAGAGCCGAATGAGCGTATGGCGCGATGGTTGCGTCCGTTGGGCTTCGTCCCTTGAACACTACGCGTCTCTGGCGGCCTTCTAACCCTACACGCGCGAGCTCCGCATCACTCATCAGTATCGTGATAGCACGATGGTGGCGGCATATACGTACTCTTTCGCTTTGCTGTCGCACGTTGGGTGCCTGAGTGCTCTCTCTTCCTCGCCGCCGCTGGGGAGAGGAATGCTACGGAGACAAAGCGCTCACAAGTGAGAGCTAGCGCTTCGGAAGAGTCCCGCGTTTTCATCCACGTTAGCTTAAGCTGGGGAAGATAGAACATAAACACCTTATTAGGAACAGTTAAATAAGGCAGAACACAAAGGTTTCGTTTTCGCTCGACTCTATGCTGCCCGCGCTTTCTCAATTCAGCAGTTATCGCGTAGCGCTGCGCTGGTTTTGTTAACTCGCACAAACTGAAAGTACCATAGAGTGCCATGTCCATGTGCTGTTGCGGGATGCCCGAACAGTCCCCGCAACTTTAGCGAGAGCATCTGCAGCGCCGAATGTATAGGCGGATCCAACGAACTGTACTAGCTCGGCTTCTTCTCCACGGCCGCGTGCGTTTGCGTTTTGCGCAAAAAACCCGTAGCGCCGTCTGTCAGGTGCCGTTTTACCATAGCTACCATAGCTTTACCCACCGACGGCAATAAAAGGCGGTGATGGTGTATGTAGCGTCACCACTCCACTCTCGGGGGCGGGCAATTTGAATTGCGCTAAAGGTTGGCGCAATTATTTCAGACGCGATTTTCTCCTCAAGGGCTAGACAACCGCTCAGAACGTGAATCGAGATAACCACGCTGATAAAAAGATTGTCCAATAGTATTGGCTAAACCGAGCCCTGTTTTTCTCATTGAACGTTGATTTATATTTTAACTCTTCACTAAAAGTCGCGAAAAGTGACGTTTGGCGCCCCACGTGGCAAAAACGTGAAGATGCATAATTGACCTATCAGGTGACCGGGTTGGGTTGCTAAGCACGGAGGTCACGGGATCGAATCGCCGCCACCGGGGCCGCATTTCGATGGGGGCGAAATGCGAAAACACCAGTGTACTTAGATTGAGGTGCACGTTAAGGAATCCCAGGTGGTCCATATTATTGGGGGTTCCCCCAATACGGCGTGCCTCATAATCAGATCGTGGTTTTGGCACGTAACTCCATAATATGAAAGGTGACCTTCTACTAGTATACGCGGTTCCTGATCTTTCTATTAGTATTGAAAAGCAGTGCACTTTTTTTCTATTATACGTTTTTTTTAATATATAACTTACAGTGTGCACATAGTTGTGAGCAGAAAAAGTGGCGCTGCCTTCGCTTAACATTTTCTTTGAGTCGATTTTGTTCGTCTATTAGCACAATAACGACGCCGGGGCCCAGCTAGCCGTGACGTAAGCGTGTACTTGGGGAAAACGCGGTAGGAATATAAGAAATGTCTGTTCGACAACGCAAACGTATTGTACCAGCTTTTTACTTTCAAGAGTGGTTGAAAAGGTCAAAATAAATGTGGTTAACCACAGTTGCACTCACTCCTGTAAAAGTAGAACGATGGGCGGCTTTCACAATTTGCGAGGCGGGCTATCGGCATCGCTGTCACTTCTCAGCGACGCTGGTGAACGGACTCTCTTTTTGAGAAGCTGCGCAGTTCGGAAAAAATCTGCTTGCAAAGTATTCATGCGCTTTTTCAAGTAACTGCTGCAGGTGTAAACTCTACCGAGGGAGCTTTTCCTTGCGCCATAAAAAACTGGGCGCTTAAAAATCAGTTGTCAGTCCCTTTAACCTAAGTTTTTTTTTTTGCACGAAAGAAGCGCTGCCGGGTTTCTGGAATGGTATTTTAGCAGCCCGCGTTGAGTTAAAATTAGCCGTTAGTGTCCCTGTAAGACGAAATCAAAGGCCGAATTGACGCATTTTTTCGCATGTTTTTCGTTCGGAAGTGTGGTTTTCCATTGGCCGGCATCTGATCTTAGAAGCCGTTCTAGCGCGCGAACCTTTTTGTGAACACAGTCTCAGGACCGCAAAGTGTTCGCTTATATTGTTGTAACGAAAGTGCACGTCTCACTTAATGAATGCACTTGAAATGTTGGCACCTGACTGAGGTTGCCCCACGTCGCTTGTTATCGTCGCAGTTATCGTCTTACCCTATACAGGCCTCCAGTTCTCCAGTTCACCAGTTCCAGTTCTCCAGTTCCAGTTCACGCGACCTGCTCGCTCGCCGCTGAGCAGGTCGCGTTATCAAATCCCGCCCAGGTGGTCAAAAATAGTCCGGAGTCCCCAGACTACGACGTGCCTCATAATCAAATCGTATTTTTGGCACGTAAAACCCTATAATTAATTTAATGTAGTGTGCTCCGTATACATTGTATCAGGCACACTTTGGGCTTTCGGCGCCTACGGCACCGCATTATCAGTGCGGTGACATTACGTCGCACTTGCCGAGCTTCCCTTATCTGGCTTTGTGACGATAGCTTACGCAACGTTTTCCTCGATGACATGGCCCAGGGAGCTGTGGCGGGCTTAGTTGGTTGAAAAGTACCAGCACCAGCGATAAAGCGCATGATACATATAGGATCCCGGCTCCGCATGAGCACTGGCTTGGTGCTTATTCCTATTTTATTCTGCGGAAAATTCACGTACGATTGAGGGGTTGTGAGAAAAGTAGTGAAATTGAACAATATACATAGATATATAGAGAGGGAGAGAGGGGAAGAGATAAAGGTTGTATAGAATAGACGAACAATTTATCTCCTCTCAAGATCTTTAATCTGCGTGACGGTGCATATGGGCATCTTCGAAGTTTGCCTCCATTGAAAACAGCAATATCCGGAGCCGGCCATTAGCCCGCAGTATGCTTGCGCCTTAGTTGTTCCGCTACATCGAGGGTTACACGTTTCTGTGTGGAATTGTCTACACTAGCTGCCTGGACCTCACCTTTGTTTCACGCTCCTTCACTGGAAAGGTCAGGTGGTTTTCGGACATTGAAACGCGGGGAAGTGACCACCTACCCACTTATCTTAGGATTGAAGTGTTTACGGGCTCCAAGTTAGCCGGCGTCACTCAATGTATTTACTGGCCGATGTTCAAATCAGTTGTCGAAGAGGGATAATTGTCAGCGTGTTCTTAAATGGCCTAACGGTTCGATTTGGTTTCTTTGCTTTCTTTCTCATTTTGATTTGCTAAAATTTTCCCGTTTTAGACACAGAAACAGGTTTCAAATTCAGGTTTGCGCCAGTACATACTACGATTTCTCATGCCGCCTTTTTATTTTTTATTTATTATTTCTGTTGTTGCTATTACTAATGCTAGAGAGAGAGAGAGAGAGAGAGAGAGAGAGAGAGAGAGAGAGAGAGAGAGGGGGGTGATGCGAAAAGCGGGGAGGTTAACCGGAAGATTACTAACGCTAGTCACTGGAATAACGGCTCTTGCGGTCTACCCCGAGAGCGTAACTTTCCTAGCTAGGCCTCTGAAGTATAAAGCCGAAGTTGGAATTTGGACAAGTGCACCGCGTCACGAGTTAAACTAAATCACCGACAAAGAGCCTGACGTGGTGTTTAGAACGGGAATTTATTGTAGCTTCTAGGAGCAACGTGCTGAGGCCTTATATATGTGTAGCCTAACGTATGTACTGCAAAGGCGACAAGTTCCTCTCCCGGTCACTAGCGGCAGAGGAATAGACGGACTGTAGGCCGTGGGGACCGCGGCAGGCGCTGTCCATGAGCGAGTGGCTTCGGCCTCTTACCAAGATGGTGTCGAGAGTGACAGTCGTTTTAGCCTCCTTCCTTTTCTTTTTTTCATTTGTGCTGCTTTCTTGTTTCAGCTGTATAGTTTTCTTGCTAGTTGTTGCCAGCAGTGGCGACGCACCAGCAAGCGAGGCGCCATCCTCATTTTTTAAAGCGGAAGGGAGAAAAAAGAAAGGAGGGAGGACACGGACAGGATGAGTCGAATTCCCACGTGGTCAGCCAGGCTGCTTACCTCTCGCACCTTCTTCTTGTTATCTTTGTGTTTCCCTTCTTCGACTTCCGCGGTAACGACGCCGTTGACGCGTCGCGGAGCTCCAACAGGGGAGAAAAATGTGCGCAAATCTAATGTATACAGAGGAGCCGATGAAAGTGGCCTCGCCATCCGTTCTTTCTATTTTTATTGCTTGTACGTTTTAGTTCGCCCTAGCCCTTCCCCTTTACCCACCTCTCGTCGCGTCTGCTGCCTCCTTCTGTCTTGCGACAGGATGACTAAGCCTGAAAAAATGTTTGAGAGAGAGAGAGAGAGAGAGCCGCGTAAAAGGAAAGCGACTGTAGAGCGAGCCGGAGGAAATTTGCGCCCGTTGACGCGATTTTCCTCCGGGGGCGTCCGCTGCTCGCTATGGAGACGGCACATTTGTCGGTTCGCTGTTGAACTCGGATCTCGAGCTCCAGCGTGGCCCATTCGCTGTGCAGCCTGTGCGCTTGTGATCCCCGTTCCGTTAAAGGTTTCGTTAACAAATAAGCGTAGCGTATACATGACGCGCTGACGATCGTGTCGGCAAGTTATTACGGCGCTGCGCACTGCCCTGAAATCAGCTGAAATTTCAAAGGAAACGCCGCGCGCCTTCAGTCTTTAGGCAGCGCGCTCCCAGCCAGGGAGTCGTGGTTACAAGCGCACATGTCTCTTCGCAGTGGGTGTTTCGTTACTCACCATGGCTAATCAACGAATGCGGAAGGCGCAACGCCGCAAGAAAGCAGGCAGTGCTCTACGCCGCAGTATACGTCAATACGTCCCTTGGCTCCGGTACAATGTGGGTGGAAGAGCACCGCTTGGGAATGGTCGCCTCCCGGCGGCATAGTAACAGGACAATTAGTTTGTTCTATCTCCTCCAATATTGAACCGATTTGAAATGATTTCGGCAACACTCGTCTTAGACGGCGCCTTGCAGCTTCCAGTGTATATAAAAAAAAAAAATTTGCAGTGATGCCTGGGGAGGGGCCCTTAAGGTTGTTCCGGGTTTATGAAGTTCCTCCGACGATTACTATATAAATGATCGAATATGTTCTATACTACCTTTTTATTTATTTATTTATTTATTTATTTATTTATTTATTTATTTATTTATTTATAACGTTACCGCTTCTTGATGGACGACGAATGGCGCACGTTGCGATGTAGGTCACCAAAAACAGACTATTGACTCGTCTTAGTATTTACTCGCACCGAACTGTACGCGGAGGTTCCGGCCTTAATGTGGCCGCCACACGTGCGCAGAAGACTTCCAATCGACTGGCCGCGCCAGCAAGACATCCAGCGAGCTTTCCGACAGTTTTCCAGGATGTGCCAACAGTCCGAGCAGCCACACGTGTCGTCCTATGGATAGGACGGTTTTGACGTTCTGTACAAGTGTTTACGGCGGATGCGTAGCACCGTATACGACGCGGCATCCGCTACACGACATTCTCCGGCCATGGGAACATGTTTTAACCTGATAGAACCCGTCGAAAACTTTCTGCACGCGGCTGTTGGTATACCGACTGGTATACTGCCACGTACGACGATCTTTTTTTTTTTCTGACGTGCATTGAACCCAGGATTGAATGCTCACACAGGTGGCTTTGTTCTGAAAAAAAAAAAAAAAAGCCTTCCGTATCGGTCGCGCTCGTAAGTCAAATTATTTCTTGTTAGTGAAGAGCGCATGGGATATACATATGGTTGTTCGTGTTGGGGTAAAACCCGATTTTACCCGATTTTTACCCCGAACATGTTTCATGAGAATCGGGTTAAACCCTCTGTCTCCCCGAACGGACCTTCCCAGTAGCGATCAGCACAATCCTGCGCTGACGGTCCACCGTTCTATCCGGGTGCCCCGCGCAGTGTAATTCCTATAAAGAAGCGGGCGCATTCTCACCCTGCTGCTTGGAGAGTAGATTTTGCTTTCTAGCGCTGCACTTTTTATCCCCGCTTTCTTGACAGGTCGCCGTTTACCCCCCGCCGATTACCAGCTTGAAACAAGCACCAATTTTAACGCGTTATAGTTAAAAAGCCCGTGATACCTTCTTATAAAATAAACCGGGTGTATTACTTAGTAAATCTGTAGATTTCACCTGAAACAGCCCGTATTTCGGTATGGTTTCACACACGCACACGCACATGTGCACACACGCGTGCGTGCGTGCGTGCGTGCGTGCGTGCGTGCGTGCGTGCGTGCAATCCGCTCGACCACTCCGCCAGAGCCCTTACAGAGTTTCGACGCGAGAACGTGAAGCTACAGTGCAACAAGTCGATGGAATGCTGCGCGGTGACATCATCCAGTCGTCAAAAAGCCCGTGGGGATCTCCTGTAGTCTTGGTGAAATAAAAGGGACAAAACCCCGTGTTTCTGCGTCTATAGTCGCGAAATGGAGGATGGTTCCGTTTTCCATTTCACCGACCGGCATCGTCGTCTTTTTCACCTGCTTCACGCGCGTGCTTTGCCAGTGACTCATGACACAGACCCCAACTTGAACTTGAAAAGTCTCTCTCTCTCTCTCTCTCTCTCTCTCTCTCTCTCTCTCACACACACACACACACACACACACACACACACACACACACACACACACACACACACACACACACACACACACACACACACACACACACACACACACACACACACACACACACACACACACACACACACACACACACACACACACACACACACACACACACACACACACACACACACACACGATTTCTCCTCAATTATCAGTTTGAAAAATAGCACCCGATTTTTACCGATTGTGCAGTCAGTGCCGTGTCCAGTCATTGCACCCCCGCTTTTACCCGGCTTCGATTAAAGGTTCCGCTGCTGGGAGATTCTCAGACGGATTTCCCTTTTTGCCGCCGCTGCTGCTTCAGTGTACCAGCGATCGGAAGCTATATTCTTCTGGCGGATACTGGAGACAGAATGCGTAAACTTGGAGACCGCTTATGGGATTTAGTGCTAAGGGTTGCGAGAGGGAACTCTGTTAGGGACATGGGTGCCACTCTGTCACTCTCGGGCTGCGTGTGTATATCTTTATTATTTAATTTTTTTCTTGCCGGTAGTTGATCTAACATTAAGAAGTTCCGTTATGTAGATAAACGGAAATTCTGAGACGTTTCAGTGCAACTTCCACTAAGTTGTGCTGCGGTGCGTCAGCGTTCTTGTAGCACGTTGCTTTTGTGACTGTTTTTCGCGCATCGTGCCTATGAAGTGTCGGCAGTTAGTGAAGAAAAAAAAAATGCGCACTCGCGCGCGGAGCTAGCGTGCTAAAGAAAGAAGAAAGAAAGCGCGAGTATAGAAGAGGTATACGAAAGAGTTAGCGGCTTCGTTATACACCGTGTGGTGACGACGTGTGCAGAGCGGCGGGCGCCGGAGTTAATCAGAAGTGTCGATCAGGTTCTTCCATTAGCCGCATCCCGTTACACGATGTGCGGCTGGTTGCGGCGAGCTGCTCGTGTTTGCTTCCGGGGACGCTCTTGGCGCAGAACGGAAGCGGACGTGGCGCTTGCGCCGCAGCTCGCGCAGGCACGCACGCACGCACCTTCGTCGGCGTTTTTTTCCTTCGCCAGCGTCTCCTATGCGAGGAAGTAAACGCGCCTGCTACAGATGCGTATATCAGAGCCTCACGCCGCTGGCGTTGCCGACTGTGCGCTTTGCGGCGTCGACATGTTAATGCGTCGTTCGCCTCGCCAACGCGTCAGTCTCGCGTCGCAGACTGTCATCCCTCGCTATTTCGCATGCCCTTTCGCGTTATTCCACGCTTGCGTGGAACTTTGGTGTTAAAGCACTGGTATATAATAATAATATTTGGGGTTTTACGTGCCACAACCACTTTCTGATTATGAGGCACGCCGTAGTGGAGGACTCCGGAAATTTTGACCACCTGGGATTCTTTAACGTGCACCTAAATCTAAGCACACGGGTGTTTTCGCATTTCGCCCCCATCGAAATGCGGCCGCCGTGGCCGGGATTCGATCCCGCGACCTCGTGCTCAGCAGCCCAACACCATAGCCACTGAGCAACCACGGCGGGTACTGATATATACTATGTATATCATTCGCAAGTTGTTTTCGTGGAGTAGTTATAACACGTGGTCATAACGCAGTGATCCACAGCGAAACAGTTTTTGTGGCAAATTACTAGTTGCTGGTAAATTAGATGAAAGGGAATATTTGGGGTCCATCAAAAAATAATAATAAAAAGAAGACTCCTCTCTCGAAAGAAAACATTATGAGTCATTCCACCAGCGAAGCTGCTTAGAACACGACACGGAGGTGACACATAATTTTTAACAAAGGTACGAACTCATTTCTTGTCTTGATTTGTGGTCATTATTTCACTCGCAAATGCAATCGCATTCTTTGATAATGTCAAACCGATGCACGTACGCCGCTGGATGGGCGACTGGGCGGGATCGGTGTGGCATCGCAAGGGATATGTCTGCAACGCGGAACGCGTAAACCGCTGCCTTTTCGATACCGACACATATACATTGAAATCACCCACAGTGGCAACAGAGGTAGTGTCATCGCAGCTAATTCACGCATAGTGAGTAGCCATGAACCGTACTGGACTATGAAGAAGAAAATAATTTTATTAAAAAGAATGGTCCGCCACTTTTGGTTGTGGTGGCCTCAGGTGGCGGCTCGAAGTCCTTGGACTCCGGCGGCATCTTCCGCTTAACGGACGGCCCAAAACATTTTTTGCTTGCTTACGGGGGTATGAGACATTGCTCGCGGGGGTATGAACCATTGATGACACTTTTCGACATGCTGTTCTGTATGCTGTATGCGTGATTAAAAAGAATGTAAGCACTGTTCGAATTCACTTTGCTGAGTGCTTGTAGCCTCTGCCTTACAGGCTATGAGCCATTCCATTTTTTGCTTGCTTACGGGAGCATGAATGCTTGCGAGGGTATGAGCCATTGATGATGATAGTTTTTGTTCACGGAGAACAAAAAATGCACGGAACCCTAGCCATATACAGCTTCGCTGTAAAAACAAAAAAGCGGGAGGGGGGGGAGGAGGATTTCAGCCGTGTTGACGTTATTAGCCCATTGTGTTTTGTTGTTTCTGCCAGGTCTTTTTACGAGATCTGTTTCAACCAGTCGCCGCGAGAGCTGACTTTAAGGTTTCCTGATCTCGTGAAGGTTGACTGTAATGAAAGACTCGGAAATGTCAGGCAGTGCGCCCTGTCGAACTACATCCGTGCAATCGGCGTAGGTTTTCCGGCGGCTTCAGACACGATGAGCGCCGTAGAGTTCTCTCGCTTCTTCGCCATCTACGATGGCGCATGTTATAGGGCGATGCGTCTCGGTGGCTCCCCCAGAAGCCGTTCTGACGATGTTTCGGCTTCCGATGGAAGTTGTGGCACCGTGCAAAACATTGCCCGATGGCCCCGGTCGCGTCTGCGCCGCCTTCCGCGTCAACTGCAATTTCTTCTTTCATTCCGCTCCTCGAGATTCTGGGACACCGCCCGTCGTAATGCCCGGGACGTGAGAAATCATTTCCAATGAAAGCGGCGTCGCGTTGTACGGTCGACCGCGGCCGCCGTGTTTCCTGTCACACGAGCAGTGCGCGCCGTGCCGCATACTTGCATACATTGGCACCGCGCGTGGCGAGAGGGGGCCGCGACAAGAGCGAGAAAAGCGGTAACGGTACAAAGAGCCGCGTTCGGTTTCGCGGCCCGTGAACGCTGGAGGAGACCAGTGGGCGCGTATCGATCTGCGGCCGCTGCTCTTAGGCGCCCGAATCGAGCGGGCAAATTTCGTTTTCCAAATCGCCTTTGCGGCTCGTGCCTCTACACTTGAGAAATGGTCTCGGTTTGTATGCCGCCGCGCTTGACGCCAGCCGCGCGTGTCTCTCTCGAGGACCCATTCAGCGGCGGCGGCGGCGATGCTCATCGCACGGCGGCTCTCGGCCGGCCGTGCGCGACAGCGCGTGCACACAGCGCACGATGAATGGCGCGGCGTAGCCAAATGGTCTTCGGCTATGCGAGCGCGCACCGAATGTCAACACGGTGGTGCCTCGATGACGTCACCGCTTGTCGTGGCTGCCACCGCGCGGCCCAAGCGGGCTGGCGCACCGGGGCCGTGCAGGCACCGCTGCCGATCGAGCTGGCCAGCGGACCAGGTCACCTGACGGAATCGCCCTATCTGTTGGATTGATTGTGCGAGTTGCACTTGTGGAGTTTACATGCGAGTGAGAGATAGTAAGATACGGTGGTACTACAGTTGTACGACATTAGCGCTTGCTGTCTAAACGGGAGTTTCATTTGCTTGCATGTACGACCTTATAGCGCTAAATGCCCGTCGACGCCTCTTTGAGGCGTCGATTCAGGCGTCAATGGCCAGTTCGTGTTCCACATGCGTGCTTTCCTGCTTTGTCATTGGGACGTCCATTGCGCTGGGCATGCTATAGTACAAAAATGATGGTATCCCAGAAATAGAAATACCGATAATATAGACTTTGGATAGTTCATTCTTATGTTAGAATAGACAAGCTCGGAGCAAACGAGATCTGTTTTATTGCTACGTTCTGGCAAGCAGCGCAATTGTATACAGATGGGTATAGTGCTTTTGTGCTAGGAGCACAGAACAGAGGAATACGGGGACCGAATTCACAAACATTTTCGTTTGTGAGAATTGTTTCTCACTGGCCAGCCGCCTGCCTTATAGCTAATACGGTGGCGGATGTTACGATTGGCAACATCTGTTCTTAACGAACCGCTATACAGCCTATACTTAATAACTGTCCCCGAGTATAGCAACCGTGTTTACAGGTTAATTGCCATGTTTCGTCATGCCATGCTCTGCATGCAATCCTGGACGGTAGCCGTTATCTCGGCATCAATGTCAGTAGTATTCGTAAAATATTCTCGTTGTTGGCCCAGCAATCTCAGGGTGGTCTCACACGCTGGCTGAAACTAAAATTCTTCAGTGCGGCGAGCGCTTAATTCTGTCAGTGGCACTTACGCATTCGTACCGCGGCAAACGCCAGCCGGCGAGAGATATGCAGGCAGTGATCAGCGAGTCAAAACGTTTAATGCGTGGCTCCTTTCTCGCACACAACTTGCGCACGCCCGCGCGATCGCCACGAAGTGACGGACCGCTGCGTTCTCCCGGGCGCGTGCGTTTCGCTCAGGAGTTGCGCACCGCGTACACGGCGTGCACGAAGAGCGCGATGGCCACAATGACGGCCACGGTGCCGACCATAATAGCGAGCGCCTCGCGTTGCGCCTTCACCAGGCTGGCGATGCCGGCGGCCAGGAACATGACGAAGCCGAGCCCGTAGTACTGCACGGCCACTAGCAGGGGCAGGTCGCGGCCGGCACGCGAGCCCACCAGGCCGTTCACGAAAAACATGGCGCCGACGAGCGCGTACGTGAATCCCAGGTTGCAGAGGAAGAAGAACACGTCGAACACGAACCCGCGCAGGCTGAGCGTCGTGACGATGGCGCACGAGCAGAGTACCTCCACTATGCCCAGCATGCCCGGAGTCGTGCGGTAGTACTCGCGGTTCAGCTGGAGTCGCACCGAGCCTCCGCCCAGGCTGAGCTTCTTGCTGTAACCCGATGGCTGGTGCTGCTGCTGCGACCGCCCTTCGAAGGGTGCCGGAGGCGCCGCCATGAACGGCGGAGGTGGAGGTGGCGGCGGGGCACCCGGATGCATCGGTGGTGGTGGTGCCTGATGTGGCGGCGGGGCACCCGGATGCATCGGTGGTGGTGCCTGGTGAGGCGGCGGGGCACCCGGATGCATCGGTGGTGGTGCCTGATAGTCCGTGCCATGCGGCGGCGGCGGCGGCGGCATCAACCCTGGGCCATGCTGATAGGGCGCGGCCATGACCTCTGCTTCCGTTATCTGCGACCGCTTGGCGACCTGCGAGCGAGAGCGAGTGCTGCCGCGAGTTTGGGCGTGGAGCCACTGTTCCCTTACCTGGAAGGCTTAGGACCCGAGTGGCGTTCCGAAGCTTCACGCTGTTTAGCCCTCGGACGCCCGTTCGCTCGTGTTTGGGGCGCCACTGCCTGCTGCCCAGCGGCACGTGCGTGATCGATGCCTGTGAGGCTTTCGAACGATTGAGCTACGACGAAAAAGGACACATGAAAGGGAGCTACGTGCGCTGTATGCATGCATACAGTACGAATTTTTCGGGTAACGACCTGGTTAACACAGTACGGTGCTTTCAAAATTCGGGCTGTAGATGCGACATTGCGCTACGAAATAATTGTTAATGGTGAAGGAAGACGTGTCTGCACATCCGTGTTTATTGATTATGCGATGTCACGTCCTTTAGCGCATCTTATATGTTTTGGGTGCTTATGTATGCCGCAGTAAAATTGCGAAGCACATAGTCACGACAACAGATTCATTGCACAGAAGCTCCGAAAGCACTGCTGTACCATCAAAAGTTTATGCAAATCCCTCTACATACGTATGTACGGCATAGCCACTGAAGAAGGTTTGCCGATTACGACTGCGTGCTATAGCATCGGTTAATTTATTACTGCGTCATGAAGGGGGGAGGGGGGGTACAGTTACCGTTTTTTCTGCCCTCTCAGCTCGCAGTGTTTCTTTACAGTCGTTTTGTCTGCTAAATCTCAGTTGTCGCATATAATCAAATGCACCTCTAAGCGTTTCTTTCTTTACTTAACCTGCACTATAACGCGCGCCGTTTAGTGCCCCTTCTCTTGCATTTGGACGTGTGGACGTCGTAGTGGGCCACGATCGTCACGCTCTGTCCAGCAACAGACCGGGAAGTAGCCCTTTTTTGGTGCCCTGCTCGACGGAGCGAGCTTCACGAGAGTCGACAGTGTGCGCCTCGGACTTGGAGGGCTGTGCAATCAGGGGAATGCGGCTGCCGTCACATCGGCTTACGGCGGCGGAGGGAGCACCGCGGCACGCCCTCCGCAGGAACTGCGTCCGCACGCCAAGGGTTCGAGATCGCAACCCCGAGACGTCGACATGACGCCGATAAGAGGGGCGAAACAAAAGAAAGCGATGCGGGCAGCAGCGGGGGATGATGCCGATAAGTCGGGAAAGTACAGCGCCTTTGGCGACACGACAAGAATTTCGTGCACTTCGAGACCAGGACCTTTCTGTTCCGGAGTGTCCCCTTTTGGCGCTTCTCTCTTCGTTTGCGCCTTCTAGAGTATGCGGGAACAATGTAAAAATAAAACGAATCCGCGTCTCCAGACCAAGAAAAGGAGACTGCGTGTTCGCTGGCCGTGTTGGTTACACTCGCTTGAACAGGGCCGTTTCGGCGCCTCCGCAAGACAGCGTTGCACGGCTGAGGACAGCGTGACACTCATTTTAGTGTGAATTGTGCTTGGTTCTTACTTGTGTTAGTTCCACGCTTTGTTACTAGTGTACTAACGCGCGCTCCTAATTCACTGCGTTGCGTTATTATAGTTCTGTGATATTAACCCACTACTACGCTTATAGTTCAGGAGGAAAAAGTACGCGCATAGTCACAACTCAATTGGTCCCGCGGGCCGAAATATCGGTTTCGCGCTGAACGTATTAGTTGCAAATTACGATTGGTGCATGGCGCGATACCGACAGAAATGACTCGGGTGCTCCGGAAACAGCGTGCGTTAAAGTTACACGAAAGAGAAAAATTATTCGAGCCGTATTAGTAAACGACCCCTTCTACGCATTAAAAACTGTGATGGCAGGCTTGATAAGCCAGAAAATACGCAAGAACATAACACGGGGGGCGACGCCACCTTGGAAGTTCCCGCACTACGTCGCCGTGACCTCATAGAATTTCACCCCCATCTGCTCGATCGGGTCAATTTCTTTATCCCTAAACATAATACATTGTGTTATGTGTTATTGTATTAATACATTGTGTTACTGATACTAAAGATAAGAACATTGTATTATGAATGAGCCAAAGGTTGAACATAGCAAGCTTCGAGCACATTTAGTGCCGCCACAACAGCTCCCGAATACGAGAAAATACTCGGTCTGTGACGTCACACTGACGTACCGGGGCTGGGTTTGGGCACGAAATTCAAAAAACACCAAGTTAGGCCTTAGTTTTCTTTTCAATTAATCAACCTCTTACCGCGAAACTAACGAAAAATAATGTTTTGAAAGGGTAATTTATCAGCCTAAACTGATTTAGTGTTTCTCTTTAGTGGTCCCTTTAAGATGGCGCTATATAAGAGCTAATTTATGGACGTATAGTTATTTTCGTACTGCGTGCATTGGCGTTTTCGTTCTTCCTCTCCATTCTATTTCTACTCCTCCTAGGTTTACTTTCACAGGTTCACTTGTGCATGGAGGGCGATTTCAATTGTCCCCAATAAAGAAAGAAAGGCGCTACAAATTTCCTATACTGGCTTAGCTTCCTTCTTTGTATGGCATCGGTGCCTAAGGATGCTCGATGCTCAGCACCCCTTTTCCGGTGCCGCGAAAGCGCTGCGTTGACTGATCTCGTTTCGGTTTTTGATTTGTCGCGAAATTCGGGGTGCGCGCCAACGGAGCGACACCGGAGGACTGCAAGGGAAAATGTTCGGCGCCTTGGAGTTACGTGAATCGCGCTGCTCGCGGCCGGGGAACCGACCCGTGGGGCGCTATTCTCGGCTCCGCGCGCGTTTTGACGCTACTGAGAGGAGACGAGGGGTTGGCCACCGGAAGCCCGCGACGTTTTTGCTGCGGGGTGCCCCCCCCCCGCGACCCCGACGCAGATGGCACGAGTCGGCCGCGCTCAATCGGCGGCATTTCGCTTACGGTCGCACCATTGGCGTGTGCGCCTGGCAGGGAAACCCCCGGCCCTTTCTTGGGGTCGCGCGGGGATGGAGCAGCTGCGCCGGCCTGTGTGGTGCATTGAAAAAGAAAGAAAGAAAGCGATACTCGCTGTCTTGTTGACAGCGATGCCGTTCGATTTGAACGATGCCGACAGTCCGTCCGTCCCCTAAGACGATCGCTTTCGAGATAGCGCCAGCAGCGGCGAGCGAATTCACCTTCGTGCTGCCTCTCGCTTAAGCGGCAAGAACGCGGCGCTCACGAAGCATTCGCCGCACTCGGCCCACACCGCAAGTCGCTTTCAAGGTATTGGCCCGCGCATCCCTCTTCAACGCGAAGCGGCGAGAACACAGCGCGCGATGGTATCAGCAGTCGGCAATCTCTCCCCGCGCCACGGGTCGCTTTAAAGATAAGGTTCGCGCGGCCGTGCCGTATAGTTAGCGGCCGCCGGAGTATGGTTGATCTGGGCCGCTATCTTGTACACGTTAGAAAAGCCGACGTTCAATTTCGCCTCGCGCGATTGTCCACTGCAGGCTGCGCCGATATCGCGGCCTAGGCCAATCTAGTCCAATCGCGGGAGGCGTCGAACGTCGGCTTTTCGAACGTGTACAAGATAGCGGCCCAGGGTTCACAATATTTCGACGCGGATGGATAAGCCGCTGAAGAGTGATAAGGGTTTATTCGCGAGTTCCTTCGCCTATAGGTGGCTCGCAAGGCTACTTAATATGGCGTCCATAGAGAGTATAGGAACGCCGAGCACATGTGCGTCCTTCACGTCAGCCCATATTTGGCTTAGCGCTTCAATATGGCTCTACCTTTTGCACAATCACTGTCGCTAAGTGACACCGTGCGCCACATAGATGCCTCAGAAACGCGGATACGGTGCCTCATTGAAGGACAAGAGGTCTTCAACACCAATAGCATTGTTTGTTGCGACGCGAAGGACTGCAGTGCATGCTCTGTCGCTGTGGAAGAGCTTTGCCTGCAGACGTCACATGGCCGGCAGAAGCCGCACGAGCTGGAATTTACGACCAGGAAGGTTCTATCAAGGAACGTTAGCTCGTGTTTTATCTTGTTCTTCGTGCTAATCGCGACGGTCCGCAAAGCATGCCTTTCGCGCATTGCTGTTTCGCGACAAAGAGTAGTTTTACTGCTCTGTGATGTTTTCGAGCTGCTTTCACGGATTGAGTTGTTATGAGGAGATATTTATATTCGATAATTAAAGGAAAGATGTCACTAAGGTTATCACAACTGCGATTTTTAAGACGTCTTTTTTTTTGTACGTCGCTATGCTAGCGCATGCAGATGTAAAGAGAGATATGCCGGTTGTTCTATTTTTCGCTGGTACAGTTGCATTATCGTTCGAGTGACGAGGAGTCACGACAGAAGCTTCTTGCGCTCACGTCGCGAATTCGGTGCCTGTGTTTTATGCTCTACCAATCTTGTTTTCGGGGCTACTGTAGCCGCAAAGCTTGGCCGCGCCTTGGCGCATGGGATACATCCCATAACGCAAACACATGCATTTCTGGCGGGACGGTACAACAATGACCACACTGCGGGTTGCTGCCGGTGAAACTCGGTCAAATACTTGCTACGCCCGCCCACGTAGATCTACCGTAGCGTTTCTTTAGAGCTGTGACAAAGTGCTACAAAGATGACAGTTTTTATGTCAGTAAATGCTCGCGTATTCTCGTTGCGGTGGCCACAAGTGCACAGCTCGAGCTTGGCCGCGCGGAGGACCCCGGGATGTAGCGAGAATGAAAACGTGTGTTTCTGTCGACACCGCGGCAACCACACACTATGGTGAGTTAATGTAGGTGAAACCTGAGCAAATAATTCCGACCACTCCGCTCGCCCACGTACTACATATTCTCGGGATCAAAGCCACGCCGTTGTTCGCGCTGCTACACTGTCGCAAGATCTATTCTTTCGAACTAACGCATCGATTCTCCGTACAAAAACAAATAAAAGAATGCACATAAGCAAATAGCTTTGGTTTTCTTAAATACGTGGGATCTAGAAGAAGTCATCGCCGACGAAATGTGCACTGCACACTTTCATCTGTGGTGTGACCGCCTTACCAATTCGTAACTTGACAACCCATTCTTTCTTATATGTCGCATCTTTGGGGAACGAGTGGAGGCTCGCTTCACTTGCCACAGCAATGTTGGTGCTTTGCGGCACGCAGCTTATGCGATTTCTTTTGAATTTCATCTTGCACAAACGATGCGTAAAGACAGATAAGTCTGTATTTCTAGATTTCGTGACTATCATTTGAAAACTATATGTGACTTTGGAAGAATTCTTGTGCCATATGGAGATTCACTGTTTGAAAAAAAGAAAAGCCAGAGTTCCTTAACTATATACAGTCTAGAAACTCGCTAATACGTTTTCCCGCTTATTAGGTCGCTGGAGCCTAATCACGGAGACGCTAAAGAAAAGTTTGTATAAGATCTTTTCCTGGTTATACGCTATGCTGCAATTATCTCTTAGGAAAAAAAAAGAGTGTTAGAAAAATGTTACGCTTATAAATTCATATGTGCAATAACTTGTTCGCAAGTCGCTCCTTATCGCGCGAATTTGACGAGTTCCACGCTCCCATAGCTCTAAGTTGACTTTCGTGGTGTGTGGCGTCATACGGGTAGAATCTCATTTCACCGGCTACTTGCCGCTTCAATGCCTCTGCGGTTAGTTATGGACCAACTACGGCTCAGGGCGTTTCAAGCTTTTGGCAGCAAGCGGCGCTCGTTGTTCATGAACCGCGATGTGATATGCATAATATAGGAACGAAAGGATGTTTAGTTCAGAGGTGCAGGAACAGTATACTGGACAGCCGCCACGGAGTGGAAGATAGCTATGTAACTATATCGACTAACAAAAAAATTGAATCAAAAAGGGAAATGTTTTGCGAATATTGGAACGGCCAGTGCATGATATGCGGTTAGAGACAGCTCAGGAAGTAGAAGTATAGAAGGTATATTTTTCGGCGACGCCTGTTTGATATTTGAGCATAGCGTTTAAGCTTGCGCAGAAACCATTCAGAATATTTTGTTAGGATGTGGTTGTCTTGCACGGACCATTGAATCTTACGGATATGTGTGGAAAGGTGAACGAATGAACTTTATTGGCGGTTGAAACCACTACAACTCAAAATGAATATCGCTAGTGTAAACGGAGGGAAGACAGCGAAATGATTATATAGTTCCATGGTTTGTTAGCGCGAACCGCCAGGATGTGGCACCGCTACTATGCACCACTTCTTTTCGATGGTGATGCTCATAAAATCTGTCAAGCTAATCATTGCACACCATGCATCTGTCCACATACCTTTATAAGCATGTTGCTTTGCTTTTCCGGCCTCGACAACATAAGTCACTCGACCGGTGGGTGCCTTGATGTCATCGGTTCAGCGTCTCAGTATTTCTTCCGGATCTTTTTGTTCTTTTTGTTGCTTCATTTTTTTTTCTTTTTTTGTGATCCTACCATTGAAGACAAGTTGCTCGTGCAGTAGGCTTCGCTTGTGCTACGGAATATACTGCGTTGCATTAGCTTTGGGTGAATAATGCCGAGAGTCAGTGGCACTTGAAAACTGGTGGCCATCTGAATTCGCACGTAGAGGAACATCGGTCCACTCTGTAGCACCGACGGATTCGCGCGTCGGCCGCGAAGATCCGAGGCGACAGCGGGTATGATGGGTCGGCGACACGGGTCACTCAGTCGAGATACTTGCTCCACGAATCTGGCGCATCGCGCTATCCACGCCGCCTGTCACTTCCGCCTCTTGGGCATCGCGCGTCTGGGCGGCTTCCTCGGGGTGTGTGTTCGGTATAGAGAAGAGCGAGGGGGAGGGAGGTGCAGCACGCGAACCAGAGGCTTCCATCGACTGCCGTGCGGCTGTCACCCGTCGCAACTCCGATCGCCAGCCGACCGGGCTGCCTCTGCTCATCCCGCGGAGGGCAAGCCGTCGCGACGAGTCGCGCGCGGCGTGAAACCTTGCTGCTCGCCGCATTCTTGTAGCGTGGCGCGACGCCCCAGAGGGGAAAGAGAAAGAGAGGCTCTGGGCGTGGCGCGCGTATGACGAGAGGAGAGCGGCGGAAAAATATATCATCCGTTTTCGTTTACGCGCCCGGAGTGTCTCGTCCAAGTTCCGGTGCTCTCTCGGCGCAAAGCCCCGTGCGGTGCCGTCGCTCAATAAATCGGACCTCTCGTAGTGCGGCCCCGGGGACGCCCTTGTGAACCCGTCACGTTCGAGCACGGGGCTTCCCTGGGCGGCGTGTGTGTACACGCGCGCGCGCGCACAACACGGGGCGAGCGGAGCCCGCGCGCAACGCCGAGCTGACAGCGGCTGGTGGAGCACACGCAGGAGTGCCAGCGTGGGTGCTGCTGGCCGCGGCGACGGCGCAGGGGCCCATTGATGTTGTGCACATAGTGGAGCGCGCCCGAAGTCCTACGTGGGCACTCCACCAAACTTTGTGAAACGGCGCCTGTTGAAAATGGTATTTAACGTTGGAAGGGCCCCTATTTTGCTGCTGCCGGTAACGAGTCAGTAACGTTTCGAAAAGCCAGGTAGGAACGAAACGCGTCAAGTTTTCTGTGCGACATTGGGAGAGCGGTAGAGATACTGCAGAAAAAAAGGAGGATGGAACGACCCGTTGCACATGGAGGCGCTCGTCGCCACCTTGCGTGTGCAGGCGAAGGTGCCTGCACTGGATTCCCTCAAGACTGTAGCTCCTTCAATGCAGTATAAGCTGAAAAACAGCAAAGTCGATGTTCAGATGTCACGTTGGGGCATGTCGCTGGGGTCGAAACGTCGTCTCTTCGCTCGTGCCAGTCTTTTTCTCGCTATACGTTGCTTAGTCTCAAGCAGGACCACCTACCTCTGTATTCTTCTGTCTTTACCACCATGGTGCAGTAATCTGAAACTTACGCGAAGCACCAGGCTGCATACTTGTACGCAGTTTGCCGCGGTTGTGTTTGAGGTAGACGGATGGGATAGTTCGCTAAATAAATTTTTAATACCCAAGTGGGGCCCCTCTCCAAATGCAACAGAGAACTGTCGTGTCCGTCTGCACTTCAAATCGTCGATGAAATAAATGGGTGGTTTTTGCGCAACCGCACACGTCGCAGGCCATCAGCCATTCCGATGGGGGCGGCATGATGGCTCTTCTCAGCGACTACCGAAGTGGAAGAATACCATCGCGTCGGGTACTTGCCGGCGGAGGTCAAATAATGCCTCGCTGCAGATTAGTCTCGTGTAGGTCAGCTCTCCGGTATATAACACACCCTAGTGCTGGTAACCCCTGCGCCAATAAAGGTACTTTAACGACAACGATCATGTGCTAAAATGCCCGAGAAGATCGGAAAGGGGTCGGTGCGGTCGATCAAGACGCAGCGTCACAACCGCTGCCCTCTTCCTACGTGTTTCATGAATGGTGCCCGAGCGTTGAACGTGTATCCTGTTCGGCGTCATTTCTTATAGCGAGACAGTGCATGAAACGACTACGTTATTTCGTCGTCTCGCTTTGTTATTAGGCCTACAACGTCTAATTTTGCGCGCTGGGTTAATAAGTGGTTTGTGGGGGCCTCCTTCGAAGAGTGCCCGATTACGCTTGGCGTCTGCCCACTGATTGCAGGCAAGTCTTCTTTGGCGAGTACATGTATGGCCTTCCAGGATATGCTTTATTCTTCGAGACACGACGTTTCCCTTTTTGCTCGCTGCATGGAGCATTGCCTCGTTTCCTGTACGCCTTTGTGTTTCGCTATCGTCGAGTATCTCCTTGTCCGCCTCATGAACTCCGAATTTGCCCCCGTTAGAATCATAGTCGTCGCAGTCGTACATTTTTCCGTCGGTATACACGCACGGATGTGTGGGAGGGGACACGCGCTATGGTGCACCGGATCAGACGGTATTGTAGGGGTTGGAGTACGGACTGTCGGGATGGAAACCCACAAACTTGGGAGGATTTATTCTACATTATATACAGAGAGGGTGAGCGTCAATTAACAGTCGTACTGACATTACGGGCCGGCAGCAACTCGGACGCTGCGGCCCGCGGCAAGAAGTTCGAGAGAGGTGAATCAGGGAATCAGGGCATGTCCCAGAATCCTCAGGTCTCTCTGGAAGGCTTCTTATAAACCCTCCGAGCACTGCAAGTCACGTCATGTTTGACCAATGGGAGAGTCCGCTCCGATGACGCCACTTTCAGCCAATGGTAGGCGCCCGTGTCGTGGTGTCACACCTGGCGGCTTGCTGCGGTCTTGCATCGCAGACTGGCAATGCACTTCGAACAAAGAGAAGGGGAGGGCTGCACCTGCTTCATTGTCGGATGCCCACCTGCTAATCCCGGCGGCGCACGAACTTGTTGGCATGTAAACTCGTTGCCTTAAACTTGTCTGCTCGGCCGCTTCTCTGGAATGCGCTTTCCTGCTTCTGCATTCCTCAATTAGCTGTGCTGCAATCCGATGTGGTCTGGGGAACTCGAAGTAATCGCAGGAACCAGCTCCATATCTAACAGCTCGTCCTCGCCCCGGTTGTTCTGAATGGCCGGTGAAATCAATTCGCTGGCCATGAGGAACGCTGAAAGAAGCTGCAGGGTACTGGGGTCGAGCCTCGTTTGACGAACTTCGGGATCCTTGGCCCTGGAGAACAGACGTCAAACAAACAAAACAGCACAGCGCTGCACCACGCGTAAGCGCAGGCTCTTCACCCCTGACTCGCCAGACTATTACTGAGTCAAAATCAACCCTGATCTTTTATTTCCCCAATTTCGACAAAACAGTTCCAACCACCCCTCCAAACCGCTATCCATTTCTCCTCGATTGCCCACAAGACCAGACTATTATTGTTGTTGCAAAACAAAAGGGTCGTTGACGATGCAAACAACAAATGAAAACAGCCGACCATAACTTAAGTGGCCTAACTACACGAACAGCATGTTTCCAATCTATCGCAGTGGCGTACTTATCGCACGTATTGGTGCCACTGAACAATCTGGTCAACCTCACAAGTACGTAATCACAAGCGCACTAGCCTTGTGGTCACTAAACAGAACGCGTACTTGCATTGTAGGCAAACTTTTCATTTACGCTTACTCACGTTTCTTCCCTGAAAGTCCTACAGGACACGTGACGTAAACAAACAATTAAACTCGCGGGACTTACACACTCCGCAGAACTCTTAAAATGATGCGTCTTCTACTAACTCTTTCCACGCACGTTCACTAAAGAAGTCAGAATACACGGCTGCCCTCACACACACACTAGCAACCCAGTCATAAAGTCTGCTTCCTTCCGTCCACACAGGACACGCGCTAATGGAACTAAGAACGCTTCTCCGTGCAAATCATGCACTCACTCAAATCTACGCGCTTAACCTTACAAAATTCAAAAACGCTTAAAAAGAAAGAAGGTTAAATAACACACGCGCTTTACGATAGGCCTCTCAACAATAACCTTGACCCTCAGGTTACTCACACACACACAAAAAAAGCCTATCTACTTATTAATGAGCATCTCGCGAGACTACATGTTTACTTAAAACGCATCTTTCAAATCTCGAGCTTCTCAAACGAAAACACAAAGCTCAAACCTTACACATTGAAAGAAATCCTAGTCTCAAATCGCGAAATCTTTCCGATGCTCAAAAATAAAACAAAATAACATTTCACTTCTACGGAAGCTCTCTTGGCTTCCCGTTCCCGATTGCTTACGACTGACTCATACTTTGAGTCGAACCCGTGGTGGGCGTGGTCTGAAAGCTACTCTGGCTGCCGGGAGACAACAAAAGGGCTGACTAACTATCAGCTCCCCCAAGACGTTACGGTCTCCTGCCAATTTGCGTCCCCGCGCCCCGCTTTCAACACGAACTCGATTGACCGCGTCGCTACTCCCCACCTGGTCTCGTCCTGCCACCTTGCGTTTCTTCGAACTGCACGCTGAGCTATGAAAAGAACTACGGAACGACGAGGAGCTTAACTGCCTCGTGCCCTTTGTCCGCGTCCGTGCAGAACATTCTTCGCGGTCCCCCTTTGACCGGTGGCTCGAACGTTCTGGATGCGTCAACATCGTCCTAGACGACCGCACCTTCTTCCTCGCGCCCTGCCCTTTTGGGTTTCTCGCCATCTTTGGCGGCGCTACATTAATTACCGACTTTCGGTTTTTACCGCGCTTCTTTTTAAGGCGCCTTCTCTGTGCACTAGCCTTCATGTCGCCTTCTCGTGCCTCGTGCTGGCCGGTACACATTTCTTCGGCCCGGATCGGCCTCTTACCCGCACAGTCTGAGTGATTTACATTTAAATCTACTCTCACTTTGCCTCGACTGGCGGACAGCCCAACCGACTCTGGCACAATGCAGCAGGCTTTACTCGAGTTAGACAACTCGCACTCTTGCGAACTGCCCTCTGCTACATTGCCCAGCTCACGCTGTGCATCGGCACACAGCCCGTCGGTATCGATCGCTGTCTCACGCGCACAGTCCGAATGATTATTAACTGAACCATCCCTCTCTAGGCTATCTAGACTGGCGGAGAGCCGCACCGATCCCTGAACAATGCAGTTGTTCTCTCGCGGACTACGGAGCTCGCCATCCCGAGAACTACTCTCAACTGCATCGCTCAGTTCGCACTTCACTTCTGCACGCACAGGCTCTACTTGGGTGCTCGCGTCTGTCGCGTCAACAGTACCCTTTTCCTCGCTAGCAACCTCGCTAACCTTACCAGCGACGCACACACGCGGTAACTGTGCCAATTTGTTCGCAGCTGGCCTAGCTGTCTCTACAGTCATCTGTTGGCACAGCACCTCGTCGCTTTCCTTGCGGCCTTTAACGGCCTCTGTTGCCACTGAGGCATCGTTAGCAGCTAGCCTTTTCCCTTCACTTATGAATCGGCAGCCAATCTCACAGGCACTACTCTTTTCGTCGGCTTCTGGCGAAAATCTGCTAGATGCTTCCTCATTCTTTCGCTCTGTACTACCTACAGAATTCTCAGACAGCCGTTGTCTCTGTGCCAATAACTGATCACAATGCTGTATCTCTTTGATCAGTGCTGCCTTCTCTCTCTCATACTTTTGCTCGCGCTCAAGCTTATGTTCCTGATACTCGCGTTTGCGTTCCTTCTCACGTTCGTGACGCTGACACATAAGAGCAAGTTCTTGAAGCTCCTGCTTCCGTTCATTCTCGCGTTCTTCACGCTTAAGCTCACTCCTAAGCTCACGACGCTCCCGCAAACGTACACGACGCACACGCTCCCGTGGCTCCTGTATCACCTCCCAAGCAAGCTCAATGCTTTTGCCATCATTGCCACTATCGTTAATCGCCTTTATGATAGCTGGCGTTTCCATCCGTTCGTCCGCCTCAACTCCCAAATCGTCGCACACCAACAACAAGTCTAACCTCGTCAACCTTCTAAGATCCATGGCAGCTGCCCCGACAGGTGGTTAAAACTGTTTTCCTTAATTAATTTGTGCAAACACACAATGCAACAAACTCCCGATTCCCAGAACTATCAAAATTGAACACACAACCTTTGAGTCTGGCGAATCATAAGGAAAAAAACCACGCGCTCACTTACGGTTGCAGCACTCTGCCATCCGGTTCATTTGTCCGCTGTTCCCGGTTCCTTCCGGACTCCCTGGGTCGAAGGCTCGCTCCTTCTTCGATACTCCCAGTCTCTTCGGACCTCTTTCGACGAAGGCTCTCTCTTCTTCGCTCTTCCCGGTTCCTTACGATCTCTCTCGACGAAGGTTGATTCGTAGCGCTGCCACCAGCTGATGTATTCGGAGGCGATCCCACCGCTGCCAACCAGATGTAGGGGTTGGAGTACGGACTGTCGGGATGGAAACCCACAAACTTGGGAGGATTTATTCTACATTATATACAGAGAGGGTGAGCGTCAATTAACAGTCGTACTGACATTACGGGCCGGCAGCAACTCGGACGCTTCTCTGGAATGCGCTTTCCTGCTTCTGCATTCCTCAATTAGCTGTGCTGCAATCCGATGTGGTCTGGGGAACTCGAAGTAATCGCAGGAACCAGCTCCATATCTAACAGTATTTGCAACGTCGTCGCGTAAGCCCTGCGTTTTGGGCCACGGCGATAAGTACGAATTGGACGCAGTGTTTTGCAGAGTCATACCCCGGGTGCCTTTTTTTTATTATTCAAATTGGCTTTTTTTTTTCAACTTCATTTTTCTTTTAAGCGAGGCGCATACGTTTTGCTCCATCGTTTCGGCGCGTGTACATACATATACGAACGTGCGAATTGTCGCTGTCGGCGTGATTATACCGCGAAAACGGCGCGTGTCAAATGTATTTTGAACCAGCTCGGGGTTAAATATGCGCTGTGCGGATACAATATCTATTATTTACTTTTTTTTTGTTCGGGAGAATTGTTCTTGCCGGGTCGCTCTTGTGCAAACAGTGCCGGGACTCAGAAAGAGGCACCGCACTCTGTCAGGCGCAGGAACCTGCTTGGGGCTGCCTTTTTCACCTTGGCTCAGCTTGAAACCACGCGGTTGTCTTTACCATGGGAGGGGTGCAGACGCACGTGTTTGCCAGTCGCTGCCGGCGACATGACGAAATGGAGTTTCGGGAAAAAAACAGCTCATAAGCACAAAAAATGCACAACGGAGAAGTAGAGAGCCGCTTACATGTAAGCGACGAAGAAGAACGGCTAAGGAAAACCGGTTCGTGAGTGGCGTCCACGTTTCTTTCGGTCCTTTCTTTTTTTTTTCTTTATCTGTATGTACCTTACCTGCAGACTCGCGTCTTATAGTGACGAACATTTCACCTTTGCATTCTTTCCGCGCCCGCACCGCCGTGGCGGTCTGTTCGCGGTGCCGTCGTGAGCGGCATTACTCCTCGTCTTTTTTTTTTTTTTTCTGCCTGTTCGGAGAAGGGGCAGCCGCACAGCGTCAGTAAAGGAGACGCGTCGCAGTGCACCTTTGTTTCAACCGCCGCGCTGTATACCTTTAGGCGAGTCAGCCCGGCATGCACACGGGCGAGACCCCTAGCTGCCCGGCCCGGGACGAGAGCGCGCATGAAATGCGACAGGCCCGTCACTGTGGCCCCTCGCCCGCGTTGGCGGCCGCGTTTCTACGGGGCATGAGAGTGCAAAAGGAGGAACGCCCGTGTACGCTCGGGGACCACTTGTGAATGCGTAATGGAGGTTCAGGCCCGCACCGCTGTAACTAATCCAGCGTACACTTTACCGCGGTGATACTTTGCGCGTTGTTTAGAAGCAGCATGTTAACTATAGTTTGCCAAAAATAATAGCAGATGAACATAGAACACGAAACGGCGACAGATGGCACAAGTGATAGCATATACGACGGAGAAGCGTAGTTTTCTTTCTAATATATTCATGGTACAGGCTCCAAAAACTGAGGTTCTTACTGGCTGGGCTATGTCTTATAATCTACGTTGTTCCCTACGCGTACCCTGATCCCATGGTGCTCAGCTAATACTTCTTTTTGCGGATACTGCAGAGCGCGCAAGCACGATTACATGTGGGCATTATTGTGATCACGATGAAAAAAAGAGAACACCGACCACAAAAACACATTTAGCGAATCATTTTTCACTAAATGTTTTTTTTTTTCTTGGTCGGCGTTCTCTTTTTTTTTTTCATCGTGCCTCTTCCCGACAAGACGGGATTCTGCCAAACCCTGGATTTAATCCTGACCACATTATCGTTTATGGGTAGCTTCCATCCCCCATCTTTCCCTCTCTCTCTCTCTTATGGTGTTGTCGCATTCGCCGACATGTATATTTGTAGCTCGCCTACCCAATAGCCGCAAATAGGAGGAATGGATGGAGCATATAAGGCACTGGCTTCCAAAGCGCTGCTGTGAAAATCAAACGTCGGAGTGCGTCTTTCGCTGGAAGGATGAAAGATGTGCGTTTTCTGTTGACGCATGGGGAGCTGCAGAAGCCGTGGCCACTGAGCTGCATCTCGGTTCGTTGCCGCGCCAGCACTTCAGAGTCCGGGTGTCCGCCGCCCTTTTTCCGACCAAGTGGCTCTCGTCAAGACTGTTATAGGTGAGGTCTCTTCCCCGCAATGCGGGGCCGAGGGTCTCGGCCTCTTCATTGTCTTCCATTGGCGAAAGGGTCGGGAGATGCCACTTGGAGACGGGGAATGCCGCCTGGCAGGCTCGCACTGCATGCTTTCCCCACGCAAACTAAAACAGTAGGCAGGAGTGGGACACTCTGTCCGGGTGCTGGGTCGTCATCGACTCTGCGTGGCATCGGCCTTGGTACGGTAGCCACGGTAGAATCGTAGAGGTAGAATGTACGGGCCGTGGCACGAGCAGTTTGACGTGATACGGCGCACTGTCTCGTGCGCTGCCTCGGTGCGGCGATGTTTATCGGATATCGGTGATGTGGCTTATACGGTGATTAAGTGGACGCGAGAAAGCGGAAATTTTGTATGGCAGGAAAGGCGCCTGCAGCTTGGTATAGTATCGGGTTATTTTACAAGTTCACTACGAAACGCGTTGTTTAGCGCTACCTCAACTTACGCCTGCGTAGGCACTAGTGAGAGAACGCATTTGTATCGGCAGGACAGCACAAGTATTATTAAGCTAGTGCTCTCCAAAATCTTCTACGATGCGCAAGAAGCGTAATACTTATCTCGCGATGTTTTACATCCCACAGGGAACCTGATGGATAGCAGAGTATGTGCGGTATTTATAAAATGGTAGACGGACACTCAGCGATACTTCGTTATTTGTTCCTGGGACTCCCGATGAATGCATAACTTAAGCGCATATCGGAACAGCCGCAAAGGTAGCGCAAGTAATAAAGTTTTATCAGTGTACGTTTTATCGCCGCCCGTCGCGCTGCACGTCCCACATCTCATCTCTTATGTCAAAACTCCTTTCTCGTGGTGAAGGCGCAGTTACAACATCACAGCACGTCTTGCTGTTTAGCTGCGACCTGTGCTTTGTTTTTGTTGATGGTTCCACAGCAAAGCACACTTCGCATGGGCACGTTTTACGCAGGCAAGAAAAATCTTGTTGGTGTGTCCTGCCAGACCAGACCGAAATAATAGAATCATGAAATGTTTTTCGCAGTTATATTGAAATAGCTTCGAGATGACTGCTGGCCTTGGAAATGGGGTGCGGTCATCCCTAATTCGGTGTCAATCTGACAATCTCTCGAAGCTACACTTACGTGTGCCCAAGAGAGAGAGAGAGAGAGCTTTATTTACTAAAGTGGCTGGGTTTTCAGAAGCTCTCAGCCCAGAGACTCACTGGCCAGTTTCGTCAAAGCCGACTGAATGAAGTCCACCATATACTCCTGACCTTCCGGCGTTGTGGCTGGAGTCAGCCTCTCAGCAAAGGAGGGGGGGGGGGGGTGCGAGCGATGGGCCGCATTCCTTGAGTGTGTAGCGTGTTAGGACGAAGCTTTAGCTCGGGTCCTACTCCGATGCCCGAGCTTTCAAAAATTGGTAAGTTTCAAAAATGGTAGCAGGAAGTTCACAAGTTCGTAGCTCTGCACTGAGAACAAATATCGCAGTTCTGTAAACTGCACCCGTTAGAGCATCCGAAGCGAACAATTTGATTTATCAATTTACATCTTATATGAATTTGTTACATTGTTTGCAAAAGGCCTACTCACATATTAGTGGTCTACTTGAGAGCCATAGATAATGCATCAATTTTGTCCGCTTTAGATGTAATATTATATACAATTTACAAAATTGTGTTACTTTTCATTGCCGAGTTAGAGCTGTTAACTTCATAGTTTCGTTTTTCGAAAATATGCGATTTTCATCAATTTTTGAAAAACTATTGACAACATCAATAAAAATTTGCTACAAATAGTCACTAGATTTTAGTTCGTTCTTTTAAATGCAACAAGCCTCATCAAAGTTGACACACGGATGCGAACGCATGAAAAATAAGGAAGACAAAAAAAAACCCTGATAGATCTGTTTCCAGGGGTTCATGATATAAGCGTCCAGCTTTGCGGTGTTTATTACATATCAGCGAATGCTTATCGGTGTTTTCCCCTCGATCGATAATAGGTGTATCTCGGGGAGTTACCTTGTGAAAGTGCCGCGAAACTGCGGTTCTCGGCAGAAAAAAACAAGTAAATAAAGAGCACAAGAACGCCAAAGGTACTCCAATAGGAGGAAAGAATGTAATGTACTTTTAGCAACAAAGGACAGAGTGCACAGCAGCTGCGATTATATGTGCTCAAATATCCATTCTTTTTCGCTGTGTGTACATTCCTTTCTACTGTAAATTCTTCACTTGACAGGCATGTGATTTTTTTTTTCCTTACTCTGACTGCAAGCCGCCTTGAAGAGTGCTTCGCCTGCAGGGGCGCTCCCGACCGCAGTGCGTCATGCGTATCTTTATTGCACTCATTAGCGGTCGCTTTAAACGAGACATATGCGTACGGCAAGCGAATATGATGAATGATCGACAAGAGAGAGAGAGAGAAAATAATGTAGAGAAAGGCAGGGAGGTTAACCAGAGGTAGTTCCGGTTGGCTACCCTGCGCAGGGGGAAGGGTTAGGAGGGATAAAAAGAGAAACAGAATAGAAGGGGGAGATAGAAAGAAAGGGAGACAAGCACGAACAAAGCGCGTACACTACAGAGCGGTAGGGGGCGGCATTCTTAGAGTCTGTCGTGAAGCCCCGTGGACCGCAAGAACCTTACTAGCGCGAGTAAGGCCTTCAACGCGGATGTTCTTTCGGAGCATTGGCCTAAAGCTTTTAGTTCTGAAAGTGGACGATTGTCCAACTGGTCCAGCACTCTGCACATCACTTGTCTCTCAGCACTGTATCGCGGGCAGACACAGATAATGTGTGCGAGCGTCTCGTCGATGTTACATGTGTCGCACGTGGGGCTGTTGGCCATTCCTATGAGGAAAGCATAGGCGTTTGTAAAGGCAACGCCTAGCCACAGACGGTAGAGCATAGTCTGTTCATGTCGGGGTAATCCAGGCGGGAGGTGCATCCGTATGTCCGGAGACAACGAACGCAACCGACACATTGTGAAAACATTCGAGTCCCACAGGGGCAAAGTACACTCACGGGACATCAAAAAAATGATCGACAAAGGTTTGTTCTTTGCTAAACAGAAGTATATACATGCTTAAGAACGTATTCATAGTCAAGTGTTCGACGAAAACTCGTCTGGCGAGGAAACATATTGGTGCCAAAAAACGTGCACTCGCCAAGAATAAAAGAAAAAGAACCGACGTTTCGGGCCCCGTACGGGTGCCTTGATCACAATGAAGATATAAGCATGGACGCGTGGCTATTTATGGGTGAGGTGGCGCAGCGTGTGAGTGTATATACCGCGAAGATTGCCCCGCGTCCTGTTTATCGTGCGTGTAGTTGATTGAATGTAAAATGATTCTGAAAGCTAACGGGCAGATAAGTGTCTCTCTTTTGCGACGATTTTTTTTTCACCGTTAAGAACGTATGCATGCATGTAGTTCTTAGAAGAACGAAGGAGAGGGAAATACTTCTGGCCGCACCGTAACTGCGGCCTGGACGACGGCCAACGCCTGAACATTGACCATCAGCTGGATGGAAAGGTAGTTTTGAGGCCAGAGCGTTTGCACCGTGCAAGCGTTGCAGAGTCTACGTATTCCCGCTGTAAATTTATACGCCTTATTATTGCCGTTGCTTCTTAGCGCAAATGGATTGCTGCAGTTGTAGCCTTTCTGCGTTGATATTCACAGCTGCCGCAGTGACGGTGTTTCATAACGTTTGTTGAAGTGAAGTAAGCGTTGAAAGTGTCCGGAAGTAGTTCGCGCTTTTCACCGATGGCAACTTTTTTTTTCTATTTCTTTCTTGCTGACAGATGATTGTTGGCAAGTTGCTATATTTTTTTTCTGAAATCGGAACCTTGGACGGCTATATGTATAATACAAAAGAAACATTGAGGTCTTGCTGCACTCGCTATGCTTGTATTACGTTTTTATTTATTTGTTTAATTTCTGAGTCTCCCCGTATAATTTGTTGACAGGGGGTTGGATTGCGGAACATATTCCCCGACGTGAAAGCCAGACTCCGAAAATCGTTCGCAGATACTGCTCGTCATTTTCAACAACAACAACAAAAGCAATAATGTGTGCATTTACGCGCCAAAACCACGATCTGATTGTGAGGCACGCCGTAGTGAGGGGAAACTTCAGTTTTTTAATGTGCACCTAAATCTAAGTACCCACAGGTGTTTTTGCATTTCGCCCCCATCGAAATGCGGCCGCTGTGGCCAGGATGTGATCACGCGACTTCGTGCTTAGCAACGCAACACCAAAGCCACTAATCAACCACGGCGGGTTATTTTCAAAAAAAGGGTCTTGATCTTGAAAGTAGCTGACGCACGTTTTCCGTACCGTGATGCCAGCAGGTGCGGTAGGACGTACCACGTAAGTGCTGCCAGGTTATCGAAGGTGCGCACGACTCTAGATCTCCTTGACACTCGCCAAATATCGGCATCGTCGAGCGTTTCGCGTTCGGCACTCCAGATGGCGCGCCGGTGCTAAGAGGCGAAAGAGAGAGCGCCGCCTGCCCTTTCCCTCTCGGGCGTCGGCGGTCGGCCTGCATGCCGTGTGTTCGGGCTTCGCGCGCGCGCGGGAAAGACGAGCGGTGTGCCCGAGGCGATTCTCCGACTTGGCAGCCGGCGGCTACCGGTTGCCGGTAGCGCTTGATTCAATCTACGGCACCGGAGGCGGCCGCGGATGCCGGCTCTGGGCCCCGGTGCTACGCAAAGTTGTGCGCTCGTATTATTGCGTCGTAGATCTTCACTGACTGTCTGTGACTGCGTGCGTTGTCCAGCGCGTGCCCCGCGGATCTCGCCGCCGGCATTGCTGGTGGCTCACGTCATGTGCGCACCGTAAGAAGGGCCCGCCTGATCAGCTGAGGTGAGTCGACCGTGTTCGTGCGTGCGTAATCTCCGTGCCGTTTGCCTGCAGTTTGTCGTCGTGCCGTTGACCTCGACGCGAAGCGACGTCTCCGATGACGACGCCTCGAGTCGAAGATGCGAGCGGGTTTGTGCCCATCGAGATGCGCTGTCATGCGAGACCGTGGTTGTTTTTTTTTTTTTCCTGGGCTGGCAACCGTGTCGTGTGGCGGTGTGCGCTGACACCACTTGCTCCACGTGTGATGAGTATGTGGATGTCTTTTGAATGATCGGTGGGTTGTTTTGGCGTCTTGTCAGTGGTTCATCTCCTTTGCGAGAGAAACAAACCGCCGATGCCGACGATCGTCACTGGAACCTCGTCATGCACACGCCTTAACAGCCATGTGTCTTCCCGTGTGTAAACGACGGATGTCTGCAGAAGCATAGTTTCGCTTTTTGTGTGCTTTCTTTGTCCAATGTGGGAACAGCGTTAGATGTACACAATACCACCCTCCTACCGCTGCCTTTTCTCCTTCTAAGCACTGGCGTTCTTTAGCACAACAGGCAGCAGTCACAGTCTGACGTCTGTCCGTTCGTTGGACTATCACACTCCTGTGCACTCGACAATCTTTCTTTTACTTCGGCACTAGCTTATTTCCGTATAGTTGAATCCAGTGTCGGTCTCACGTTTTATTTCTTCCATGTTTTGCACTTGAACTGCACAATGAAGTGGTGCTCCTCTATGAAGAAGGCGTTATGTCGCGTGTGTGCACTTTGTGGAAGCGCAGCCGTTCTAGCAGTGCCAGACACTACGTGCAAGCATCTGCACCGCAGTTTCCGTGCTTGTCATGTCTCTCACATGCATAGCGCATACCCTTTTAGGCCGCGTCGGAAACAGTGCGGTTTTGTGTATAGTCTACGAGACAAATCTGATGAGGCGAACACACGAAACCTTCTGGTCTGCTCGCAAACGTTTACAGTGGCCGGTGAGTCTCTGAAAGGAACTCGCAGCTCGTACGGCAACAGCAGATTCGCAGCGTGCGGATTGGACCCGGACCTGCAGGTGTTGCAGACAGCTTGTCGCGGAAGGCTACCGTACGCGCCACGTGTGCTGCTCGGTATTGCTGCTTGAAATTTGGGCGTGACGCCAATTTAAAGGAAAAGTGATGAGAGGTGGCGGGACTAATTGCTAGTTACTGATCATTCGGAGCGATTATTTCGCGCAAGTGTAACACTGAATGGAAGCTCTGTGCGCACTCGTCGCCTTTTTCATAAAAAAAAAAAAATTCCTAGATCTTCAACAGCTTGTTGAAGCGAAGCGGTCATTGGGCGAAAGCGGTCATTGGGCGACTTTCAGTGTTCGACAAGCGCGATTGACGTAGAACATGTGTCGACATGCGCGCGTGTACCGCTAAAGGTTTCGTCGCTGCATACTGTGAGCATATATAGTACTCGTATATGCCGTATATGGACTCCATGGTGACATAGAACGAGTCAAACAACTCTTATGAACACTGCTAAATATTCATAAAGTGAGCGGCGATTCCGTTGAAACGACACCTGAACCTGTTTGCGTAACCACGGTTGTCATCCGCATCGAGGTCGGGTCATGACAAGGCGGCGTTGATTCAGCTTTCGTTTTCAAAAGGAAAATCACTTGTTGGCTCTGCTCGGTGCAGTTTCATCCTTAGCATTAGCCCTCATATCACACCTCGTCGTTGTCTACTTGAGTCGTGCAATTAAGAGTTTCTTGCTAAACACTACTCGTCACGAGCGTTCTCGTACAGACGCTTAAAGTGAATGAAACGCTATTGTTGCTGTGGTGCCGTCCCTTTGCCTCCAGGGGGGTAGTTGCAGCATGTATCAATGCTCCGCCTTGACACTTTGCGTTCAGACGTTAACTAGCAGGCTAATTTCTACTCTTCTTTGTTTGCGCACACCGGAGAGGCGGCGAAAGAAACGAGCAGGCGGGCAGTCCCGGCACAGATTCAGCGTCTTCTCCCGTGATGCTCCGTGCAAGCGTCGCCATTGGTGACGTTAGAATTCCTCGCGGAAGGTCACAGGGATCATATGAGCCAGGAAACGTACGTGCCATGTTGATGTCCTTGTCGCAAGTTGCAGCAATTTAAAGTCAGCTGGCCGCGCTATCTTTAGACTCGCATGAAGATATGTTCTCACCAACGTTCGCCATTAATACTTGGTCAGGGATCTTCGTCGATGCACACAGAGGAATCGAACAACAATAACACCCAAAGTTAGAATTTTTGTGGTGGTAGTGCTTTAACATAACTTCCAGCATGATATGGCTGCGCCGTTTACAACACTGAATGTGTGTTTCGGTGCCATGAGGGAGCAACGGCCGTGAAACTCTGGATAGGGCGCCCTTTGGCTGTCGCTCCTGAAACCTCTACGGCCACCATGGTGATTTTTTTTTTGTCTTAGGTACTAAATCTAATTAAAAGCAAAGTATAAAAAATTTTGAAGGCTTAAAAATAAAACGAACAAAAAAAGTTTTTCGTTTTTTTTTAGTACCTTTGAAAACGTTCGGAAAGTAGTCCGAACTATTTTAGCATAGCGAAGTAAAGAAAGGCAGCAGGCTTCGGCTCTGAGGTCATTACTGCGACAGCAGCATTCTGCCGCAGTGAACATAAAATGGCAACATTGCTGTGATCGGTGCCTCATGATACCTTTATACGTACGCCATGGCTGCCGCATTTCGATGTGGGCGAAATGCGAAAACACCCGTGGTACTTAGATTTAGGTGCACGTTAAAAATCCCCAGGTGGTCGAAATTTCCGGAGTCCACTACGGCGTGCCTCATAATCAGAAAGTGGTTTTGGCACGTAAAACCCCATAATTTAATTTTGATACCTTTATACGTAGAGGCCGCCCAATTTTCTAATATTAAAAAAGAAGGTTATTGATTCAGACAATGTTGGAGAAACATATTTATTTTTTTGTTTTCTAAGTGTTTAAATTAAACATCGTGAGGTGAGGTTTGCAGTCAGTGTACAAAGTTATAAATTCGGTGAAAGTATACATACAAGGGGTTGTTCCCACCGGTTACGGGATGACATTGTGTAAACGCTATGGCACTTGTTTATCTTGGGGATTTTGTAGGCCGTTGGTTTTTTTATTACCCGACAATGAATGCTGCCTGCACTCTATCGGCAGTTGTATATTTTCTGGGCAGCCTTTGCTCATCTGAGTTTGCATTGTTACGTGGCCAACTTGGTGTTGCGGCTTGGTTCGGCATTGCGAGATAAAGACCCAACGTCTGGGCGTCGTTTGGCCTACACTGAATAGTGGCAAAAGACGAGCCATGTATGTAGATACCGTTCTGACACCCGCTTGCGATTGCACAGTGTCTAGCTTGTGTGCTTGCGGATAAAATTGCGTGTCTGAAGCAAACGCTTCAAAAGCACTTAGCTATCGAAGACAGCGGCGAACTTTCGGTGAACCATAACTTTACGAGGACTTCCCTCTCGTTCTTCATTCATGAAAGACCGGATCCTGTGTCCCTCTTCTGCTTATGCATGTAGAGGTTTCTGCTCAGAGGAACAGACAATGGATATTCCGCACACGACCCGACAACCGAGACCTTCCTCAAACGTGATGGATGAAATGATATGTGGCTTGAGTGTTTCCACTTGCAAAGTAACACCAACTCTAGTTCCACATTTACTTCAATGCACTTCATTTTATAAATTATGATCTTGTTTTTCCTAGCTTTCTTTGCCCATGGAAGAGCACTAGGTGCTACAGAGTTGTCAACTGGTAGACGCACCCATTTTCTCCTCTTTTCCTAAGTAAAAATTCCACCCCGTAAATGTACTTGAGGACAATACTTCGAATAATAATAATAATTAATAATACATACCCGTAATAATGGATCGCTAATATGTAATTGGGAATTATTTGAGAGATCGAAGCATGTCAACCCGTTTCCACGCCTTTATTTTGAATGCCTGGAGACATGCAGAGCTATTGGCTAAGATACAACGTAGCCATGATTTCTTTCCTTCCTTTTGTTGTATTTATTTGTTATATATTTATTTTGCCATAAATAGTGTGTTCAAAGCCCCCACCCCTCCCATCAGGTTTGGGTATCACAACCAAACAAGGCCGATTCGTGGATCACTCGGCGTCCGCAATATATCGTGTCCGCAAGATATCGCACCTTTGTACGCCGAGACAGTAGCTGACAACTCCTAATGAAACCCCGAACGCCATGTTTTCTCATAGTAACTACTCTGTTTGCCAGCGAAAGCAACGTCACAGGTTCGATATTGCTCTTACTAAAATATTTCAAAAAGCTCTTGCGGCAGAACGCACCCTGTGGAATAACGCTTAGCAACTTCCAGTGTGTAACACACTTCTGACGGCGCCTGAATGGGGCGGAGCGTCTTTTAACATAAAATGTCACTTTTTGTCAGTGTGGACGCCGGTATTAAAATAAACGGGGCTCGTTCTGGGCGAAAATGCTCCTCAGTTGAGAAAGTGACTAGTCGTCGTGTGTCGCATCTTGTCCAGCGAGTTGAGTATCATATGTGAATCACGTGCGTATACGTTCAAATTAAACGTCCGCTCCATGCTTGGCATCCGTAGCGGATATTAAATGCTCCTCTCTCACACCCACACACACACACACATTTTCTTGAACGACTATTGTACCCCTGAAATAGCGCGATATCTTTTAACGCGATAGCGTGAAGGGCCCCCGTGTCGCATAAAATCCTGTGTCGGCGTCTTGAATCAGACGTCGTTTAGCGAAAAATCATTCCGAACCACAACCACGCAGGCCCACCGCGTGGCGCAGAGGTGTTACTGAACTAATTGAATTCCTTAATGCAAGATGCGTCAGAAAAGTCGAAAATTACAACCTGAACACAACCTACAGACGTCATAGCGTTGGATTATAATTTGAATATACGAGAAAACATAATTCTGTTCCGCGGAAACTCCGACATAAACCCCTTTTCCAGCGTTTCTACCATTCCTAGAGCGGCGCGGCCCGCTCGGTTCTTTGCCACACCACCCAGATGGCGCTCGCCTTCGCGCATCCGTGGTCCAGGCAAGAGGCCGCGTTTCTACCGGAAAGCTCGCCGTCGTGCATAGCGCACGCCGCCAGCGTTTCCCGGTAAACATTACAGTTATATGAGCTGCAGTTGCCGGGAAGCGTGAGTAGTAGTCAGGGATCTTTGAATGCTATCGCGTTCCACCATTAAAGGCGAAGCTTAAGCGTCCTCCAAATTTTTCATATCATTTTGAAATAGCTTGATTTGCAAGCGTGTATGTGACTGCGTAGTGGTTGGGTAACATGTACACACAAATACGTACACACACACATGGCCACGCCGTCTTGACCAAGTTCTGATTTATTTTCATAGGGCTACAAATTTTCGCAGGCACTTTTTGTAGTTGTGCTGTATAACCTCAATATCGGCGGCCCTGTTACAGCAGCGCCCAGGAGGCTTATGTTCGTGCATCGTTTTTATCTCTAAGTCGAGAAGCTCGCAGATGACACATAACGGGGGTGGCCACTGCTCGTGCAGGAGGTTTCGCAGACAGACAACGCAAGTTCGCGCGAGTTCCCATCCCGTTCTCCTGTCCCGCAGCGTCCTCGCGCAGACGTACTAGATAGTCATCGTGTCGCAGTGCATCCCTGAAAATCCTCGATGAGGCGACGGCTGTCGTTGGAGGGCGACCATGGGCGCTTGGCCCGGTGTCCGATTCGTCTCTGGACAAACGGCGCTTTAATTCGCGTCGCCCGTGTGGGCGCTCGCCGCTGCTGGACGGCATGCAGTGTGTGTGTGTGTGTGTGTGTGTGTGTGTGTGTGTGTGTGTGTGTGTAGGGGGGCGGGAGTCGGCAATGAAGCGGTCATTACGATGAACGCAGAAAGGAGGTCGTTAGCGCTATCTTAGTGGAGCCGCACGATCGGGCCTTCACCTCCCCCCCCCCTCACCTTTCTTTCTTTTCACCTTTTTGCAGCAGTTTTTATTTTGAGTTGAGGACGCGGACTCTTGTGTCCGCCGCGCTCTCTCTTCTCTGCGCCCAGGGCGAGAGCCGAGTTTTGTGCACTTTTGCTTGGAGAGTTGAGGGAAACCGATAGCTACTCTTCGCCGGGGCTTTCATCGCTTGGCCCCGTAGAGAGAGAGAAATAGAAGAGAAATAAACAGCCCGCTAACTTGATGATATCGCGGGAAAAGATTTTGTCGAATGAAAAAAGAAAGAATCGGAGAGAATAGCAGGAGAGTTGTCGTCCATTATTTGACCGTTTGGGTAAATGTATCTCTCCTTTTCTTGTCAGCCTTCGCTTTTGTGTTGTAGCCCGTCGCCTTTATGTCTTAACTTCCTCCAGCGTATCTCTTTCTCTCCGTTCCTTTCATTTAATACTCTCACCAGAGCGGCTAGGAGGAGCCTTCGACGTCCATTTGCAAGATTAAAAGGAATTGATCTCTGGAGTTCTTTACATTTCGGGTGACCCCTAAGGCTAACGCCGACGAGCGCGCTCGCGCCCCCGCTGCGTGTACAGCCTCCTTAAGTTTAATTCGCTGTCCTTTTTTTTTTCTTCATTCCTCGGCGCCCGACTTTGTACTCTCCTCCCTCGATCTCCGTTTAAGCGCTCCTCCTCTTCGGCGTCGCCGATTTTCGTCTAGTTCTTTGTTATTACGTCTGCCTGCTGCGGCAGGACGGTTGCCCAAACACCGCAGGGAGGATATCTCTGGGTCTCTTGTTTAGGCGCCGCGCTTTGAGAGCCGTCGTTTCGCGAGATGCTCTGCCTCGGGTTCGTCCTCGTGCGCCCGTGGGGAAAGGGGGAGATTTCCCCTAATGGTGCTTGTAGGACCCGGGCGCCTTTCCGTTTTTAGGCATTGTCGTGCGCGATGTTCGCCAGGCGACCCCGAAGGACAGACACTGACCCTCCTTTGCTCTCCCTCGCTTCCTTTCCCTCGTTACTCTCGTGGCCTCCAGGCGGCCGTCTGCCGACTTTTCGCTTACCGTCTTGCAGTCGTGCAGATTTTTTAACGTGCCGACTATGTGCGGTCTACGGTCTGCGACTCTCGTCCATGCTTTGCCGACTTAGCTTTCACGAAGGGCTGAGCACCAGCATAAGCTGCCGCGTAGCGCGAAAGAAATGTGTCCTAGAAACTCGAAAAGTGCATCTGGTGTATGGGGAAGGACCGTCAACTTGATCACCGTCTGTTGCAGAAATTTTTTACCTATTTGGCGGAATGATATTCAACGATATGTGGATGCAGAAGATACACGCTGAACGTTAACCGCGCGTTTGGTTCTCCACTACTTGGCGTGAAATAACCGTATGAGTATATTGAAATAAACGTGCTTTATCGAGCACGTTTATTTAAGATTTCTTTAGGCATGATTATTTATAAATCTTTTCGCTCAATATTGAAACAGTGTTAAAGGTTGTAAATATCGTCTGACTTTGCATATAAGAACAGAAAATGACAAGTATAACGTCAATAGATAGACAAGAGAGAGTGGCGTGTTTAAAAGGTACGAGCCGCGTTTTACAGGCAGGTCATGCAATAAGTAGAAGACATGTCCGGTGATCTTAGTGTAATAGAATGTACATGCCAAGGATAGAGAAGCGTTAGCCGATGGCGGTAGAGGGTTAGATGAAGTGTCAAAATTTGCAAGCATAGATTATGTACGGTTGATGAACGACTGGAGTAGGAGATAATTGGAAGCAGGCCTCTGTTCTGGCGATGACTTGTGAATAAGGTGAGCATGTAGTGATACAGTGAACGCTTATAACTGTCCTTACTTTTGGGCCTTTGCTTTACTTACCCCTTGGAAAAGCAGGAAACAGCAGGTGCCGATTTCACAAACCTTTTCATTTGCAAGAACTGTAGTTGGCTGACCATATCTTCTCTACTACTTTTCTCGTAATTAGCAGGCTCCTGTTCTCACGAGGAAAATTTCAGACGGTACACGAGCGCTCGACCTGTCCCCCCCGACACACACACACGCACCCACGATTCATTCCGCTTGATTCAATTCTTATACCACCTACCGTTAAAGGAATTCTGGTGCCTTTGTCGATCACTTTCGTAGATATCTTTCACTGTTCACTCACTGCATGGCACAGCGCACAGGACGCCCATATACTGTCATGTTGTAGTGACGATAAAGAACCGGAAACACCCCGGTAAGCGTGATTTAACAGTATAAATTTTCATTGGGCGACCTTGTGCCTAGAAAGACGAGCAACACTCGATCCACAACCATAGCGGTGAGCACAGTCGGGTCGTCGAATCTGGACTCTCCGTATTCACGAAAGGCTCTTAAGCGAGAATAGTTCGTTAGAAAAAATTTCTGCCAAGTAATCCTCACGCTGGACATACTATTAGCGAAGGCGGCCATCCAATGGCAAGTAGTACATACGAACTAATAGCTTTGTGAATTCGGCCCGCGACTCTACATCCACGACCGCGGTCCGCTTTAACTCGCCGCGTCTAAATCTTAGCATGAAATTATATGGGAGAAACCTTACTACGATTTCTGACTGGGTTCTATTTCGCTGCTGACGTAGATGTTTCGGCTATGACAATCTTCTCTCTCTCTCTCTCTCTCTCTCTCTCTCTCTCTCTCTCTCTCTCTCTCTCTCTCTCTCCTTATTTGTCGGTGTGTTTGAATTTCTGCGTTTTCCCCTCAGCATAAGATGGGCTAATCAAAACCGTTTCTGACTCATTCTGTTCGATTACACGCACGCAAGTTCTAACGAGTTCTGCTGTTTCTGGCTTACGTACCCGTGTCACAATAGACAGTACTGCGCCATGACGATACGTACGCAGCACGCAAGCGCTTTGCGGAACGTAGCAGCGCGTGTCACGTCAGAGCTTTTAGTACTGGGAAATGGCTACGTAGTACGTAAGAGGTGGACGAGCATCGTTAGACGCCGGGCGCGTGCGGAGCGTGTTGGCCGCGTCCGCTGGCGCGTCGAACCATCGGTCGAACTATAGACGCTGTTGTTCTGACGTTACGTGTGCACGCGTTCACGCTGCGTCACACTATATTTAGGCCTTTCAAAGACTCTACATTTAATACGGATGCAATGCAGGAATCATATCGAGTAAACTAAAAACTGAGTACTTACTTTCTGAGGCTGGCACGGTCATTTGCGACGAACTGCGCCAAGAGGAGGTCGAGCCTTTCGCGCAAACAGCCCCACACTAAGCACGTTCTCAAACAAAGTTCACATTTTTTTTTTACTATGGATTCCCACCGTGCAGGATCCTGGAATTGGTTCTGCGCGTTCACTTTACTCAGCAAGGCCAAGTCGTAGGCCATTGAAAAGTACAGCCTTCCGATGGTCGCCTTTGACGCCACTGATCTGCGAAACTCTTTTGTCTCGCGCTCTCCCGAACAAACGAGAACCACGAGAGCAGCACGCGAGGCTCCCCACGTACACGCGCAACAATCGGATGCGTGCGCACGCGGCGGCCGCGTACGCATCACGTACCATTCGTGTTGCGTTCTGCACATGCGCACTTTGCAGAACGTAGCGATCTTACTAAAACTTAGTACTTACTTAGTACTAAAACTGTTTTATGATGCGTGCGGCCAAAGCTAGGGAAGAATTTGCCACAAAATTCCTTCGGTTTAAGTTTGCGTTCAGTCTAAAGACGCCTTCGGATGAGCAAAGAATTCAGTATCATGAAATTGCGCGTATATTTCAAGAAACCACGGTGTTCTCCGTAATTGACGCGCAGATCTAAGCTGTAGAGCCCGGCGACATTCAATGAATTCCAGGTTTTGTAGGCGGGCTTTATGCGGAGCGACAACTTTTCTGTGCATCAAGATGGAAAGTTGGGCCAGTTAGTTGGGATCCATAGTAAGGTTCGTTACAGCGCAGCAAAAGACGAGGACACACACACAAAAAAGCTTCTTTTCTTCTCGTCTTGTGTTACGCTCTAACGAACCTTACTATGAATAGTTCTGCGCAAACGGACACCGCTAAACGTATATAGAACGACCACGCGTGTTAATACGTCCCGCGCACTCCGAAATTGTACCCCGAAGAGGCCGACCGAGAATACGGCCCGTGGTGACAATGTAGGTGGAGTGCCGCTCGGACAGTTCATCAGGTGCCAAGTAACAGGAAAGACGTTATATTATCCAGAGCCTTGTTCTGCATGCATCGCATGTTTGCATGTAAATCGGTAACCGTGATGTCCTACTGTTCATGACGATGGTAACACCGTGCTATCACGCGCTATCAGCGTGATAGCCCGTGAGCGATTTCTCTAGGAAACACAAATGCGTGTGACGGTACTCGGAAAGAGCGCTCCCTTACCGCCACAACAAAATTGCGCTGGCCTGTAATAGAAATTGGCTGCACGTTCGGGCCCAGGTCACTTATCAAAGTTACCCGCACGCGTCTGCGCGTCTGGCTTCAATTGACGGGATTGCCTCCCCGTGGGCATCTGTGCACCACCGGTATCTGGCGCGATCTCTAATCGCCTCCTTGCCATTCAAAGAAAAAAAAAACCGAAAGTTTCTGTGGGACAACGGTACATGGTACATTCGAGAAATTTAATTCTTGAGCCGCCCTGGGTGGCTAACAGAATGGAGGACGCCTGGAAACGGCACGAGTAGCCTAATTAAATTTCGCTTCGATCTGATCACACGGAGTCCCGGATCGTCGATTTGAGTGTGGCAATGTACGGCTGACGCTTTATGGTTGTGTGCGCTTATCTAGCGGTTTTCTGTATCGCTTTGTTGTAAAGTTTTGGAGACGTGGTTTTCCGTGTAGCTTCTGATAAATCTGACAGGACGCGCGCGTCCGTGGTAACCGGTGCATTATCATATATTGAGGGGCACCTTTCTATATGGCGTTCTTGACGTACATGCAGGAGTCAACTGGCTAAAAGGGACCGGAACCTTATGCTGCGTTACCCCCTGACCTCGGTAATGAGCGTAACGGCATTATCCGTGCATCTCACGGTGCCCCAACTCTGTATACACGCCAGAAGGAGCCGATCTACTGTATAGCGTACTTGACGGGGTGATGACGTTCAAATGCTCTGCCTGAATTTGCAACTGCAGTCTTTCTAGGCTACTGTGGGTGGCCAAAGTATAATTAGACTGCAGCCGTCCGCGCGATCTTTGACCCAGAGAACAACAAACCCATGGCGCGGAAAACCTTGTCGCTATTTTACGAATATAGTAGCATTTTCTATGACGGTTCGCTATTAGTTTAAGCGGAACTATAGTAAATGTTGCATTAGACAGGCTATCAGGCTCCGACGCGCCGGCTAGCACCCACTTGGAACCACAGCGCGTGCGCCGAGCTCTCTCTGGTGTTCGTGCATATTCGCAGTGGCGACGGACGATCCCGCGCGGGGCGTTGTGTCGACATAACGCATCCGCCAGGCCTCCTTCAGCGGTGCGTTTTCGGTGTGGAGCGTCATCAACCTTTTCCGGTTCACGACCTCTCTGTGGCTGCAGAGTGAGCTCGAAAAGAAATAAAAAAAAATGGGGGGGGGGGGGGTGATTGGAGCATAGCGATTGCGGCTAACGCTTCTTCAACGGGTGCTGCAAATGGAATTCGCGATCCCGCTCGAATTGTGGCCACTGGAGATCGCCTGCACTGTGCCGCTTTTCGAAGCACAAAAATCACACTCGTTGCAACAGACTACCGATGTTCCTTTCTTTCCTCCCGCAACACAGTCGTTGCCGGGATTTGGGGAGGCTGCGAGGGAGGCACGGGTGGGTGTATTGGCGCTCAGAGGGTGGGCGCACGATCCTGACCCGTGAAAAAAGCGGCACAGGCGGCAGTGAGCAGCCGCGGGAACGGCAGCAAGAAACGACCGCGACGACTGCCGTTGCATTTTTCCTGTTTGTCATCGGGCAGGTCCGCTCGCTGGTGCCGAATAAGTAAGTTCGCTGCCAAGCCTCTCGGGCGGCCACTGGGGAAGCTCGCTCGCCGGAAAGGCTGCGGGGGGACGCCGAGACCTCCCTAGCGAAGAAAAGTGGTGGTTTGGAAGCGTCGCTCTCGCGCGCCGTCGACGACGTTGCTACGTTTTGATTGGCCGATTTGCGCGCTCCCCAGCTCGTTTATTTCCCGGCGCTCTGCTGTGCCGATCTCCGAGGCTGTGCACTCCCCTGTACTTTGCTTTTTCTTCTTATCGCCTATTTTTCCTCTTTTTCTTCGTCCATTTGTTTTTTCCGGGCCCCTTCGCTGTGTCGCCGGTTACGCTAGGGCCGTTGTTATCGCGCACATTTTTTGCCCTCTCCCAGCTCCGTGCGCGGGATTCCCTACCGAGTGAGTCCTGTAGCTGAGCCTTGAGCGACCGTGCACGCGTTGCGTCAGAAGGTAGCCCGACCGTGGAAGTAATATGCTTCTCCCGCGCTTGTCCCCCGCGCCATGCAGTCTCCCCGCCCGCTGTACACGCCAGCAACAGCACCGTGAATAATCTGAGCGCACGTTAAAAAAAAAGAAAGAAAAAGAAAACTTTTTACCTTTCATGTTTCAATGCCACTGACAATTTTTCTTTTCTTTGTTAGGGACGTGAAGCGCTAAATAACAAGCCGTCCCTGTGCAGCGTGTTTGTGTAGCAGTCCACGCGGGTCGTCATTATCAACATGACACACCGATGCTGTTTATCAGAGCTGGGCTCGTGCACAAATTGTGCACAGGCATGCTGTGAAATTGAAAGTCCTCGAGAAGAACATGTAGAAAAAAATGCTGAAAGCAACTCGGGAGAGTCTTTAAATGCCGCCTAATGACGTGTATGCTCGGCCGACGGCAACCATCGGCACACTAAAATATACGTAATGCTTGAAGCAGTGCGAAGAAGGCGAGGTCAGTAATAGAAAACAAACACAACAGGACAAGCGGTTGTTCCGTTATTTGTTTTCGACTACTGACCTCGACTTCTTCGCGCCGCTTCAAGTTTTACTTAAGATGAACGAACTCGCCCAGATCAAATTGTTGAACTATACATGGTGCCGTCTTTGCGTAAACGTTCTAATTAAGGATAACACACACACACACACACACACACACACACACACACACACAGAGAGAGAGAGAGAGAGAGAGAGAGAGAGAGAGTACTAACCGGAGTATAATACGGGTGGAGTTTGCACTGAAAGATAAGCAGGGTAATATCATCAGCAATATCGAAGATACCATAGTAAAAAACAGCGGGAGAATTCTGCCGGGTGTTCAAAGTTAAGCTTGATGGTTTTCTTAAATTTAGGCACTGGGAGGCACGCGATGACCACCTGTGCAAATAATTTGGGACCAAAGGGGTCAAAAGTGAGATAATTATCGCTATCAGCAGCCCAATTAACTAAAATTAACTTTTTGTTGACTGCAGTAAGTGGGTAGGTTTGTATTGAAAAGTAAGAGGCAGCCATGTTTCTACACAGTATTGGTTGCGAGAATTCTAGCGTGTCTGTGTTCCGAGATATTCGACTGCAAATTTTAATTGTCGTTTGCATGATTACGCATGCAAGAGAGTGAGGATCGGCGCAAAGCTCCTCTCTGAAGTGACGCGGCTGTTCCGTGCGGCGTTTAGTCTGACAACGGGGCGAAGGCACAGGCAAGGATGATAACTGTTCCCCTTCCCCTCTCAGCTGCCGAAATCGAGATTACAGAGCGGTGTGCCGTGCAATTGTTGCTCTTGATTTGAATAAAACTTACAATACTTGGAAATCAGCAGTCGCTTTATTTGCGTAGACCAAGCAAGGACCATGCCAGCTCATCTAGTCACCATTACGCACGCGCACTGCCCTCTGGCTTCTTCGCTCACGCCGTTATCTCGGCATGGAAGCTGCCGCCATCGTTACAGGCTGCGCAGTCGCGTGCTACGACAGCGGTTACGGTTTCTTCGATTTTTTTCTCCTTGTGCCTAATTTTAAGAGAACCATAAAGCTTAATTTTGAACACCTGTACAGTACCCAGAACAACCACCATACCTCCATTTGAAGTACCAATGAACAGGTTGCAGAGGCTCCTATAACTAGCGATGAAGTTAGAAAGGCCTTGCAAGACATGAAAGGGGGAAAAACGCCAGAAGAAGATAGAATAACAGGCCATCTGATCGAGTATGGAGGAGACATAATGCTTGAATAACTGGCGACCCTTTATACAACGTATTTATCGACTTCAAGGGTCCCAGAGAACTGGAAGAATGCCAACATTATACTAATTCACAAGAAGGGAGACGTTAAAGAATTGAAAAATTATAGGCACATTAGCACACTTTCAGTATTATATAAAATATTCCCCAAGATAATTTCCAATAGAATAAGGGCAGCACTGGACTTCAGTCAACCAAGAAAATAGGCTGGCTTCATGAAGGGATACTCTACAATGGACCACATCCAGGTCATCAATCAGGTAATCGAGAAATCCGCAGAGTACAATCCGCATCTCTATATGGCTTTCATAGATTACGAAAATGCATTAGATTCAGTCGAGGTACCAGCAGTCATAGAGGCATTACGTAATCAAGGAGTACAGGACGGCTACGTAATTGGAAAATATCTCCAGAGATTCCGCAGCTTCTTTAATTCTCCACAAGAAAAGTAGGAAGATACGTATAAAGCAAGGGGTGTCAGGATTGGGGGCTTAATCCCATCGTCCGTGGTCCTTTGCCAAGATTGGAGTACGGCATGAATTCGAAGGTAGCTGGCCCATGCCGTCGTCCAACTTATTTACGCTGAGATCGTTGATGAAGTGAAGAACTATTTCTCATCGAGAACGAGGAAAAGGGTTTATTTACAGAAATTAAATCAGTCTAACATGACTGCTTGAGAAAAAGAGTAACAGTCCAACATGACTGCATGAGAGAAGTGACTCAGTCTAACATGACTGCTCAAGAGAAGTGTCCTCAGCATTCGCACAACCACAGTTTTTATACACTCGATCCGCCGGTCCTACGACGCGGCGACTGTTCGTTTACTCATCACCAACGCGCCGCTGCTCTGCAGAACAGATTACGTACACAAAGGCAACCGCGCTCTGATGCCCGACGACGGCGTTGGCGGGTGCCGTTCCGGGAACTATCGTTGCCGATCGAGGGTCGCTCGTTGTTCCGTGCCACTCCGAACCGTGAGAAGCACAAAAATACGTCGTTCCCGCGGCAGCTTGTCCATGCGTGTCAAATCAGCTCCGCGTTGGGGAACTCCGGAATCATTGTTCACGCACCGAACTAGTTCCGTCACAATGTCGAAGGGGCTGGAGGAAGGCGGCGGATTCCAGCGCAAAGGTCGCTTCTTTGAACGCCTCCCAGCTGCAGCGACGGAGAGGGAGAGGTGCGCGTCGTGTCGCCCTGTCGTAACTGTGTGGCAATCTTGTTCCGCAGCTCGCCATTCTTGACAGGGGTCAGACAAGGAGACACAATCTCTGCAATGCTATTCACTGCGTGCGTAGAAGTATTCAAGCTATTAAACTGGGAAGTCTTAGGAGTGAGGAACAACTGCGAATATCTCAGCAACCTTTGGTTTGCAGATGACATTGTCCTTTTCAGCAACACTGGGGACGAGTTAAAACAAATGATTGAGGACCTTAACACAGAGAGTGTGAGAGTTGGGTTGGATATTAATATGCAGAAGACAAAGATAATGACCAATAACTGGGCAAGGGAACAAGAGTTCAGGATCGCCAGTCAGCCTCTAGAGTGTGTGAAGAAGTGCGTTTACTTAGGTCAATTACACACAGGGGACCTTCATCGTAAGAAGGAAATTTACAGAAGAATAAAAATGCGTTGGAGTGCATACGGCAGACATTGTCAGGTCCTGCCAGGAAGCTTACCATTATCATTGAAAAGAAGTCGGCGCATATTAGCGGTGCTAACATATTGGGCAGAAGCTTGGAGACTGACAAAGAAGCTTGAGAACAAGTTAAGGACCGCGTAAAGAGCGATATAACGAAGAATGTTAAGCGTAACGTCAAGAAACAGAAAGAGAGCGGCGTGGATCAGAGAGGAAACGGGGATAGCCTATATTCTAATTGGCATTAAGAAAAAAAATGGAGCTCAACAGGTCATGTAATACGTAGGTTAGATAACCGGTGGACCGTTAGGGGTACAGAATGGGTGCCAAGAGAAAGGAAGCGCAGTCGAGGACGGCAGAAGACTAAGTGGTGCGACGAAATAAGGAAATTCGCAGGCGCTAGTTGGAATTGGTTGGCGCAGAACAGGGGTAATTGGAGATCGCAGGGAGAGGCCATCGTCCTGCAGTGGGCGTAAAGGATGATGATGATGATGATGATGATGATTATGATGATGACGGAGTTTCGAAGTCGATAATGCTACAAAAAAAAATACAATTGAGGCGTAATTGTACGGCGGGTTTTTGTACGCAAATCGTGGATGTCGGCCGCCTTCCAACGGAGGCAGTAAGGCTGTTTGGTTGTGTATGTGTATTCATTAGTGCCCTTATTTCGGCTTGTTTAGACTCCCCACAATGAGAGTATCCAGCTCAGATCCTGTGAAAGGCGCAGGGTCGAGTCCAGTCAGCAGCTCCCGCTAGTTTTTAAACCCGAACCTCTGTGTCGCCTTATATAGCACTCGCGCGAGCTAGCCACAGTTGCTATGGTTTTGATGTCCTTCGCATGTTCTCGGAAACATTACTTTTGGCGGATTTCCATTCGCCTTTGTCGAAGTCTTTGTCACATGCGTGACACCTCTGCGCTAAATAGGGTGCCGTGTACCAAGAACGAAAGGCAGCACTAATCGTTGCTCGGGCATATACAGGTACATAGCGATGTGTGCTTAACGTTGTGGCGTCACTGCACCGCTTAGTTTGAGTTTGTATTTACGAGGTCATGCGGCCGCTTATACACTGGCAATAGTAGTATGCTCAGGTGTCTGCCGCGTGCTATACGCAGACAGTTGCGGGGACGCTCTGCAGATTTTGTACACTTCCGTTTCAACCAACTCTTCATCTAAGACTTATTTTTTTCGCCCAGGGTGGGGTCACTCATTGACAATGGAAGTGGTCAAGCACATGGAAAGCATTTCGGCATGTTTAGCAGCATGGTTAGTTTGGATAGCGCGGCGAGGTCGCGCTGACTATGGGCGGCACCATGCCGCGATTTTTTACGTCGTAAATACGTTACGTGGCTAGGGGTGTGCGAATAGTGATCTTTGAGATCGAATCGAATATCGAATGGTTTTCGAATTATGGACAGCCGTTATCACAGTTAGTAAAAAACGATGTTCACATCCTAGTATTCCTACAGTTAGCAAGTTTCTGTCATTACATAGTATTTTATGAAGCGTTGTTTATTAAACGAACAAATTGAGAATTAGGAGCCAAAAAGTTTTTTTGGCTTGCACCGGGGCCTTATTCAGGGACGATCACTTTCGGCGATAATATCGCCTCTGCCATCAGGCGCGCGCTGTTTGGCTGGTTGAGCAAAACCGGATGAGCTGATTGGCTGGTTCAACACTACGTCACGCTAAGGTGATAGTATCGCAGATAGGGATCGTCCGAGAATACGTTCCCAGGACTCTTCAGAGAAGACGAATGATCGCTGTATAGCCTGTAAAGTATGGCTACCTAAACGACGTAGCTTGTTGCAGTATGCAAGTTCTCATGTTTTAATTCTATGCTATGCTCACACGGGTGAAAGCTTACCGTATTTCAAGTTGCTCCAATTTTATGTTGAATTGGGCGCAGCTGACGTTTTGAAATGTTCCAAAAGTATTCGAAGAATATTCGCACTTACGAATAGGGACAGCATTCGACCCGTTAATCGAAAGTTTCGAATATTCGCGCACTCCTATTCACGCGTTGCAGGCTCCTTACTCCAAGCGACTGGCGCTCTTTCGAGCGACGAACTTGCCATGCAAGTACACGAAAGGCACCGCGAGCAGGTGCGAAGCGAAGAGGTGGAAAGGCTGGCGAGCCCTTCGTGCGCGTCCGATGAGCGACGCCGACGGCCGTGTCCTCCGCAGTCGGCGTCGCTCGTCGGTGGCGGCGACTGACGGCGGCGACGGCGAGTCGCGTCGGCCGCTTTTCGGCCGCCTCGTGGCCGCTCGTATGTGCCCCGCTTATGGCGCGTCGTCATCATTTTCCGCGCCCGCTAGGCCGTGGTCGCTGATTTTCTGTCCGCCTCTTTTTCTCGTCTTTATTCGCGGGGAATCTGCCTCCCACGCGGCAAGCGGTGCTCAGCGCAGCCAATTGCATGTGTGCGCGTGCGCGCTGTTAGCTCCACTCGCGCGCAGCTTCTGCTCCGTTCTTTTCTCTCTCTCCTCCCGACTTTTGTTTGTTGGCCGGCGCGTTTCTTTTTCTTGCGCAGTCTGTACGTTCTCCCTCGTTCTTCGCTCGATGCTTCGCTTTGCGACTTTTTTTTTTTTTCTTCTCCCTGTACTCTGAGAAAGGCGCCCCGTCTTCACGATGGGGAAATTGAACGGCCTACTTGTTTCTGTCCCGCGAGAGAGCATAAATCTTATCCGGGCCGTTTCACCTCGCCGTCCGCATCTCGCGGATGTTCATTAAGATGAAGCCGATGATTTGGACCGAAACTTCGCGCGCGCGTACTTCAGCCCCTTTGTCAGCTTTTAAATTTTTTTCTTCTTCTTTCTCGCGTGTGTCTGCGTCGCGCCCGCGCGTCTTTCTCTCGTCATTTGTTCTATGTGTGCTGGTGTGTGAAACCCGATCGGCGGCTTCCGTGAGCGAGGTCACGTGCAGCGCGGTGCGCGTGCTCCCAGGGACGCGCTGCTTCCCGTAGTTTCCCCCGCGACCCTTTAGCCGTTTACAAACAGGGCCGGTCCCTTCGAAGGCTTTCCCCGGTTGTTCCCGCTGAAACGCCCTGCTAAGCTTAGCGTGCAAGAAAGAAAATGACAAGCCGTTGCAGTTAAGTGCCAGTATAGAATCCAGCAGTTTTCAAACGATATTCATTCGCTGATGAAAATTTTTATGAATGGACGTTGCGCGTAATTGATACGCGCGAAATCGCGTGCGTATATAAGATTATGGAGTCGTGGGAGAGAAGGTGCTATAAAATCATAATGCTGTTCACTCCCTCATCTCTCTCTCTCTCTCTCTCTCTCTCTCTCTCTCTCTCTCAGAGCGAACAGCCTATAATGTGGGTTAATCCCTTGCGTGATATCCGCATGAGTGGGAGACGAATAGCGTTTTGCGTTTTATCTTGCGCTGTGGCGTTTTGCAGCACACTTCGGTTGCACCACTGATTTTGACCTCTCATTTACAGCATATCCAGCGCGGTAAATTAGTGGCAAAAGCGTAAAAAAAAAGAAAAAGAGCCTGCGCGTGTACTTAAATTTAGTTGTGTGCTAAAGAAGCTAAGTAATATTTTTATAAAATCTGCTATACGGCGTCTCAATATTCAGCGTGTAGCTTCGGACACACGCCCGCGCAGAAAGAGAGAGAACTAAAATACAGTCTTTCAGTTCATAACTCAGTCCATCAGTGAATATGTGAGCGCTTGATTCCACCTAGACTGAAAGCTTCTACAGCGTGGCATATTCAAATATGTTGGCCAGTTGACTGTACTGCTATAGTGTGCTTTTTTTCTTCTTTTTCTTCCTGCCTCGCCAACGTTTCGTTCTCCGAGTCAACCGCCAGCAGAATTGCTGTCTGATTGGCCTGACTGCTAACCTAAGCAAAAAACTTTGACTGCGAAGGCCGCCGTGAGTTATAGGGGGAAAAGGGGAGTGTTTAGGTGTTGGTTAGTTTTCATTTAGTCCTGCTGGCAGCTGCTACGCTGTCAACCGCTTCGCCTCGTGGTTTCGCGTCGATATTGGCAGGCCGCCCTCCTGAACGGCATAGCAGCAGTCGAGGCATGCGCGCGCCCGGTCCTATAATTACGCTGACTAGGTGCCAAATTTTGATGAGAGATGCTTCATGCTGATCTGGAAATGGACGCAAAATGTGTTACTCCTGGGCCTGAACTTGATGACAATGCAGTCTCCCAACTTTCGCGGGTGAATAGTTGAACTTTGCAACGTGGTTGCAGTCGATTGGTTACGACTTATCACCTTCTAATGACCGCTTGGCGTGGTAGCAAGGATGCTAGAGTAACTGGACCCATTTTGACGTCGTTATTTGCTCTGTCTTTTTCTTTTCTTTTTTTTTTGCGTGTACAGAGAGGGCGCTTCCCGCGCATCCTGACACGGCGATGCCCACCCGTTACAAAGGGTGAGGCCACTAAATTCAATCCAATCCAACACACGTGTAAAGCGTCTCGCGTGGTCTCGTGCAGGGACCTAATTTTAACCTGCCAAAATCACGGTATGGGATTGAGGCACGCCATAGTGGGGGACTCCTGGTTAATTTTGACCACCTCGTTAACGTGCACCCAATGCACGCGTGACACGGGCGTTTTTGCTTTCCGCCCCCATCGAAACGCGGCCTGGATTTGAACCCGCGCCCTCGTGCTTAGCAGCGCAGCGCCGTAGCCACCACGGCGGGCGAGCAGGGGCTTTGCCTCGTGATTCCTCTGTTTCACCCGTGGAGTCTCCTGCCAATACTTCTAGGGGAAACAAGTGCTAGCGCCTTCGATAACTGCAAGCGTGGCGGTTTAAGGCAGTGTGAAAATCATGGGTGATATACATGGATTTGGCGGAAAATATGCCCATCTAGCTTCTAACGACTTTGCGACTTGGCGAATGGGTGATGGTTAATGAAATGTCGCGTTATAAATGAAACAGTTCGAAACGATTGTGCATGTGCGCGCACAGTCGTATTGCCTTCTGCGCTTTGAAAAATGGGATTGATTCGAAATTAGGGCTCATAGAAGCAGATAAAGTGTAAATAAAGCCATGGATGTGCCTGAACCCAGAAACAGGTGTATAGGTCAGACTAATCCATGTACTAACCGTGGCAGTTGAATCATCGCGGCGCGGAAGTCGCATCGAGTAACTTTAGTACAGGATGCTCTGCACTCGCGCCCTTTAATATCGATCGCGTTACCTGTCGGCAAGAAGCCCGCAAATGCACGCAAAATTGCCGCGCGCGGCAATTTTGCGTGCATTTGCGGGCTTCTTTCACGCTCGGAAAAACACTTCGATGTAGCACGTATTGAGCAACAGAAAACTGTATCCGGAGTTTTTCATGTTGCTCTACAATTTTCTCATTGGCGCTTTTGATATAAGTATAATATTTGAGAAGTCGATGAAATAATTAGATTATATAATTAGCGGAGTGCAAAAAAAAAATACTCCAAGCGACGGCAAACAACATTACCTTGGTTGTTTGTGATGGCTCCCGCGTCGCTGCATGCCCAGTCGCGAGTACACACCGACTTGCCCAATTTTCTGTTCACGTTCCAGCCGGAAGCTTTCGTGAGAAGATGCACTCGCTACTAATTTAGACGATTTCTTATTTGCGATATTGCATTCATGTAAACATTTTATTTGTGAGACGCTAATTAACAGGTCGTGGTTAGCCCATCCACATATACGGCTACAGAGGGCAGTAAGAGGCATGTAGAATCATGATGTTTTTGCAGCATATAGTGTTGAAGCCGCGCGTTTCAGGCGTGTGCACGTGTTAAGGCCCGAAGCGTCACGACCGTTTGATTTGTCCATAGCAGGCTGCATCTAAGCCTGGGACATCCGGCGAGAGTCCCCGCGGGTTCTTTCTAAGGGCTTTCACATCACAGTGATGGCGCCGGCTGCGTGTCGCTCACTGTAACGCTCTTGAATCATTCAGGCTGTGCTAAGTCGCAAGATTTGCGCCCATTTCCTCCTTTCCGCCGTGAATCTTTAATTTGCTGTACATGTGGTCATTTGTGTTATCCCGTGTACTCTTAGTTTCGCGTTTAAAAACTGAAAGGGACACCAACTACGGATAGGGGAATAGTAATTTTTGAGACCGAATGGAATGGATACCAGGAGCGAATCGAAGCGAATATTGAATACTTTTAGAATATTTTTCGAATAATGAACATCCGTTTTCTCAATGGGTATGAAGCGATGTTCACGTCCTAGTATTCTGGCAGTTTAGCAAGTTTCTGTCATTAGATAGCAAATTATTAAGCGTTATTTATGAAAAAGCGAAAATTGAGCGTTAGGTGCAAACGAGCCGTTTCTTCGCATGTACAGAACTCTTCAAGGAGCGCGAATGGTCGCAGTATTGCCGATAGAGTAGCAGGGCTCCCTCAGCGACGTGTATACCCGCAGCCTGCTGCTCCACTACGCCAGTTCTCATGTTTTATGTCCACGCTATGCTCGCGGGGATGGAATCTGCGGTAATTTTTCCTCCAATATTACGTTAAATGGGGCGCAGTTGACGTTTTGCAAAATTCGAAAACTGTTCGCAAGATATTCGTATTTGCGAGCGAACAAATCAAATAGGACACTATTCGGTTCGTTATTCGAAAGGTTCTTAATATCCACAGACACCCCAACCGGTTTCCCTCTACATGAATGAAAGCAATACTTTTTGAAGGGTGCAAATGCAAACCGATTTCGCGTTGCTCTCTTAGTGTCCCATTTATGAGCTGCTTCCCTGCCTGTATTGCGGAGTGGCCGGCACGTTCACCGTATAGGAAGTGCGCAGAACTCCCTACCCCTTTGGATATTTGTGGGAGCGTTAAGTAATCTCGGTAGAAGTGAACGGGCGGCTGTCATCCGCGCACAATACGCGCCGGCCCTCGGGGGCAGAGCTCCGATTGTTGCCGCAGAGCGTAGATCCTCCTCGCATATATTAATCCCCCGCTCCGGTCTGCGCGCGGCCATTGTTTTGTGGCGGATGAGCCTCGCAGCTGGGGCCACGCTCACGCACCTGCGGGCTCCTCCTGCTTCTCGTCCTCGCCGCCTTTTTTTTTTTTTTCTCTGCGTCCCCGTTGTCGAGGCGTGTTTCTGCGTGAGCCGGGCGTTTTCCGGGTATCTGGCGTGAAGTGGTTGCGCAGGTTGAACGGCGCACGCCCCCGCTTTCAGGTTCGTCGGCCTGCGCGCCAACCGACGTTGCAGTGTCTGTGCGCGCGGACGGTGTGTGCTTTGCGATCTCTTGCATGCGGAAACGCTCGGCCTAGCGGACGCTTCGTGCTGTGCGATAGTTGTAGCCCGACGCGCGTTAACCGTGGCTTGGCCGGGGGACTTAAGCTGCGCTATTGAGCCACCCTCTCCTCTTCCCCGAAAGAAAGAAGAAAGAAAAGGGCATTGTTTTCTATAGTGAGCCTAGGCTGCGGCCGCGCTGGGTGCATGGTGGGTGGCAACGTCTTGTCGAGTAATGTGCGACCAAAATGTGCCGAAAACCTTACCTGCGTTTGTGCGTTTATTCTTACGCGGCTTATTTATTTATACGCGGCTTTTATGTGGCCTTCGCAGATCTCCCTCTTCGCTTGCGCCTCAGTTAGCTCTATGATTTCTAATGAGGTTGTGCGAATATTCAAAATTTCGAATACGAACTCAATAGCGTTTTCCATTGTATTCGTTTTCCATTGGAGAATTCGCCACAAAATTGTCGAATATTCGTTTCTGTTGGGTTATAAGGGATAACGGCACCTTTTTGGGTGCTCGAGCGAGAGACATCGATACCAGTGAGGATAGTTGCGGATGATCCTGCTGCAGGATATCTGCGGTGTTTCGCACAGGAACCAGTTTCTGAACTACTGCTCGGTATTGTGCTTTTCTCATTCATTTAGGATTTATAGCATCTAGGCAGCATATACGCGAATTTGTTTTCATGATTTAGGCAAAAGAATATATCATTTTCGCAGTCTCACCACGTTTGCATCCCTTGAAAGCAATAAAGCAGTATGCGATGCTGTAGTGTCACACTTCTTTCCTTCAACGAACGCAGCACTCAACGTGCTCCTGTTTCCCCACTTTCATAACTCCCTTTGTAACTGTTCATCAAATGACTGAAAGCAGTTGATTTTCATTGACAAGATTTTTGCCTAAGCAGTTGCCCAGTTGGTAACGGCACATATGAAATAGTTCAAATATCCCTATATTTTTTTACCAAGTGGACTCCACGCTACTGTTTTCTTGCTTTTTTTCATTTTGTTTAGAAATAAAATATCCGTATTCCATTCGATTCTACTCAGCGTTCCCGCCAATTGAACACCGCTATTTTCCAAGCGATGACAATATGTTTCGCGTGCTGCGCACGAGTGATTGAGCCGCCGTACAACATGAACATGTGACAATTGAATGGGATCGGTCGTAGAAACAATTTTTTTTTCTCGGCTCGGCGGCTGACTATGGGGCAAAAATGCAGAATTAACGAATCTTTACTACTGGGTGTAAGAGTTACGTAAGCGAAGAGGGGAGGGAAGAAGCCTCGGTTAAAGAGTGAAAAAGACTGGTCCAGTCAGCTTGACTAACCGGCGTCTAGTCGCACCGAGGCTGGTCAACGCGTTTCGTTTTTGCGTCTACAACGGTCGCGTTGAGGGTCTTTCACAAGTCGGAATTAGCGAAACAGACGTAATTTCTTTAGTTCGTCGGCGCTCTTCATCGCTCTAGGGCGGCTCACAATAGAGAGACCCGTGCGCGATTGTACGAACAATGTCGATCGCCGTCACGCCAACACGATACCCGTCGGGCAAGAGAGGAGGGCTGGGATAGTTCCCGATCGCAATCGCCCTGGGGCGTGAATCCGGCCATCGGCACAGGCGGCGTCGCCGCCCGCTCTGTATTGCAGGACCTTTGTGCCGCCTCTCGCCCCGCAGCTGCCCAACTGCTGCCACTGATGGATCTGATTCACGCCCCAGGCCATGCGCGTTGATCACTGTCCTGTGGCTTGGTGATCGCGCGTGCGCCAGCCATATAGCGTGCGTGTGACGCGCTCTGCTTCGTGGCCATTTGCCGCCGAGCGCATCAGGTGCCGCCGCCGCGTCGTCGTCCAGCTGCGCTCCATTGTACGATTCTTGGCAGCAATAGTTTTTATTTTTTTCATTTTTGGAATCTCCCGCTGCAGTCTTTCTCCCTTTTTTTCTTTCGTCGTTTATTTAACGCGGTGACTTTACGCTAGTTGCCGTATTTTTATATGTACTGATGACAGACGACTACGCACGTTGATCGTGCACGCGGTTAAATGGGCTTCACTTAGTGGCACGTGTCAACTGGTCTTATTGCGTAAGTCAGCAAAAAGGACTTCCGTTAGGCCAAAGTTATGCCGGCCACATGTACACTTCTGATTGCGATTAGGGCCGATCCACATTGAGCTCGATGCAGATCGGTGTGATGCTATACACCGTCGCTGTGGGATCGCGATTTGACGATCAAGATTCAGGAATCGCAATTATGTTTCTTGAGCGCGATCGCAGGCTGACATGTGCGCCCTCTAGCGCAACATTCTGAAAACGATAAAAACCGAAAGTGAAGGCAGCTAATAACAACAACATAAGAAAAAGTGGAAGGAAACGAAAAAAAAAGCGAAAAAAAAGATAACTTTTAAAAGCCTTTTTTGTCCGCAATAGTAAGCCGTGAAATTCAAATATTGTCTAAATTGAACCATATTTTTGCAAATCTGCATTTGTAGTCGAGGCATTTTCAGTTTTGAGAGTTGAGCACGATAAGCAGCCGATAACTCCATCCGGATCGTTGGACCGTGGAGCAGCGACCGTTGTTATCGCGCCCAAGAAATTCTATTCGGGCCGGCGCCGATAGTGAATAGAAGTGTACGTGTGACACCGGTATTAGAAGAGCACGGCACTATACCCACAACTTGTAGCCAATTCTGTCACCAACAAAGCAGCTTCTAAGGAACTGCCGTGCTACTGAAGCCTTGGATATTTATGCAGCGACGTCTGACACACTTGCCACTTTAAATGATATATATATATATATATATATATATATATATATATATATATATATATATATATATATAGAAGGGTGTTACGAGCCAGAACCACAATATGAGTTTGAGGCGCACCGTAGTGGAATATTCCGGATTAATCTTGACCAACTGGGGTACGTGCACCCAATGCGAGGTATACGCTGGCGCGTTTGCATTTCGCCGCCATCGAAGTGCGGCCGGTGTTTGGTCCCGTGACCTTAGCAGCGCGGCGCCAGTGCACCACCACAGCGGGTCACGGTGAGTGCACCTACGGCACAGATGTGTTTTGTGTTTTTGCACAGGCGTCCACCGCCCCTGTTTCCGCTAACGAGTATACACTAAACGCTTCAGAGTGAAGGTAGAGCTTGTTTTTACGCACTAACGAAGGATGCGAGTGAAGCAGTTTTTTATTGAAATGTAAGCGATCAGTTATTGTCCGAGTCAGCCATCAGTATGAGTTATTGCACCGTAAGGGGGTTGCATATATGTATTGAGCATGGTTAGTGGGGTACTTTAGTTCTTCTCCCGTATTTGGCTTGTTGTATCGAAAAATAAAGACACGTTCTTTCTTTCTTTCGGACTTGCAGCTGCCTTGCAACATTTCCTATTCGCGCTGCAAGCTGCCTGTTGTGGTTCGGTAACAAACGTAGATATGTTTATTTATATATTATTCTTGTTTCTTGTTCGTTTTCTTTCCTTAACTAAGCAGGAGCAGGACTGAATATACCCACCGTGGTGGTTGCTTAGTGGCTATGGTGTTGGGCTGCTAAGCACGAAATCCTGGCCACGGCGGCCGCATTTCGATGGAGGTGACATGCGAAAACACCCGTTTATACTTAGATTTAGGTGCACGTTAAAGAACCCCAGGTGGTCCACACTTCCGGAGTCCCCCACTACGGCGTGCCTCATAATCAGAAAGTGGTCTTGGCACGTAAAACCCCATAATTTAATTTTTCAGGACAGAATATTTTTGAGGAAATTGTAGTAGATATATTTTCGCCGGAACTAGGTCTCCCTGTTAGCAGCACAAAGGAAGAACCAGTGGCGTAGCTAGGTCGTCTGGCACCCGGGGCCCATAGGTCTTCTGTCACCCTCCACCCCCCCCCCAGGGTGTGGCCGGCGGAAAGAGGGGTGTCTTCAGACGTATATGACACCCCCCCCCCCTCCACAGGCCCCTTGCACCCGGGGCCCACGGCCCCCCCCCCCCCCCCCCCCCTATTGCTACGCCACTGCGAAGAACGCAAGGCCATCCCGAAGTTGGCCGATGATGTAGCACGGAAAATTGCGCGTATTTCCTGGATCCAATCATACAGAACCTCTCGATGTTTTCTTCATTGGCTCTTGCGGACATGCGCGCCCTTGTGGGACACCGGCCTTAACTTGTCGAAATACCGCTTCACTATACGTAATAGACATAAGTGGAATCTGTCCGTCGGTGTGTACGCGAGAAAGCAGCCGCATTCGTTTTTCACTGCTTTCGAGCCCCTGCTTCCGATCGCAGAAGCAGTGCGTATAGATTCGGTAAACTTCCGCGGTCCGCTCAGAGCGCTGCCGCTTGCAATTACGTCGTGGAAGTTTACGGCAGAAACCGCCGTATCTTAAGGGACGCCGCCTGGCCCATGTCGCACTTGCGGCGGTACTTGCGTCTGAATAACACTGTTCTGATGGGTATAAGGCTCTTCTACTTTTTTTTCTTTTTCCCATCGTGTTTCACGCTCGCCATTTGGAGAATAACGCTATAAGTTTGTCCACCACAGACTGGATATTGAACTCGTGTATCTTCTTGCGTCATATATGAAGTTTCGAGCCGGACGCTCAGCTCGCACAGCTTTGGCGCTTGGCAATGTGTGCGAGGTTTTGGGCACAGCGCAGGACGCTTGCTAGCGGCGGTGTCTGTGCACGTCGTATTTCGGAGGCCATAGCAAGCAATAATGTAGCCGACAAGGAGAATGTCGTGTGCCTCGCAGGGAAGTTGTTCTCGAGAAGTATCGGTTGATTTCCAGCTTTCCTGGCGCCGCGCGTCTCGTCCCTCAGCAGAATGTTATTCGAACTTCGGTCGAGACAAGTATGTCTATACGTTTTACTTTATCGATCTCCAATCTCTTGTCGTTCGGTTGATTTCTGTTTTGCGCCAGCCACGGGATCGTTCTCTTCAGTTGTGCCCGAGTTCATTCATGCGTCTGGAATGTTGCGCTGCAAGAGTTGCCCGTCGGTGTGCGAGAAACAATTTATCGCACTGGGAAGAGAGAGAGAGAGAATGATGATGATGATGATGATGCATATCGCACTGAGAAATTGTTTATTTGTGGTTGGGAGAAGAACGAGAGGAAGTGGATAATTATGCTGGTTGCACCGTAACTGTCTAGCCTACGGCTGACACCTACACATTGACCTGCGGGGAGGATATATAGGTAAAAGGGTAAAAAGTCGGCTGCTTACCAGAAAGCATAGAGAGAGGTCACATTCCACGCTCATTGTGTCTTCGAATGTTTTCTTTTTTCTTTTAATTGTCTCGTTGTGTGATCATATATATATATATTACCTCCTCGTGAGTAAGAGCCACGCTTTGAGGACAAACCTAAACTTGCTGTGTCCGCTCGGAGAGCCTGCTGCTCTAGCAGTAAATGAGTTGCAGATGAGTTGTAAATGCACCCGTCCCGATATATTCGTAAATCTTCAGTTCTGCCAAGCTTATAAGCGGTCAGTGCTGGCAATCGGTACTTCGCATGGCAGACCCCATCATGGGCAGCGAAAGGCGGCACGGCGCGACGTCCCGTACGCCGCCGGCGCACCCTCCAACATTTTCCTGCCGTTCTCCGAGGGCGCAGCGGCAGCCTGCGCGTACTTGTCGCCGCTATATGCGTACCCTCGGAGCTCGTCAGTCGAGGAGGCCTCCTTTTGTGGCGCCGGCAACGGTTCGGAGCCCGCGCCGCCGGCTGCAGCCCCGGTTACAGCCAGCTGGCACAGCTGCCGCGTGCGTTGCCGTTCTACTATGCACTCAGCTGGATGGAGAACGAGCTGCTCGCCGCATACCCGCGTGGGGGCCACTCTTCTATGCGTATGCTTTTCGCCCGCCCCGACGGACCGTTGTCCCGTCTCAAAAGGCGGCTCGTTGCCCCCCTCTTTCTACCGGACGACCCTCAACGGCGGGGTGCGAGGACTTTATACCAAAGGGGGGCCTCGCCTCTTTGTCGCATTCGCGTCCCTCCCGCTACCGACGTCGAACGACGCGTGGACAGATTGGTGACGCCGTTGAATGAGATTGTGAAACTGTGGCGGGCGCGTTGCTCGCACGCTGTAAAGAACGGCGGGTTGCACAACAAGATTGTCACCTTGCCACCCGATTACGACAAGGGGTGCAAGACGCGCACCTCCCGCTCTCCACCTCTCCGTGCTGCAGCTGCGAGGCGTTCAAAGAAGCGACCTTTGCGCTGGAACCCGCCGCCTTCCTCCAGCCCCTTCGACATGGTGACGGGACGAATTCGGTGTGTGGACAATGATTCTAGAGTTCCCCAATGCGGAGCTGATTTGACACGCCTGAAGAAGCTACCGTGGGAACGTCTTGTTTTTGTGCTTCTCACGGTTTGGAGTGGCTCGGAACAATGAGCGACGCGCGATCGACAACGTCGATTTTCCGGAACGGCACCACCTTCAACGCCGTCGCTTGGGCTTCGGAATGTGTGTGCCTTTGTGTCTGTAAACTGGTCTTCAGAGCAGCTGCGAGTTGGTGGTGTGTAAACGAACAGCCGCCGCGTCGTAGGACCAGCGGCTCGAGTGTATAAAAACTGTGGTTGGGCGATTGTTGGACGCACTTCTCCTGAGCAGTCATGTTAGACTGGTTCACTTCTCTCATGCAGTCCTGTTGGACTAATACTCTTTTTCTCAAGCAGTCATGTTAGACTGAGTTAATTTCTGTAAATAAACCCCTTTTTCCTCGTTCTCGATGAGAAGCAGTTCTTCACTTCATCAACGATCTCAGCGTAAATAAGTTGGACGACGGCATGGGCCAGCTACCTTCGAATTCATGCCGTACTCCAATCTTGGCAAAGGACCACGGACGAAGGGATTGAGCCCCCAATCCTGACAACTGGCTGACAGCGGTAGGATGGACTTTGCGACATGGTGCTGTATCTGCGGTGAGTGCTTGGTTTTTGCTTTGACTTTCTAGGCTTCATTTTGTGGTTGTTCTGTTTAGAACAGTAGGGAAGCTAGATTGTTGTGTGTTAGCTAGGTTGTGTTTTACTAGCTAGATTTAGAGAGCAGAATCAAGGCAGTAAAGCAGCAGTCATGGAATTAAGGACACTGCTGAGAGACGAGTTGTTGATTGTTGGTGAGGAACTGGGCCTAGATGTACGTAAGGAAATGCTAAAATCAGAATTATTGCATATCATTTCCGAACAGGCCAGTGAGGAAGAAATTGAACTGGGGTTTGAACTTCTGAAAAAGAGAGAAGAACGAGACAGAAAAGAAAGGGAGGAACGCGATAAAGATCGCGAGTTAAGAAAAATGCAACTTGAACTTGAAAGCAAACGTTTGGAGTTGTCTCAAGGAAGTGAAGGCGCTCTAGGACGATCAAGTGAGGCAGAATCATACCGCATGGACAGGCTATTAAAGCCATTTGAGGTCGGGACCGACATAGGCTTGTTCCTAAGCAATTTTGAAAGGACTTGCGAGAAGATGAACTTCGGCCCGAGTACATGGCCACAGCGGTTGCTGTCTATGTTGCCGTGTGAGGCGGCGGAAGTAATCGCCAGACTGAGTGTGCAGGATGCATATGATTATGCAAAAGTTAAGGCTAGTCTCCTGAAGAAATACCGCCTTTCAGCCGAAGCTTTTCGGCAAAGGTTTAGGAGCACAGGCAAGAAAGATAGCGAGGGCTATCCGGAGTTTGCATATAGCTTAAAGGCCAACCTAGTCGAGTGGCTTAAAAGCGCGGAAGCGTACGACAGCAGAGACATGATCATTGAATGCATGTGTCTAGAGCAGTTTTACAAAACCATCCCCCAAGCTGTGAAACTGTGGGTGCAAGACAGAGGTAATGTAAACACTGTGGAAAGGGCGGCTGAATTAGCCGAAGAGTACGCAACCCGTAGAAAGTTGAACGCCGAGGAGGGAAACTGGGACGGTCGAAATGGACCGCGGAAACCATTTCCGTTCAAAAAGGGTGCGCAAACTAGACGATCAGAGCCTGTAGACCTGGCGGAAAAGCCCGCAGAAAAGAGCGAGGAGAAACTTAACGGAGAAACCGCACAAAAAGAACAGAAAAGAAAATTCGAATCTGTTAGACCAATTCGCTGTTACAAATGCCACAAACTGGGACATATAGCTGTAAACTGCGAGAAGCCTAGCGTAGTTTTTTCCTACGTGGAGGAAAAAGATGAGAATATGGAACTTTTAAGTCCATATCTCCACGACCTGCAAGTTAATGGAAAACCATGCCGAGTGCTAAGAGACAGTGCCGCCACGCTGGACATTGTCCATCCGTCCTACGTGATGGTAGATGACTTCACCGGAGAAGTAGCATGGATAAAACAGGTTGTAGAAGAACACAGCGTGTGTCTGCCCATGGCCAAAGTCAAAATCAGTGGACCATTCGGGGAGCTAGAGACTGAGGCTGCAGTTTCCAAATTTTTGTCACTGCAGTATCCCTACATCTTTTCGAATCGTTCGAATCAGTTACTGCGTGACAGAGGGCTCAAACTGGGAGAGGGCATAGTACAGGCATTGACCCGAGGCCAAGCTCGTAAGATCGCGGCGCTTTCGGCTGAAAATGCTCAAGCTCCTCCAGCTGAAGCAGAAAAGGGGATAGCTTCAATACCCGAATCCGAGCTAGGCCCGAGGGACAAAAGAACAGTTGAGGAGAGCCTGCCAGTTGACCAGCTCAATGAGAGCGTAGCACTAGAGTGTCAGAGTTCTAGCCTGCAGGAAGAGCAAGCAGACGCGCTCACAAGCGAGACAGGGTCGTTGTTATCACCGGCCTCAAAGAACTTTGATCAACTCTTACGCGTGGATAGAGAGTCACTGGCAGCCGAGCAAAAGAATGATGAGAGCTTAGCTAAATTACGTGACACAGCTAAAGAAGGCATTGCTAGGCGCAACGTAACGATACATGAGAGAGGAGGTTTGTTGTATCGGCATTACAGAGATCGAAAGGGTAGGATTTTAGATCAGTTAGTCATACCTACTAAGTATAGGGAGGACCTTTTGAGTCTTTGTCATGGAAATGGGTGGTCCGGCCACCTAGGCATAAACAAATCAAAGGAAAGATTGCTTATGGAATACTACTGGCCTGGCTGTTTCAAAGATGTAGAAAACTTTGTAAGATCATGCGACGCCTGCCAGCGTTCTGGTAAACCAGGAGAGACTTGGAAAGCTCCACTGAAGGTAGTGCCCTTAATAACAGAGCCTTTCAGACGGCTTGTAATAGACACGGTAGGGCCTCTTCCAAAAACAAAATCAGGCTACAGGTACTTGTTTACCATGCTGTGTCCGGCTACCAAGTTTCCAGAAGCAATCCCTTTGAAAGAGCTCAGCTCCACTGAAGTAGTAGACGCGCTTTTGACAGTGTTTGCACGAGTTGGGTTTCCAGCCGAAATTCAGGCAGATCAAGGGTCAGTATTCACGAGCGCACTGACTTCCACATTCTTGCAAAAGTGCGGGGTAAAGTTAATACACAGTTCTGTCTATCACCCTCAGTCAAACAGTGTAGAGAGGTGGCATTCGGTGCTTAAGCGAGTTTTGCGTGCGCTCTGTTACGAGCACAAGGAGGACTGGGAGAACTGTCTGCCGGCAACTTTGTTTGCTTTGCGAACGGTTCCACATGAAGCGACAGGGTTCTCACCAGCAGAACTAGTGTATGAGAGGACACTCCGTTCTCCACTGAGAATGTTAAGAGGGATGTGGGAAGAAAGAGGGGAGATTCCGACAGTGGTTGAATACGTGCTAAAGTTACTGGAACGGCTAAGCGCAAACCAAGAACTAGTCGGAAAGAACATGGAAATAGCTCAAAAGAACGCCAAAGTCTATTACGACGAGAATGCGAGACTTCGTACGTTTAAAGTTGACTTAACGATGAAAGCGGAAAAGTGTAGGTTTGGTTGTTCGCAGGTTACTTATCTGGGCCATGTTGTCGGTCAGGACATGAGACGGCCGGCTGAGCTGAAAATAGCGACGATTGGAGATTTTTCTCAGCCGCGCACGAAAACGGACGTTCGTTCAATTTTGGGACTTGTGGGGTACTATCAACGGTACATTCCGAATTACTCGCAATTGGCAAGTCCATTAACAGACGCCCTCCGAAAGGGAGCACCGAGTAACGTACACTGGGATAAGGACAAAGAGAACGCTTTCCAAAGTTTGAAGACGCTATTGGTTTCTCGCCCTGTGCTTCGCGCGCCAGACTACACAAAGGAATTCATAGTTCAATGCGACGCAAGCGACAGAGGTATGGGCGTGGTACTTAGTCAGGTCGGCGACGATAACGAGGAGCATCCTATCCTCTACGCCAGCCGTAAACTAAATGTAAGAGAGGAAGCCTACAGCGCTTCAGAGAAGGAATGCGCTTGTTTGGTTTGGGCCGCCCAGAAGTTGTCGTGTTATTTGTACGGAGCGAAGTTCATCTTCGAGACCGACCACTGTCCTCTGACGTGGCTCAATCAAATGTCACACAAAAACGGCCGCTTGCTCCGATGGAGCCTCACTCTCCAAGAGTACAACTTCTCCGTTAGATATAAGAAGGGAAAGTTGCATAGCAATGCGGATGGTTTGAGCAGGCTAATTTGAATTCTGCGTTTGAGGGTCCCGCCTAAATTTTAGGGTTACTAGTGTTAATTTTATTAAGCGAAGAAAATCCCCTCTCATTTAGCAGGATTCCCTCCATGATTGCTGAATTTGTCAGCAGGAATTTGCTTCAGAAATTGGCATAGTGAAATGCAGCATTTTTTTTTGTTTCTGCACTTATGTTGTTGTTGTTTTTTTTTTGAAGCCTAGCGAGTCTAAAGTGAGAGCCAATGCACGTCATCTCGGCGCAGAGCCGTGTTGTGGCGTTCATTTTGCAGTTGCCTGTCCTTGTTGGATGTTTTGGGGCGGTGACATCAATGCACAAGTGGTCGCTGCGAGCCAAGACATCAATCCCCCCCCTGACCAGCAGCCGTTCTCTTCCTGCCTAGCGGTTGTCAGCGCTAGACAGTCGAGACTTTTGGGGCCATGGAGGCGCTGTAAAGAACGGCGGGTTGCACAACAAGATTGTCACCTTGCCACCCGATTACGACAAGGGGTGCAAGACGCGCACCTCCCGCTCTCCACCTCTCCGTGCTGCAGCTGCGAGGCGTTCAAAGAAGCGACCTTTGCGCTGGAACCCGCCGCCTTCCTCCAGCCCCTTCGACATGGTGACGGGACGAATTCGGTGTGTGGACAATGATTCTAGAGTTCCCCAATGCGGAGCTGATTTGACACGCCTGAAGAAGCTACCGCGGGAACGTCTTGTTTTTGTGCTTCTCACGGTTTGGAGTGGCTCGGAACAATGAGCGACGCGCGATCGACAACGTCGATTTTCCGGAACGGCACCACCTTCAACGCCGTCGCTTGGGCTTCGGAATGTGTGTGCCTTTGTGTCTGTAAACTGGTCTTCAGAGCAGCTGCGAGTTGGTGGTGTGTAAACGAACAGCCGCCGCGTCGTAGGACCAGCGGCTCGAGTGTATAAAAACTGTGGTTGGGCGATTGTTGGACGCACTTCTCCTGAGCAGTCATGTTAGACTGGTTCACTTCTCTCATGCAGTCCTGTTGGACTAATACTCTTTTTCTCAAGCAGTCATGTTAGACTGAGTTAATTTCTGTAAATAAACCCCTTTTTCCTCGTTCTCGATGAGAAGCAGTTCTTCACTTCATCAACGATCTCAGCGTAAATAAGTTGGACGACGGCATGGGCCAGCTACCTTCGAATTCATGCCGTACTCCAATCTTGGCAAAGGACCACGGACGAAGGGATTGAGCCCCCAATCCTGACAACGCTTTCTGCCCCGATCCCGCGAACATAGCGGTTGGCCGGCAGTCTGTGTGTTCGCTCTCGGAACGCGCGCGCCAACTTGCAATGTGTCTTTATTTTTTATTTTGTCTTCTTTCTTTTTTTTTTTTAAGAGGACGACGGGTGGTCAACCTGCGACTTGACGCAAATTGTTCGTGCTCTTTATATATTTCTTCTTGAACGGCTCTCGGGATGAAAGTTTGGGCTGTCACCAATTTTTTGACCAACTGTGTCTGCTTTCAGAGTTATATTTCGTGGCAATGGGTGACGGTTTCGTAGCGTGAACTGCGTCTGTTAAACCATGCTCTGCGAAGACGTTGCGAAAGAAAGTGTATGTGGTCGCGATAATTCATTCCAATGCGCGTGCGGTTTACGACGTATAATGAGAAATAGGAAGAAAAACAAAGCAGAAGTCTTTCCTGCAGAAGCAGGCGTTGCCAAGTAACGTCGTATTTATGCACGTATTAGCAAATGACAACGTTCTTCGCATGGGCTTGTTTACGTGCGTTCCAGATAGTAGAGACCAGCACGCTGCTTTATTCTATCAGAGTGGTATTCTAAGCGCGTATGGCCAGACAAACGTCTGCAGCGTTTATGAAAGCCATTCTATCTCTCTGTCTCTCTACCTCCCCTTCCCTCGGCCAAGCAAGAGACTAGCGACGCGAAGAGCGTTACGAGGCATGGCGTTAAAACTTGTCGTGGGCACCTTAGAACAGATAATCGTAAATAGCGATAACACCGGCAAACAGAAGCGCGTGACTATAGACACGTCTCCGCGGGTGTTCGTTCCGTTCCATTCACAATTGCGGGGGTGTTCCCGTTGATAGATGGACATTGTCGCACATGAACGCAGGCTGGATTGCACTCCGTCTGGAGGCGAAAACAATCATAGGTTGCTTTCTCGTACCGCTTTATACGCTATTTGCCGCTCCGTTCTCTTATTTGCCCACTGATTAACAGTAGCATGCGCTGCGTCATGAGAACGCGATCTCGTGTTACCTTCTCCTTAAGTCACTGTTCATTTTTTATTCAGCTTTATTATTAATGAGATGCCGCGCCTTGCTTGTTTTAAGCCTCACAGCATGGATTGCCGCTGAATAAGCCGTTATAGGGTTTCAAAGGTTTTTATTGGGCGAATGCTGATTTTCACCAGTTTTCTGCGAATGAGATGTAACGTGGTGTAACGTAATGAGATGTAACGCTGCTTGTAGCACATGAGTTCCCTTTTTGGAGGCGCTTTTCTAGCAGTTGCGCGATCGTCGGAAACATGATAGCGACGTTTCTTGACACTGCCCTTAACTTTCTTATTATCACGTCGGCTATTTGTTGACTGAAACATTTGTCGAGTATTTTTAATAGTTTCTTTTAACTAGGCGCAGTTAAAGAAGTGTTTTCTACTAGACATGCACGGCAGGCGGCAAAAGGCTCGTTCCATACGTTCAGTAATGGTATCGGATTTTTTTCAGCATATGCGCTCATGCTTCATCCGTCAGGCACGATAGAATAACGACTTAATTGATGACTCGAGTTTTACACTTAGACTGCCGTGAAAATGGTGCTCAAACTTTTTTTTTTTCCTGGAAAAAAATGAAGCTCTTCATAATAACCATTCTGATTGCAATGTCTATGTTACCCCCCACTAACGTAATTCTGATTCCGTGTTCTCAAAAGCCGTGCCTATATCCTCTCTATCCTTTCTGTCTATCCTCTATACATGTCTGGCATCATCCTCTTTAAGTCGATCAGCACATTAAAGCACCCGTCTTTCGCTCCCCTCCACCCCATGCCGAGTAACGGGCAAGGATGTTACGCAGAGCCGAATTCAAGATGCTTTGCGTTTGGTAGCGCTTTTTGCAGTTGGCAGACTGCTTTCGCTAACAGTACGTCCAAAAGCACGATCCTATGGAACCTACTCTCACGATCATTTCTAGCGTGTAAGCAGATCACGGTTTTGGCGCGTAAAACCGGAAAATGTTCTTTTTTTTTTACAGTTTCATTTTTCGAATCCGGGTTCAGTTCATCTATTTGTTGAAATTTGGTGGAAACAACGCAAATCTGTTTCAACAGGCTCCGTTCTTCCCTGCCTTAATAGAATTTGTCGTGCAGAACGGAATGCTCATCAGTAACACTGGTGCAGACGTACGCACACGTGTATACATGTACACATGTATTCAGTTTTGAAGCGGTGGTTTTACGTGTTCTTATGCGTTTCCCGAAGGATGAACAATTTCTTTTTCTTGGCTGTCACTGCCGGAAACATAGCGAAAAATGTTGTCTCCATGCGGAGACGCTGTGATCGAAAGGGCTCCAAGGAAGAGGGGAAAGAAGGCGTCCCTCAAAGGTGTCGCTGTCCCACTGAGGGCCGGCTTTGGCGCGAACCAAGCGTAACTCGGCGACCAGGGGCGTTGTGCGACCCGAACTTTCCTTCTTTTTGCGTCGTTTCCCTCTTCACGAAATGGTCCTTCCTGTTCAGAAGCGTGACGTCGCTGTGTGCTGCCGTCGTGCACCCATGTCTTCGCGGTGATTCCCATTGTCCGGCTTGGCGTAATGGAAGAAAGGAAGAAAAAGAAAACTGCAGTAACGCTCTACATCGTGTTATCACTTTTTTGGTGGCTTTCGGCGCCGCCGCGGAAAGCGCGACAGCGAATCGCCTCTTAGCTCGAGGGTAATGGCCTTTCTGGTCCCCGTAGCGTTTATATAATAGTAGCACCAGTGGGCACTATAGAAGTATCACCTGAGCCAGGATGCGATCACTGAAGCATCGGATTGGTTTGGCAACGCTTTCGCAGTTTCTTTCACGTATGTACACTTAGGAGTGATGGGAACAAGGAATACCTCATTAGTGTCTAAGCGTACAGCGATGATGTCTCGTTTGCTAGTTTGCCGCTGATGTGTGAATATGTTGAATATGTACGTAGTTTCTGATGAAACAGTAGGCTCCTAAAAAAAGAAAAAAAAAACTTCAATTTTTGTCATAACCCTAAAGTTAAAATTCTTGGGTATAGTGTGCCAAAAAAACAACAAAAAAAAACACGGTCCTATTACGAAGCACGGCATGTGGGGAAGGGGGGCGGCGAGGAGGGGAGGCCTCCAGAATAATTTTCACCATGTGGGGTTCTTTAACCTGCACCGAGTGCGCTGTATACGGGCATTTTTGCATTTCGGGCCAGTCAAAATGCCCTGCCGTTGCATGATTCGATCCCGCGACCTCGTGCACACTTAGGAGCGCAACGCATAGCTGCTAAGCCACCACGGTGGGTCATCTGTCAAGTCTCTGCAGCTCTCATATTGAAAAGTTTGTATTCCCTCTCGTATTGCTTGTGGCTGGCGTAGGAAGCTTCAAAGCACGTGAGCGAATCTATAGACTTCCTGGTTGGGTTTTACGGCTCCCACGGAACTGTCGGTGCTTCAGGACTCTATGCACTTCAGAAGTGCACCAGGACCACTGCAGAACTTTAGGGCACAGCCAAATTTCTTCTTATCCGCAGAAGTAGCTGCTCATGCCAATTTGGACACATGCACTGACTGAGGGCGTGCGGTTCACGATTGTGCAGAAGGTCGCCAATCCTGAGCGCACGCTGTGACCAGGCTTCGCGCTGCCCAGCACGTATTTCTTTAATTTGCCCTGTCAGTCGCGCCACCTTGCGCTATTACCATAGCTACTATATGGACACTCCAGGCGGATTCCTGCCGTCCCCGTGATGTTCCGTATAAAGTTCAAGGGCGATAACATCGCCCTTGAAGTTTATACGGAACATCTTAACCGCGTGTTTCCGAAATTATACCTTGATGCCAAATGTAAGTTATGTGATGATTGAGGAGCCGCCCTAGAGGATATACTCTGGGATTGTGCAATAGTTCAGAGGAGAATTGCACCCCTCCCCCCCCCCCCGGATGAACTAGAGGTGCGGTGGAGAGCCGCACTGATTAGCTAAGATCTTCAGGGCCAACTTTGGGCCATCCAGCAAACCCGGGAGGCTACCGAAGGACAGGGCCTCTCTGCTGCCCCCGGCGCGGCCTGGACCCAGGCCATCAGTCGCAGGATAATTAAGTTGTCACACACACACACACACACCATCGCCGCCGCGTGCCGTATTGCAAGGGTGCGCCGATGATGTCGGCTCAATCTCGCACGCGCAAGGGAGGGAAGCGGGGAGGCGCAGTCTTTTGTCGCGCGCAAGGCACCGGGTGCGGGTGGGGGATGCCTCCCCGGCCGCTGCTGTGTATGGCGCGGTTGCGGGCCCTATCTTGCAAGCGATCTGCGATTGTGTAGAGTGCCCAGGAATGCCGGGGGCTCACAGCTTCGTGTGCGCTATGTTCACGCCGCTTAGTTCGCGTTGAAGCGAGAGGCACCACGAAGATCAATTCGCACGCTGCTGCTGCCGCGCTTCCTCACGCCAGAGTTTTGACAGCGAGCTTTCCGCAGTCATCGAGTGATATGGGTTTATCTTTTCTTGTGGGAGCGTGACACCATACTTGTTAATTTAGTTAGTATGCCTGTGTTGACGCGTTTATACGGCCGATAAAACTACTATCCTTACTTCGTATGGCTGTCTACTAACATTCTATTGCAATCGATGCTTCACCTTTCAGGCGAAACTGCGACTTTTTTTAACACAAACACATTCCAACCTATAGTGATTAACAGTGACCGAACAAGGAAAGCCTCGATTTGCCTAAAGTCAGCGTTATAGACAACGGAACTTGTGTTCGTCAGCGCTTTTCTGTATTTTTCTTTTCAAGCATCGACGTTTTCGCTAAATCACTTGCGTAGAGCGGTATACCTTAAACTGGAAACGCGTTTACCCGAGGCATAAGTGTCGACTTGGGGATAGTAGAGAGAGATAAACTGCCGCGAACCTATATTGCTGTTACTTCAAACCGTCTTGAAAAATGAATTCCTAAATTGACGCCCTTATCCACCGAACGGTATGTTTGCGCGATTCTATTTCTTAGAGGTTACACCCGTAAAATGGCTTAACGAAGAGCGTAGCAGATTCCACTTGACTTCTTTTTAAAGAGGAAAGATATTGCGCTCATAAGCCTTTGTAGTCTTTGTGCTATAAATGCTCGAGATTGGGATATCGCGAAATTCACTGAAGACAGCCCCGTTATGTGGCCGCGGCCGCCTTTCCATTTCCATAGTGGACAAAAAAATTTTGTATTTTTCGTTTTAGGGAAATAAGTACAGAATAGTGCTTCCGGGTTCTAAAAGTGCAATGGACGTAAATTCTCTGCACAAATAAAGGTGGCTACCCAGTCCGCTTGCTCGATGTTATCACTGATAAGATTTCTGGGAAACGCCCAAGTATACGGGCACCGGGAGGCGCAGTGTCTCTCTGCGAGCTTGCAACAGGCCAATGGGCGCGTTTTTCGACTCTGCAACATCAACAGTCCAAAGCTGTACACATGGAACAAACAAATTTGTCATCCATTCGGTTTTCACTTGTCTAAAGGGTTGCTATCGAGTAACATGGCGTCTGTTTTTGTTCGCCGACTAGTCAGTGAAGCAGATTCAAATTATAGGTCTATAAATGCTCAAGAAAGGGTAAATTTTGTCGCGCGGTGCAGTCAACCTAAAATAATTCCCAGGCGTCGTTCTCCATACGGGGCGTGTGGAACGATAGCGAGCCGTGACAGCAGCCGAGGGATATCGTCGCAACAAGAGGACTTGCTGGCGGCGTCACTGTCAGCTTGAAGTGCGTAATCGGCCACACTTGTGCAAGAATTACTGGGAGGGAGCCAGGAGGATTCGCATGCTCCGTGGTGTGTGCTGTTTAATCTCCGCACGAGAGGCGAAGTTTTTTCAAGCCGTTTCTCAAACAACGTTGCAGCGCAGTCCTCGTTCGCTTGCGCAACATTGTATGCTACGGGAGCATGCAGGAACCGGCGTGACCTATAAATTTGAGCGTTTGTTAACGAAGGAGAAGTATAGTTGGCGGGAATAACACCGTTTATTTTTCTGCCTCTACTTATATTAACAATGTGACGGATGTTTCCCCTCCGCATTTCTTCTTTTTAAGCGAGCGAGAATACTGCTGTGAATGGCCTGTGTTTCCCGCGTATGCAGGATTTTAGTTTCGGTATGTGAGAATAGACACGTTGAAAATGCTGTAGTGTTTTAGAATATAACGTTACCGTTCTACCGTTACCGTTACTTCGCCTACTTCTGTCGATTGGCGCTCGCGCAGTCACAAAATGGCTTTACAATAATGCATGTGCAACCAAACGTAAACACATTATGTAGGTAACGAAATAGCGTCCTCCTCACTGCGCGTGCCCCGAATGTTATTGAGTTTCTGTGGTTTACGTGCGCTATGTTAACGTACGTTGTTTGGCGAGTTCAATGGTGAATTCCAATGGCGGATTCGGAGCACTTCCGGTAGTATAGCTTTCCTGCTCCTTGCGGAGCAAGTCTTCCACTGGGAGATTGCGAGTGCCCCCCCCGTATCATTCATTGGCGGTTTGGGAACAGCTCCGCCACTAGATCCACTTCACGGAGCAGCGCTCTCTGTTGCGCGATAATTGACGGAGTCGGCCTGAAGTCGCTTGATGTCAGGCCACCCACAGCCAGCGTATACCGCTATGGCGCTCGCTCCCGCTCCCGTGAATCGCGGTCTCTCGGAAGCAATGAGGGGTGCTTCGCATCGTCTTACTGCTTGCGGAGTGCGATGGTTCATCTGGTTCTAATTTCGAATCGACCAGCGGGCACTGAAGCGACGAAGAAGCTTCGGAAGCTAGTGTATTCAAGCAAGCCTTCGACATCATGTTTCGGCGGCCGGCCAAGAGACCGAAAGTTGCGCGTTTTGTCAACGACGTCGTTCACCAGTATTCGGATGGAGAGTTAAACAACGGCTCCTTTTCGGAAGTCCGCATTTTAACATCAGAGCCTTTACTTTTGTTGATGAAATGCAGTTCCGAAGGCACTTCAGTCTGTGTCGATGTGTTGCCACCAATTTGATCGCGGGCTTCGCTGCGTTTCCGATTTTTCCGACATACAACCACGGCGGACAAGAGAAGCAGACTTACAATTGGTGTGACTTCTATTAGAGCCAGTAGGCTAAAAAGAAACACGGAACTTTTAAACACAACACGTTCGCGCGCGAGTTCAAGCCGGAAACGACGAAGAACGCGAGGAATGCTGGTCGCTTTCGGAAGCCAATGTGCGCTAGCGCTCCCTGCCACTTGCTCTGGCGGCAGTGCCGGTGTTTCAATCGCAGATATCATTCTGTTGCCCTCCGCCGTAGCGGAGTGAACCGGCGCAGAGATTCGGGCGCTACGAGTTTCCTATTGAAATTCACTATAACGTTCGTAATGTTTACGGACGCTAAGAAATAGCGTTGTCGAACTTGGCGGCATCCAGGCTTCCGCTTCAGCGTGAATTCTCGTCATGGCTACGCTCTCAATCACGTTGATCGCTAGTAACTTTTCGAATGAGCTTTCGCTTTCTCTAAACTCGCCTGAAGCGTTAGCTATGAGCGCGTAGCGCGTCCAATTTCTGAGATCGTTCTGCTATTCTGGCGCCCGTAGGCCTAACGAGACGCGTTCGCATAGCAGCAACAAGATTATAGGAGGACGGTTGCTAATTGGTTGTCTTGGCTTGGATACGTTTGGCACGAGGCACCAGATGGCGCCGTCTGTTATATCGTCTTCCTTGCGTTTGCATTCCTGTGCGGTAAACTAAAGGTCTTGACAGGACGCGGACCGTCACGTTCGGCAAAGGCACTTATATTTAACGTGCATAAGGCGACAGATGTTATTCGGAAACTGTCTATTGTATCTGGAAACAAGCGAACTGTATACGTTAACGTTACAATAGGCACATTTTATCGCTATTACAACTCGTGATGTTGAGCTAAGCTAAATGTTTGTTTGCACGCCTTCTCATTTAATGGCCAAGTCAGCGTCCCCAAACCCTGACTACAGTGTGATGATTTGCTCTGCACAAAGCGTTTATCATTGTGTGTATCACCTGCGAAGCAAATCCCGTCTTGTAGCTACGATTATCGGTCCAGGCAGCTAGGCAATGTGTTCCGGAACGTTTGCCATATATATCATATATGTGAATGACTTCTCTAGATACGGCTTGCGTATGCGACTTTGTTACCGTGCGTGTAAGTGTATACGTAGCGAGCTCGGATGTTTAATCTTAGCTTATTAACCGATCTGCTTTCATTCATTTTCCCTCGCATTGGCATAGCGGGCTGTGGCACTCTACAGCGGTGCTCGAGGTCGCGAGTTCAAAACCTCGTTCACGGTGGCTTCATACAACCACCTAAGCAAGTCACTGCAGAAGCGCTTGTGCCGCATGGTTTCGGCGCACGTTTAGAAATACCCAATTGGTGAGAATCAATATGCAGCCCTCCACTTTCTATGAGGCGTCTCTCGTTGTCGAGGTGCAACAATGAAAAATGAAATTAGTGATTTAGTTTTTCGTCCCACACTCATTTAGTGCTAGCCGGTCCATTAGCATATTTTCATAAAGCGTCTCTTGTGCAGTCGCTCTACACATTTTTGACGTCGGTGAACGCTTCAGAGCAAGCGGGAGCACAATTGGAAAGATGAAACATAGCGAAGAGTTAATCGGGTAGGCTCTTTTTTGAGTGTACCCGTATAACGGCTAAGGCTGTGCTGTATATTGCGTCTCGTAGCCCCGTGTCGTGCCGTGTGTGTCGGCTGCATGTTTGCGGGCGGCGCCATTAATAGCTATAGTTGGCGGGCGGTTGGCGCGTCGGTCCCCGGGGCCTTGCTCAAACCGTCTGTGCTGTCGCGTGCCCCCCTCCGTCTCTCGCGTATACACCGGTGAATAGGAATGCGCTTCCCGGTGCGAATGCTTCGCTGTGAGGATGCAAGGAAAATAAAGTAAGTTGTGAGCGAGCCGGTTGGCCGGGGAGGAGAGAAGACCTGGCGAGAGCCCGCGCTGCTGTTCGTAGGCGGAGGGCAGGAGGAAAACGCCGGGCATAGTCGCGCCGAGCTTGGTTGGCATGAAATACGCCCGCGTATGAAACGGCGTCTTGTCACTGCATTCGTCTTCGTCGTATCCGCTACGAGACGTCGGGTAGAGGGCCTCCGGAGGGCAGGACGGCGATAAAACCGCGAAAAAGAAGGCGCGCAAGAGGGAGAAAGAGGAAGGCGGCTGGGACGACGGCGTCTATTTCAGGAAAGCAGCTGCGCGAACGGCGCGGGCCTTGGAATCGACATGCAGATGCGGGTGAAGTTTAGGTGAAGTTGCTTATAGGAGCGCCCCGCGATCGGTGGGGGGTGGTGGCGCGGTGTGCCTCCCCTCTGTGTCACGTCGCGCGTTTGGCGGCAATCACGACGACTGCGATAGGACGCGAGAGTTCGGACTTTTCTGCGACACAGCTAATAAGTGAACCAACGAGGGTTACCTCATCCACGACCCGCATGTTGGATTTGCTGCTAACTACATCCCCAAATATTGTTTCAGGTATCACCTACATGCCAGAAATTTGTGATCATTGCCTAATAATTGTTACGTTCAGTTTACCCGCTCTCACTTCAGGTAATAAGTAAAAAACAATATATAATTACGCGAAAGCCAATTTTCCGGCAATGAATAATGACCTCGAGGAATTTATCAATAACTTTTTGGCCAGCTTCAACAAATGTTCTGTTGAAAAAAATTGGTGCACTTTCAAGGACCAGCCTCATGATTTACTACACACATACATTAAAAAAAAAACATCACCGCAAATCCTCATTCCCCATGGTTTAATCAGACTATAAAACGACTTGCACATAAGAAGCGTCGACTATTTCACAAAGCGAAATCGTCTGGAAGGCCTGAAGCTTGGTCAAGACATCGGGAACATGTTGGTGTTTATAAGAGAGCCCTTAAAGAAGCTAACAACAAGTTTCATAACGTCAATTTACCGTCAATGCTAACTAATAACAAAAAAAAAGAATTCTGGAGCATAGTAAACCAGACAGACAAATTGCCGTTATGTCTTCAAGATTCTGAATTAACTCTGATTGTACCCAGCCAGTGTGCCAACCTGCTAAATGAAACATTCGGACAAGCCTTTTCTTACGTTAGTAACACGTGCTTGCCGGATTACCGTTGTGAAATTAAGTTTCCGATGGATTGTTTGAATAATCGATCGTCTGAAAGTGTCTTCCTCTTCTGGACCTGATAACATTAACTCTAAAATATTTTTAACAATTGTAAAGTTTACGCAGCTATCATTTTATGTAAATTTTTGAACAATCGCTAGATGCCGGTGTTCTACCCGAGGTCTGGCTGATCGGTAAGGTGGTTCCACTTCACAAATCTGGAGATGAGCACGTAGCCGTGAATTATCGAACAATAACTTTGACCACCATACCTAGCAAGATCACGGTACATATCATAGTTTCACAGCTAACAAGTTTCCTGGAATCATCTTTTTTCACACCCGTTCAACATGGATTTAGAAAGTTATTTTCGTATGAAACAAGCTATTAACATTCACCAATGATGTACACTCCATTTTATACAAAGGCTCAGAAGTATATTGTATTTATTTAGACTTTAGCAAAGCTTTTGTCAAAGAGGCCCACAACTTGCTTCTTTTAAAATTAAGTGCACTGAATATTCATCCAAAAATACTAACCTGGATTGAATACAAGGATCGGTACTAGACCCACTCCTATACCTTATTTATATTAATGACCTGCCTAGTAACGTAAACTCTTAAATTAAACATTTTACCGATAATTATGTAATATACCGTGAAGTTAAAACTGCTAATGATTCCGAGTTACTACAGGTTGACCTCAACAACGTATCCGATTGGTGCACTAAATGGAATATGAGCCTTAACACAACTAATGCAAAGTAATGCGCTTTTCACGTCGAGCTGCGTCAGTTCCTCCCAATTATACTATTAACAGTACTACACTATTACTTGTTACCTCTTACAAGCATCTCGGCATCTTGTTAACGCCTAATTTTTTCTGGATCAAACATGTAACGTGCATTATCTCTAATGCTAACCGCATGCTAGGCTATCAGAAACGAAATTTTAACGCTGCAACGCCCTCTGTTAAGCTTCTTCTTTACACCTCCCTGGTCCGATCAAAACTCGAGTATGCTGCGCCAATTTGAGATCGACAGACTAAATTACTAACAGAAGCATTAGAAGCCGTCCGAAACCGTGCAGCCCGCTTGATTCTTCGAATTATAAACGTCTATCCAGTGTAACCATTATGAAAAATAACTTATCGCTACCACCACTTGCCTTGCGCCGAGAGATATCTCGTCTGTGTCTGTTTTTCAAAATTTTCAAACACAGCATCGGAGTGGAACCACCTGCCAACATCATTGGCGCTGGCTAACACTTTCGAAGAATTAAAAAAGAACTGTTAGAGAATCTGTATTCTGTTAGCTAAATTGTGTATTGAAGTTTTTGTTTCTTTTGTTGTGATAAACGTCGATATTACCATGTGTTATGCATTGTTGCTTCAGTATCTTTGTAACTAGTTTTACACAATTCATTGTTCGTTCGTAACGTATACCGATTCGTTTTCATGTCGTTATTTGTATATCTTTGAGTTTGTTTATGCACGTGTTTCGAAGTTTTATATTCCTCTTTTTTTGTACTGTACCACTCTCCTCAATAATGTCCTTGTGGCCACGAGGCTACCTGGAATAAATAAATAAATAAATAAATAAATAAATAAATAAATAAATAAATAAATTGTCAAGAGGCGTTATAGTTCAATTGATAAAACGCTCAGGTAGCAGAGCACCGCAGCGAGAGAACAAAGAGCTTCGACCACACAGGCGCAAGGCTTCCAGCCACTCGTTGTCGTCGTCTTTCTCGAAACAGTGCCTGCTGCTCGTTCTTCTCCAGCAAAAAATAAATAAACATACCTATACCGCATTTAGTGGTGCTGATATAAACGACGACCAGCCTGTTACAAACTGGTTTAACCCTCTTTCATATGAATTGGTTGTAACGCGAAAGTGAAACATGTATTCTAACGAGCAGTGGGCAATTTTGTTGCACGTTCACAGATACACCAGTCTCTATGTGTGCGCCGCAATCTTTTATTAGTTACAGTTTTGCTCAAAAGGCATCGATCCTAAGCCCGCGAGGCCTCTTCTGCTGTCTAGCGTAAACAGCACCCCGGAAGCTACCAGGCGTCTTTAGGTTTTCCAACCGTCCCGAATTTAGCTGGACAGTCCCGACTTTTGAGTAATATGTCCCGTGTCCCGACTTGGCCCTGTCGGGATGGCCGAATATCCCGGCTTTTGCTTTCTTTCTTTAACTGGATAACAGTGAATAGACCGAATTTCGTTTTTATAATACTGAACAGCTCGTGAGCACATTGTTCTTTTTTCGTGTTCATGAAGGTGGTTTTGTTTTTAACGTGATTCTAGTTCTGTTAAAGGCCCTAATCGTTCACAGTAGCCCTATCCGTATAGTAGCCGTGTTACTCAGGCAGCTAAGCTGCCTCTTTATTGATGTAACTCGCGATACGGTAGGATAAAAAAAAAAAAAGAGTTCCACTTTGTTGCACGTACAGACTGGCGGCTTCTGGCACTGACAGGGTCGGTTATCACCAGCCGACCCCTTCGTTCTCATTGCAACAAGTATAAGTCTCGTTACGCGAATTCCAGAAAATTTGTGTTATGGTGATGATGATAATCTTGTAGTATTTAGTGGCGCAAGGGCCAGCTATGGTCAGCCGATCATATTAACGCACGGTGTGAAGCAGTTTTCGCTTTTTGACTGGAAAGTCGCTTTTCACCTTTGTTCAGTGACTGCAGGAGGATCAGGCGCCAACAAAGGCGCCGCGCTGAGAGTGGCGCTTTTGTTGACGCTGATGCGCGCATACCTGTGCTCAAGCGTAACTGGCAAACAAGCTGATAAGTGCACGTTGTGCCGTTGGCCAGCTGGTATGGTGCCTATGTTGTACTCGATGCAAGAGACACGAGCATGCTTTATTTTGCCTTATTTTCCGGCGTTTTCTCTCTCTCTCTATCTCTTTAGAATTAGTTAATCGGTACGTCGTCTATGAAATCTGCAGCCAGCAGTCAAGCTGCGTGCCTTTTGCGGAATGCCACTGCGAAAAGCGTACATCAGTGATCCCCACCTTTGTTTTCTTCGGAGTTGAATGAATGATCGTTTTCCTACTGCTGTGCTGTAGGACTGTCGTCTCTATTTTTTTTTCTTCCCTTTTTTTCTTGTTCCTCCCCGCCTGCGTTCGCAGTTCAGAGCAGAGGAGGGCGATTAGTGGCACGCAGCGAGCGCATTGAATTGCGTCAACCGTTGCGTGCCATATCTATGTTTCACCGGGCGACGATGTCGACGGCCTTTCCTTCTGGCAGGCGGCGGCACGGTAGGGGCGGCTGCTACGCGTTGTCGCTGACGTCGCACAATTGCTGCGGCTGTCTGTGTTCGCCCGCAGTAATCGCCGCAGCTGTGCCGCCAGCCTCTCTCTATGTGTTTCCTTGTTTTCGCTGCCGTTCGGAGTACCCTCGCGCGACCGTCCCGCCCCGGCGTGCGCTGCCCGTGGAAAAGGAAGGGGAGTTGACCCCCTCCCCCCAAGCCTGTTTTCTTCCGGGGCCTCTTTTCTTCCCGGGTGCCGGTGCAGGGAGCGTCCCTTTCCGGGCTAATTTGGGCTCCCGCGTAATTAGCGCTACACGTGGTGCAGATTGGGACCCGCGGTCGGTCGCCGCCACGCGGCTGGCACGCGTCTCGCCCAACTCCCGCCGCTCCCTACTGTTGCCGCTGCTGCGACGAAGGGAGCGGGCAGCGGTCCATCTCTGCGGTGGCGCCCCGCTTGCCGTCCGCTTCGCGCGAGATGCTCCTCGCACGCAGGCAGGCCAGCCCCGGTTCGCTTAAGAATGCCCACCGATTTCCTGTGGCTGCGCTCTGTTCCTCGTCCGTCGGCTTGCTGCCGTGCGGCCGGCAAAGCGCTTATTGTGGCGCGAGCGACCCAGCTTGCCCGTGTCGGTCCCGGGTTTAATTAAGCGAAAACTTAGTGGACATGCGCCAGAGTTTTTGTTGCGCGTAATGGCCCCGCCGTTTGATGTGACGTGGCGAAGGAAGCCTGCGGGGAGACGCGGCGTATTCGTGCTTTTCTTTCCCTTGCTTCCATGCGCTGCGTCTCTGTAGCGCAACTGAAATTGTTCTTTCAAGCTTTGCTTCACTCTCTATCCAAGCGTCTGTCGTTTGTCAGAATTAACGCGGGCGCACCTTTACCGCAACGCCCGCAGACTTACCGCGAATCGCTTAGTTTTTTTATCTGAAATTAAATAAGTTTGAAACACCGAATTTAAATGGTGATATTATGATGGCACATTCCCCCTCTCTCTCTCTCTCTCTCTCTCTCTCTCTCTGTACCTGTGTGCACACGGCAGGTTGGATCTGTGTGAAGCGAAGCGTCCATGAAGTTTATTGTCATCTATGCAACGCGTCTCAAGTAACGTTTGTGTATGGACTGCACGGCTGACAAGGTATGCCGGAATGCAAACTGCACTTAATATGCGAATGTACACCGTGAGACGTCGACGCGTTGACGTCACGACGACGACGACGATGTTTCATGTTAGTAGAGGTAAGAATGGTCAAGAGAGGCCTAATCAGAGAGAAGTACGATGCGAAATACAGTGGTAAGCGTCTCCTGTTTCATCGGCGTTGGTACCAGAGGAGTGTGCGCCTGAGTTTATGGTTAGAGCATCCGGCTGTTCAGTTCGGAGACCGGGGTGCATCATCGGACGCCCATTTTTTTTTTTTTTTCTGTGCGAGAGCTATTCGGCACGTAAGCAGCAGCAGCCACGATCTGCAAAGGCCAGGAGGGTTTGCAAAGATAGTTACGCTTTAAAGCAGGGTTTGATCCCGGATTGGGCTGCGTGCCAATCCAGCGCGTTATCGCGTGCCAGCTGTTTCAAACGTAGCGCACGAAGCCGCATCCGCATAGAAGCGGATAATGCTCGTGTCATCTGCGTCGCATAGTGTGTAAAAATGGGAAACATGTAAACTGTGAAGAAGAGGTCGCCGGCGCACAACCCTCACATCTTGTGCGACGCGTTGTTTCTACGAACAGTGCACGCGTGTGTCGTCGACTAGCCATATGCTTCCGGCCATTTTTATTGTCGAAAAGAAACTGCTCGTTTAGAAGGCAACTTAAAACGCGACGAAGCCTACGATAGTGGAGAAATGTCAGTGCCGTTCAGCTTGTGTACATATCACTGTCTGTTGTCGACTGCTAATGACTTGTGCAGCTTGTTCATTTATGGACGGGCGTTTTTCGTGTGAAAGGAAAACGAAGAAAGATATGCAATAGGAACTGAACTCCACGTTGGCTGTACAATGCACTTTCCCTGGCTGCTCTTTGCTGCTCGGACGCCTTGGCGTAGCAGGACGCAGACTGTTTATCGCTTCATCAAGAAATTCTCATGATAACTGCTGCCTAGATGTTAATGTTGCTGTTTTTTTCTTCTTTTTTTTTTACGCTATGAAACGATTATGAATGCGTACGATGTAACGTACTGGTGGGATGCATAAAAAAAAGCGTCTTTTTCGTTATAAACGAGCCTGGAGAAAGGCTTATCGAATTTGTTTCAAGTGGGATTTCTAAAACGGAGTGTTTACTTGCTGCTTTTGTGTTAGATTTCTACCCCTTTTTGCATATGTAACGTGCCCAACACCCGGTTTCGAACTACATTTCTGCCTCAACTAGGAAAGCGGCCGTCGTTGTTTATACTTGCAAGTATGTTTCGTGTAGAGAGCTGTACCACAAACAATATGTAATGGCGATAAAGATGCCCCATCCTATTTCTGTAACCATGGGAGCACTTGTAGTTTTGCGTGCGAATGCGAGACATATAGGTTGTCGTAGCTGCTTTACCGCAATAGGCCTCATGTTGCGGCGAAGCATGCTTTAAGAGTACCGCTGTTTAGCTTGAGAATGGCGCCTCGGGGAAAAAAAAAGAAAAAAAAAGGCAGTCTTTTAAGGAAACGCAACGAGATTGAGGTGATTATCCAATTTTCACTGTTATCTGATCGTGCGTTAAGTCGACTACGCTATGTGTTGCTTTTGTACGGCTTTCTCATTTTCCCCATTTATCCTTCACTCGCGCAAGCCAGCACCTAATAGCAGTTTACCAACCACGCGCTTATATGAAGAGTCGTTGGGGCTGAGTCGCGTGGAAAATTTACAGCTTTTTTTTTTCTGCGCGCTTTCGTATTGAACAGTTTCTCTAGTGCGCTTTGTAGCTGTCCCACACTTTGCCTGCAGCGCCGCCGGCCTGTTGCTGTCTTTCGAAGCAGTGTATCCGAGACGAGAGAGAGAGTAATGATGATGATGATGATGATGATGCATAGAAAGGCAGGGAGGTTAACCAGACGTAGTTCCGGTTGGCTCCCCTGCACGGGGGAAGGGTTAAGGGGGATAAAAAGAAAGCGGAAGGGGGAGCTAGACGAGTTTCTGTGCTACTCTATGTGGGCAACACTCTGGGCATGACGACCAGGCAGAAGGGCGCACAAAATACTGTAATATGCTACTACACTAACAAAATTGCGAGGCTAAGAAAGTCGTAACTGTTTTGCGTTCGTGCTTGAAACAGAAACTTTAGAGAGCGCTTTGTTTGTGTGTTGTGGTAAAAGTGACATGCGACCTGCCACTGCGCCTGGTGATTTCTTCAGATTTCCGCAATATTGTTGAAGTGCTCAGCAAAGTATGGGAGGGGGCTTGCAACGACCGCCGTCGAGTTCTACACCCAAACTCGTAATGCTTTTCTGGCACGTAGGTTAAGCCTGAGCTTATGCGCAAACGCGTTCGCCCAGTGTCATTGTCGTGGTCGAGTGAGTTCGCCACAGCGTAAGCGCCGTCATTTCACGTTCACATTTAAGAGGTGTGGTTGTGCGCCAAATGAGAGCCCACCCAAAAGCCACTTTGGTGTTCTAGCGCACGAGCCCGGAGGAGAGATAAATTGAGCTGGCTCTCGTTATGCCCCCCACGCATTTTGCACGCATCTGTGTAACTGCCTCTAGGGCATCCGACCGAAGAACGCATTTCTTAGCTGCGTTATATCGGTGACGCTACTGGGCGCTATGCTCGGGTGCGTTTCGTGTAGTGTAACCCATCGATAGGTCATCGACATTTCAGTTCGGTTTCAGGTCGGCCTTCATTGCAGTCGATGTGTCAAGTGCCACCGCCAGCGTTGTTTTTATGGGCGTCGTGTTTCGGACCGCTGCGCTGGGCGAACGCCCTCGGTGTGGCTTTATTCTACTGCACGGCTTTTTACCGCGAGCTTCTGCTATGCAGTCGTTTCCTCCGATTGGCTGATCTGTTCCGGTTCGCTTCGGATGCGACCGGATATCGATCGCGCTAGCGTACTTCCGCTCATCCTTCCGTTTCCGTTCCGGAAGTGCTGTGGCTACGTGCCGGTTCGCCTTAACGCCGACGCAGCTTCCTCCGCCCCTGACGTCTGTGTCATTCGTTTCTGCTGTTTTTGTTGTGCGCATGCGTGCGTGCCTGCGTGTGTTTCGCCGCTCGTTTATCGTAAACAAGAAAAACAAGAAAAATGCAACCTGCCGAGTAATATGCTACGTAAAGTATAATAAAGCACACATTTGTGTACTTTTTTTATCGACTGGAAAGAACTAAGCATGTAAGGCACTAATGAGATGATGAGCAGGCAGCCGTCGGAAACATAGCTGCGTAATTGTATTGACGTCACAGTCGAAATACGTGTCGCGAGGTGAACTGCGAACTAATTCAGGAGCATAATAGGCAAGTTGTACTTCGCAAAATCTTCTTTCTCTCTCGCTTTTCCTGTAAAGCTGATGGTTGCAATCCCTACTGCAGAAACTAATGCGGCACGTAGCGGTGCTCACTTCTGTCGGCCCGTCATGCTTTTCGCGTATGCCAAATTCCTCGCAGGAAATAAAAAAGGCGTCGATAAAAAGAGAGGCAAGCGCCCGATGTGTTCTTCACTGCGGAAGCATTGCGCTGTGTGTGCCCTCCGTAGGGCAACGTGCTCTCGCTGCGTACTCTCCTGCCCGTGGTGATTGTGCCGGCGGCTGCCTTCTTGCGAATCCAGTTGGCGCATGTGTCGCGTGATCTGTCGAGGATTCCTTTCGAATAGTCGGGCGCCCCCGCCGTCGAAGCGATGATGCGCTTCGCGCCTCCCGGAATGCACGCGTCCTGGGCTCGCTGGAGTAAGATGGAAAAGGCATAATAAAATAACATTCGAGAGAGCCTCGCCGAAAACGCAGAGAAAGCGTATGCCCGGGATTCCTTCGGCGCGCACCGATCAGATAGTCCTCGTCGCCTCGCCGTTCATTTCACTTGCGCCTCGTGTCGCTGCTGTTGTGCACGCGTCGTTGGTGATGTATACGCGCGCGCTGCTGCTTTTAAACTGCGCGCACACATGGGCGCGTCGCCACCCCCGCGTCTTCGAGTCGGGCAGTGCCGGAGCGGGATTGAAATGGCTATTCTCGGCTCTGCGCCGTCGAGCGGGGCCGAATGCGCGCCCAGTTGACGCGGCGTCGCGGAGACCATTGTCAACTGTCGCGTGACTTGGCGGTGCGGCTCCTCAGCGCTTGAAGCTTGGGGCCTTGAACTTCTTCCCGCCGTCCTCGTTCGTTCTTTCTTCTTGCGCGTCTTTTGCAGCACACGAATGATGGAGCGGGAAAGAACGCAGCGCGTTCGTGCAGCGATGTGTTCCAAGTCGGCGATTTGGCAGGCTGAGCCACGCTTGCAACTCATTAGTGCGTGATTGTGCGTCGACGCAGAAAATTCCGTGACATTGTGCCGTACATATGACGCTTCTCTCTGCAGCTGCAATCGCTAGGTTGGCGTAAATGTGTGGTCTCATCGTTATTCTCATAGTTGTTCGTGCTTCCAGGAAACGAGCGTGCCGATTCGAGGGGACTTTCGAATACCAGTTCACTGCTCATGCGCGAGCGAAGAGTGCACGAAAAGAAACTATAAGGTAAAGCTTTTTTTTTTCTTTCGCTGCTTTTTTTTAGAGGGTCCAAATGCCGAACAAAATAGAATGTAACTTGTCAGTTGTTTCGTCATCGATACTTGCCAAACTACTGCGTCTCCACTATTCTACTGTTCATTCTTTTCTGGTTCATGATACTCTCGACCCGAGACCCAAGTTTCCAAGTTGCTGCTATCCCAACGGAGGTGTCGGTGCTTTCTGGGCCTCGGTGAGGATGGGTAGTCCCCAACCCCGGCGGCCGCGGGAGGAGGCCTGTTCGCTGCATCGATTAGACTTTTGCTCTTGATCAACTCGGCCAAGTGTGCGTATGTGTGCGCACACAACAGGGTCCAAGGAAGGCGTGCCGCGGGCGCCCGTAGGCAACGCATCGTCACGGCAGCGTATAGGCTCTCATTAAATGGTCCGCTGCCGCCGTCCGCGCGGGTCCGCAAATCGATGGCACGGTGCGCTCGCGCGCGTCTTCTCGCCGCAGGATAACGGATAATGAAACGGTGCGCGGTCGACGTCTCGGCCTCGGTGCATGGCCGCGGACGCCTTATCGCGCGCTTTGCGCCCCGCGCTCGAGGAGGGCGTCTTGGGCCGGCTCCATTTTTCTCCGATCGCTTTATCGGTCGCCAAGTTTCGTCAAGTGCCAGATTGATGGCCACTGCGGCGGCGGCGGCCAGGTTTCGGCACCTCCGCCTCATCTGGCCGGTGTCTGTCCCTCCCCCGCGCGAGGAGCCGCATCGGGCTCCAGCGCCGGCTTCGAGCGCCGGCCGCTGTCGTCTAATCCTCTCTGAATAATTGCCTCGCTTGGCATCGTTCAGTTTTATGCGTGGATAGTGCGAGTAAACCCTGCTCGCGCTGTGGTCCGTGCTTTATTGCAGCAGTGCACCACGCTGGGCGCCGACTGAAGTTTGCCGTAGTCTGAGCATGGAGGGGGGGTGTGTAAGATATGTGCCTGCCTTTCGGCCAAGGCCGCATTTTGGTCACGCACTAGGAGCGCTACCAAAGCCAACAAAAGGAATAGGGTCCTGCGGTCTCGAGGGACTAGCCATCTACAGGTCAGATAACGCCGTTCAATCAAAGATATAGAGGATTCACTCTTAAAGGAAAGGTCTACTTAGCAGCATACAAATACTTCTTTGTTACGAACACTAGCTGGTTAATGTTTAATCAGGAAGTGTGTGTGCCGCTGGTATTGATTGCCAACATTTTTTTTTTTCGGCTGCTTTGGAGGTACGTTGAAGTAATTTTCTTGAATATAATTTAAGTGCTCCCCTTTAAGTGGAACGAACGATTACTGTACGTGCATGCACACGGTAACATACCTTCCAGAGAACTGCCCATACAACTGAAATTGAAAACGTCTCCTTTTGCTAGCTTTTTGTGGCGTATTCACTCTTATTTTAGTCGTAAAATCGGGTGTCGCCAAAATTTCGTGGCGGTCGCGTGTTTACGTCACGACCCTATTTCGCCAACCCAGTGGAATCGTGGTAGCGCTCATGCAAGCGTCTATAGTTCGTTATTCACGCTCGAGAAAGAAACGATATGCCACAATAATAACGCTGATAAATTCTTACCGGTCGTTCCACGAAGCCACCCTGCTGGTGAGCGCGGCTTCCGCAGCAATCGATGTTGATGGAGTCGCCTGTTGCGTGATGTTATGCTTGCGGATATAATTTGCATATAGTTAGTCTCTATGGGTTCGCAATTCTGTGATCCTTTATGCAGAGGGTCTCGCTTATCGATTATTTGTTTGGGAACTAACCAGCGCGTGTAGAGTGCTTGTTGTGTCTCGCCCAGACACCGGCAACCTGTAAGTTCGCTCTCTTCCCATCTTTCTGTACTTCACGGTTCCCCATGATTTTTCTTGTTTATTTGTTTGTTTCCTGTAGTGCGTTTTTTGCTCTCTTCGTCCATTTCCTCTGATTTGGATTTCACAACTGAATCAGTTAAATAAGCACGAAGTACCTTACCCATGTAAAACTCCGTCGCGAACATGTAACATGGGCAGAATATTAAAGCTGAAGCGTTTTCTTTTTCTCCTTCCCAGAACGTTATTATAGTAGTCATGAGTTCGCCTCGCATTCCGAGTTTTTGGCTAAACTGGAGAGTTCCCGGCGGTGCACATGGAGAATTAAGTGCGCCTCTCTCTCTCTCTCTCTCTCTCTATATATATATATATATATATATATATATATATATATATATATATATATATATATATATATATATCCCCTTTACCCCCTTTCTATACATATATTAAACATATACATACATATATTCATATAACATATATTCATATATATATATATATATATGTATAGTTATAGCGTCTTAACGAGCTCATATATATATGCGTGTGTGTGTGTGTGTGTGTGTTTGTGTGTGTGTGTGTGTGTGTGTGTGTGTGTGTGTGTGTGTGTGTGCGCGCGCGCGCGCATGCATTTCATAAGAAAGAAGGCACGACTGGTAGCTGGCAGTTTCAATTGCCGACTCTAAAAAGCATTCGCAGTTGCTTTGAATCACGAGCTCATTGCCTTGGGGTCGTGCCCTCTCGCTACATTTACTCATAGGATCACCGTGCGGAGGATATATAGAAGACTTAACTGGTAATTTAGCTAAGGTTCATAAAACAAATCCTCTGCTTGCGCGCAGTATATCCGCTGCCAAGGTATATCTGTTTCGAACGTACGTGCACAATGGCCGAAAAGAGGTCATATTTGTGTATATAATCAAGTCGATGCTTCGAAGCGATTTTTCTTTTTTTCTTTTCCTCTTTCTTTCTTGTTTATCTTCACATTCAATACCCCCTCCCTCCCCCCTCCCCCCCCCAAAAAAATGTAATAAAGAATGTCTTACTCAACAGGCCTGCAGGAAGCGGGCAAGTGGATTTTATTTAGTACTAGAGTGTTCGTTCGCTACCAGGGATACGATCTTCTGTATATCGTCGTGGCTAGCATGATGCCTTAAATATGAGTGATGCAGGTGATCTATAGATATTGCAGTGTGTAATTCGTTGTGGGCATGAGCGATGTGCTTGCTTCCCGCTGTAACGGTTGCAGAGAGCGTGAGAACGTTTCTCACTGTTCCATGAACGGCGCTGATGGGAGACTACGTGCACCGCATGCATCTAGTCCTTAATTCCCTCCCCCGGTACAGGGTAGCCAACCGGAGATAATTTCTGGTTAACCTCCCTGCCTTTCCTTTGCGTGTCTCTCTCTCTCTCTCTCTCTCTCGTCCTCAATTGTGACTCCGTCTCGCCGTTACTGTTTCATCAAGTAGAGGGCCGTTGTCAAAGCGGTCTTTCCGGATTCTTTGCTGTTGTGGATCATGTTTCGCGTAGAGTCGTTCGTATACCTGGCTTACGTGGAAGAGTAACCGCAACGGCGGAGCTTCGCCGTTGTATTCTTGACGTAACCTTTGTTCAGGCTTTTCCGTTTTTCTTTTCCCTCTCAGAGTAAACTCCCTGGCCTATTCTAAAAATCGCCGTCTTGTTAGTGCGCTCTTTCCATCCTGCTTCCTTTTGTTTTTCCGTTTTCATTATTTTTTTAAATAGCTGCTTTGATTGTCTATACTGTCATAGCTGCAGGTGCGCTTATTTTCGCACATTTTATCGGTCAAGCTCTCCGACCTTTCGCTGTGGCTGCATTGGCTACGGTGGTTTTCCTTGTGAGTATGAGGTCGGGGGCTTTATTCCCCGCCTCGTCTACTCGTAATAGCGCATACTGCAGATGTGGCTGCAGTCAGCCACAAAGACTGCGCTTTGTTCTTCGCTGCGCTAGCGTGTCGTCGCTGCTTTTCATATATTACTGAGATTGTCATGTGCCACCTTAACGGACGAATGAATGAAACTCTGTCTGTCCATTGTGTTGACGGTCATGGCGCAATTTCTGGTGGCGCGCACATGCATTCTATTCATTTCCGGGGCCGCGTTGTAATAGTCACTTGCATCCGCGTATTCAATAGGCTCGCTAACCCCGCTCCGAAGGTTCGCTTTTTCGGAACACTCGATTCCTCCGAACGTTCGTTGGTCACCTTGTGTGTCGTCGCCCTAATCCTACAGATTCCCAATTCATCTTCATTCAATGCATTCGCGGTTGCCACTGTCGCGCGCGGTCCCACCACCAGATAACACTTGGGCTGGGGCGAGGGCCGCGCTTTTCTCGAGTCCTCTCGTCCCAAGTGACGTTCGCCGGCGGGACAGCGCGCAATGGCGACCGCAGACGCGGCAGCACACCAACGCCAATTTTGGTCGTGCCGGCGTCGTTTCTCGAGCGGGCGCGCATCACTCTCGATCGGCTGCGGTCACTGAACTGAGTATACGCGCTCTGCTAAAATTGTATGGCCGCGGAGAGGGTCAGACGCGCGAGCGCGCGCTTTGTCGTCGTCGTCGTGCAGAACCGCTCCGGGCCGAATGCTCTCTCAGGGTCCGCGCGCTTGGCCCCGTTCCCGCGGCGGTCTCCGCAATCGCATGCCGCAGCAACCGGAAGGACGGCGCCACCCAATCGGCTCAGGAAGGGCGCGCCTCCTTCTCTCGGTTCCTTTCTTTCTCGCTTATCTTTTTTTCTCGCGCGCTTTGTCCTTTTGTCCCAGCGCGGATCGGATGGGGAAGGGGCATTTTGCGCTCGGCGCTCGTCGAACTGAGCGCCCATTAAACGCTCGGCGGGCTTGTCCGCCGCCTTTCTGAGTGGCGTTATTTGTAAGCGACGCGCGTGCAGCGCCCGACACCCGGCTAACTGCTCCTCCCCCGCCGTGTTTGTCCGCCGCCTCTCCCGGATGTTCTGGCGCGATTTACCTGCTCCTTCGCTGTTCCGTTGCTGTACTTCCATCACTTCGGGGCCGCCCCACTCCGGGATTGCGGGCGCCTTGCTACCGTCGCGCGGCGGCTTTCCGATGCCTCCCTCCTCCGCTCCGCGCTGCGTCGGGGCACTCTTTCGCGCTAATGGCGCTTTGATACGCCATCCCTCTGGCGCGCTGCATTCGGTAGTATGCCACCGAATGTAGGACGGCTCGTCGTCTGCGGCCATTCGAGATGGGCGCGCGCCTTTCCCATATTCAGCCAGTGCGGAAAGTGATCCTCTTGAGCACTTCGAGCCGGCGCCAGTGCGGAGAGTCCTGTGTTGTGGCCGATGCTCGTGAGGAAGCTTTCTAGCCTCAAACAGCCTGGTTGATTGCGCAAAAGGAGCAAAAAGTCCTTGGTTGTTCGTGTGTGTGTGTGTTCTCGAGGGTGAGACAGCAAGAAAGGTTGAGTGCGAAAGGGTGCGCTTCGGCGCGATTACTGGACGCCGAAAGATTACATAGCTTGTGCTACATTTTTCGAGAAATTAGGTATCGTTTATGCCGCTGTGGGGAACCGTCGTTACCTGACGGGATGCCTTGATCGTGGGTAAAGCAAATGTGCTTTCTTTTTTTTTTCTTTCCTTTTTTTTAAGGATAGGTGCCTCATCGACATACCTCCCTCTCTAAATTCTGGGGTCGCCTGCAACCAGTATAGTTGCGAATTCTTTCGCAATCACTTTCAACGCTTGCGTGTAGCGCCGGGAGTACTTGCACAGCTTTATGCTTACGTCTGCAACACTTATGCGCACACAATCGCTTAGTCGTTTCTGCAGTCCCAAATTTGCGCTCCGTGTTCAATCAGCGGCTTGCGCTCCCTGGCGACCAGGAACCTGAGGCGTAGTCTGACTTCGTGCGTTAGCGCGCAATGGCGCCCTTACATGAACCTCTAATAAGGCTTTGCTTACATGCGCACCGAAACCTCGGGCCTTCTTTGCAGTACTACATAACGTAACTGTTCGTATTTGGCAGGCATTGAAAAGTATGCTTGCTGTCTTGTGCTGCCTCAATAGGGGACTGTATGGGGTGCGTTCAGCTGCAGATTATGGTGTGCACGGTGCCGGAGGTGCCTTTACGTGACAATAATGTACAATGAGCTGTTGTGGCTGCAAGTAAGGCTATGGGGAGATTGAGCCGAGAGAAAGGTTTCGAGGTTGTAGAAGCAAACAGGGAAGTGAAAAGGTACGGTGGTTTTGAAAGAGACGGAATCTGCTTCAATCACAGGCTTGGACGAGAAATGGGCTGACGACTTGCTGGTCGCGCAGTTGCTTTTCTTTTCTTTCTTTTTTTTTAAGGGGGGGCGGCTGCAACAGAACTAAATCGGAAAGAAACGGAGGGTGAGTCGGAATGCTCGTACATCAGGGAGCCAAATGGGAAAGAGTAAATTCAATATGTCAAGAGTATCTTTCGTTATCATGCACAATGAGAGGAAAGAAAACTTGGCTGGGCGTAACCGTATTTGTGGACCGGAAATAATTGCAGAAAGAAGAATCAAGAGTTAGTGAAATGCCTAAGTGTTGATATTAGGTGTTTCGGGATTCACGCTGACATTATCCTATTACACTCCATCTCACAAGCTGGTTGCAGCACTGCCGAAAGTACGTGTAGTACACAGACAAATATACTTGCGCAGCGGTATATAGTTCCGGGTGTATCTGGCTGATTGGCTACACTCAAGAGAGCTTTATTTTTACTCGCTACACGATACGGTACAGCGATATGTGACGTATTAGGACTTTTGCTCATGCACGTCGTATTCCGAGAATTATTGTGGCAGTTACCGCCGGTAACTGTAATAGCCACCCTAACCGTGGCAATTAACATGCTAGCTTCCATACAGCGCCGCGGCCACCCGCTTCGATCCGAATTCGCGCTTGCTACTCGCTCTCCGCCCTGTCAGCAAGAAACAAGCGGCAAAATCCGTCATCGCTAAGTCTCATCTCAAGCTGAGGTCAGATCATTCGGTATGTTTTTTCGTAATTATTAGGACTGGATGTTTGTTTTCACGCTGATAGGACTACAGACGCGGCACCGAGCCGTAAAACTGGTTTGATTTCAAGTTTACAGATGGCGCCGCACCATTAGCATTAGTGATGCGTTGCCGATGCGGAACGCTATAAAAGCCCAATTGTTCACTGCAGCATTATATTACTACCCCGTTCTAAGATGGTACGTGATGACAGTTGCGAGCAAACGCCAAGTAGATGCCGAGCAGACGCTGTGGCGCAGGTGAACCTTTGTAAAGGCACTCGCCCGTACTACTTGCTAAGGAGGCTGCAAGGTGACTGCCGGAAAAGTGTACAGGTAAAGCGAAGCTCTGCTGTCGCATGCATGTAAAAGTAGCTTATGGTTACGGCGTCAAAACATCTTTTTTTTCGTCAATCCACCAACCATAGAGCAGGTAACGGGATGGCAAGCAAACGCTAAGCAGATGACGGCGCGGGGATGAGCATATCTCGAGGCCCATTCGGCCTTCCTATTGGCTAAGAATGCGTGTAGCTTCGACAGTACTGAAACCAGCTTGCTAGATGGAGTATAGGTGACATGAATCTTCACATACAGGATCTAGATGTTTATACCGACAGCAACGGGAAGTTAATGCTAGATCATTGCTAGCAACGTAACCTCGTTATCGTGAATACAGGGCCTAAAGGTGATGGGCAGACCACGTGGAAAACCGGCAACCGACCATTTATTACTGTCTGATGACAGAAGGAATTTGTGGTGAGCTGAGAGAAATGGTCATTGACGAGGCAGGGTATAGCAGCACAGGGACCCTGACCATAAACGAATCATTTTGAAAATGGGATATGTAGTTGGGAAAGAGAGCAAGGAGCGAAGAATGGCCAGTCCAAATTTGAACGACGAACAAATAAGTATAGTAACAAGAGTCGAGGAAGGATTTGGCAAATGGCCAAGCAAAGAATGGAAGTATAGTGGGCTTTCAAGTGTAATTACGACAGAAATACGGAAATAGAAGCAACATGTTCGTTGGGAAGGAAAAATAGAAACCGAAAATCTGGTGGAGCAGGGAGACACGAGAAGCGATTGCCGAATGACAGAAAATATCACGAAAGCACAGGCAGGCAAAAAAAAAAAAAACCGCAGTTGCCTCGGGCGGAAGTAGCCAGAAAATGGGAAATTCACCGGGAGAAAAAAACCTATGGTTCAAATACTGCTTCAAGCAAAGATAAAAGGTGAAAGTGAACGTTTGTTGTCAGAAATTCGTGAGAAAAAAAAAGGCTGCACCTAGAATGTGTTGGAACCACATAAACTTATTAGGCAGCAAGTCTGGAACACTATAACAACATATCCTAGACGAAGATGGAAACAAACGGGAAGGGGATGCGGCATTAAGTTACGTCCGAAAAATAACTTCCGAATCCTTCCAATGCAATGACGAGGTTGTATTTGAGGGGAAAAAATGGGCATGAAAGAGAGAGAGGGGGGAAGGGGAGGGAAGACATTGAGGTTAACCAGGCTGAGTCCAGTTTACTACCCTGCACGTGGGGAGGGAGATGTGGAAGTGAGAGAGAGAGAGAGAGAGAGATCAGTCTATATCGTTCTTTCACATGCACTAAGCTAGGTGCAGCATGTCTACAGTCGGGCACTCAAGTTTGCTGCCTTCAGTAGTGAAAAAACGCTCGAACTGCTTTCTGGGCCAATGAACTGTGAGGCCAGGCTCCCAAGATCTTCGCTTCCGTAAATGGCCTATCATCCAGTCTATTCAAGGCACACGGGAGAGTCTGGCGTTGGTTATCGAAGCGAGAACAGCGGCATTGAAGATAGCTGATGGTCTCTTCGGACTTTCACCTAGCGCTCATCGGTGAGTCCGCCATTCCAATACGATAGTTGTAAGAGTTTGTGAATGCTACTCTTACTCACAGCCGGCACAGCAGTGTTGCGTCACGTCGTGAAAGGTTTGCTGGTAATTTCATTTTCAGGGATGGCTCGAGGCTGTATAATCGATGGTTAGAGTTCCGCGGTGTTTGCCAGTAACGATAACGCCTTTAATTTCTCGTGGAAACAGGCCGATACACTAGTAGAACAGCATGTTTCAGGTTTGTTTTATGCGGACTACATTGTGCTGCTAGCTAACGAGCAAAGTGATATGCAACGTTTGGCTAATATCCGTGGACAGGAAGGCAAGAATGTAAGTCTGAAATTTAGCGTTAAAAAATCAGCTGTTATGGTATTCAATGAAAACAGTGAACAGACAGTGTCAATACAGGGCCAAGAAATACCTCGGGTAAAAGAATATAAATACCTTGGTATATGGATAAACGAACGCAATCGGTATACGGAAACACAGGGACAAGAATAAAAAATAATAATATGCGGATCCCACGCACTGTGGTAATCGATATAAGTGAATCTTTCTGTGCTGTTCGCGTTGATTGACGATAATGGGTGGTGATGTCGATAGCGAATGGCTAATTTCGTCAGCATTTAGTCCAATACGAGTGGTGAGTTGACGTTAAACGCTACCTTGCGTGCACCACTGCTGTTTGTCTACGTAGTACGCACAGGGAGACGTGTTTGCTTGAAGCGTTGTTATGCGCCATTGTTCGTAATCTCTGAGAGGGTTGGGCATTATCATTACTTCACGTGGCACATTGTATCGTTGCAGAAGTGTTCAACGTTAATTGAATTATGGGGCGGTGCGGGCCCAAGCCACAATCGGATTAGGAGGCACGCCGTAGTGGCGGACTCCGGATTAATTTTGACACCCTGGTGTTCTTTGACGTGCACCTAAGTCTAAGTGCACTCGCGTTTTTTTTTTTTTCCTTACCCGTTGAAATGCGACCTCAGGGTAGCTTCGCGGCCATAGCCGCGAAGCTACCCCGGTGGGCACAGAAATGTTGATTCGACGTGCGAGGAGTATCGCCTAGACCGTATACGGTGCTTTAATGTGGATTTTGGTCTGGACGCCCTACGTCAATTGTCCGCTTGGCGAATCCTTCAGCACTTGAAATCATTTTCGCGCACAGAATTTTTTTCTCGCAAAGGTTGGCGCGACATTTGTAGAGCCGTTAAACGAGCCAAGGTTCGTAAACGTTACGAAAAATTCGAGAGTTCGATCAAATTTTACGCGACCCGAGGCCCTGTGCGCTCGCGCGCCGATTCTGCGGAACACCGAGATGCTGATGGATCTATATTTTGCTTCATCTTTCTCGCTTCGTTGTGTGAGCCAAAGCCGCGATTGTTCAGATGTGGGGTCTGCCGAAATCGAATTTGGCGCGACCGAGGCAGCGCGCAATAGATTAGGCTCATTGATGGGAATTAACGGGGCGTTCCAAAGCAACACAGCTGCTATGAACCATACGTCGAAGTGGAAGGCTCCCGGCCGGGCTAGTTTTGACCACCTGGGGTACCGCACACCCATTGCTCGGTACACGAGTGCACTTGTGTTCCGTGTTCGTCGCAATGCATGCATCTGCCGTACCCTGGAATGGAAGCGTCGTACTCTGCAGCGATAGCAGAGATTCGAGGCGATTACTTTCTTTCTTCCTTTCTTTCTTTCTTGAAATTGTAAGTGTGACAGTTTATGTATTGCTGATTACGAATATTTCATGTGAAGAAAGCTTTACGACGCCGGCGCCGTGTAGCTTGATTACTTTATCGGAGAGGCAGAGGAGCACACGCCATGCAGACGCGAGCTCCAGTCGTCTGTGTATATATATATATATATATATATATATATATATATATATATATATATATATATATATATATATATATATATATATATATATATATATAGTGTGTGTGGGAGGGGGGATATTTGTCTTTATTTTCCCGAATTTCAAGTCGCAATACAAATGCAAACGCTCACCAAGATCAAAGTCGAAATATCCTAATGAGGCAACTCTAAAAGTTCTTGAAGGTCATTTATGAAAACAGTTTATTTTGCCTGCGGGGCCGTGCTGCAGGTTGCGCAGTATACGACGACGACGACTCCCGCAGCGAGGACGGGATTTTCAGACCGCCGCCGGCTCGCATTGCCGACAGGAAAGCGCGATCGGAGCAGTGTTCCCAGGCGTCCCGAGGAAATCCGATATGTCCCCTGGGCCCGGCGCGCTTTCGGCTGCGAGATCGGTCCTTCTCGGGGGCGGACCCGTCGAAGAGCTTGCGTGGGACAAAAAAAAACTGACCAACAGAAGAAACCCTCCGGCACTTTTCGCGGTGCACGACCGCGAGAGGGAAAGAGCTTGTGTTGCGTGCGAGCGATCGGATTCACGTCAGCACTCTGCTGTGCTTCGATGGCATGCGGCGCGCGGTGTAAGGGCCACGAGAGTCCGCGCGCACATCCTCGTAGACTGAGGCGACGCTGTATCGCGACTGCGGTGTGTGTTGTGAGGATGTATTTAGTTAGTTTATATGTTGCGAGTTCTACGCATAGCCCGAGTTCAATGCAGTAAACATTTTACTTAGAAGGGCGGCACATTCCATTGTTTCTGTCTCAAGGGCGTATAGCGCGAAGCAGTAAACGCGCTCGTCTGTTGTCTGGTTAGTTGCTTGCCGCTATACTTGAGGCAGAAAGCGCCGTTTACGCTGGTCCGCGAAGCCACACGATGCGCCCAACGGCATACCCTATTCGCACATAGTTAATATATAGAAATGTATACAATATGTCATGGCGCTAGCCCCACCGCCACCGCCCTGTTTTTCATACTCGGGTACTTCGCTTTCGAAAGCAGCCTGTGCACCCGCTCGACCTCGGCGCCACCTTTGGTTTTCATTCCGAGGAAGAAATAAGTACCACGCTTAAATTTGTGGTATATATGGCGTAATGTATCCTGAATGCATTAGATGCGTTTCATATAGTATGATAGGACAAGAAAAAAATGTTAATTGACTGCATTCTCACGAGCAGCGCGGGACAGAGGATAGAGGCATGTGGGCATGCTACGAGCACAAGCTAACAGTTGTTTGGCTAGTCTGTGCGGTACGTTCATAGTTCCAGAGGGGAAAAAAAAACAAAAAAAGCATGCGCATGAAAGAGAACGGAATGTACGTAAGCCGTTCTTTTTCTTGTATATACCGGTTTCAAACAATTTTTTTCTATCCTCCTCTCTGGATTGAGCATGAAGCAATCGCGGAGGAAGAAAGCTAAGAACGATCGAAGTTGGGCTCCAGAGCCAGCACCCGCTTCCGTACTTTCTCTGCGAGATTGAAAGTACTGCCCAGTGCTTGTACGCGCAGCTAGGGTTCATTCGCAGTTTCCTTAGCACCTATAGCTGTAGATCTTCTTTGGTCCTCGCGACTTGCAGTTATTGTACTGCTTTTGCCACAGCGAACCCCAGCGCGGGCGCTTTCCATTTTATGTGGTCGCACGTTCAACAATCCCTGCGCGCTTTGAGCCATTGTTCGCCTTTGAAGGCAGAGATCTCATTGAAAACGATAATTACGAGAAAATATCGCTACATAAACGCTGCTCATGTCTTCCATTGAAATGTGTACGATCTCTGCATTCCTTCTCTGCACTTCGCGGCCTCGCTGTTGTGTGGGAGGCGTTGGTTAAACGCTGAGGTTTAAAGTTGTTCGAGACCTCCGCACGACGTTTCGGCCGCCGGCTCGGTATAGTTGAAGGAGCTGTTTTGCTGCGCAGGCTTACTCCTGGTTCAGCCTTCCTCGCTAAAGTTTTGAGCAATACGTAAATGCTGCATATACCGACGAAGTTCCGCTCAACTGAAAGCGACGAAAGGTGTTCCCTTCGCAACTCCAACTCCAAAATATTGCGGAGCATGGGATCCGAGAAGAAAAAAAAAAAATCCTTGAAGCCATTTCAAACATCTCGAACCGAAATTTTGCAGTGGGTACTTCCCCGTATGGGTATCACATCTTTCACCTTAATGTCAATTTCGAGCTGTGAGAACCTTTGTGATGTGTGCTGTACAAAGCTGAAAGCCCTGAAATGTCGACCTATTTCGAACCAAGGTACCTAAGCGCGTCCCGTCCTCCTCTCTCTCTATGTCTCCATCGCTCACGCTCACATATCGCAAGTTTCCTTCAGTCAATCTTCCCCTCTCTCTCCCACTCTTTTTATATTTCCCAGCACGGCCTCCGGAAGTCATTATCAGGCGAGAGACAAAATCGTTGGCATAATCTGTGCTGTCACGGCGTTGAACTTATGGTTTTACCGTCAAATCCCTACCCGCTTTTGAAGTTTTACGTTGTTTTCCAACTTTGTGAACTTGGACTGGCCGTAAAGTTGACCTGCGGGCTGTTTTAGGACTTTGTCACGCCGATCGTTTTCGGCCGATTTATCCCTTTACGTCCTTTCGTCTCTCGTTGATCTCGCTCTCGCATCAATAAAGGAATCTCAAAGCTACCTCTTATACCCTCAAATTTCACATATTTATAGAGATGTTAGCAACAGCGTATGACTGTGGTTTTGTCAGCTTTTCACTCTTATTGTTCCACGCGATGATTAAGCATCTGTCGCTCCGAGCTGTCTACGTCCTCTGACATTCATGAAGACTCGAGTGTCTCCTTCGTTTCTTCTTTTTTCATTCCTCAAGTGGATCCCAAGCAATGCGGGTCACATTGACTGTGTGCTCGAAGGAAGGAGGTAATATTTTTCCCGCCCCTCGGGCGAAAACGACGAGACGCACGCTATAGCCAGAGCAGCGCGCGCGTCTAAAGTAAAAGAAACCGTGTCCGGGATCGTCCCGCTGTGCATTGTGTTACACGCCGGGAGTGCAGCCTGTCGAGTCCGCGGCCCGCACCCTTCGCGGCTGCGACGGCGCCGACGAATGCTTGCCGCATGCCCGGCGCGGGCCGCCTCTTGACGGGCAACGAAAAAACAAAGGCAGGAGAGGGGAATCGGATGAATGCGCTTTCCTTTTTCTTTTTTTTTTTGTCCGCATTTTGTGCTGGGCTTCCCTCGTTCAAAGGCGGGAGACGTAGCACTTCTCGGGCACCTTTCTTTATTCTATAATATACTGCTTGTTTTTCTTTCTCTGCTCGCTGTGTTTGAATCGTCTCAAATCTCTGTGCGCGTTGTTGAGAGAAAAGGGGAGGGGGCGTTTTGTCGGGAAAGTTGTAGTGCAAGACGGTCGCTTTCGTTTGTTCTCGGAAGACCTTCGTGCCTTTAATTTCTTTCTCTGTGCGCGGTTTTGGTTTGCTGGCGCAACTTATTGCTCGGTCGCGCTGGCGCCGCGGGTGCGTCGATTTTTTTTTTTTCTTCCGGGGGGGTGGGGGGGGCTCCGGTTCTCGAATCTCGCGGCCGCCTGTTCTGGCCTCGCGCGCGTCCGTCGCTTTGACGCGCACGTCCTTCCTTCTGGTTTAGCCATTTTTCACTGCGAGGGGACCCGGGGCGGCTGGCCTCGGAAGAGGCCGGAGCCGCGGGCCTGCGGCGGACTGCTTGCCTGGGCCTGCCTCTGCGTGCGCGCTCTGAGTGATTAGGGCTGCTGCGCCTTTTATTTGCTCGAAGCGAAATGGGCCGCCTGACCGCATGTTGCGCGCGCGCGCAGCTCGCTGGTGACGCCGGCGCTGCCTCGTACGCGCGCGACGCCGGTGATACGAAGCATGCGTGCTATTGTACGGCTTTATGCAAACTTACGCAGGTCACGAAAAGTTTGCGCGCCATTTTTAATCTAATGACGCAAGGACGGGCATCAAGTTTAGCTGCACTCTTTGCGGCTCATCTTGAGCCCCGAGCAGTGATCGCCATCTATCCTGGGTGCCTTTCCTTTCTTTAACGCCGCGCGTCCGGTGCTTCCAGGCATAGAGTTTCGTGCACTATACGAGAGGGAACTGCGGCGCTGTAGGTAGAGTGTCTACGGAAGCTGCAAGCAGGACAAGTTCAACCAGCGTGGGGAATGATGGGTAGTACAGGGATTCGCCTAAACTTCGTCCTTATGCCTTTAAAAGGCTTCGTGACTTTCGACAGTGATCACTTTTAAGAAGTTACTGCGTTATAAGTAATTAAGCAAGCATTCCTAAAATTGTCCGACGGCAGGATTCGAACACCGGACCTCTAGCACAGAAGCCTGATATTGAAACCATTACGGCACGGACGCATGGACAAGTTGAACCCTTGCAATTAGCAGCGTGCTTGCAGAGTCTCATTACCTTCCGCATAAAAAAGGGAGAAGTTTCTTTGATATTTTGGCAATTTAAATTTAAGCCTGTTAAAGCGTAATAAACGAAGCCACAAGAACGTCTGACGCCGCACGCACGAATTTTAGACAAATCCATGTGTGCCAACCATATAATTCCCATGGTGGCTGAGTGATCGCAGCGCCAGAGTTCCCCCTAGTAATAGTAGAAAACTCTATAGCATGCTTCCAGGTCACGAACCTGGAAACGTGCGCGTTATCGGCGTGACGTAGCATTATTAACAGAAAAGTATGCGAGCGCACATTTTTAAAGAAAGTACACGCACGCAGGATAGATAACGATTATTGTTGGGGAAAATTAAGATGCGCCCCAAATAATGTAAACTTTTCTTATGGGGTAAATCCGTCCATAAAGTGTATAACACTCCTAAAATACACAAGGAAAGTCTGAACACGATCGAAGACCTGGTTAACCGGAAACGATGCAAAAACAGTAAAGGTGGCAATAATAAGCGCCGCAATAATGTTTTCGCACCTGCAACTCCCGGTTACGTTACGAATTTCGGCGTCGCCTGTTCGAGACTATATTGTATTGTTTATCGACAAAAAGATTGCATTGAATTCTAAAAGAAGCAATGATTCTGTACAGCCACTTTTCAGCTCCCCCGCAGACACAGCCCAAATGCGGAAAAATATTAAATCCCCGTTATCGTCACCGATGTTGCGGCTTAGCCGCTACATTCGAGAAACAGGTGACTAATTAATTTCCTTCACTAATAATCAACTTTTTCTCACCAAATGCTAGTAGAGCTTTGAAAGTCTAAACTGAAATAATGTTAATTGTTAGTGAACGTTTAATACGAGCAACCCTGCACAGGTGTATCACTGTTATGCCCTAACAGTCCCACGTCATAGAAAATATGAATTGGTATTGTAATCAATTAATAAAATTGCATTTAGAACTATCGACAGCTGAAACTTCACTCCAGCACACCAGAAACGCAACTATGGGCTTTGTGTTAAGCTTCCCCAGCATGAGTCAGCATGTTGGGGCATCGAAGTCAGCGCAGCTTATGTGACACGTCGGGCATATTACCGCGATATACTTGTGGGCATTCCGTACAAGGCACACAGCGGGCACAGGGGGGGGGGGGGGGGAAGAGTGGCTGATGATTGATGTCGGCATGCTTCGGGTTTCGCCTTTCGTTCGCGAACGACGCCTCTCCCCGTTTCGTGATTTTTGTTAATGCTTGCTACTCGTACAAAACTATCACGTCCTGGGCGCCATTCCGGAATATGCTATAGTGTAATGTCACGTTCCTTTAGTTTCATCCCTTGAGCCACATCGCGCCGGCGTGCAGATCCAAGCCGGCCGCCCGATCTCACGCGGGAATAGTGAGCTTGGGGGAGGGGGGGGGTACAAGAGAAAAAAAAAATTGTAGCCATCTGATGAAGGAGGCAGGCGCCCAAGAGATACAAACCGGCGCGCCCGTCGGCCTGCGTGCTCCCCTGCAAGATGGATGGAGTTGATAAAGCGATAGGAAGGAGACAGGTTATCTCCGGGCGCACTTTGACGCTGCTTAAAAGTAGTGTGGAGGAAGGACAGAGAGCGGCCTTAAGAATGGGGTGGGGATGGAAATTGTTGCCGACGCGGCATGTAAGGTGAAAGAGCGTGGAGAAATCGATCACCGACTGCGCTCATCGCTTAGCTTCACGGACTGTAGGCACGCTCGCCGTCAGTCGGGTTTCTTTCGCCCGCGCATAGATACGCTCTCGCCTCGGACACCGGAACGCGGAGCGCTGTCTTCCTTGAAATGCCGCGTCACCTTGCGTTATTGTTGTTGTTATTATTATTATTATTATTATTGTTGTTGTTGTTGTTGTTGTTGTTTTCGACCTGTCTGTACCGAGTACGACAGCTGTCTAACATCATTGCCTTTGCCCCTGCTTATTTACTCGCGAACCCTGTCTTTGTGTGTGTGTGTGTGTGTGTGTGTGTGTGTGTGTGTGTGTGTGTGTGTGTGTGTGTGTGTGTGTGTGTGTGTGTGTGTGTGTGTGTGTGTGTGTGTGTGTGTGTGTGTGTGTGTGTGTGTGTGTGTGTGTGTGTGTGTGTGTGTGTGTGTGTGTGTGTGTGTGTGTGTGTGTGTGTGTGTGTGTGTGTGTGGTAGTAGGAAGCACTTTACGATACATGGTCGTATTTTTTCTCATGAGCGTTCTTCTAATGAAGCTTGTCACTTCTCGCGCTTTCCAGCAGGGATAGACAATATTTGAGATAGAGAGAAACGAAAAGGGAAAGGTAAGGAGGTTAACAAAAGACGTGCCCGGTTGGCTACCCTACACTTGGGGAGGGGAAAGGGTAAGAATAGATAAGTAGAAAAAAATATAAAAGTCAGTCAATCACCGTCAGTCGCAGAGGAATCTCCACTGTCGCAAGTGTTCACACAATCTAGTGTCCTTCAAGAAGTGCAGAATTGCTTCTGTAGACTTTTACGTGCAAGCGTACATAAGACCATGGTCCAAGGATCTTTTCTTCTGAGAGCGCTCTGTTATCTCACAGGTTAAGTTTCGCTTGTAAAGCACGTCGTTGAGTGTCAAAGGATGGGCAGTGGCACAGAAGGTTCTCTACAGTCTCATCGCACCCGCACCACGCCGCACTGTTGCTTATTACTATCAGGAATCAATAGGAATTTGTAAATGAGACGTCCAACCACATGCGATACAACAAAGTTGTTTCGCGACGGGAGAGTCCAGGTGGCAGGCGAAGTCGCATGTTAGGGTCGAGAGAATGGAAGCGTGAGTTGCTGAAACCCGGTGAATTTCATCGTAGAAGTGTGGTGTGGCGAGAGAGTGATTGAAGTTTCCGCCCAGCATCCGTTATCGAGAGTGGCATAGGCAGCTGTTTTTGATGAAGCGAGCGAGCAGCTTCATCTGCGCTGCCGTTGCCGACAATTCCGCAGTGGCTCGGCTACCACTGAAATACAATGTCGTGTCCTTTCTCGAGCGCGTGGTGATGAGCTTGCCTTATTTCGTACACTGCTCGTGTAGCCCATGACGTAGGGCAAAGTGCAGTTTGTAGGGCTGCTTTGGAATCGCAGAAGATGGCCCAATGATTTGGTGGCTGCTGGAGTACGTACTTGAGTGCACCTTGAAGAGCCGCAGGTTCTGCTGCTGTCGACGTAGTATTGTGCGAATACTTAAGCTGCAGAGACGACGTCCGATGGAACCACTATTGATCCGGTAGATCTCTTGGACTTGATGGAACCGTCCGTGTAAATGTGTATGCGGTCAAAATAAGACTCGTTCAGGAGAAGCAGAGACAACTGTTTCAGGGCTAGCGGTGACAAGTCTGCCTTCTTAGCAATTCCAAGAACTGAGTGGCACACGTAAATTTGCTGGAGACACCAGAATGCCGATGTTGGGCGTTTCGCAGGCTTGAAGCCAGACGGTATCGAGTCATGGTGTCTCGTCGCAATACCACAGAATGTAGGCGTTAGTATTCGCACTGGCAAATCGGCTAAGTAGGATGGTAGCCGTGAAAGGTGTCGAATGTGCGCTCTTATAGCCTCACCAACGATATGAGTGGTGATTGCGTGCGCCTGTGTAATGGCAATCGTTGCAGCTTTCAAAGAACATCTCGGGAGGCCAAGACATCTACGAAGTGCTTGGGCTTGTACGCTCTGTAGTGCAAGTATATTAGTCTTGCATGTGTTGGACAAAACAGGAAGACTGTATCGCAAAAATCGGAGAAAAAGTGCCGTGTATAGCTGCAACATGGAGCGCACGGACGGTACCCACGATTTTCCCGCTACGAATTTGAACATAATCGCAATACAAATGAGACCCGCCATAGTTGCCCAGTGGCTATGGTGTTGGGCTGTTGAGCACGAGGTCGCGGAATCGAATCCCGGCCGCGGCGGCCACATTTCGATGGGAGCGAAATGCGAAAACACCCGTGTACTTAGATTTAGGTGCACGTTAAAGAACCGCAGGTGGTCGAAATTTTCCGGAGTCCTCCACTACGGCGTGCCTCATAATCAGAAAGTGGTTTTGGCATGTTAAACCCCACAATTTTATACATATGAGCTTTTTATTCATCTATGAGACACGCAGACTCCATGTGAGGTCACGATCTACAATAACGCCTAAGAACATGTGAGCTTTCTTGTACGCAGTTGACTGGCCCTCGATACATACCGTGTAGAAAGACATCGGTTTTCGTGTGAATGCTACTAGTGCACATTTTTCTGTAGAAATCGCGAGATCTTTTCGGCCAAAGTATGCCGCTGTCAGGGTTGCCGCTTTCTGTATTCTGGCTCGTACTTGTGGAGGTGTCACGCTGGACAGCCAGATGCAAATATCGTCAGCGTAGAGCGATACATTAGCCATCTGTGGTAGCGTTTCGGTGAGCTCCACGAGAACGAGATTGAAAAGAGTCGGGCTCTCAACACTACGCCTTGTGGGACACCATGAGTGGAGATATCTACTTGTCGGGTGATCCTCCGTAAGGCCAAACGCAGGTCTCCGTGAGAGATAGCTCCTAATCCACCCAAAGACGTGGCCTCCAAGTTCTGCAGCCTCAAGGGCTTGGAGAATGGCTTCATGGGCTGCGTTGTCGTAGGCACCTTCTACATCTAAGAAGAGTGCCTTAGAGAGGCGCTTCATAGCTTTTTGTTGCTGCACGGAGATCACGAGATCAATGACGCTGTCAGTTGAAGACCGCCCACGTCAAAAACTAACCATAGCTTCAGGGTAAATGTTATAGTATCCGAGGTACCTTTCCATACGTGTCAGCAACATCCTCTCCATCACTTTACCGATGCAACTCGCATTTGCAATCGGCCGGTACGATGTAAGGTCCAGAGGAGACTTTTCAGGCTTCAGTAGAGGCACCAGTCGGCTACGCTTCCAACCATCGGCGACTATGCCGTCCCGCCAAGATCGATTGAACATATCCAGAAGACAACATCGTGCAGTTGAACCTAGGTGCCTTAAGGCAGCGTAGGATCGCCATCCCCGTCGGGACCGGGTGATGACGATCGCCTACATGCAGCCAAGGCCGCTTGCAGTTCCTCCATAGAGAAAGGCACTTCCATGCTTTGTTCTCTCGCGATGGGAACGTCATGTAGCGAGAACTCAGCGAGCAGAACGAAGTCGCCATTAACTTTCGCACAAAATTCTCCCGTGACCTCAAGCTCTGAACGACTGATGCAGAGTCAGCGCTCTGAGGGGAAGGCGTTGGCGTGTCAACAGCGTAGATGCTCGGCCGATTGACCTATAGCTATTACGCCGGAATGAAGCGCGATGCAGAAATAAGCAGTATACAAAACCTCGTGCACCTAATTACTCGGAACTTGTGCGTGCGACCGTGGCGTTATATAGCATGCGCTCTGTCTTCAAAACGTAAGCTTTTGTGAGCCATTCCCACACAGACTGGCAAATCTAGAAAGCTGCGCCATCCAGTTGATTTGCTCGTGTTTCGTTCTGCGCACGTCCATCAACTCGCGGGCGCCGGCACTGCTAGGTGAAGATTAAGTAGCCAACGCTCGATCCACATTGTTCCATTTGCTCAGCTCGAAATAATTATTTGTACTGGTGAATTTGTAGACCTAGTCGAAAGCTATGCGAAAACCCTTCTTGCGGGCTCTTCGAGAAGGGGCAACTCAAAAGTGCCCGCCATGATTCCAAGAACACTTGCCCGGTACACAATACACGTGCGCTTTGGGAAGGCAAACTGCTTCTGCAGTGCGGGCGTTGTAGTGTCTAAATCGATGTCAATCTTAATGCTTTATTTAATGCTCGTTATATCTGCGAACGGATATAGTTTTCTTTTCCGATATGGTTCGGTTGAACGGCGCCGTGCGTCAAGCATTAAGCAAGCTTGGAATCTTTCTACTTTTTAAGTTATACGAGCATCATTGAGTGTGTTCCTAAACTCTTATTCTTAGCGAATTGCGGAGATCGTTACCGTTCGCAACCAGCGGCCGTTACTGGGAACTGTGGTAGCGCGAAGACGTTTAAATATCAAGCTGGCGCGTCGGGGAGAGTCGTTAAGGCGTGCCGCCTCCTGTAATTATAAACCACTCAAGCGCGCGCAAATGCCAGCATAACGCGAGCACCATTACGCAGATGAGTGAATTTCTCTTGTAGCGCGAACTTACTTGGGCACACGTCGATTATGCGTGTATTGCTTCCCCACGTGACGCGTACCCCCCCCCCCCCCCCCGGGTCTGAATTGGGTTAATAACTTCAAGCGCGACGATGCGTGGCAGCCTCGACGTTGCCCCGCTTCTCCATTTAGGTTTGTTTGCACTGTAAATGATTTAAAGCAGGACGCTCTCCCACTTCCAAGTGTATATGCGGCCCAGTGTCGGGCACTCAGGGCAGCGGGCATTTGCTTTGCCCAGCGCCCGAATGACGCGCTGTATGCAGTAGTATAATGAGCCACCGGATATTGTCGGATCATCGTGTTGATAATGAGTTTATACAGAAAATTCTTGCTGATAGTATAAAGAAATTGGGAAAAGTTTATATAGCGTTCGATAACACTTTCAGTTGTGATCCAGTTGAATATTAGGCATGATTTTTGCAAGGGTATGCGCACTTCGATTGCATTATGCTACTCAACTTGGGGAACTGTATAGGGCACTTCTGAAGCGCTACGTCATCGACGGTAGCATTCCCTTTTCGTGTTAAGGTAACGATGTCGCAACGCTCGCTTAAGGGGCTGACAACCAATTTTCATGGTACCTATTTTTGTTTGAAATGCAATGGAACGCTCAAAGGTCAAAGCGTCTAATCATGATGTATTAACGCGCAAACATTTAACGCCATGGAAATTTTTTTATTAGAATTTTTCGATTTGCAGTGAGCATGTAGTCAGTCGTTCACTAGAAGCACGCTGAAAACGGTGATAAGGGAGCGCGATAGCGATTATACGCCGGCATTAGTGGCAGGCAGACAACTGCTGCCGTAACTGTGAGAAAATATTATTTTGTTTATCAAGTCGATGTTCCTGCGATTCATGTTTTCCGAAGTGTTAAAGTATTTTTACGATAATAGCTACGTGTTTTCGTGGTTCCCTGTTCAGCTGCTTTGGTATTTAACCAGTCAAAACGAAACCAATCGGATTGAAAACGAAACGACGCTTTTACATGTGATACGCAGTTTAGCGTGTTGCCGTAGCCATACGTGCGCTTTTTATTTGCGAAGCGTAGAACAAAGCACAAGTGTCTAATAATACAGCAACTGCAATTTTAAGCAGTAATCTTGTTGTACTTAGTAACAGCCGACTTACGCACAGTAATCTCGTAGACTACATCCGAAGTACCAAAATTCCACCGCCAGACCTCACAACTTACTGTCTTTTGACACTCGCTTTCCCAATTTAAAGTTATAATTCCTACTTAAATCGCGAACAGCGCGCTGGATTCTATCACTATGAACCATGGTCTTTTCATTTCCATCAACGTCTCGCAACGCATCCTCGCCACTTATCAGTCCCTTCAAAACAAAAAAGAAAAGGAAGGAAAAAGAAAAAGAGAGAAACTAAGGTTGCGCATACGGAAATGGTGGCTCGGACAGGGCCGTATTTTTTATGCAAGCACCAGTGTGTCTCCGTCATCTCACACTTGGGAGAGGTGATGCGCTCGCCGTGAGTGTGCATGATTGTGTGCGCCTTGCGGCTGAGCGCTTTTAGCCCTGCCGAACGGGCCGGCATAGGACCGGCGAGTGCCGCAGCTGGCACCAGAAGCCGCTAGTGTCACGCACCCACGTGGGCGTCCATTATGGGCTCCCGAAGCAGCGTCAGCGGAAGGCGGGCGCCAAACACCGACGCCCCAAACGGAAAATAACGACGATAAACGAGCGCGCGCGACAGCCAAGTGCCGCCATTCCGTCGACAGCGAGCAGGGAGGACAGGGCGCGCGGATATTTACATCTTCGAACAACGCACGCTCATGCCTTCGAAGGTGGCTCTCCGCAGCCTGCAGGAGTGGCCTGCTCGATGGAAGGGCGCCTACCGGCAATTCAAATATTTTAGAATGAAATATGGGTGGTCGCCCTTCGAGATTTGCGGTACCGGTGTGACATGACAGTCTTTGGTGGTCTAGTCTCATTTGTGGGCCGATCCCGGAGATAGATCTGGTACCGGTGGTTCCGGTGCTCCTGGCGGTATCACGATGCGGTATCGGCGGCACCGGTGGTAAGGGGAGCGTTATTTCTCGCATTCTTCTATCGTTGGAACTGACGTTTTGAGGCTGTAGTTGACACTCGTGCGTCTCTCCATGGCCGAAGACGGGGACGCTGTCGTTTGACACTGCGGGCCTCTCAGATTAAATTATATGGTTCTCACCCCCAGATCGCTTGAGACTACATTGTCTTTCATCGACGCCAACTACACGGTGAATCGCCTTCCTATATTCTTTTTTTGTCTTTTTTATTTGGCGAGTTACCGCCACTTTTCCGTATAGGCTATACGTATGCCCGTTTCTAACATGTTTCTAGCCTCTTTCGTGGGCCGATCCCGAAGGTAGTGTAAATTATGTGTCACTGGGATCATTGGGTATATGCATGGCACAGGGTATGTGCATCTGGGGCCACCGAGTATATGATGATGATGCTGATAATGATGGTGGCGATGATAAATTGGGAAAAATTTGGAAGGCGTTTCAAGTTCTATAGTTTTCGTCGATCAAAAGTTGTCTCTTTAGCGTGGGTGTCACATTAAATTATACGCTTCGTACACGCCATCCTCACCCCCAACTCGGCCAGGAAAACATTTTCTTTCATCGACTTGAACTAGACGTTGAATCGCCTTCCATTCGGCTTCTGCGACTGTCGAGCCGTCGTCAGCGTTGTCGTCGCCTCTCCAGTTGCTATACTGCTTAGGGTGGCACTTAAGACGTTTCCTTTCAGGAGCTGTCTATTCTTTTACGATACTGTAAACGTACGTATACCAGACGTTCTCTAAAAGGCACTGGGCTGCGTTTTTTATCTGTCGGTGACAAGAGAACGCGTGGCCTCTACCTAAACGGCGTTTCCATCTTTCTCTCCTAATGAGTCGTACTACGTTTAGGTTAAGACCGCACATCCACTGAGCGAGTTTGTCTCGTTATGAAACTCGATGCTTCGGTCGCCCCCATCTTATTGCTCGTGTGGAGAAAAGGAGCTTTCGCATCCTTCGGCGTGCACCAGCGCAAAGCCATGCGTCGGGCGGTGCCAGCCGGTGCTGCTCTTTCGAGCCAGCGGCTGCGAGCATAAAAGCTCGCTTTCGGTTACACTCCGTAAACTGTTTGCGTCGCATTCGCTGTCCGCTACAAGTCCGGTTCGTTTCCGCTCCTCCCAGCAAGATCCGGTTTCTAAATGCAGTGCAAACACACTTCTTTGCCGTCGTCCAGGCCGACAAGTTAAAAGGTCCCGGGGCCAGTCGCGAGGGGAAGGGGAAGGGCACCCAGGCCCGAGCGCAGGCGGCCGGAACCCGTGTGTGTGTGTGTGTGCACTTTGATTCGTGGTCAGTTTGTTCAACCCAGAAGCGAGGAAAGAGCTTTGCACACTCGTGGCCTCTGAGGTTTCTCCCTTCATCTTTGTATAGTGCTCATTTCTTGCCCCTCTTTTGTTTTTCCTCTTTTGATCCTTCATCCCTACTGCATAAGCCTTTCTCTTTTCACTAGCCGCCCGGCCTTAAAGGGGTGGCGTTTGTTCGTTTCCTTCTTTTCTTCCTCGTTGCCTTCTCTTCGAAAACTGCTGTGGCCTATATAGTGCGCGGCAGAGGAGATTCCTTCCGCGAGACTTGGTAAATCCCGCGTGCACGTTGGACGGCGTGGCGCGCGCGCTGTCGTCCGCGTGGACCACCGCACCGCCGAAAGTTGTCGATAACCCTGAAGTGTACACCAGACTTGGACCACTGAAGCTGAGGAACGTGCTCGAGATGCTTCCGGAAGCTTTCTTCGGTAGCCGGCGTGCGCGGTGGGAATGGGGGAAAAGGGGGCGATCGCAGCGCGAGTTGACAGCGCTAGTGCTTGGATCCTGGAGTTGATGGGCAATCGATGTTATGGGAGCGGAAAGGTACTTTTTCACCCTGGAGAAAGAAGAGGAGGGGGGGGGGGGGCGTGTTCTTGCTTTTCCTTTTTGCCTCCACGGCGCACGTCAGAAAATTTTTAGCACGGGCCGTGTTAAACCCAACCGAAATCCCTGGCGATGGCAAATCGATTTCGCTGGCGTCGGCGATCAGACGGCGCATCGCGCGTAGTGCTTGCCGAGGCGACGCCGCATCCGCGGGCCGACCTGCGCAGAGATCCATGCCCCTTCTTCTCGCTGCTGCGATCCCGTTTTGACAGTTCCGAGTTATCGCTCAGGATTTGCCGCGTCAGCCGCGCGCGCTGCCGCGGCTCTACGCGGTCGCCCCTGTCGCCAGCGTATTGTGTCTGCCGCTGTGACGGCTTGTTACCGGCGCGCGACGCGCTCCCTCGCGCGCCGCAGGAGCCCTGCTCTCGTTTTTTCCCACTCCGCTCGTTTGCTCAATTCACGTTGTTTGAGCCCAGTCCGTGGATATCTCCAGGCCCGCCGTGAGCGAAACATCTTGACTTCTCGCATGCCCACAAGTTCAGCTGCCGCGTTGGTGATTCCAGCAAGATCTGTCGAAATAATTAACTCCAAACATATCGTGCGGCATCAACGACAGCGGCGGAACTCGTCTGCAGCTCTTAACTTCATTAATGCGGAGCCATCCGTATCCAGGCCAACCTTCCGTGACTCCAAGGCAGTTCTCCGTAGTTTACTCTCCGCACAACGTCACAAATACCACGAGCACTTCGTCGCGGAGATTAGACAAATCCACCATCGCGCAGTTGACGAAGAACATTAGGTATTTCATTGGTTGCCCATTCACTTTGGCACCCGTGGAAACACAAGGAAATTAATAGTAAAGTTCATTCACCTGCTCTGTAATACACATTGTCCGTGTCGTAGGCAGCGATGCTTCTAGAATCGTACTCATTGGGAAATGTTCTCCAGTCGAAGCAGAGGTCGATCTCGTGAGTTTTCGGCTTGGCGCGCTCGATCACGGGTCTTCATCTCACACACACGATCACATGAGGCAAACGCCGGGTCAAAGCGCGAACCGCACTTGCGCACAGCACGACGAATATCAGGGGCTCTTTCTCGGTGTCTCTTGACAGACTCGTCTTCTGCGTCGTCATCATCGGAACACTGTCGGACGTGGCAACGTTTTAACCGCGCAACATACACAACGACACGTTTCTTTTCCGAAACGACTGACCAAAAGCTCCGTGCCGTTCTTTTCACCGTTTTGACAACGGATACGTTCGGCTGCTGTACATGCTGTATAACTTCTCTCATCCATACATTTTCCCTCTGCTTTTCTCCAACGTCCACGTGATCCAGCACGAGCAACGGTAAGGGGTTTTCTTCGCCTGCTGATGCGGAATCATGCGGAGGGCGGGTAGCTTATCGGAGTCTGTGTGCCCGTAGTTTTGTGTCGGTCCAATTTGTTCGAACAGGCAATGCGAGAGGCTGGCCTTTTACAGAGTACAAAATCGTCAGCCGGATGAGCCCCCTTCGCCCGGCCGTCCTAAGTATCGCGTCGCCTTAGGTCCCGCGTGTCGGTAGCTTCTCGCGGGAAACGACTCGCTGCCGCAGTGCAGGTACCGAAACATGTCGGAGGCGGCTACATTAGAGAGTTTTAGCAGCGCCGTATTACGGTACGGTAGGTGCGGTGTACGGTACGGTATTACCGTTCCGTACCAACCTACCGCAATGACCGGAGACGTTTTAGCTGCGTGTGCCGCTTGATGCGTACGGTAATGTGATAATGTTGATAGTGGCTAACATTGGGGCCTTGCAGAATACAAAAACTATGTGCTCAGCGCGAAATATTGATTTTGGTTGCTGCTACAGCGAGTGTCGTTCTAACGGGAGGTGTCGAGATGTTTGGGAACCACGGCTGCAGGCCGGCAGAGAAATAGGTGCCAATCGGTTGTGGCTGGGGCGTACGGGTCACCCGCCTACTCAGACCAATCGGGCAAGCCGACGCGATCCAACAGCAAAGTTTACGCTACGGACATGGCTTTGAAAACACGCAGGGAACAAAACTAATCGTCGCTGATGGGCAGAGACGAGCGTGACCCGACCGCGACACGTACACTTCCCTTTTCGGGATTCCTCGAAGGTCGTCTTCGTGCAGTATAATCCCTGGACGATGCGCACACAAAGTGACTGTCAAGTACGACTAGGTCGGCCGGGCGAGAGCGCATGCCCGAGGCGCCGTCGCGGTCATTCCGCGCAAAGGCTCCACTCGCCCGCGCAGGTCGTTTTCGTGTTTCCACGTACGTCTCGGGCACCGCTCTTTGCCCAGCTCCCCCGCATTAAGGAAGATCCAACAGTGCAAAAATAAAGAGAGAGAGATACCCGCGGCATACTTTCTTCGCGAGAGCGCGCTTGCGCGAAACTTAACGTTGTACAAGAGGAATTCATTCGGATTACAAACACTCGCCTTCATAACCTGTATCGCAACTTGGTCTTCCGTCCGGCCTCTCATGACGTGACTGCACTCTTCCAGCCCGCACTCCTTCGTCATCAGATTGGCCAACAGTCACTCATTCACTTTTGCGAGTGTAGCGAAGCGATCGCGCACCTTCTTTGCGAGTGCCTTCGGGGCCAGCGAAAAGCAGCGCTCTCCTCCAGGCTGTTCCAGCTGGACGAGCACCCACTCACAGAAAGCAAAAGCTTTGGACTATGGCATACGCGGACATCAGCGCGTGCCGCTTTAAAGGTAGAAGCGCCACACGCCGCGAAGACGTCATGGCTGCGTCACGGTGACGCCTCCCTAACAGGGGGAAGGCTAACCGTTCTGCAGGCATTCATAACAACGTTTCTTCACTCACTCACTTTATCTTTTTTATGCGAAGCATATTACGAGAGCTCAACCCAGCTCCTCAGGCGCGGCGGTGTCGCCTTCAATACCACGTGACACCGTGACGTCACGACAGAGGAGAAACGGGGCTCCAACTCGCGCCGTCGCTCGCGGCGTCGCGGCGGTATATAAGCAGCTGCGCTTGCCTCTGCTAGACACTCACGAGGTGAGATGCCTCCTGGAGACAGAGCTGCTCGTTGGAATGAGAAGCGAAGGTTGCGGCGTGCTACAGAGACTGATTTTCTAGGTGGCTTTGGCTCAACTCTTGCAAGATGGGCTGGGTGGGAATCGAACCAGGGTCTCCGGAGTGTGAGACGGAGACGCTACCACTGAGCCACGAGTACGATGCTTCAAAGCGGTACAAAAGCGCCTCTAGTGAATGCGGTGTTGCCTTAGAAACGAGCTGTTTCTAAGGCTCAGGCGTGCGTCGCTTGCTCAGGCGCACATTTCGTTGCCGCGCCGAACGCTGCGTTGCTCGACGCTCACCGCGTCCAATGCGGGGCGCGTAGTCGCTGCGCTGTAGCCCATTGTCTTACACCCCTTGGCGGGTCGACGGGAACGCTGTCGCGTTCCACTCTTGAAGGCGAAGCAGAGTAACGCATGAGTTGTTTCTTCGTCTAGCCGAACCAAATATAGCCAAGCAACAGCAGTTCACCAGGCTAAACAGTGGTTCAACAACTAAAATAAAGTCTAGTATGCTTCGCATCCTGGGCTTAACGTTAGCTAAGCCACAGCCATTTTTTTTGTTCCTTTCACCTTTTATTCACTTTACCCCTTTCCCCAGCACAAAGTAGCCAGCTGGTACTTACATTGGCTAACTTTTCTTCACGGGCTTACAAGGGCTAACGCTGTCTTTCCTTCTGCTCTCTCTCTCTCTCTGCAAGGTGTATTGTATATACAGTATAGTATTCGGGTGACCGACCAAGTGCAAGTGTAGCTACAGCATTAGGCGAAGTTTGCGGAGTGCTTTTCGCCGGTTATGGCGAGCATCCATCTCTCTCGAAGTCACTGCTGATCTGTTGTGCGCATCTGACCGAGCGCGATTCTCGACGGAGTATTTGGGTAAGTCTAACGTATACCTTGCACACTGTTTTTTGTAGGGTTTAATGCGCACGCCTGTGGCGTCTGCAGGTCGCCCGTGTTTCTCGCTATAATACACACACTGACGCGTGGGCGTGTGCCTTCGTTTCCATTCTGTGAACAGGTTGCGTAATACTGTCCATCGTGCGCCTCTATTTATGGTGATATGCGCAGCCCGTCACAATGCTTGCCGCGGCCCAGTGCAGCGCTGCGCGCGAGCTCCCTTTGTGGTCTGTGTAGTCGGTGCGAGTGGGTCACGAAGGGCGAGGTGTCAGCTAGCCGGCACTCGACCGGCGACGGGGAAACCGCGATATGCGCTATCGGTCTAGCGGCAGCAGGCCGCTGAATGGGCGCCGACGGTTCGCGATTTGCGCCCGTTCGCCGCGGCGTCGCACACTGGTGGGCGCGCTTTCGCCACACGCCTCGCGCAGTCTGCGGGGCACTTCGCTCAGCCGGCTGTTCTGCCGCTCATATCCGGACCGACCACGATTGCTGGTCACTGATGTGCACCTCCTCGCTGAGGAAATGAGTTTCATGTACCAGACATGGGGCCTGCCGAGGGAATTCTTATGAGCGTTTTTTTACTGCGATAACAATTATATGTACACTCCATGTGAATTTCTGCCGCCGGTGACGCCGACGGCAGAACATCGCGTAAAGTCCGAGGGAATAACATCGCCGCATGCTGTATGTATGTTCGAGTGAATGCGGGCGACGATGAGCCGACGATGGCGCCTCGATCTCACGCGCGCCAGGGAGGAAAGCGGGGAGGAAGCGCGCCGGATTCCGTCGCGCGCGAGACGCCGGGGCGAGGGGAGGGAAGGGGGGGGTTGTTTATTCCGGCGGCTGCTGCGTGTGGCGCGGCCGCGCGAATCCTATCTTGAAAGCGATCTGCGATAGGGACAGTACGCCGAGTGCTGAAATATTCATGTGCGCTGTGTTTTCACCGCTTAGTTCGCGTTACCGAGAGGCGGCACGAAGGTGAAGCGCTCGCTGCTGCTGCCACGCCTCCACGCTCCAACCTTTTGACAGCAAGTTTCCGCGGTCATCGTGTGAGATTTGTTCATGTTTGCTTGTGTGCGCGTGACACTATGCTTGTTAATTTAGCTAGTAAGCAAATGCTTACACGTTTATATGGCCGATAAAACTACTATCCTTACTTCGTACAGCTGTCTACTAATTTGCCATCGCAATTGATTTCTCGCCTTTCGGGTGAAACTGCGACTTTTTTCCCTCTCTTTTTTGCTTTATAAAGTGATTGAAAGCCTGTTATATCGACGTTCAGTAGGAACGCTCAGAAAGTTCTGGCGATGACAGCGCCGCGTGGAGGCGCCTCTGGCGAAAAAGAAGAGGCCGCCGAATCTGCGTTGAGAAGAATCGTGATGTCACTTGTGATGTGTGTGACCGTTTGTGGTGCCGACAGGATGTGGTCAGCCTGCCTAAAAATGAAATAAACATGTTAGCCCGCCTGTCGTCTGTAGTTCACGGGTTCGCAAGTGTATACACTCAGTTTTTTTGACACCCTGTGGGGCTTAATTACTTTGTCCCCAAATAATATTAGTCATCAATCTTGCGTACACTTTTTTTGTTTATTTAGCAACTTGCACAGGCTACTTTCTTGTCAGGAACGCAATGTCACGCTGATACAGGCATGTCGTTCCGTCACGACCGCGCAGTGTTAAGAACAATGTTAAAAAATGCACGCAAGATTGATGACGATTACTGTTACCAGGGGCAAGGTAAACCTCCCTCACCCCCCCCCCCCCTCCACCCGCCCAACGACAGAAAACAAGCTTACACAGTGTAGGTCCATATAGGGCCAACAAATCTTAGTTGTGTTTTCGTTCCTTGATAACTTATGCTCTCCATGACAGCGGATGTATGGCACGCTTGTGACTTGTGTTATATAATCGACGTCAGCATGATCGCACGTTTTGCCTACATATTGATATGACGGAGATCGTCTTCGAGCCCATGAAGCGGCTGCGCATAACGATCATGTGGAAAGGCAGACCCTCGCGATCTGCCTTACCACCTGAGACAGGATCAAAGAAAAAAAGCAATAAAGTTCGTGATTTCCTTGTTATTGTCTTGGAGCCGCCACGGTTGTTGAAAGCGGCTGCGTTCCGCCTGTGCGCCGGGCTATACTCTGACCGTACTTTATTTAATGCCGCGACCCGCTGAAAACGGCTTCGGCGAGGTCGCGCGGCGGGTTAGCTGCGTGCAGCCTGGACAGTGGGGTGGTCTGTTGCACGCACGCACTTCTGTTAGCACACTTCGGCCCCTGCGAAACTTCACCAGGCTGTATACAGGACGCGGCGTGCGGCTTCCGGGCGCTTGCACGCTCGAGTGTCTCTATAAACGGCCGCGGCTGCATGCCAGGCGGCTTCTCTACGCGCGGGGGGTCCAGGCGGCTGGCTGTGTACTCACAGGAACAGCCGGTCTTGGAACGTTGTTGCCCAACGTATAAAGTGGCTGCTATCACGGAACGCCCCCGGGGACCAGTAAAGTACATCGAAGGCCTTGTGAGTCGCAGTCGTTCAGAGACGGCATGAATATCGAAAGGGGAAATGCCTGCGGCGCCTGACTTTATAGTTTCCTCATCCGCTATATGACAGAAGGCCGAGAAAAGGCTACGCATTCTTCCTATGCTGGTAGTGCACCTAGGATCCTGCAGACGCTGCTTCGGTTGTTCACGGCATGCTGCTTTAGGCGGTCGAGCTATGTGGGCTCACCCGGCATTTCGTGTGCGGCTGGTGCAAGCCGCGAAAGAGCGAACGTCGCTCGCGATGACAGGCACCGTGTCAACGTGCGCTCGGGAAAAAAATGTTGAGGCATCTGTGCTGACAGGTTTTGGGCGAAGCTAAAATGTAACGCCATGCACGGACTTCGCCGTAAACGGTAAGTACATGGGACCATTCTCCAGCAACTTTCGTCTTATGTACAATTCAGCCTGTAGACCACGTAGGCGTGAGGGGTTTGTAGTCCCGTAAATCGCAAAATGACATCGGATGTCGACGATAACGACATGACAAGATCGAAGCGTCTTCTTTCTTTGCCTCTTCCCCACACTTTGCGGATGGTGGCTGCGGTCTTCCACGATGGGTCACGAAACGTTATAGGATTCGAACTGTCCTCATGGGCCATGTAGTAGTGGTGGATGCAGGATGGGCTTGGTTGATTCACGGCATTCCCGCACTTGGCGAATGCTATAACGGATGTCTTGGAAAGGGCCGGTCTCGGAAAAAGTGCAAACCGACGCGGCCCGGGCAGTTAGAGGCACCTGCACCTAGCGCAGACGCAAGTTCAGCACAGGTTGGTGTCGAAGAGTGCAGAGAAGACAGGCTAGGAAGAAGTGTCGTGCGGAGCACAACGTCATCGAAGCGCAGCGAAGCGCCGTTTGGAATGCGAGTTAGAATGAGAGTTAGAATGCGAGTTAGAACGTCGGGTTAGCCCTCACAGGAATGCGGAGAGAAACCGCTCCCTGGCGTAGAGGAGTTGAACGTAGGACAAGATAGAGTAGGATTTGCACTGGTGCTTAATCCCGTCGTACACACCTGACGGACAAGTATTCATGTTGACGGGCTTGATGATTATGCACGTCGTGTCTCAGGCGTTTGGCATCCCTAGCTTCCATTCATTACCGCACACAGTGAACCGTAACAGACTGCCCCGTCGCCGAAGGACCTTATGAGATCCTGGTGGGAAGGGGACGACATCCGCTGGCCGGAGGGATGGCGCAGATCGGTGTTTGTAGTCGTCGGTTATCGCGCAGCTCTCTGGAGCACAAAACACTGTGGGCGTTTTCCCACGTCGCTCAATGTCCCGGTCCGAGACTAGACGCCTCGGAAGGGTCTGCAACAGTTTCACGTTTATAGCACGCGTCTACAGAACTACACCGAGACTCAGCCGCTCATTCGGCAAGTGCGAGACAAATTCTCGCTGAGCTCCGCCAGGCGTATTTCCCACTCAGAAGTGACAGTTTTATAGATCTTACAGCAGCACAAAATACATACATGAACTTGTTATACGCTTCACAAGACGTGACTCAACTGCGTAAACCAAAATAAGACCCTTCTAATCCTACGTCAGGAAAGAAACAAAAACAAAGAAAACACGAGTTTCATAAAACGTTTGAGGCTGATTCTCGGCCTAGGGGCTTCGACTCAAGCCATCGGCATTGCCATTGAAAGTCCCCTTTTCATAGCGTATCTCAAAAAAATATTGCTGCAAAGCGAGACACCAGCGCAGGTGACGCCCATTTACGAAGGCTGTCTCTGCAACCATTTCAGAGGACAATGATACGTTTCCATGACGAACCTCGAGCCCGCAAGATAGCACGACAATTTTGGGACAGCCCATATGAGACATGCGCATTCTTTCTCAGTAGTACTGTACGCCTGATCTCGACTAGTAAGTTTCCGACTCGCGTAAACGACGTGGTGTTCCTCGTGGCTCTCTCCCTTTTGGCATAGTACGACGCCCATGCTTCTCTGGCTTGCTCGCATCGCATTGAGCCACAAATCCCCTGGTCTAGTCCGGCGATCTTGGCACGGTCTGACTCGTCGGCACGCTCTTCAGGTCGTTGAAAGAGAATTCCTTATAAGCGACCGGACCCTCTCGTTTATAGGTGCAAACAGGTATGCTTTAAAAGACACGTCATGCAAGATTAGTTCGGTTGGGTGTGTAACGTGTGCGGTACTCGCTGGCTGGTTTCTGTCCAATGTGTCTGCGATCTTGAAGCGGTACAAATTTAGATTGATCAAGGCCGTCTTCCGGTGAAAAGGTGTTCAAAGTTCGTCGTGTGGTCCATACTTGCAAATAGTCGCTAAACAAGTACAGCGTTGCTCCTAAACACCAAGGAAAGCTTCGACTTAAGCCGGTTCCCACCGCGCGAAGTGGGTGCATAGATCATCATCATCATCATCATCATCATCATCATCGTTATTATTATTATTATCATCATCATCATCTTCCCCTTTTCGGCGATTAGTCTGCAAGCAAGATGTGCTCGACAGGTCGTACTAACTAGCGGTGGCTGTCACTTCAATGACGTCCTAGCTTTTACTCCGGCGCCACATGGAGACGGCGTGAGATTGCGAAGGACCGCGGCGGGCATTAAAGGCACAATCCAATGGAAGCCCGAATTAGTGCACTGGCTGCGAGGTAACGGGGTGAAAGGCGAACTCGAACAGCGTGCACAGTCCTGCGAGCAGAGTGGTTCTATCGGTGCGCGCATCCCTCCTCTTCGCCTCACGCCATGGAGAGGAGGCCCGCCGACTTTGACGTGCGCGGTCCCCGCTTGCTCGCATCTCTGCTCGTGCTCAGCGGACACGGTGCGAGCGTCGGACGGGCGGAGAAGAACGCGTGGATGCGCAGGTGATGTCCAAGCAAGTTAATGTCCACGCGGACCGCTATCGATTCCCGGGATCGAATGACTTACGCGCGTGGCCACCCGAATGCAAACGGAGTCCGGTCCCTCGCAGCTATGAACGTTCGCTGTGACATCATCTCGAACGTTATATCGGGGGGCGCGAAATGCCCTCTGGCCAAGCCAGTGCGATAGCCTTGACCGAACTGCGGCATTTGGTTTCTCTCGCTCATAAAGGACAGTTTTGGCGTGGAGGAGAAAAACGCATAAGTGAATGCGTAAATTGCGCCGAATCTTCACGAAGACAGGCTGCCGATTTTCCCCCGTGAGCGGCGTTCCTGTAAACGGGAACGACAATCTGCGAGTACAGAAGACAGCAACGCCTGTCCTGGCTCTCGCGGCCGCTTTGCGTCGCGCTCAGCGCAGTGTGCCCAATTTCGTGGTGGGCGTTACACTATTATAACGAAGGCGGACACGAAATTGACAAAGCCTTTGATTATAGCCAGACCGTATGGAGTTCGCCCTTATCCTCTGTGGCGGCGGTTTAGCAGAATGCTTCCTGTTTGCTGTAGTAGCGCGGCATTTTTGATGTGGGCGTGGAGGAAGCCGCAGCGGTTACGTTAGGTGTCTACGTAGGTAACCGGCCCACTCTTGGCGAAGCTCCCATGGGTGGGCTGGTGTCACTGCCTTTAAGGTTATCATCATGAGCAGCAGCAGCTTATTGCATGGCAAATATCCACGGTAGGTAAGTACTTGGCTGAGAAGAATGTTAATATGCATATTTTTATTTATTTTCGAGAAGAAAAAAAAAACATTGGTGTAATCCCAATAAGAAAAAGAAAGCTTAAACCGCGGACATCAACGTCGACGGCTTTTTGTTCTCCTCCTTTGCGGTGTCGGCGCACAACAGCGCCGGTTCGAAGGATGACACAGCAACTGTTGAGCGCCAATGTGTATCTTTGCTCGTTTTGTTCGTGATGTCTGCTCAGCACCGACTGTTAAGTTGGTCATTTCCGACAAGCTTCAGCTTTGCGTTGTATCAGATGGCCGCAATGCAAAGTTTTCATGTTTCCATTCGCCCACTCCCAAACAAGCATTGGTCGAATGTTTCGTTATGCAATCTTGACTCGTATCTGAGCCAAAACCAACGAAACCAACTTCAGCCTTGAGCGTTGGAGGAGGAGGAGGAAAAACATTTATAAAAAAAAAGCACAAGCAGATGTCTTATTGCTTTTGCAGGGAGGCGTCCTCAGTCCAAGGCACCTGCAGCTCTTGCTGTCTCCCGGGCCCGCAGCACTAATTGCTGCTGATCATGAGGGTCCGAGCTAGTCAGCACGGCCTCCCACTGCTCGGGTGTGGGGTTGGGTATTTGCGGAGCTGCCTTTACGTTGGGGCACGCCCCATGTGGTGTGATATATGGAGGCGTAGTCGTTACAAAGGGGGCATTTGTATGAGTATAGTGTATCGGGTGTATTGCGTGTAGTTTGCTTAAAAGGGAGTATGTGTTGGTTTGTAATTGTCGCCATGCTACGGAGTCTTCGTGTGAGAGGATCTTGTGTGGAGGTAGGTGTTGTCGTCTGTTGTAGTATGACGTTGTAGTGTAAAGGTACGAGCTCCATAGATGCGACTGTATTCCTCTCTTGTGACGCCTGGGAGGCATGAGCTCGGGCTATAGCATGCGCATGCTGATTTTCATGGAGGGACTCGTGTCCTGGAGTCCATACTATTTCAACGTCCGTGAATTGGGAGGCTTGTTTGAGGAGTTGGTGGGCGACGGAAGATATTCTGCCTCTCGTGTAGCTACCGCAAGCTGCCTGGGAATCAGTAAAAATTGTGACGTGCTCGTTGATTAGACTAGATAGAGGTTATGGCCAAGGCGATGGCTGTCCCCTCCGCTTCGAGGGCGCTGGCAGTGCGGACCGTCATCGAGACCACCTCTTGTGGGTTATAGTCGACAACGCGGGCCGTCATGGCTGCTTTTTAGGGGCACTGCGTGACATCTGTGTATAGTGTGGTGGGGAGACTGTCCTATCTTGTCTGGAGTGTTACTGCGCGAGCTTGGCGACAACCGGCATGATGTTCCGGGTGCATGCTTCTAGGGATAGGGGCTACCTTGATGTGCTCCCGGAAGTTGGGGGCCAGATGAATTGCTTGTTCGTGGCCTTTGCCGTGTGTGGGTAGCCTAGGTGCGCTAGGACCGTTCTAGTCGTTCTCGTTGGCTTGTGAGGTGGGCGTCTATAATTTATCTTACTGTGTTATGGACTTCTAGCGCTTCGAGCTTTAGTGTGGCTGTTCCCGGTGGTAGGCCGAGCGCTTGCCTGTATGCTTTCCGCAGAAGTATGTCTATTTGATCTTTCTATTTGGAAGAGAGAGGTAGGTACGGGGCAGCGTAGGCGATGTGGCTGATTATCAGGGCCTGGAGGAGCTGTGTTATGTCTTCTTTCATTCTGTATTGTTTGATGGTGATGCGGCTGACCATGCACATTATTTGGAAGGTGGTCTGCTTGAGACGTTGTATGGCGTATTCACATCCGCCGTCCTCTTGGATGTGAAGGCCGAGGATGCGGACGTGGTTTACTGAGGGTATTTCTTTAGCGTCGAGGGTGAGGGTGATGTGGGGTATTTCATTTAGTTTTCTTCGTGATTTCTGTCGAACGACTAATTGTTCCGACTTCTCGGGGGAGCATCGGGGACCTCTTGTTCTTGCATATTGCTGTACGACGTCGGTCGCTTGTTGGAGGGCGTCTTGTTTCTCTCCTTTGGAACCAGTAGTGGTCCAGGTAGTGATATCATTGGCGTATATTGCATGCCTGATTCCTGGCGTTGCGTTGAATTTGTCAGGTAATTTCATCATGGTAATATTGAAAAGGGTGGGGGATAGAACAGCACCTTGTGGGGTTCCTTTGTTCCGGGTAGGTAACGTCGGGGCTCTGAGTGAGCCAATGCTGCCTATCGTGGCCGTGCGGTTGCTTAGAAAGGCGCGTATGTAATTGTAGGTATTACGACCACAGTTCGTGAGACGTAGGTTTGTAAGGATGGTATGGTGAGCCACATTGCCGAAAGTGTCTTTGAGGTCGACTGCTAGAATTGCTCCGGTGTTGTGTAGTGCGAGGTGTTCAAGGACTTGTGCCTTCAGCTAAAGAATGTCGTGGGTAGAAAGGTGGGGCCGGAATCCGAACATTGTTTCGGGAAAGAAGTCGCTGGATTCTAGGTAAGGTTGAAGTTGGTTCGGAACGACATGTTCCAGGAGCTTCCATGAAAATGAATATATATATATATATATATATATATATATATATATATATATATATATATATATATATATATATATATATATATATATTGTCACGTGGTGGTGACGTTAAGAACACAGTAGCAATACTGTGATAGACAAAACTATCTTTTATTGGGCGAACCTGTGCCCACAAAACAGGCTACACTTATAGCGCAACGATAGCGGCGAACACGGTCGGCGATCGTCGAAAATCTGATCAGCGGGTCAAGCGCGTCGGCTTTTATACAGCAATCATCGAATGTTCCAGATTAAACGTTGGGACCCGCATGCCTTCTAAAATGTTCTACACCATTCGTGTCAAGCGATGAAATCAGATAACACAACGTTCGGCGACAACAGACAGCGGTTAGAAGCATCGATAACTTTCCAGAAACTTCGGACACGTGCAGGCGCGTCCCGCGCTGTGCGATAACATTTGTTAGGTGACAATACTTGTCGCCCGATAAAGACAAGTACACGTGTCAATATATTCGGTAGTCGATGGAGCAGCTTTGTTCGGACATAGCAAGGTGAGGCCCTAGGCCTGCCGTATTGGACTGTGCTGAGTCGAGTTGGACTGTGGTCCGCTACATTCAGCATCGTGCTCTGGCCTTTCCGGGGTTGTAATGCAATATTTAAATCACACCAACGATCTTGTAAACTGCGGCCCGTGCACCGTTCTACTATGCAATACAGTATTACCCGGGATCTTGCCCCCTTGATGTGGTCTTTAATCTCAATATGCTGCCGACCTATTGTTTCCGCGGGACATAGGAACAAAGAGACGGCGAGCATGTCTTCTGTCGTTGGAACGCTGAAGCTCTCTCTCTCTCTCTCTCTCTCTCTCTCTCTCTCTCTCTCTCTCTCTCTCTCTCTCTCTCTCTCTCTCTCTCCCTCTCCCTCTCTCCCCCCCTTTTTTTCTTTATCATTTTAACTGGAATCGTAGATTTCACTTTTAAAATGTCTGGCCCTGGCATGTAACTTCAGTCGTGAGCGAGCTGTGTTAGAGAATAGAGAACACATCAACCTTGTGGGAGATCTCTGCAGTGTAATATATTTAATAATGAGAATAAAGTAATAACAACTATAAGAAAAACATTGCGGGTTGCGTTTCTGCCTGCACAATGAGTCAAAAACACTAAATTATGCAGCGGGATTATTTCGTGTTGAGAACGGTCTGCTGAGGTGCAAGTTTTGCCAGCCAGTTGCGACAGCGGCGTCAAACTTTTTCTGGAAGGCCGCCGCACCCTCTAGCCACGACGTCGCTAAGTCGACTGTGTCCGGAGGATAAGACGCGCGTCCTCGACTCTCCGTCGCAGGAGCCGAGATGAGTTCGACGAAGCAGGCTTTGTGCCGGAACACGACACCGCCTACCTGGTCTGCCGCGAGCGGGGGACTCCCCGAGGGAACGTAGTTCGAGGCCCCTTCCCACGCGCCGTTCAAGGCGCAAGACAATGGGCAACTGGCGGCCGCGCTGCCGGGGTCAGCTCGGGGAATAAAAGGCGCCTTTCCTGACGTAAGCCCCGAGTTCTACGAAGTCCGTCTGACGTCGGTTGAGGACCGTGAACCTGTGTGGAAGTGTGTGTGTGTAATCCCTCGCGCAGAGAGGCGACTTGCTTACGATGACTGGTCGAACGTTTCCCTCACCTTGGGATCGAGGGAGGACCGAGTGTTTATAAACCGCTGTTGTGCGGCTGCTCAATGTAATTTCTCTCGCAGTCATGCTAGACTGATGAACTGCAAACATCCTGATGTAGATACTGTAAATAAACCCATATTCCTCGTTCTCGATGCGAAGAAGTCCTTCCCTTCTGTCCTCAGCGTGGAGAAGTTGGACGACAACATGGGCCAGCTACCATCTAATTCATGCCCGACTCCAATCTTGACAACTGATTACGAACGGGGTGGGATTGAGCCCCCAATCCTGACAACTGGATGTCAGCGCTGGGATCGTCCTCAAACTATAACAGTCGTCACACAACAACCTTCATCGGCGCTGCGGCGGCGACATCTGAAACCAGAACGCTGACCTACGAAAGGCCACGGTGGTTGAAGAACAGCAGTAGACCCGCAGCAAAACGGAGAAGAGATGGGGTCGGTAATTTTTTTCGCCGTGTAAAACGAATTGTGGGATATATTTCTCTCTCGTTCCGAGTCGCGTTCGCTGCCCACTCCCCGATCCGTCTGTCATTTTTTCTTTCAATCTTTTTTCTTGTGAGGCACGCCGGCACTGACCACCCTCCTCCTTTTCGCTTCTGATATTTTTTTTTCCTTTCTTCCTCGATGATATAGCATCTCCGTGTGTCCGTGCCACCCGTTTGACATCTATTGATCGCGACGGCCGTTTCGCCGATGGGCCTCTTAAAATTCGCGAGGAATCGTAAACACCACTCGCAAGGAAAGATCGCTGTGCGTGCGCCTCGCTGTTTACCCGGGCATTATCTTAATTGAAATGCCTCCTTCTGGCGCGTCGAGCGCCGTTCGGAATCCTTCGGCTCTGAACGCACGGCCTATGCTTCTAGTACGGCACACCGGTTTTACGCGCCGTTTTATCCTGCGGACCACCGTTTCTTGCGCGTCCTCAGCCACGCACCGCCTTCCGCGCTGTAAATCGTCATCCGTTTCGCGGAACTTTGGCCACGGGGCAGCGGGGTCGACGTTTACGGCAGCGCGCCTCCGCTCCTCGCCGTTCCTGCGTCGTCGATCGCGCCGTTTATATGCGCGCCGCCGTTTTTAGTGAGGTCGCCTGCGCCCGTGCCTTCCTTCTTCGTGGCCGCGTTATCTCATAAATTGCGCGCGCATCCCGCTTGGAGCCCCCCTACTCGGTGGCGAGCGGCGACGAATTCGAGGGGACGTGCTATTTGCCTACGCGTCGCCGCGGCTGCATCGCGTGTCTGGTGGGCGGACGGCCGTCCTCGGGAACCTCTCCCGACGATGGTCTCGCGCGAGCTCGCGGAGTTCGGAACCGGGGCTGCGGGCGCGTCGCCGAGCGGCTTCTTAGGCGGCTTTGCGAGCTCGGGTCTTCCTTCCGCGCTCGCTTTCGTCATCGCACCACGCTGTGTGACCTGTGTCTTTCCGCTGTGCAGAGATTTCTGTGGTTACGTGTCGGGCGGGAATCGATGTCCGCTTGCTTGCACGGTAGATTGCCGACGTTTGGGTAATGTTTGTAATAAGCGCGGCGAACGCAACTTTTATATATTGCCGTGGCTTTGCAAAGAAAGCGCGTGGAGATTCCAAAATTGCAGTCACTAGATTATTACTTCCAGACAGTTTTGGGGTTGGGGTTTACAAAGGCCTGCTAGTTTTTACTCGGAATTTGTGGCAGTTACCTGAAATAGGTGCGTTCAAAACCTGAAGAAAAAGAAAGGTTGTTTTCTTTTTCTTCTATATAAGCCGATCAGGATATTAACAGAAGTGAAACAGTAATGCCCTCTATATTCTTTCTTGCACCACGTTAAGGGCAAATGTTTTAAGTGATTGCGCATGTGTATAAAATTGAAGCCGTAGGGAAGTCGTGTCTGCTTAGAAGAATTCATTTCCGAGATGTCCGACCTTATGATGATGCGTGCTACGAAGTACATTGGCGCTCCAGTTAACAGCTCCTCAAAAGCCAGCGCATTCTTTTAAAGCAAATTTCGGGGTTGCAATTTCGTTGCGGAAACATGCGGCATAGCTGCGAGATCTCCAAGCCTGAATGCCTGTGCGCCGCCGCGTGCCTGTGTTCGTTGTTCGACCGGAACTTTTGCGAGCGTTTCGTGGAACGGCGCTCGCATGTACGCGCCTATTTCGGGTGCAATGCTTTGACTGTGTACGCATATGACATTTCCTGGATTTCGAACTTGTCGAACTATAGACCGGCGTTCTCGATGAGGTTTCTCTGTGCATCTGCGTTGTCGTTATTTCGACGTGTCGTGGCGCATGTAAGGAGTAAAATTTACCGGATACCACTCGTAGCAGGAGACCGCAGTGACTGTACTCCGTATGGTAATGGTCGCTTTTAGACTATTCCGTGTTTGCTTGTTGTTCCTTTTTACTGCTTGTAATGTTCTGTACTCTGAAATTCGTACCTGCGAGTATCGCTATGCGCCACGAGCAAACAAATTTTAATGGCGCTTGCCGAGCGTAGGTGGAGTACGTATATATGGCGTGGTGGTACGTAAGTTAAGATGGTACATGTTTCGCCCTTTTGCGGTAGTGCGAGATACTATACTATATTCCAGAGGGGCCAGTGGAGCTAGTCAAGCTGCCGTATTTAAGGCCGCTTTTATCTCGCTATCATTCGCCACTTTATACATTCTGGCAGGTACCAGTGTGGTGAAACTAAAGATAGACCCGGCTCATCAGCTCACTGGTCACTCCCTTCGATCTAATTTATTCGGGCAAGCTCCTGAAGAAGACACAACAGTGATATCGCCGGAAAAGTCACTTAGAAGAACAATGTGTCGCCTCTCAGTATCTGCTGTTCTAAGTTTGCCACAGCTTGTGAGCTGCGTCTAAATGTAAATAATTGCGGAATAAAATGCATATGTATCCTACAGAAGGTATGGTCTCAGGCCAAGCTATAAACAAAATTATTGATGTCCGCAGCTGCCCCCATTCCGCTCCCCCGGATTTTGTCATGTCTGCATGATTCTTGCTAACTTTAATGGTCACGGGTTGGCAGGTATGATTATGTTGTAACTTCGTTTGCTTGCTGTGTAAACTTCCGCGTTCCACGCACGCAGCAGTAAATGCTGGTGCAATGTAGCAATGTCAGGACTTAAATGATTCAGAAAGCAAAACAAGAACGCTGAACACGTACGGACAGAGCGCCAAAAACAACCGTCACCTCCGTTTTGTTCGGCCACCTTTAACAATTGCTAATAGTCATTCAGGCCATTTCCTGTAAATGTTCTTGCTGGTGATTTTTACTGTTTTCTTAAACGGAAGCTTGCGGTTTTGCATGCAGGTTTGCAACACTTTTTTGAAGCTAATCAAGATTTTGCAAACAAATTTTGTCATTACTTGCCCAAAATTAGGAGAGACATACATCTATTGATGATTGACGCGTGCTTCTGTATTTGGAAAGCCCGAAACCTCGCACTTCTTTCTCGATAAAGTTCACTGCACGAAAAGACATGAGACCGGGGTTTCTTCCATTGAGTTTCCTACGAAAATGATTAGAGGGAACTCTGGCGTTTAGCGTCTATGGGAGCTGCAAGCATGGTGGTTCAGCCCGTATGAGAATGATGGTAGGTGCTATGGATCTAACTTCGTTCTTCTGCCTTCAAGCGGCTTCGTGACTTTTGGAAATCGGTCATTTTTCAACAAAATATTGCGTTATAAATGCAACAACTAAAAATTATTGTGCATGTGCGGAGAGCCCTATTGCCTTCTGCGCTTAGAAAAACTAAGATTCTTCGAAATTTAGGCTAATGAAGGCAGATAAAGTGTCGCAAACAAAGCCACAAAACACCTGAAGCCGCAAGCACGTAGGTCAGACAACGCCTGTACTAACCATCATTACCATGCTAAGTGAACGACCGTAGCGCTATAGTTTCATCTAGTAATGTTAGTAGGAAACTGTAGTTGATTTCAGGCCGGGGCAAGTGTTCGAGCAAAACCGCTCGGCCAACGCGAGCCGCACTGTTCGTTCACGCGTGCGGAAGTCTCGCGCGTGTGCGCGAGAGACAACCGCCGCGTATAAAATGACGCCCCCGTCTCTCGACTCTTCGCAGGGCGACCATGCTGGCGGCGGCGGTGACATCGCTGCTGGTGGCGCTGCTGTCGCTGTCGTCCGCGCAGTACGCTGGCTACACGGACAACAGGATCGACAGCGTGCCAATTCACCACCAGCAGCCGTAAGTGCACCGAGTGGCATGCCTACTGCGGTTCGTTGTTTGCTGATGCTTCTTTCTTTGGTTTTCCGCAGCTCGACAGAAGGTAGCAGCACATTCTTGCGTAACTTTTGTCATCAGCAATCTCCAATATGTCGGTTTTTCGTATATCGCCAGCAGGAATAGTTCGACAGCTGTTTGTTGCTGCTTCGCATGGTGACAGCGTGGTGCTCGATTTGCGATCTGACAGGTTTCTCCGTTTTTCGCGTAAACCTTAAAGTGCACGTACTATGGTACATAAGCTTTTAAATCTTAAACGTCATCCAAGGAAACCTGTAGATGATTGTCGGCGACAATAACGACTGTGTAGAGCCAGCGTGTTTTGAAAACTTCTAGCTAACGTGGGAACTTCACGTAGAGGCATGCAGTCTTCTGGAAAAATTGCTGGAGGGTGCTCTGATACTACGATCATTCAGGTTTCCCGAAAATTATGGATAGTATACATGTATTTGTCTAATCTTCATGTTTGTGACTGCAGACGTTCACGTGGTCTTACTTATTCAGTTTAACTTCTTAAATTTCTAAGAAATCATAATTTCCTATACGCACGAAGGCAATAATTTTCGGCGCACCTGAGTAATCACTGCGAATATTTCGCAATACTTTCTAGAAATATCAATTTGAAAACTCACGAAGCCGTTTAAAGCTAGAAGCATGGAATTTCAGGCACTACCCATCATTCCCATGCTGACGCCATGCTTGCAGCGCCCTTTCAACTGTGTTGAAAGCGTTCTTCCCTCTGCTGATTTTTGTAGGGAACTCAATGGTTCTATAGGATGTCTTTTTTTTAGCTGCACCAAAGTTAAACAAAATTGCCTTCAGATAGCCCAATTTGAACCCCTGATCTAAATTACTCGAGGAGGCAGCGATGAAGCGCGGCAGCATCAGCGAGCGAAGTGACCTTCGTGCTGTCTATTGATTCAACGCAAATTGCGCGATAAGAACACAGCACACGCAAAGCTACGAGCTGTCAGCCAACTTATGTTGAATTCCAATGTTAGATCGCGAGCGCTCGGCCGGGTCACGAACGGAGCGCGTCGCTCCGACTGAGATCACTCTCATCTGCTCACACCATATCTGCGAAGGGAACGCGTGCGCTCCCGCGGGGGCACTTAGTACAGGAAAATCAAGTGAGAGGGCGCTAGAATAGAGAGAGGAACAAGCGCACGGAAGCACAACCCACCACCCCATTTCACTGTCCGTGTCAGAAGAATCATCACTCGACTTGGAAATCGTACTGTGAGTCGGAGCTGTTAGGAGCGCGAACAAAATCGCACGGCGCGAAGCGGCGTCCACGTTTCCCATGTCGTCCATAGCTGCCCGCCACCGGAAACAGGCGACCGTGACAGGAAGCAGAGGCGGGTGAAGGAAATACGTCACGAGGACTTCCGGTCAAGTCTGCCGATTTCGGCGGAGCAAATGTTTTTGCTCCACGGAGCAATCCGGGATCAGCGGCTGGTCCCAATCTGCCATTGGAACACACAGCTCACGCTCCCATTCTGCCATTGGAATACGATTGCTCCATACAGAGCAGAAAAACTTGATCTGGATCTGCCATTGGAATTCAACATTAGACTCTAAACCCAAAGCAGATCGCCTTCAAGATGAAGCCCACCTAGCCGTGCGTTGCTGCCGATGTACAACGATCCCCTGCCTACCCTGTTCCGTGGGCGCGACGGAAGGCGGCGCGCTTCCTCCCCGCTTTCCTGCCTTGAGCGCGCGAGATTGAGCTGCGATCGTCGGCTCACGTGACTTCGCACGCTTTCACTCGCACATACAGCATACGGCGCGCAGCGACGACGTTATCGTCCTTGAAATTTATACGGAACATCGCGGCGATGACAAAATGCGCCTGGATTGTCCATGCAATTGCTTTCTCAATAAAATTACTCTCTCGAAACTGGTGCAGTCCTGAGAATTCGTTCCAAGCGGATATAGGCCTTGTGAACTCGCCAGCTACAATTCGTAGATCAACATATGTGCCGTTGAATAATTAAATAAAAAGGTTTAGACAAATACTCTGACAAATAGTGTATTTTGTGCTCTGAAAGTACAGAACAAAGGGGGTGAGCAAAAAAAAAAGAAAAGTTGCTTATTACGCAGCTTGGCAAAGCTCTCATAATTATCGCAGTTATCTTAATCATTCAAATGAGCATTTTAATTTCTCGTAGAAATAGCGGCCGTCTCATCGAGTAATTTAGATCAATCACTAGAATTGTGCTATATCACAGGCACTTGTAAAAAGTTTGGGGCAGATTAAAAAAAAAAAGACACCTTAGAGATACGATGGTTTTTGGCGAGCAGCCACTTGTCTTCGTCAAGACCTCACGAAGATGCGTTCACTTGTAGAAGCCTTGGCACCATCATGAGGTTTCATTTCACCTGTGATCGGCCCCCTCTTCACTGCTTCCAGTTCTAAGTGAGATTTTCCACTTCACAAAAGCGCCGTCCACCTGCCGTGGTAGTTTCGTGGCTATGGTGTTGGTCTGCTAAGCACGAGGTTGCGGGTTCGACTCCACCCACGGCGGCCGCCTTTCAATAGGGGCGAAGTGCAAAAACGCGCGTGGAGTACTGCGCATTTGGTGCACGTTAAAGAACCCCAAAAGGTCAACATTAATCCGCAGTCCCCCACTACGGCGTGTGCCTCATAACCAGGTCGTGGTTTTGGCACGTAAAACACAGAATTTATTTGTTGTAAAGTGCCATCTTTGGTAGATTAAGAACCCAGTTATCTCTCTCTCTCTCTCTCTGTGTGTGTGTGTGTGTGTGTGTGTGTGTGTGTGTGTGTGTGTGTGTGTGTGTGTGTGTGTGTGTGTGTGTGTTTCTTGTAGGTAGGTAAATAGGTGGGAGGGTGAGGGGTTTTTTGTCTGGCCTCGCTTTGATGAAGAAAACAAACAAACAAACTATAGTGTGTGGCCAACAGGGGAGTCGAGTCTGTCGTGGGGCACAGTAGTCCGGTGCACTAGCCACTTGGCCACGATCCTTTTATTTTCTTCTTTCGTGGTACTTATCAGAGTGCACTCAGGTCGCACGCGTTCTTATCTCGTTCCAGAGGCAGCCAGCATGTTAAAACACTCGTCGTGTGCGCACGTGGCCCTTTCTCGTCGTCTTTCCCTGTGACAGCTCGTGCTTTGAGGTGCCTTATTGTAGACTTTACTGTCCCCGGGACCGGCCCACTTTCCCCAGCGCCTTCCTAGTAGCAGTTTACGCTACGTAGAAACTCCTTCACAGTTACCAACCTCATGATCGCCCAAGTTAATCATGTTTCAACATTTCGCCCCCTGGAGTTCAAATGCCATTGTTTTAACATGCACCACATGGCATAGCCATAAGTACAGTGCTCACGGAATGAAACGCGTCAATTTAGGGCTAAGAAAATGCGCATACTTTCGTTTCAACCGGCTGGAGTTCGTGTCACATCGAGGTAATTCTGGCGCGTACACTTACACCGGGGTCCTCGTCACCTTTGGTGACCAAATTATTAGCGACATGACATGGTGCTCCCGCGTACTTCGCACATATGTAGGGTTCTACTAAATGCTCCGTGTCCCATTTCATTCCGTGAGCACTGTACGTATGATATTACACGCAAACGTACGCTCGCGGCCTACACTCACAATTACTCAATTTGCACCAACACATTGGTTCATTCGGTAACGGTTTGAGGAAGCCCAAACAATGCTCGATAGCCAAGTAACTGCACAATGGTTCGCATAATATATATTCCCACAGTGCGTGGGATCACCAAAATGTTCTTGTGTTCCCATAATGTTAGCGTTCGTAAAACGAGCAGGAAGGCACTGGAATTGCTCACGCATATACAGGGTGTCCCAACTATCATGCACCCATGATTTAAAGATATACAAATGCCACGTAGCTGGGCAGAATCACGGTAATGCTGTTTGCCGTCACTTGGGGATACTCATATTATTTTTTGCATTCCGCCTAATTACATAATTTGTCTTAATTAATCAGCTTAAAGAGCAACGCTTAATCAATTGAGACTGGTAAAGGATTCTTTCAAGGCCCTATTTTAATTCACATAGCTGGAAAAACTGTTCATCACTGTTGGCAGAAATCGGGGCCAAGCTTTCCTTTCCTAAATTTCGCGCCGTAAACTCTAACGCCAGTACTTCAGGGCGAGGTTACATATTTGCGAGCACTTTGCCGTATGTGAGCAGTTCTGGCGCTAGGACAGTTCTCGAGACATGACAGAGCTTGGTTCATTGGTTAATTTAGAATGCAATTAACCCCTCCTTTACCGCCAAACAATTAACCGGACCCGAGGAGACACTGTCGACATTAATGACGTCACGGCGAGCTGGTACGATGGCGCCACCAGTCTCGTTTTTGCCTCGGATCTGGCTTCTCACACTGCAAGAGCGGTCTTCTTCTTCTTCTACTTCTTCTTCTCCTTGTTGTTGTTGTTGTTGTTGTTGTTGTTTGAGGGAGGGAGGGAGGGAGGGAGGGAGGGAAAACTTTTGAGTCTTTCGAGAGTTTCGCGGTTATGAGGTCTCCGTCGTCTTCATCTTCTTGGCGCTGGCGACTGGAGACTTCTCTTCAGCAAGGGTGGGCCCCTATTCCAGGGCTCCACTGAGTCGCGCTGCATCGCTCGCGTGCTGCACTAGGGCCCTTTGGGCCGTGAGCTCGCTGCTGGTGAGCCGACTCTCCCATTGCTCCGCAAACATATATATACACTTGACAGGAAAGGGAAGGCGAGGAGCAGACTTGCAACTGCCATCGGAAGGGGCACAACGTGCCTGCTCACTCTGCGGCAGCGTACCTAAATTATACAGTCTAACTTAATCGTGACTTAATGGGCAGCGTATGAATTTTGCGACGTTGTATTTCGGCTGTACGGGTGTTACGCGTACACGTTAAATTCTTGCACGCTATATCCCATGCCCGTTTTATTTTCCCGCGAGGAGTGTAACCGTTCATTTTGCTGACTTTTTGCTCGTTGTAATTGTTTCCAGCTCTTGAGGTCCAGGCCGTGTCAAGAGGGTGTGACCGGAAAATTTCGAGCACTTTCAGTGAGGGGGTAGTTGAGGTGTCTGTGTTCATTTTGATTACTTCTCCACTGTGTGCACACCATTTCTCTTAATTAATCATTCAAGTTTAGTACTTAATACGCCAGAAGTGGCAAAAAGAAAGAGAAGAAAAAAGAAACATGACTGCAGAAACAAAGGGCATGCAGCTTAACAGAGGGCTTGCGTGCTGATTTTGTCGCGCAGGACTCATCTGATCGTGGCGTCTCGGTTGGTTCGGCCGGGTCAGACGTACCGAGTGTTGGTCACGCTCCTGCTGCAAATGCCGGAGCCCGTCACCGTGGTCGCATCGATCCAGCGCAACGGTGTCGATGTCACTCACAACAGCCAGGAGTGCAGGGCTCCAAATCCCGAGGAGATCCTTCTCAAGGTGCGCACGCACTCCATTGCAACAGGCGAACTGTTCCCGCGTGGTGACCTCTGCTCAAGCACGATAAGCTTCTTTATCGCGACCATCGCCGTCCTCGTGTATCTGTTTCCCCGGAAATTAGCGCTATACAGATTGGGCAAGGTTATAAAGACGTAAATTAGGGAAGTTAGAACACTGCAGACACGCGATTTTGAAGTCGTGCTTGTCGCCAGTGCTGCTGATACACTTGTGTGATTGATCAGCTATAAACTTGTTCAGACGAATCGGGTGAATCGTATCAGGCGCCAAAATTTTACTACTTCACGTGCGCAGCGAATCTTAGGATTTGCAGGGAGAGCTACTCGCGAGCAGGTCGGGCGTCCTGTCTGCCTTCCCTGCTATGTCCCTCACTATCTGACCGAAGATTTGTATTCCCCTCGCCAGGTACCTGCGACTAGCATCTCAGGCAGCTACCGCCTCAAGGTCGAGGGGAATATCAACGGCGTCATTGGCGGCACTGCCTTTTCGTACGAGACTGAACTTGAATTCTCACAGCGCTCAATGACTATATTTATTCAGACGGACCGGCCTCTCTACAAGCAAGGCCAGACGGGTGAGTCCATCGTCTGAACGTTTTCCTCGGCGACGTGTTTCGTTTAGTCCCGTCGTGAGTCGACATTTGTGGTTCTGCTTTTGCCAGTTTAGTTAGCTCGATCCGTACAAGCATTCGCGCTGTGGCCCTAACGTTTCATCTGTTGGCATGCGTGATATACTACCAAGTCCATCCTGGACATACTGAACCGACATAGTCGTTCATCAGCACAACGGTGAAGATGCGTATAGAAGTAAAGAAGCGATAATAAAGGGCATTTGTATCACACAAAAGTTGTGTGCTTAGGGCAAACTTTAAAAAAATGCCTTCTGCCCCTCTCCTTTATCAAGTTCGCAGTATCTTTACGAATTTTAACGTTGACAGGTTGGCAAATATGCCATTATGTAGTCGCGTTGCTTAAGATAACGTCGAGTCAACAACTTCGATGGTTTTTGATGCTTGTGTGTATGGGGCATATTGAGCAAGGTGAAGTTATTATCAATAGTAGTATTTCAGTTAGCGCGTTTGCTGAAGTTTTTTCTTCTTGTTTTGCGGGAGAGGGGAGTGACGTAAGTCCAGTAGTCATTTGCAGCGAGTCAGCAGCGTATACTGTTTGGTTTTGGTCTCATTCAGTGTTTTGTGTATTTTCTTTTTGGCTTCAGTTCATTTTCGTGCACTGCCAGTCACAACGGAGCTCAAGGCATTCTCGGATGCCATTGACGTTTACATGCTGAATCCTAACCGGACCATTGTTCGGCGTTGGCTCTCCAGGCGAACAAATCTTGGTGAGCACATATGGACCCGTGTTCACAAAGCATATCGCATGCGCTAGAGCCGTTCATAAAACGGGCGCTATTTAATCGTAATTTGAAATACATTGTCCCGGTAGTGACGAACAGTTCGTGTGAACGTAAGCTTTCGTGAATTCCCTCCACACACACGCACACGCACACGCACACACACACACGCACACGCGCACACACACACGCACACGCGCGCACACACACACACGCACACACACACACACACACACACACACACACACAAACACACACACACACACACACACACACACACACACACACACACACACACACACACACACACATACTCTCTTTCCTTTCACCACAGGGGTTGCTCAGTGGCTATGGTGTTGGGCTGCTGAGCACGGGGTCGCGGGATCGAATCCCGTCCACGGCGGCCGCATTTCGATGGGGGCGAAATGTGAAAACACCCGTGTACTTAGATTTAGGTGCACGTTAAAGAACCCCAGGTAGTCAAAATTTCCGGAGTCCCCTACTACGGCATGCCTCATAATCAGAAAGTAGTTTTGGCACGTAAAACCCCATAATTTAATTTCTTTTTCTTTCCTTTGATTTCTTCTTTTTTTGTCTGCGCTCTTGCAGCCATGTTATTGTCCAATGACAAATGTCGACTTCACTTCAGGTGCCGTGAGCCTAGAGTACCCATTGTCTCCTCAACCTGACTATGGAAAGTGGACAATTCAAGTCATTGCTCAGGTACATCTAGTGCGTGACAACTGTGCACGCAAACAGGTTTTTTCTTGGTTCGCAATCGGAACCTACCATTGCTTTTTTTTCTTTTTTTTTAACCTTTAGGGCCAAGTTGAAGAGATGACATTTGTTGTAGAAGAGTACTGTAAGTAGACAAATTCGTCTAAATCATTACAAATGCTGCACCTCATACGGTCACTGCACACGGACCCCTGCTGTCCAGGCGCTGAATTCACGGCTCGTGTTCTCTTCCAGATCAAATGAGATTTGAAGTCAATGTCACACTGCCCACATTCTTCATGGCCACGCAAGAGTACATTTACGGCACTGTTGTAGCCAAGTGAGTGTTGCTGCAGTGGGCGGCGCAACGTTTTATTCGCTGGTTTGGGAGCACCGCGCGTCCAACTTGTGTGCTTTCTGCCTTGTTTTCCACAGCTTCACAAGTGGCGCTGCGGTCGCTGGAAACCTGACACTCCGCGCGACTGTTGAGCCAATCAATCCAACTTACCGCATTCACCGCAGTTCATCTAGGTACATTGAAAAGGTCTACCGCTATGTGAGTAAAATTAAGCATTCTCTACCACTTTTTACTTGCCAGTGCTGCAACGCGCTTGTTTCGGACTGTTAGTTAAAAGTTTAAGCACTCTGTCTTCCCGAGCATCGTGCGCGCCGCCGTGTGCATGTTTCTTTACGCGGCATTTATAAGCTATAGCGAGGTCTGTCTGCTGGACCGGCTGCTGTTTGCTGTCTGTGCTGTGCAGTGTTGCGGAATGGGTGCCCCCATTCCATTCCAATTCCATTTCGAGGAATGAACAGCTAGGAACAGCTGTAATTATCAGTGACTCCCCTCAGAACCATTGCAAAAACTGCAGCGCTTCCCTTTCTATTAACGTGCGAGGCCAGAGGGGACGCATGTAGAACTGGAGAGAGGAGAGGGAGGGAGGGAGAAGAGGCAGTTCCATTATAAGAGAGGAGGGAGGTGACGTGAGAAGCCGAGGAAACCCCACTACTATACGACAGCGGTTGCGGGTAAACAGGATAAGCTTAAGTTCAAGGTATGGTACAGTACGTTGCTGCTATTTCTGAAAAATAAACGCCATGCAAATTTGGCAAGCGTCCGGTCAACTTACGCTGGGCGTGCAGAAGCAGAGCCGCATTAATTAAAGCGCACCGCGGGGTACAGGAGACACTACGGAAGCGGTCGACCATCAAATCAACACTTCTGTGTTCGTCGCGTTGGCTTTGCGGCTATGGCATTGCTAGAGGTCGTGGATTTGATCCCAAACGCGGCAGCTGTATTTCGACGGGGGCGAAATAGAAAACGCACGTGTGCTTTGATTTAGGAACACGTTAATGAACACCACGGTGGCAAAATTAATCCCGAGTGCGCCACTACGGCCTGCCTCATAATCCGAGTGTGGTTTTGGAACGTAGAGCCCCATAATCCAATTCAAGTTTAATACTTCTGCCACAATGCGATGTGCCATGTGAGGAAATGACAACGCTCAACGCTCTCAGAAGTTATAAAATATGGCGCACAACAACGCCTCAAGCAAACACCTCTCCCTGCGTGTTCTGTGTACTACGCAAACAAACGGCAGTGGTGCACGCAAGGTAACGTTTAACATCAACTCACCACTCTCGTGTTAGCCTAAACGTTGAAGAAATTAAGCTGTAGCTGTCAACGTCACCAGCACGGAAAGCTTCGCTTACATCGATTCCCACACTGTGTGGGAAGAAGAAGAAGAAGAAGAAACTTTAGTAAAGAATAGTCCGGCAGTTCTTGATGTGGTGGCCTCAGGTGACGGCTCGAAGTTCTTGGACTCGAGCGGCATCTTCGGCTTGCCGGACGGCCCAGAGCTGGTCTGCCAGCTCTGAACTTCTGATAGCCGCCTCCCAGCGGCGGCGACGCCTACGGAGAAGGTCCCCGGCGGCTCCCGCATCCGGGGCGGCGTCGGGAAGAACGGAGCTCGAGCCTTCTACTCTGGCAACAGCCGCGATTATGGACGCGTCGCCAACGGAGCTGCTTTGATTACCGTTGTTGCCGGTACACTCCCAGAGCATGTGTCGCAGCGTTGCTCTGCGTCCGCATGTTTTACACGCGTCTGTTGGGTACAAACGCGGATAGCAGTGGTGTAAGATAGCGGGGCTAGGGTAGGTGTGTGTCTGGAGCAAGCGTAACGTCACGGCCTCGTTCCTGTTCAGTTTATCGTGTGGTGGCGGGAATTTGCGTCTTTCGAGTCTGTAGTGTTGGGTGAGGTCTCTGAACGTGGTTAGGCGATCGCCCCACGCCCAGTGTGTTTCTTGTTGCTGTGTTTCTGTTGTAGTGTCCCGATCCGGCAGATCCGATGCCCCGCTCTCGGGGGCGGAGGCGGCCACATAATCAGCGGCGGCTCGGCGTGTGAGACCTCGAGCCGTGGCGTGGGCCGCCTCGTTTCCCGCTAGCGGAACATCGGTGTGTGCCGGGGTCCAGAGGAGGAAGACCGTAGAATTTTGGGGTTGCGAGGGCGAAGACGAGTCCCCGTCGTCAGAAATTCGGAGTATGCGGGCCGCTTCCCGCGAGACACGACCGCGCGCGAAGCCGCGGATTGCCGCCTGCGAGTCGCTGATCACGATCGCAGCGTTCGGCACCGCGACGAGCGCTAGGGCTATCGCGGCTTCTTCGGCCGCTTCCGTGTGTCCCGTGGTCACCGTGGCGCTCGCGAGGCACCTACCCGAGCGGTCTACAACCGCTATCGCGTGCGCGCTTCTCCCTCCTCCATATCGCGCCGCGTCTACGTACACCGCCTCGTTGCTGTTACCAAACTTCTTCTCAAGGTCGCTTGCTCGTTTGTTGCGTCTCCCGGCGTGGTGCGTCGGGTGCATGTTCTTGGGAAGCGGCGGGATGATCAGGCGGTCGCGAACAGAGGCGGGAACCGCCATCTTTTCTCCATGCTGAGTGTGGTACGCGATGCTGAGCGACTCGAGGATGCATCGACCTGCCTTTGACCTGGATAATCGTTCGTATTGCGCAATGTCGTGCGCCTCGATTAACTCGTTGAGAGAGTTGTGAACTCCGAGCTCTAGAAACTTGTCGGTGCTCGCGTTGAGTGGAACGCCGACCGCCCTCTTGAAAGCCTTTCGGATCATGCATTCGACTTTGTTTTTTTCGGACCCGATCCACCTCAGGTAGGGGGCAACATACGTTATGCGGCTTATCGCGTACGCCTGCACGAGACGGATCGCGCACTCTTCACGCATACCATTGCGTCTGTTCGTGATGCGACGCAAGAGTCGGATGGTGTCATCTACCGAACGACGAAGTATTCGCACCGTCTCTCCGTTATGGCCGTTTGCCTGCAGGTGTAACCCTAGGATTCTAATTTTCTCTACGTGCGGTACGGGAGTACCATCTGCCAATGTAATGCGTATTTTGGAATATTCCCGTTCCTGTTCGCGCAGGGTTTTACGACCTCTCCTTGTGGGTTTGTAGAGTAAGAGTTCGGACTTGGTAGCCGAGCACTCGAGGCCCGTTCCACGCAAGTAATTCTGAACCGCATCTACTCCTGCCTGTAGCGTTCGCTCGACGTGACCGTCACATCCCCCTCCGGGAACCCAGAGGGTGATGTCATCCGCGTAGAGACTGTGATGTAATCCTTCTATTTCTGTTAATTTCTCGGGTAGACCAAGTAGAACTAAATTAAAGAGTAATGGTGATATGACGGATCCTTGCGGCGTGCCGCACGGACCCGTCTGAAATTCCGGTGATTCCTCGTCACCGACGACGACGCATGCGCGCCTGCCCGTGAGGAAGTCTCTAACGTAATTATACATTCTTTGGCCTAGTCCTAATGTTCTAATTGTTTTTAAGATCGCTTCGTGCTTAACACTGTCAAAGGCCTTTTTAATATCTAAGCCTAGAATTGCCTTAGTGGAGCTGGTAGTGTCGTCTACGATCTGGTGTTTAAGTTGAAGCAATACGTCCTGTGCGGAGAGGTTGCGGCGGAATCCTAGCATGGTGTGCGGGAACGCGTCATGATCTTCGAGAAAGTCGGTCACGCGGGTGAGAACTGCGTGTTCCATGACTTTGCCGACGCAAGACGTAAGCGAAATCGGTCTTAGATTATCGAGCGTAACTTGCTTGCCAGGTTTAGGAATCATGATAACGCGGGCCCGTTTCCACGCTTCGGGAAGGGAACCCTCTCGCCAGCACTCATTGACGTAGGCCGCGAGTCGGGAGATTGACTCGTCGTCTAGGTTTCGGAGAGTCTTGTTGGTAACCCGGTCTGGGCCGGGCGCCGATCGAGTGTTGAGTTCGACCAGGACTAACCGAATTTCCGATTCGCTAAATTCCGCGTCCAGTTTCTTGTTTGTGACGCCGTCGTACTCAGCGTACTGGATGCTTTCGGCTTTCTTAAAGTAACGGTCACGTATGGCGTCAAGGAAGTTATCGCCTTTATAATCTCTTAGGAGTCTACGAGTCTTGTGGCCTTGAGCGGCCCGAGTCTCCTCCGGATCTAATAGGTGTCTAAAAAGGCGCCAAGCGCTCGCCCCGGTCATCTGCCTCTCGAGGCCGTTGCACGTGTCTTCCCATTGTGCCCTGCATACCTGAAGTGCGTGTTCTTCGATGTCTCTGTCTAACTGCGCTATGCGTTTGCGCAACGCCTTATTATGTCTTTGGCATTTCCATCTCTTTAGGAGGGCTCGCTTTGCTTCCCACATGTGTAGGAGCCTGCTGTCAATTATTTCGAGGTTCGCCTCGGGCGGAACCTCGCTCGTTGCTGCACCTACGTCCCTTCTGAGCGTCTCGGTCCACTCGTCTATGTCCGTAATCGGCTTATCGCCTCGCCCCGCTTCTTTTCGTTTCTTGCGGGAAGACTTTCTTGGGAAGACTCGCAAGACCAAAGGCTTGCACTGATCGCACACTGTGTGGGATCTGCATTTTTTTTTATCCACTTTCATTTCCACTAATTTCGCGTTTCTTTATTTCATTTATTAAGTACAGTTTCCCCTATCTTGTCCTTGGTGGCAGTATTTGTTGGCTTCTTACAGTATATATATACAGGGTGTCTACCAACCGGGAAAACCGGGAATTCTCAGGGATTTTGAGTAGTCTGGAAAAACTCAGGGAAAACTCAGGGAATCTGTGCTTCTATCAGGGAAAATTAGCTGTAATTTTTTTAGAGGGTCAAAAGTCGCGGTAATGCTGGCTCGAGAAACAGACAGGACTCGTAACGAATCGTCGTCGGCTGGAGGAGTTGCCAGTGTACAGTCAACGACCGACTTTCCGGATTCCCGATAACTCGGACGGCTTCGCGGCACCACCACTATAGTGTACTAGAATAATGTTCTAGTACACTATAACCACCACGTACCCCAAAGAGTCAATGTATCATAACGTCTGAAATTTCAGACGGAAGGACTCTTCGCCGTCCGATTTTCTAAACGTTTTGCGTGATCGCAGGTCCGAGACGGCATTAATGAAAACCACCACCGCTGCTATTTTGATTACCTCGCCGCCTTGAACCGGTGCTCTCGCACGCAGATCCGCTGGCAGCCGTAGCCACCACTGCGGCAACGCTAGGCCTAGCTGCTTCGACGTTCGTTGTTAAGCTTCTTGTCCTTCGGTGCCGTGTTTCTTCATTTCTCCGCTGACAGCAATAATTTTGTCTTCGAAGCTCGGAAAGCACGGCGCATTGCATAATGCTCTTTCCCGAAAGTCTGCTTCGCCTCATTACAGTCATGTAACGCGGTGAAGCGTAACAAGCGTAGGAAGGGGCAATTGTCGCGGGACACTGTATGTATTCCTTAATTTTACACGTGTGCAGCCGCCCTCACCTGTCACAGTAGGAGCACCGATATGCCTAATAAGTGCACTGACAGGCATTCAGAGCTTTTTCAGACGTACATGTGTCGATTTTAGCCCTTAAGGGCAGTAAAAGACATGAATTTATTTTTTCGGACTGCCTGATTTTTCGGAAGTTTTCACGGCCCCTAGGGGGTCAGAAAAATTGGACGTTGACTGTAAATTGACCAACAGTATTCTTTAAATGGTCCGTGGGGCGAACGCGCGGCGAAAGGAGGACGAGAACAGAAAGGATCGACGCACTGAAGAATGAACGGGGAATTAAGTATGCGACCGCTTCTTTGAAGGAGCCTGCGCTCAAAAAACAAATTGTTGGCTGATGCTGAGATGCAGGTGTCCCTCATCCAAACCAAAATAAACTCTTTAAAGCAGTGAAACACAACACTGAGGCGTCTTGCGCGAGCTGAGAGTATGTCAGGACAGTTGCATGACACTGAGCATGCTATCAGTTGATGGAAATAGCTCATATTCGAAAATATTTGCTTCTGTATGCTTCTCCTTTTCTTTGTACTAGAGAATGTCCAACTCGATTTGAAAATGTTTTCGAAGACATTTTATTTGCTGTGCACTTTAATAACCCCTCCCTTATATTCTTTTTTTGAATAACATAAACACTACTCCTTCGTATTAAAATTGGATTAAGTCGGTTTTCTTTAAAAAAAATTTTCATATGCTTACTAGAGAGTGACAGCATAGGGCGATATGGTTTTAGCGCGACTTGACATAAAACATAGTTCTGCATCACTCAGGGAATTTTGCAAAAGCACTCAGGGAAAACCTGGAAAACTCAGGGAATTTGGAAATGTCAACTTGGTAGACACCCTGATATATATATATATATATATATATATATATATATATATATATATATATATATATATATATATATATATATATATATACTGTAGGACCAACGCGCTTGTTAGACGAACGTTATTCGAAGCTTTCGTTTAACGTTTCAGTTAAATATGCCATGTAAATGAACACGTAATGCGTGCACATTTATTTGACGTCGAAGTACATGCAAGTAACTTCTGTTCTCATTCTGTTCTTCCCATCGCGGAAGTTGTGTGTTATTTGCCATGCGGTAATGCGGCATGTAACTCTTCGTGTGCGGCGCCGCGTTTCGAAACATAGCGCCTGTCCGGCAAGACGCGGAGACTCCCACCATACGACCCAGGTGGCCGCGGATAAACACGGCCTCCGGGATTGGCCCACTTGAAGGGGCGCTAAAGAAGAAGCACTAAAATACTTTAGACGGATAAAGTGTGTTTTCAAAACTCTATTTTTGTTAATTTCTCGACAATGGCTCGATCTTTAGAAGAGAAAAATGAATGCTTAAGTTTCATGTTTTGACTTTTACGCCGAAACCCCAGTGCCGGAACGTTAGGGTGACGTCACGGATTTCAAAGTGCATTCCCGTAATTGGGTCGTAATGGCTCGGTAAAACATTTTGAAGCTTGCCAAGTTCACTCTTTGTGTTGAGCTGCTGAGCACGAGGTCGCGGGATCGAATCCCGGCCACGGCGGCCGCATTTCGATGGGGGCGAAATGCGAAAACACCCGTGTGCTTAGGTTTAGGTGCACGTTAAAGAACCCCAGGTGGTCGAAATTTCCGGAGTCCTCCACTACGGCGTGCCTCATAATCAGAAAGTGATTTTGGCACGTAAAACCCCATAATTCAATTCAAGTTCACTCTTTAGCCCTTTTAGAATACAATGCAGCTCCTTTTTCTGATTTTAAATTAAATAGGCGAGCGCAGAAGCAGTCAGAATCAGTGACGTCACGGCGAGTTGGTGCGAGAACTTCGATACGGCGTCGCTACCCGGCCGTCTATCGCTTTTTTTTTTGCAGCTTTTCTGATTTGCTAACCATCTTTTCATGGTAGAAGTGCCTTTTTCGGTTTTGAAGAAGGGTGGTCTACTAATACAGCCTAATTTTTTTCTCTTTTTAGTGTTTAACTCGTAGAGAAACTCACTGAGCAGACATGTGCCATACCCCGGGAAGAATGTGTAGAAAGCGTCGCAAAAAAAAAAAAACTAAATGCTTGGAAGCACATAAGTATTCTAATGTGAAGGGGCCGTTTGTTGTTTCATTGTGTAATCGCGCAGAAAACAGAGCCGGTCACCAGCACATCTGTAGGGGTAGTGCAGATGGCTCTATATAAGCCAATAGGTTATATACGTGCTGTACTATGTACGAGCTATTCTGAAAGACAGCTGCAGCAGCAGCCACCGTCAGCAAAGTCCCGGAGAATACACACACAAAAAAAAGCTTTCTTTCGCGAAGTATTGTGCGGAATGGAAGCGCTTTGGTAACTATTGCATGGAATACCTTTCCCAGCTGCGGCTGCACTTCAGGCGAACCTTGCAGGATCATTGCGTATACGTTTCTTTTATGCCTGAAACTTGTCTGCGTGACAAGTCTGAAGCTGAGTTCCTACTTTTTTTTTCTATCCGCAATGTGCAGTTCGAAGGAGTCCAGGACTTTGCGTTTTCCCTGCGTGAGCTGAGCCGTCTGGTCTCACGCCTTGACGGAATGAAGGTTGTGGTCACCGCCCTGGTCGGGGAACGCTTCCTGGACCTCATCGAGACGGGCTTCTCCGAATCCGTAGTGTTCAACTCAAGCCTGCAGCTGCACTTCTTAGGCTCGTCTCCGCAAGTGTTTCGCCCCGGAATGCCCTTCAAGGCCTACGTGAGTCATAAATGCACTTCTCCTTGTAGTCGTTTATCCCATCATTTCTTAACCGTTACAGCATGCTTGTTGAAGTCACAAATGCTTGAAGCCTTACCAGCGGCCTTAGTAACCATAGTAACCATACTACTATACATAGCATCATGCATAACAGCCATAATAACATAGTGCCACACCATAGTAACCATAGTGCTTACCTTAGTATTCATTGCATGACGTTGCTTGTCACATGACAGGCAGTGTATCTCACGATGTTGACCGCAGAACCGCGACTCTTCTGGTGTATTCAACTTATGTCCTTTTGAGGAGAGGAGATTTTTTTCCGCCTGCTGACCAGCCAGACGCGCAATCTCTGGTGCAGGTGAGCGTGTCCTACAGCGACGGCTCTCCGCTGCCAGCCGAGTATTTCCGCAACAAGCGTGTGGAAGAGATGCTGCGCGTGACGCCGTCGGTGACGTACGTGAGTGGCGGAACGGGCTCCGGTCAGCTCCCTGAGCCAGTGGCTTCCGCGGTGCCGGGCTCGCCGGGCATCTGGGAGCTATTGCTCGAGTCGACGCCCGTCCTCAGTGATCCGACAGCCATCAACGCCGTGCGGGCTATTCGCCTTGAGGTGAGAGACCACCCCTTTTTGTTTGACGTGCATACTTTGGGCTGCCGCTGTCAAACATGACGTATTAAAGTTCTCTAACTCCGGAAACCGCTTTTGGAAATGCTTCTTTTGTTGCATGCCAGAGCATTTTGAACTCAAACTAGGCCCGTGTGAATACTCGAATCGTTAAAGTCGCGGTTTCGCCCGAAAGGCAAAACATTCATAGCGGTAGCAAGTTGAATATTCGATTGTCTTTTTTTTATCATACTGAATTATTACACGAATTAAAGCTCGCAGTTCCATCGGCAGAATATATTACAGTAAACATTCGCTTGCTAACAAACAAGTATGATGTCACGCGCCCAAAGATGCTCGGGGATAGAGCTGGCTCAATGACCGCGAGCGCCGGCAGCTGCGAGCGCGCATGCTTGTCCTAAAGCGAACGTTCCGTGCTTCCTCCACGCTTTTCACTAGTCGACTGATCGAAAAAAGTCGCAGTTTCGCCCGAAAGGCGAAGTATCAATTGCGATAGCAAATTAGTGGACAGCGATACAAAGTAAGGATAATAGTTTTATCGGCCGTATAAACTTGGAAACATAGGCACACTAAAGCGGCGGCGGCAAGAGCTACCTTTTAGTTTTATTCAGGGACCTTAGCAACGCCGTAGGCGGAGCGCCACTACTGACGCCGCGCCGCTTTTTCAGAATAGAGGATGTGCAAGGAAAATTGATAAGGTAAACATTGCGTTCATAAAATCTCCACACGTACTAAGTCTTTTCTTTTAAATAATTTCGGTAATATATTTCTCGGACGCACTTACCCGTTCCATGGCGTTTTTGAGAGTTCAAAGAAAGGTGGATCAGGGGGAATTAAAGATTTTCTCTTTTATTGAAGTGGTTGAGCGAAAATAGTTAGATACCTAGATGGTTGCAGAGCAAAAAGCTGCGGGAAGTAGCCCAATAATACTAATCGCGTTAAAATCTATTTTGTCCATTTTTCTCAACGCCATCACCGTACGGCACATTGCTTTACAGACTTTTGTTCCGTGCTCCAGTGAAATACTATGGTCGATGCCCCAGAGGCGTTTCGTGTTCATTCATCGCGCAGCCCCATGTGGGTCGCAGGGTCGTCACAATTCCACTAAGTGCATATATATATGACCCAAGTACAACTGCGCGGCTCCGGCAGTTCATGCCAGAGTCATGCAAATTGTTGTTCGAATCGTTGGGCGCAAATTGAGTTTGGAGCTTCCTGCCTACGCGCGATGAGCTTAGTTCAGCGAGCGCACAAAACGCACTGGCAGCATTTGCCGGCGCGGGTCGCGTGCGGTCTCAGAGCGGCAGTTGTACATGTGAGCGGTACGCTCCCCGCAAATGCATGCCGCCAGCAACCACACCAGCCAGCGGCGAATTTTTGTCACAGGCACACTACTGAGGCCCTTAGGCCTAACCAGCGCCGCTTCGGCTACAGAAGTTGCAGTTTGGTGTGAAATAATACAGACCTAATTGTAGCGGCCGCTCGGCACTTGGAAAACCAACAAAAGCGACAGTTGGCGACAGTTCGACTGGCACCAGTTTCGTTCAAGGCTGCCATCTTTGCTACACCACACGCGTGAATTATGCACGAAAAATAGTTCAATACATATCAGAAGTTTCGATCATTTGTTCTGTGAGAAGATGGCGGTGCTGCTGGGAAGTCTGCATAATCAAGCAGAGGCAGGCATCCGAAAAAAAAAATCTTTGAGCAGTTTCAGTTTCGCCCTAAGGCCGAAGCATTGAAAGCGATAGCATTGCAAGGTTTAGCCTTGGTGTTCTAGCAATACGCTGGGGAGACATGTTGCCGCGACGCAGCACGTGAACCAAATCCTGCTGCGTAGCAGTAAGTGCAGCCCTGGCAGCTGCACTGTAACCTGGCGTCTCGGAATGCTGGCCTGATGAGGTGCGCCGCCAGCGGCGTTGCAGGAGTTTCGCCTCGATGGCGCGCGAGGTGAGACGCCAAAGAAATGACCTCGGCTGAGCATGAGTGATATTTACGGAAGAAGGCGTTTTTTGGGTTTCTACCTGGAGTAGTATAGCTATCGCTCTAAAAGTCGTTGCGCGAACCGCCGGTCGCGTGAAAAAATAATAAAGCTGTCGTCACGCATAAATATAATTGTAAAATACAGCTCACCGAGGTTTGTGACTATCAGAATACAGAACGAAATGGGCTCACAGATTGGGATTTATGAGTACGTCGAACTATTGAGAGCGGTTGTTTTATTGCGATAGCATTTATATGGACACTCAACGTGAATTTTCGCCTTTGGCGTCGCCTCATCGGGATGTTCCGCATACAAGTGCAATAACAGCGCTGCAGCGCGCCGTACGCAGTGGGTGCTAGTGAAAACGCGCGAGGGAGAGACAGAGGGATGGTGGCTGATTTCGCGCGTGCAAGGGAAAAAGGCGGCGAGGAAGCCCGCCATCTTCCACCGCGCGCAAGGCAGTAAGAGGGAGGGAGGTGGGGGGGGGGTGCGTTCTACTCTGGCAGAGGCTGCGCAGGCGCGGTTTGAGCGCGGCGCCTTGAAAGCGATCTGTAGTGGGTACAGAGTCTAGTCGCACCCAGGGCTAATTGCTTCGTGTACGTTGCGTTCTCGCCGCTTCGTTCGCGCTAAAGCGAGAGGAAGCACGAAGGACAATTCGCTAAAGCCCCTGTATCTTAAAGTATCGAAAGCCTTTGATCTCGCCGCCGTGCTACGCGATTGGACGATAACTTCAGCGCACCTCCTGGTGTGGTCCAAGAGCAGCTAGCAGACGACGCGCGCATCGTTCCCCGTTCGCAAACGGAGCGCATGCATAGATTTCACTTTATTCGCCCGTGTCCTGCATCGCGCCCGCGTCATTGCAAAATGCCGTTTCTGGCCGCTCGGCCAACTCGTCGGCGCGGCGAGTGAGGGAAACGGGAGGTTCATTTCTGCTTGTCCACCCAAAGGGAAAGGGAAATGAGGGAAAGGCTATGATGCGGCCGCATAATAGAACGTACCGCGTCGTGCGCGCACGCATTTTTAATCTTTTTCACTTGGGCCAAACCAAGGGCCGCTGCAGGCAGTTGGCGCTACTTTGAGGAGATCCAGGGGCTTTACAATTCGCTCGCGCCTGCTGCCGCTCTTCACGCCAGCGTATTGGCAGAGATTGTCCGCGGTCATAGAGTGAGATGTGTTCATGTTTGCCTGTGCGCGCGTGACACCATGCTTGTTCATTTAGTTAGTAAGGGTTTGTTTAGAAGTTTATACGGCTGATAAATCTACTATCTTTACCTCGTATTGCTGTCTAATAATTTGCTATTGTAATATATGCTGCGCTTTCCTGATGTAATTGCGACATTTTTTTGTGCAATTACTGCTGCCCTTGAACGTGTTCCCGCCGGTGCTCTGTTGCCGCGGCCTCCCGTTCCGCGTGCCGCGCGTAGATGCGTATTCATCTCTTCTTTTAGATTCATGCAGCCTTTGACAAGTCTAGCTTTGGATTTACACGATAGACATAGAAATGTTTGTGGCTAGTGTGGGGTCATTCGGCTCCAGAAGCATTTGCACGTGTGGAGTGGGGCTCGTTGCATAAGGTCTCTGTGGTGCTCCTAATTTCAGAATCCTTGGCAGTTATTGAACGACGCTGAACCCGAGAGTGGAAAGGCACGTGCTTTTTACCGGTGGCGCCGGCCATGGTCGTGTCATTTTATATAGAGTATGGTCAGGGCAGTGTATGTCAAGTTATGTGGTGCTTGGTGCCACAAATTTACTTTCACAAGCATATAACCTGGAGAACTCACTTTCCATGATTGCAAGAAGACCCTTCAATATTATGTGGGAAAACTGGAAAGCAATACTTCCCCAGCAGTAGATGATCACCATGCATGAAATACTGTATTGTCTGCTCTTAAAAAATTAGTGTCCTTCCTTTGTTTTTTCTTTCGGTAGCTGTCGGCTCCATAATTACAGTACGAAGCCTGTTACTCGAGAGCGCCACAACTAATTAATTACAACACCTTTCATACGACCAATTCAAAATGAATTTCAAGCGTAACGTGGCTTCGCAAAAAGAGCCTCATCACGTCACCCAAAGCAGAGGTGGCAGTCACATAGTATCGCCCACCATATACAGACCATACATGAAAGTCATGCAATGACGCTATCGCCGAAAGCTTCCAAATTGGTCCTTCCAATTCTTCATTTCCTTTGGAAACTTGGTCGACTGCTGAATGGAGATTAGTGTTCAACTGAGCTAGTTGGTTCATAGCTAAGACGAGTTTTGAACTGCTAAACTGAAAAATAAAGGTCCAAGGAAGACAGGCAAGGACGTCGCGCACTACCTGAATTTATTTTGGCGCTTGCGGCTGCATATACCGAGTGTCCCAAGTAACTTGAGCCAAACGTTAAAAATATGCACATGCCACGTAGCTAGACAGAACCAAAGTAATGTTGTTTGCTGTCGCTTGGAGATATTCAATTTTTTTTTTCATTCCACCTAGTTAGATAATGCAAAGACTGCATGCACACATGTAAATACTTAAGTACCGTGTAGTGTGCTCCGAGAGTCATGGAGCCGTTTTGTAAACCACAATCATGTAAATTCGTACAGTCTACGCTCGTTACAACGGACAAGCGTAAAACACTTTCGGATATAACGGACCATATTTCAGACTTCGTTTGTTCTGCCTATTTTATTAATGCAACGAAATTCGATTTTAACGGACCGCGCTACAACGGACTATCGGCTGCAACGGGCGAAATTAGCGGCAATTTTTATCAAAATCGGGCGTATAAAACGGGACTTTTGCTATGTCGACGCGGGCTGGCAGCTGACTTGCGAGGGTCAGGTGACGATCGCGGCTCAATATCTTGCACGCGAGGGTGGGAGGGAGGAAAGCGGGGCGGAAGCGCGCCGTATTTAGCGCGCGAGGCACGGGGGGATGGTGGCGAGGGAAAAGAGGGGGGGGGGGGTTCTACTCCGGTGGCTGCTGTTAACGGCGCTGCCGCGTGGGCTACGTATCTTGAACGCGATCTGCGATGTGGACAAAGTGCGCCCAGTGCCGGTAGCTTCGCATGTGCTGTGCTTTCGGCATTAGTTCGTGTTGAAGCGAGATGCTGCTGCTGCTGCTGCTGCCGCGCTTATCTTGCTTAATTTGCAATCGCAATCGAGGGCGAAACTGTGACCTTTTTGTTTGTTTTTCACTTTGGACGTTCGTCACTCACGCTTTAAAATAAAGTTGTCAGACGTCGTGACGAAAGTTTCGGAAGTGAGGTGTCTCGGAAAGTACGAACTTCGGATAAAACGGGTGTTTTTTGTCGTATTATCAGGGTCCGTTGTAACGAGAGTCGACTGTATATAAACCTATTTCTCATCTCTTTAACTTCACTCGGGGCCTTTCTTTCTGCCGGCACCTGGCACGGCACCATCCACGGAAACTTCGTGGCCGCTCGTACCCCCGACTTCACAGTACTACACACACATATACAATTGTGTACATGCATGCTGACACGTGTGTCTCATGTCTTGCTTTTCCACGTTAGCATTCACGAGTTATCCTTCATATCTCTAAATTGAAGCTGTATGTATGTTTCTGCATATATCCATCTTCTATGGCCTATGCATACTGCCACTGCTGCACTGGTAGAAGGGGCATAAATTGCATTTTCTTGTTTTTTACAGGCCGAGTTCTATGATTCCAACTATGGCCATGTTCGTACAAGCCTTGTGGCCTACTCATCCTACTCGCCCACAAACCATCACTTGCAAATCACAACTAGCACTAAGTTCCCAAAGGTGTGTGTACAGTCCAAGATGCATCACATCACCTCTTGTGTGGTTTTTCTGAGAATTTCATTTTGTCATCCCTCGTATTTTAAGTTTTAAAGCTTTGTTTTTTTTTTCAATGCCTCTGAATGCATTGTGACAAGGTATTTTACAAAATTGTGCTTTATTATCATTTTTTTAGTCTTGTGTAGTCTAGCTTGACAGAATTCATTGTTCAGGAAAATGTGGTGCATATACCTTACCTCTTAGTCTGTATTTGTGATGAGAAGTTTCTTAACAAAATTTGAGCTGTCTTTCTCAGAAACACTGTTTAATTTCTGAAAAAAAAAAAACTTTTTTTCTGATAGGTTGGAGAATACATTATTTTTCATGTTCGATCCAACTACTTCGTCGAATGGTTTTCGTACCTGGTAAGTTGCTGCTACTCTTATCTCCAAATAGCATATGGTTACTATGTGGCAGAAAGATTTACAAGTGATGTTCTATTATGAACAAACAAAACTGACCCACTGACTTGTGTTGTGCAGTTAATATAAAAGGTATTAAGAATTGCAGAGGTGGTCATCCCAACTTCTTTTGTTTCATGTTATACTATATATGTATATTTGGACATTGGACATCCTAAACCTGATGCTTTGTTGCTTACTGTATTCATATATATAACATACTAACCCTACGAAAGAACAATTTTTCTGATAGGGCTAGCCATACACCTGTACACATGCAATTATATCCTCTGACCAATATAAATTTTGATGTATAGCTTCTAGCATTGCTACTGCATAAGGCCTCAAATGTGTCCCCCATGGAGTTGTACCTTTGAAGTTTGCACATCTTGCATGGATAAGTCCTATGCACAAGAAGCCATAAAAACTTTAACATGTGGGAAGGCGAGTCATTGCACGTATAATGCAGTGGCTGACTGATTAAGGGAGTTAATATTGTTTTCCTGCTCAGCCTTGTGGATGCTAACTATCCATCTTCAAAGCTTCCTCTTGTGCATGCAAGTATACTCTGTAGCTGCTTTTGTGTCTGATGTAACCTGTTTTTCACTTGCTTTCTTTACTATTGTCCTATTCAGACACATTAAGCGACAACTAATGAGTGAATGTCTATGCTACATTACAGATCATCTCGAAGGGCATCATCTTGCTATCTGGTCAAGAAAAGATGACTTCAAGCATCAAGGCATTTGCTGTAACTCTGTCCCCTGAGATGGCACCTACGGCTACTGTAGTCATCTATGACTTGGCACGAGGCAGTGAAGTTGTCGCTGAAAGCCTGACTTTTCCTGTTGACGGCATATCCAAAGACAAGGTAATCGTGCACCTCAATGGATAGTATATTCAAACTGCCCCTGTGTACAGCAGCCTGTTCTGAATTGTGTGCTTCAGCACTAGAAGTAATGCTGGGGTAGCAATAACAGATGTATTTTAAATGTTACTTTTGGCCTGTGAACCTTGTCAGTTGGGAATTTTTTACAGAAATCAAAGGGTATGGAGGTTACAATAAAATTTTTATGGTCAAGAAGGTATTCTTTATACCAAAGATTGGAATTGTTACTTATTGTTGAACTTTGTGTGAAGTATTATAATATGCACATAGCATATTGTGAAAGTTTTATGATGAGATTACAAAGTTCACTCTATATTGAATTTTAGTTCAACATGAGCCTCAACAACCGAAAGGACAAGACAGGAGACACTATTGAAGTAGCCATCTATGGAGACCCAGGAACATACGTGGCACTGTCTGCTGTTGACCGCACTCTCTACAACATGCAAGCAGGCACAGAGATCAGCTACTCTGAGGTAACATTACTGAACCCAACTTTTCATTTGCATTAAAGTGTTGCACACAAGAGAGAATGTGCTTATCACGTGATATCTCGATGGCTTTGCTACCTACTGTTAGGACATAAAGAACCAAGAAGATGCGTGCTGCGAATGTGTGAATAAAAGTTTGTGCAGTCGACTTTCGTTAATTCGATCCTGGCGGGACCTACGAAATTAGTCAATTATCCGGCACCATTGTCATAACTCTCGGAGAGCACTTTATCACTGTCTAAGAGCCATAACATGTCCCCTATATGGACATTGCATGGCAATGCATGCAGTTTTCCATAACCCCCAAAACACGTAACACGACCGGTTACCGCTAGCTTAGCACGTAAAATAACTTATCTTAGAATGAGACCTTGTAATCACAAACTGAAAGCTGCACGTTGTCATTGTTGCACAACACGAGCATGGTACATAAGTCACCATCTTTTGATGGCAATGACGCTGGCTATGACAGTAGGCTGCTGTAAAGGCTGCAAATGTAGTTTTGGCTTCTTATCCAGTGGTGCTGTGCAGGTAATTTTCGGACCAGTTTTACTGGCAAAAAGAGTTGTGTTTTATGATTGAGTAAATACTGTAATTGCTCATTTTGAGCTACCGTTTTTGTCTGAAACTCTTCCTATGCCAGACTGAAAATAGGCGTTTTTGGCAGAAGGTGTGACGTGTTTGATGTATTCACTGGCCCTTGAGCTCTGCCAAGACATACCTTGGCACAGAAGAGGTCATGATTAGGGTCACCATTGGGGCCAGGTGCATGCGTGCTGACCAGTAAAGTTCAATTTATCCAGGAAACGCCAATTTTTGGATCGAAATAATGAAACTTTGGGTCCATAGAAATGCATAGGCGCCAGACGGGACCTTTGTTCCAAGATTGAATTCACTGAAGAATCAAATTAACCAGAGTCGAAATAATGGGAGTCTGCTGTATGGCATCTTTGTCAAATTAATAGCAGTATCAGAACTTGGGCTACAGGATACGTATGAAAAGTGGTAAGCGCTGGCATGAAATTTCTGCATTTTTTTGGAAGTACCTTTCTATTTTGTCATTTTAAGACTTCATTCTGTTGGGTCTTCTTTTTTTTCTCTCGCCTTTCCAGTTCGTAGCTCTAGCCAAGAAGTTCAGACACACATAGGCATTCTTTTGCATTGTTTGCAATGTCTATTTAATGACTTTTGTTCCAGAATATGTTTCCTTCTAATTTGGAGATATTGTGTAAATAAGTTATCCTTTTGCTCATTTTGTGTTTAAACTTTTTACCCAGGCTGCTGATTACTAAATACAGTTGACTTCCATTAATTTGACTCTGATGCGACCGACTAAATTGATCTAATTATCTGGGGAGTGGAATTAAACCAGATGCATAAACACCAAACACACTGCTGATTCATTTGGCATATTTGCCTGTCTAACATGCCCCGGAATAAAATATGCGCCCACTTTCTACGTGTCCAAAATAGTAAACTAATGTAGAAATGACTATAAAGCTCCCAAACAAAATCTAACATGCACGTGATTTTTTTAGCAAGAAAATTTTTAGCACAAATGGTGGCTGCTCTTCCAAGGTTAGCTTCCCTACACAGTTTTTAAGTCAGGTTCACTGCAATGCATCTGTGTTATGCAGCAGCAAAACATACAACCATTGCGAAGGCAGTTTTGTGTCCGATTGCACTGTGCAGGCAATTTTCGGCACAATTTTCTTTATTTAAAAAGGTGCGTGTTAGAATCGGGCAAATGCCGTAACCGAGCGGTTGTGCACTACAGTTATTGCTTGTGAATTTTCCTAGGGCAGGCCAAAAGTAGGTGTACTTCACGAGAGTTGACACATGTTTAATGCTTCACTGTCCCCTAAACTCCACCGAGACAGCCGCCGCCACTTGAGGGGATTGCTATCGGGGTCACCATAGGGGTAAGTGTGTGTGTGCTGACTGGTCAAACTTGAATTATCTGGTGAAGGCCAATTTTAGGGCTGAAATAATGAAAGGTTGGTCCTATAGAAAGGCATGGGCGCCGGCCAGGACTTTTGGCTGAGATTAAACTAACCGAAAAAATGGATTAACTGGAGTCGAATTGATGGAAGTCTACTGTACATGGGGTCTGCAGAAGAAATCCACACTTGGTGACACTTATTATGGTGCTTTGTAGGCTTACCGAACGTATGTATTCTTTTTTTAAGTGGATGTGCTGTTCATGAGAAAACTTGGCTTTTCCAAGTACAGTACCAGTTTGCAATTGTTCACATTTCTTTAGCATTCTTTAATGTTTTTTTTTTTTTGTCACATGGAAACACAAAGTTGTCTAATCACGCCACCCTCTTTTGTGGCTTCAATGTATGGATTTCATCATTTCTTTAGCTGTGGTTGTCTTGTCTTGATAAATTACCTGTAGACACTATTTCATCAGAAGTTATCCACTTGCTAATGCTGAAGAGTGGTGGTCAATCAATTGCAATCAAGTCATTATGTCAGTCCTGTGGAAAGCATTAGTGCTTATAAAGGTAACATTGATTTTTTCCATGACTGTGTAGGCAAATGAAAGCATCATTAAGGGCTTCAGATTCCATTTATTAGTTTCATTCTTCATATACTTTGTTTCTTGATAAAATTGTGTTGACAGTTAAGTTGTAGTTAAAAATAAATTTTTTTCCCCCTGATAAGTTCACTAACCCTTTGCAGTCATTATAATTTACTCACTTTGCTATCATACTGGTCGTCAACTATTTTGCACATTTAGGATGTCATGCTGAAGAAGCATTTGCATGAACAAACACATAGTCCGTTTTTTATTTCAAATAGTTTTCATTACTCCTGACGCTCATGTGCAGTCTCCAGCCATCAACTCATTGCAGGTAATCACTATAGAGGAATAGTTTTCTCTAGGGTTCTCATCATTGTTTGCTTCTTTAGTGCTTCTTCTGAGGACATTTGCTGGATGACTGAAGGCAAGATGTAGCACTTCTCAAAATAAAATTATCTTTGGATTCACAGAGCTCATGTGAGTTGTTACCATGAGATGCCCGTAGAAAAAACGTTCCTACGTCTTGGTGCTTCATTCTGTGAAAAGCGCACACAAATTTCTTCACGTGTCCACACAAAAGTGATGCCCTGATATGTAGATGCTGCTAAGTGCGATTATCTATTGTTCAAAAAGCTCCCAAAAGGTGTCAACAAATGCTAAGAAAAAATCAACACACACAAGCAAGTGTGCCTGCTGGGTACTTCCGGACATGTGATTGCAAAGAGTTTTTTGCAATTACTGTCATGGCTATAGTTTAGGTATCAAGCAGGAGAACTGATTTCAGTTTATTTTTTCAGGTGCTAAGGAAAATGAACTCGTTTGACAATGTGATCAATGGCACACTAACTCAGCAGTGGTTCTCAAGAAATGGTAATAGCTACACCTATGTGTGCTTCCCATCATCTACTTATGGCCTTGACTCAAACAGGACATTCGAGGTGAGCTACAATCTTCAGTTCTTACACATTCAGGGACAGTTTAACAAAACTGCTGTATTCACCAACAGAGCCCTTCAATTTCTCAGAATTCCGTTCTGGCAGTGGTATTTTTCACCAACATCACAAATATTATAAGGCAGGGAATAATGTGTTCCACTGAGTTCCGAAGAGAAAGCAGGCACCCCTCTTTTGATCTGTAAACATGCTATATATGTGGTTCATTTCGTGCCAGTGATTAGCTTATGTTACTTTGTAAGAGTCCAATGTTTTTTTCAGTTCGCAGGTTTGCTGGTCTTCAGTGATTCTAACATCACCCGCATGAGAGGTGAGAAATGCCTTTTTAATTGAGCCAGTTCCTTTGCTTCTTTTGTCTGCATACTTATGGCCATTCAATGCATACTGAAGTACTCACAGAATGGAATCTGATGGGGTAAATCCTTTGGTTAAAAGTGCACATATATTCTGTGCCTATGCATTTGCAATGGAGGGCCCGTCACCAGGCCCCTCTGCAAATTTTAATTTTACTCTATAAGTTGGAAAACATTGTTTAGGGGATCTTTCGCTAGCATAATTTTTCAAATCGGTTCATTATCGGAGGAGATAATAAAAAATTGATTTGTCCTGTTCTGCTCGCCAGACCAAGCACAACTACCAACAGACACACTCTCTTCCTTTGCCTCGACTAGCATCCACAAGTGTCGTCCTTTCCTTGCTTTCTCCCATACCGAAGCTGTGTAACCAAATCACGTTCATGTGACAAGCTCCACCTCCTTTTTTTTAACTTAATTTTTTTCTGTCCCCCTTTTCTTCCCTCTCCAAAAAAAATCAGATGACTGCAATTCAACAGCAGGTTATGGCACATGTTATGATGGAGCCTGTTACCGTCTTGACAGACAATGTGATGGTTCCTTTGATTGTGAAGATGGCTCTGATGAAGCAAGATGTGAGCATATGATTTGGCCCTCTAGTTTAATTTTATCAGTAAATTTCTACTGGTTGCATTAATTTTTTTTTCTCTTCCTCTTGTGCAGGTGATCATGAACAGCAGTTCAGCATTACTAAGTTTGAAATGTATCGAACAAACAGATACCAACGATTGTATTCAAATGCATGGCTTTGGAAGGACATTAATATTGGGTTTGTTTACTCTGCTCTCTCTCACTCTTTTTATGGAGTTCTCAACCACATTAAGGAGTAATTTGAACGGTGTTTGCACACTTTAGCCACAAGCAATTTGCAATGTCCCAGCTGTATCTTTCATAATTATAGACATGACTTAGATGTGAGTGCATGTTTTGTTCTTATAGATGTCTTGTAAACATGTATATTTCCATCTATAAATTGCAAGTTTCCCCCATAATGGAATGATGTGCTATCAACTTCTGTGCAATAATCCATATACTCCAATAATCCAAATTATTATTTTACTGCCCCTTAAATTTTGTAAGTTCTTCTATTTTAACAATGTATGGAGCATAATGGCATGGGAGAATTTTGAGCAAATACCTCAGGCCAGGAAAACTGAAATTTAGTTGTTGCCAATATGTGTGATGTTTTAGAAAACATTTGGGACATGAAATTACAGTCAATGTCCAATTTTTCGGACTCCCAAGAAACAACGAAAACAGAAAAATTGGGCATTCCGAAAAAACAAATGCATGCAGAAGATGCACCATTTTATAGGTATGTATTTCTCGGATGGAGAGGGTCAAGGATGGAGTATCAGACTTGTGCAACTCTGCCAATTCATCAGTGAGGTGGATTTGATAAGAGCTGTTTATAAAAATGTTTAAAAATCCAACAGCAGTTGTGGTCAGTGTAGCCCCCACTATCTTCAGCTAGGCCAACGCTGCCTGTCACTGCCACAGTGACGCAAAAAAATTGTTGATCCTCTTTTCCACGGTGTTCCACTTGCACACGAGGATGTTTGCTTCAATTTCAGCCAGGGTCATATCATCGCTGTACACCGATAACAGCATCATCAGTGCTCGCATCAACTAGGAGCTCATCAGCTGTACAGGCAGTGTCAGAGCCATCCGAATCCACCGCCACTTGCCAGACAATTTCATTGTCAGTTAGCTCCATACAGAGTTCGAGATCTTTGTTGGTGTTGGCAAATCCTTCAAAAGTTATCCCGTTTGGAATCAAAACACCAGCAGTGTGCAGTTCGTCAAAAACAAAGTTCATAGAAGGAGATTAATCATATACACTGTTGTTCTTTCTAAACAAGATAATTGCCTCCGCGCCAACTGTGAAGCCCATGAGTCCACAAGCATGCCAACAGCAGACTTAAGGTCAACGGTGTAACTTTTGCTGCTGTCTCAGCATAGCACCATGTGACTAGGCAAGCATGACCTGTGCAAAAGCTTCAGTTTGCGGGTGATGCCTTGGCACATCGGCTTCAGGATTGCTGTGGTGTTTGGCGCCAGAAATTCCATCTGGATAGCCGTTTAGGTCATTGATGTGGCCATGTGCAGCACAGTTGTCCGCAAACAGCAGAACTTTTCGATTCTGCTGTTCGAACCTTCTGTCCAACTTGCGAATGTACACTTTGAATAACTGCTGTGTTATCCAGGCCTTCTTGTTGGCCTCATACTGCACAGGTAGGGTTGCCCCCTTAAAACACCTTGGATTCTTCAATTTCCCTATGACAAGTATCAGAAGCTTCTCGCTGCCCGAAATGCTGCTGCCAGCAAGGACGGTCAGCCGCTCTTGCTCTTTGCTGCGTTTGCTGCCATGGCAGGGGTCACCAGCAAATGCATGCGCTTTCTCTAAGAGCGTTTTGTAGAACAATCCAGTTTCATCATAGTTCAAAATCGCTTCGCAAACAAAGCATTTAGCCACATGAGAAGCGCATCGTCAAGCTTCGGGTAAGCATCCTGACTTGCATTCTTTTTTAGAGCCCCGGTTGATTTTCCGGCCACATCCAAGATCTTCAACTTGTTTTTCATGAAATCCAAAATCATTTGCATCAGCTTGTGACCGTCTGCTTTCAACTTGCTTGATGATTGTCAGCCTACGACAGGGCTTTAGTGAGTTGAAGCCATGGGCAAAGATGACGAAGGAGTAGTCGCCACCATCTCTGTCGGCAGGGATTCTGCTCGAGGAACAGCACAGCAGCAAACAGTGGGAAGCTTCTTAGAGAATGTCAAAGAGAGCCCAAAGCAACATGACACGATCACACCACCTATCACAAAGCTAACTAAACAACATGTTGATAAACACAAAAGGCTATGGCCATAGCTACGGCTGCAATAGCGTGCAAAAGTGCTGGTTTGAGGTTTCGATACCATGCGGGGCCACGGTGCTATGGCTAGCTACGGCTAACAGATCAGTGTGCAGGAGATGGGGCTGCAAGATAACCAAAATGGTGGGGATGGATACCATTTCAGACCTGTGGTTAGGTGTAAAATGTGTGGGAAATTGTGTGGTGAAGGGTTTGAGCGTCTGAAATTATTGTCCAGTTTTTTTTATATAGTATGTAGGAACATTCAAACTGCACGAAGCTGAAAATATTATTTGAGGTGCATAATGCAGTGCTGGCAGACCTCGTCATGGTTGCAAATATCCTCAGCTTTTGGCAGTCACTTCTGCAGGGCGGCAACATCCAAAACTTCCATGCAATGAAAATTGTGTTTTTTTTTAGCAATCTTCTTTTTGTGAATGCGCAAATAATCGGCACAGAACACTCGAACCAAGCTATGAGCCGCATGCATCGCGTGTAGTGAACAGCTAGCCTAAGTCAAACCATTTATACTGAACAGCGTCACACTCTTTCTGTCACCTTTTCTGTTGCTGTTGTGGCTAAAGCTCCAGAATGTCTCATGGTTTTGTGTTTTATAAACAAGGCCATCTAAAGCATTTCGCTGTGAAAAATGTTCAGGTCACGCTCGTTATCGAAGGACAAAATCCGCCTGGCACCACCAGCAACCGCTGCTGTTCTCGGCATGGGAAAACACATTAGCAACGTGCTCACAAAACAAAAAATGAGGCATCTTCGGCAGCTTTTGGCTCAGTCAAGCCACAATGTACTCTTTTCGGACAGCTGAAACACAGAAGTAAAGGTCAAGATAATAAAGGAAAACAATATCTGTGAACGATGCAGAAAACGGCTCAGGAAATGGCACAAGTAATTTTTTTTTTAATTTCTACACAAAATGCACATTGCACGCGGTGGTGCCAAAGAAGGTTCCAGCACCCATTGCATCTGAGAGGCAAGGAGGGGATGCCGGCAGCAAAGTAGCACCTGTGACCTCGAGGAGTGCCTTTTGATTATGTGATTATGGAACCACTCAGTCAGTCTTGGATTAGCCAAGCCCTACCTTGGCACCACTTACAGGTGCTTTAATATCTGGGTGCACCAGGCGTGTTTTCGTCAAGTCAGCCAAAACATGTACTCATGGTGTCGTGCATGCAATTTACAAGTGAATAACGGACGTGCAAGTGCGATGCCCACAGGGTATGTACTTTGCACGTAAATAATGCGACCACAAATATAACCTAGGGGGGACTTTCGGGCTTTTAGAAAAGGAAGAAAAGGTATTACGACTATAGTGGTAAGTGATATCTCGAAGAAATTGGAAATGACCCATGAAAGCGGATAGCCACAGGGCTTTATTTATCATTATTGCTAACTACCGTCTCAATATAAAGTGAAAGGATGTGTGCATGCACAATTATTTGTCACTGCTGACGTCTTTGTGACTGTTGGCGACAACAGCATAGCCTTCCATTGCACCAAAGTTATTGGACAGGCAGCTCTTCGAAAATGCCCGTGACACAACTGAACACTGCAAAGCCTTTCACTCACTGTGCACACGGTGATGCACCATGTGACTTCAAAGACCACTTGCTTGACACACCTATACAGCAGCACCGATTGTCTTGCTCAAGCCATGAGCTCCTTTCTTGTACGTCTTATTGATGGCTAATCAAGCTAGTTGAGGTACGGAGCCCGTGGGGAATATTACACTGTAAATGCATTAATGTGGCATTAACAGCGTTCTAATTAGAAACCAGAAGAACGAAGAAGGCACACAACGTACAATGGAGACTATCACCTCTCATGCTTTTGAGGGAGCTGTAGAGCCAGCGTTAGGGAAAGAAGAAGAAGAAAAAAAAAATGTGTTATAATCCTGTCACAACTCGGAATGTAACATGAGGCAAGTTCTGAGGCCACAAATTTGGAAAAAAACTGGTGTTGTACTCATGAAAACATAACATGTTGGTTGTAGGCTGCAAACTGGTACGCATTGTAGGGGTTGGAGGGACGGGACTTCGGGATGAAAACCACAACTTGGGAGGGATTTATTCTACATTATGTACAGGGAGGTGAGCGACAAGTAACATTCGTACAGACATTACGGGCCGGCAGCAACTCGGACGCTGCGGCCCGCGGCAAGAAGTTCGAGAGAGGTGAATCAGGGAATCAGGGCATGTCCCAGAATCCTCAGGTCTCTCTGGAAGGCTTCTTATAAACCCTTCGAGCACTGTAAGTCAAGTCATGTTTCACCAATGGGAGAGTCCGCTCCGATGACGCCACTTTCAGCCAATGGTAGGCGCCCGTGTCGCGGTGTCGCACCTGGCGGCTCTCTGCGGTCTTGCCTCGCAGACTGGCAATCCACTTCTTCTAGGCTGGAGAAGGAGGGGGGGGCACTCATGCTTCATTGCACAAGGGCCCACCTGCACCCGGTGGCTCGGCTCCGCAGCGGTAGCAGATGCCTTCTTCAAAGCCGAAGGGGGACGATTGAGCTCCATTGTACGAGGCCCCCTTCTAATCCCGGCGACGCACGAACTTGTTGGCACGTGAACTTGTTGCCTTAAACTTGTTTGCTCGGCCGCTTCTCTGGAATGCACTTTCCTGCTTCTGCATTCCTCAATTAGCTGTGCTGCCATCCGATGTGGTCTGGGGAACTCGAAGTAGCCTCAGGAAACGGCGCCATATCTAACAGCTCGTCCTCGCCCCGGTAGTTCTGAATGGCCGGTGAACTCAATTCGCTGGCCATGAGGAACGCTGAAAGAAGCTGCAGGGTACTGGGGTCGAGCCTCGTTTGACAACCCTCGGGATCCTGGGCCCTGGAGAACATACGTCAAACAAACCAAACAACACAGCGCTGCCCCACGTGTAAGCGCAGGCTCTTCACCCCTGACTCGCCAGGCTATTACTGAGTCAAAATGAACCCTGATCTTTTATTTCCCCAATTTTGACAAAGCAGTTCCAACCACCCTTCCAAACAGCTATCCATTTCTCCTCGATTGCCGACAAGACCAGACTACTATTGTTGTTGCAAAACAAAAGGGTCGTTGACGATGCAAACAACAAATGAAAACAGCCGTACATAACTCAAGTGGCCTAACTACACGAACAGCATGTTTCCACTCTATCGCAGTGGCGTACTTATCGCACGTAATGGTGCCACTGAACAATCTGGTCAACCTCACAAGTACGTAATCACAAGCGCACTAGCCTTGTGGTCATTAAACAAAACGCGTACTTGTGTTGTAGGCAAACTCTTCATTACGCTTACTCACGTTTCTTTCCTGAAAGTCCTACAGGACACGTGACGTAAACGAACAATTAAACTTGCGGGACTTACACACTCCGCAGAACTCTTAAAATGATGCGTCTTCTACTAACTCTTTCCACGCACGTTCACTAAAGAAGTCAGAATACGGCTGCCATCAACACACACTAGCAACCCAGTCATAAATCTGCTTCCTTCCGTCCACACAGGACACGCGCTAAAGGAACTAAGAACGCCTCTCAGTGCAACTCATGCACTCACTGAAAACCTACGCGCTTAACCTTACAAAATTCAAGAACACTTAAAAAGAAAGAAGGTTAAATAACACACACGCGCGTTACGATAGGCCTTTCGACGATAACCTTGACCTTCAGGTTACTCGCACACACAAAAAAAAAGCCTATCTACTTATTAATGAGCATCTCGCGAGACTACATGTTTACATAAAACGCATCTTTCAAATCTCGGAGCTTTCTCAAACCAAAACACAGACAAAGCTCAAACCTTACACATTGAAAGAAATCCTAGTCTCAAATCGCGAAAAACTTTCCGATGCTCAAAATAAAAAAAACAAGATACTCCATTTCTACGGAAGGGCTCTTCGCCTCCCTTTCCAAACGCTTATGTCTGACTCATACTCTGAGCCGTCCTCGCGGTGGTCGCGGCTTGAAAGCTACTCTGGCTGCCGAGAGACAACAAAAGGGCTGACTAACTATCAGCCCCCCCAAGACGTTACGGTCTCCTGCCAATTTGCGTCCTCGCGCCCCGCTTTCAACACAAACTCGATTGACCGCGTCGCTACTCCCCACCTGGTCTCGTCCTGCCACCTTGCGTTTCTTCGAACTGCACGCTGAGCTATGAAAAGAACTACGGAACGACGAGGAGATTAACTGCCCCGTGCCCTTTGTCCGCGTCCGCGCAGAACATTCTTCGCGGTCCCCCTTTGACCGGTGGCTCGACCATTTTGGATGCGTCAACATCGTCCTAGACGACCGCACCTTCTTCCTCGCGCCCTGCCCTTTTGGGTTTCTCGCCATCTTTGGCGGCGCTACATTAATTACCGACTTTCGGTTTTTACCGCGCTTCTTTTTAAGGCGCTTTGTCTTTGCACTCGCTTTCATGTAGCCTTCTCGTGCCTCGTGCTGGCCGGTACACATTTCGTCGGCCCGGATCGGCCTCTTACCCGCGCAGTCTGAGTGATTTACATTTAAATCTACTCTCACTTTGCCTCGACTGGCGGACAGCCCAACCGACTCTGGCACAACGCAGCAGGCTTTACTCGAGTTAGACAACTCGCACTCTTGCGAACTGCCCTCTGCTACATTGCCCAGCTCACGCTGTGCATCGGCACACAGCCCGTCGGTATCGATCGCTGTCTCACGCGCACAGTCCGAATGATTATTAACTGAACCATCCCTCTCTAGGCTATCTAGACTGGCGGAGAGCCGCACCGATCCCTGAACAATGCAGTTGTTCTCTCGTGAGCTACGGAGCTCGCCACCCCGAGAACTATTCTCAACTGCATCGTCCAGCTCGCACTTCACTTCTGCACGCACCTCTGGCCTGACATGGGTGCTCGCTTCTGTCGGGTCAGAAGTACCCTTTTCTTCGCTAGCAACCTCGCTAACATTACCAGCGACGCACACGCGCGGTAACTGTGCCAATTTGTTCGCAGCTGGCCTAGCTGTCTCTACAGTCATCTGTTGGCACAGCACCTCGTCGCTCTCACTGCGGCCTTTAACGGCCTCTGTTGCCACTAAGGCATCGTTAGCAGCTAGCCTTTTCCCTTCACTTATGAATCTGCAGCCAATCTCACAGGCACTACTCTTTTCGTCGGCTTCTGGCGAAAATCTGCTAGATGCTTCCTCAATCTTTCGCTCTGTACTACCTACAGAATTCTCAGACAGCCGTTGTCTCTGTGCCAATAACTGATCACAATACTGTATCTCTTTGATCAGTGCTGCCTTCTCTCTCTCATACTTTTCCTCTCGCTGACGTTCGCGTTCATTCTCACGTCCGTGACGCTCACACCTAAGAGTAAGTTCTTGAAGCTCATGCTTCCGTTCATTCTCGCGTTCTTCACGCTGACGCTTACTCCTAACTTCACGACGCTCTCGCAAACGTACACGACGCGCACGCTCCCGTGGCTCCTGTATCACCTCCCAAGCAAGCTCAATGCTTCTGTCATCATTGCCACTATCATTAATCGCCTTTATGATAGCTGGCGTTTTCATCCGTTCGTCTGCCTCAACTCCCAAATCGTCGCACACCAACAACAAGTCTAACCTCGTCAACCTTCTAAGATCCATGGCAGCTGCCCCGACAGGTGGTTAAAACTGTTTTCCTTAATTAATTTGTGCAAACACACAATGCAACAAACTCCCGATTCCCAGAACTAACAAAATTGAACACACAACCTTTGAGTCTGGCGAATCACAAGGAAAAAAACCACGCGCTCACTTACGGTTGCAGCACCCTGCCATCCGGTTCATTTGTCCGCTGTTCCCGGCTCCTCCGGACTCCCTGGGTCGAAGGCTCGCTCCTTCTTCGCTACTCCCAGTTTCTTCGGACCTCTTTCGACGAAGGCTCTCTCTTCTTCGCTCTTCCCGGTTCCTTAGGATCTCTCTTGCCGAAGGTTTATCCGTAGCGCTGCCACCAGCTGATGCATTCGGAGGCGATCCCACCGCTGCCACCAGATGTAGGGGTTGGAGGGACGGGACTTCGGGATGAAAACCACAACTTGGGAGGGATTTATTCTACATTATGTACAGGGAGGTGAGCGACAAGTAACATTCGTACAGACATTACGGGCCGGCAGCAACTCGGACGCTGCGGCCCGCGGCAAGAAGTTCGAGAGAGGTGAATCAGGGAATCAGGGCATGTCCCAGAATCCTCAGGTCTCTCTGGAAGGCTTCTTATAAACCCTTCGAGCACTGTAAGTCACGTCATGTTTCACCAATGGGAGAGTCCGCTCCGATGACGCCACTTTCAGCCAATGGTAGGCGCCCGTGTCGCGGTGTCGCACCTGGCGGCTCTCTGCGGTCTTGCCTCGCAGACTGGCAATCCACTTCTTCTAGGCTGGAGAAGGAGGGGGGGGCGCTCATGCTTCATTGCACAAGGGCCCACCTGCACCCGGTGGCTCGGCTCCGCAGCGGTAGCAGATGCCTTCTTCAAAGCCGAAGGGGGACGATTGAGCTCCATTGTACGAGGCCCCCTTCTAATCCCGGCGACGCACGAACTTGTTGGCACGTGAACTTGTTGCCTTAAACTTGTTTGCTCGGCCGCTTCTCTGGAATGCACTTTCCTGCTTCTGCATTCCTCAATTAGCTGTGCTGCCATCCGATGTGGTCTGGGGAACTCGAAGTAGCCTCAGGAAACGGCGCCATATCTAACAGCATTAGCACTTCATAAGGCAACAATGTACACACATGCAACACAAATATTGTCTGAGAATATATTTTTGTTGAAAACAAGCTACCAGAGCTAAGTTCTTATGCAGCAAAGAAATGAGAACTGTAGATTTACAAACAGTGCAAACTGATAGACAGCCAGCAAAGGCACTGGAAGCAGCACGCTGAACATCAGCCACTTTGGCTTATTGTGTTTTGTAAATAAAGCAAATTAGGAAACATCATCATCATCAGCCTGGTTACACCCACTGTAGGGCAAAGGCCTCTTCCATAGTTCTCCAACTGGCCATTTGTGGCCACGTTGTCCCTGCAAACTTCTTAATCTCTTCTGCCCACCTAACTTCCCGCCGCCCCCTGCTATGCTTCCCTTCCCTTGGAATCCAGTCAGTAACCCTTAATGACCATCGGTTATCTTCCCTCCTCATTACATGTCCTGCCCATGCCCATTTCTTTTTCTTGATTTCAACTAAGATGGCATTAACTCGCGTTTGTTCTCTCACCCAATCTGCTCTTTTCTTATCCCTTAACGTTACACCCGTCATTCTTCATTGGGAAAAACGTGTTTATTTAACCATTTATTTCTTGTGTTATTTACACGAGCACAATATCTTGCAGGATTGTTGCTCAAGCAAAATTTTATATTTGAGACTGCTTTCAAGTTTCTATGTCGCATAAAAAATATGCAAGGTGCACCAAAGTTACAAAACATTTCTTATTTGAGCCATGTTCGGAATTTATAAGTGTTCTTTTCTTTTGTACACAACATCAACAACGCATGAAAATTCTATGAAAACGCATGAAACAATGCATGAAAAATGCCTGAAAGCATACCAAAACGAAGAGAAAAAGTTTTTGACACAACTTTTTAGCTACCATTGAATTCGGCTGTCAAGGCGGAAAATATTGCAGTAAGCAGTAGCAGGGCGCCTGTGCCACCACCTTCAAATATTTTTTTGGCCTGTTGGGAATGCTTTTCGGGAATAAAATTTGCGGTGCCTTGCAGTTTGAATATGCCTAAACAACATATATATATATATATATATATATATATATATATATATATATATATATATATATATATCAAGAAGGCATGCATGTTCGATCTGTTATGGAATCACCCAGCAGAGTATTTCCTGATATGGTATGCATTTTCTAGTACATACAAAAGACATATGCCCTATTGCCCCTTGAATGTGATAAGTTCCTTTTTAACTCGCTTTCAGGCCCTTGGGTTATTACATCTTCAACATACCTGTGCCAGATGTGCCAACAGAATGGATGATCAGTGCATTTGGAATGGACGAGTCAAGTGGCTTTGGGATTTTGTCTAACAGCATCGAGGTGAGTTACATATAAAAGGATCAACATGTTTCAACATCAGCATCATGAGACATTTGAGTTCAATTGTCTATCCTTTTTTTTCCTATTTTTCTGCTAGTTTTCAAGTGCAAAGCCATTTTACATGAATGTGGAGATGCCATCAAAGATTCGCCTCGGAGAGCAGCTAGGTATACGTGTCACCGTCTTCAACTACAGACTATACGAAACTGAGGCAAGTTTCTTTGTGTTAGTGTATGATATCAGTTGATTGTCATTGAGTTGTAATTTTGGTGGATTTAGTGGATTTTCAGTGTAAATAATGCTCCTCTGCAGTGATATGTTTATGGAAAATGTAAAGTGCAAAGTAATTTTGCAGGGGGTGTCGCAACAGCTAGGCGACAACTTGGAGGTGCCTCTTTCTTTTGCAAGTCGAAATTTGTTCTCCATGTGGCAGCGGTCTCTATGACAGGGAGCAGAGGCTACTTAATGCTATAGCAGTGAGCTTATGGACATTTACAAGGACGTGTGGGATGAATAGACTGGACCTCCCCTCATTTGTGTTAGTGTATACTGAAGATGCCACCTGCATAGGTGGCGAAACGTCTATACCCTTTCGTTGTTAATTTGTTATGGAGTAAAAAAAAGGAGTAAACCTTTTTTCAGTTGATTTCCCATGGTTCTTAACTTAAACCTAAACTTTTTTTTTTTTCAGGTACTTATCACACTGGCTAGTTCTCCAGACTACAGGTTTGTCGTGGTGGGACCCTTGGGGCGAGTTAACTCCTATGCACCAGAGACGTCGTCAGGAGAACACCAGCACTTGATTTTCGTGAGTGGTCTTCAACATGTTTAGATCAATTAAGACATTGATATCGTTCCCAACTTGTAATGTTTCCTGTTAATGAAGGAGCAGTGGATCATTAGTGAAAATTTATGCAATCTCGGTGAATATTGGGCTTTTCACTGTTGCACCAGCTAGTTCTTGTGCCAGAAAAATTGTGCAAATATACATAAAGCTTCAGTAATGTTACACACCTCATTTTGTGGGGCGTAGCACTAGTCTCCGCCCATAACCTAATTAATAGAGGGCACGGAGGACGACCAGCTTTGTGAGAACGCAGATGAGGCAAACTCGTCAAGTGACAAGGACAACGAAGCAACAAGAATAACTGAATAAAAGTGCTCACAGTCGGCCGCCAGTGCTTGCATTAATGCAAAAGGATGGACAGTTAGGTTAGTTGGTACGATAACATATTCTTGGTTTGTAGCGCAAATTGACACAGACAAAGACGAGAAGAAGACTGGATGAGCGCCAACTCTCAACTAAATCTTTATTGAAACGATCAAAATGTATATAAATGATTCCAAAAACTGTAGCAGATAAGCATGATAAGGCCTGAAGACCATCAGTTACACATATCAGAAGATAGGGAAGCCATGAAAACTAACCAAGAAAAGGCACTTGCGATTGACACACGTGCTGAGAAGATACTGAAATTCACTTTCTAATAGTGATATTGATGCTTGGCTAAAACAAGTCTCTCCTAATCTTTTAATGTGAAATGCCTCAATTATTTGATGTGTAGTTTAGCATTTGCGTCTTGAAAGGACTTTTGTGTCCTCAGACAAAGGTTTAGAACCACAATTAAAACAATGCGACGCTAGTGGGAAGTGTTAGGGTTGTTAAGTAATTGTTTATGTTCTTTTAGTCTCATATTGAGGCACCTGCCACTCTGTCCAATATAAGCCTTCCTGCACTTGAGTAGAATCTGATAAACTATACCAGTGTTACTAGGTAAAAAAGAGAACACATGCCTTTTTTAATAATTTTTTTTATTTTCTGTCCCCCTGCTCAAGGTTCCTATTTATAATAGGACACATCATTGACAACTTGCAAGGGGCCAAAAAAACCATATCGACGTCGTATCTACTAGCCACATTTCATAAACCGTGTGACAACCTGTGTACATAGGGAATCGCAGAAAACCTTTTTTCATTTTTCTGGTTTTTTTTTTGTTTTTTTGCAGCACTTTTTACCCATTTTGAAAGCTTTTCACAGGTTAGTGATAACAAATGAGCAGGATAGCCAGGTTTCTCTAGCCTATCCATCTGTTGCGAAAAATTCTTTGTGGACACGACTTAGCAATGGCAGACCTAAAAGCTGAGTAAGCTATCCCCTGTTTTACAAGTTTGGAATGGCAAGAAGAAAATTCAAGCAGTGATATTTTTTTTTTCTTTCCTTTGGCGAATAATACCAACAGAAATGTTCCTGTTGGAAAGTGAAGCACCGATCTAATAACTGTAATTTATTGTTCTGAGTAAGCTCAAGCGTAAAACCAAGACCCCCACCACATTCCCTGAAAACTTTAAAATATCGATGGCTTTCTTGGTGTAGTTATCGCATGAACAAAGCACCAGATAATCATCTACATATCGAAAAGTACATGCTGCCAATTCCTTGAAATGACTTTGCAGCTTTCTATTGAAGCGACTTGGGTACAAATCACTTAGAACCGGTGCAACTTTTGAGCCACTGCAAACTCCTAATTTCTGTACATATATAGAATCACTTCATTTTACAAAGGTATTCTCTAGGTAAAACTGCAAGAGCTCTAAAAAAGATTCCAAAGGCATCCCACAGCGCTGTGTAAACCGAAACTCATTATTGTAGAGCACCACCACTTCTTTAACACTACTCATTAGTGCCGTTTGCGGAAGCGAATAGAAAAGTTCCTCTACATAGCACTCGTCCTGTCTTCCTCTAGTCTTCGTCTGTGTCGCTTCACGCTACAAACCAAGAAAAGGTGGCGTTAATCTGCATAGCAGTCCGAGCATAGTTTAAGGCTTCAGTGAGTGGCCATAAGCCTGGCTCATGCATGGCCCACACCATGTAAAAAAATTTGTAAAAAGTGGGGGCCTTACATGAGTAAGTGTGGTATGTCTGCAGAATATATGCATTGGAAGAATTAAATGTAAATCCTCTTTCAGATCAAGCCTGGAAAATCTGCAGTTGTATATATGCCTATAGTAGCAGTGCGCACTGGTACAATTGAAGTCACTGTGCTTGCAAAGACTCAGATTGCAAAAGACACGGTGACGCGTTCTCTTCTGGTTGAGGTGAGCTCTTCATTTTTTTTTACTTGCCATGAGTGAACATGTGTGTTATTCACAAGTGGTCTGAGTACTGGTTTCTCTTTCTTTCAGCCTGATGGCATCCCTCAACATCGGCACACCTCCTTAATCCTGGATTTGACTCAGGGCGCCTACTTAATCAAGTACCTGGACACTAACATCACTGAAACACCCATCTTGCCCTTTCGGCAGGATCGCTTGTATGTGTTCGGCAGTAACAGGGCCACCTTGTCTGTAGTTGGTAAGTGCAATGCTTTGAGCACATTGTCACTGAAAACCTCATATAGGCAACTTGTCATTTAGGACAAATAAAATAATGAATAATTTAGTTTTTTTCTGCTGTGTCTTTTAAAACAAACATAAAGTTGTCGAATAAAACAAACAAGAAGCTTGCAAAAAAAAAAGAGAGAAATAAGAAAGTTGTCATGGAAGACTTGTACTTGAGTAATAAAATTGATTCAGCAACTTTTACCTTTAAATCTGCCTGATGCAAGATGAAGGGATTGCTTAGCGTGTAACTCTACAAAGTGCCATGCTTTTCTAGACTCTCTACGATATTTCCAGGAAGCAACACCCTGTCATGCCAGTGCAACCATTTACAGTCACATTTGTAAAAGTAAGCCAACCCCTACAAAGCTGATTTGCTGTAAATGGGTACACATCTAGAAAAACTTCACTGAAGCCAACTACATGCTGATTGCTTTTCATAAATAGTAGCAGGATTACATTGTTTTTGCTTAGTACTATAGAAAATGTGCTCTGTGCATTTACAATAGATTACATTTCAGGTGATGTAGTTGGGCCAGCATTCCCTACAATGCCTGTCAATGCCAGCAGCCTGTTGTCAAAGCCTTTCTACTGTGGGGAGCAGAACATGTTCAGCTTTGCTGCAAATCTGTATACGCTGCTGTACCTACGATTAACAAACCAACGTGATATGCACCTGGAGAGGCAGGCGTTCAAGTATCTGAATCTCGGTAGGTCATTCTATGACAAGTTCCCTATAATTTCTAAAATGCTAAAAAGAAGACGGGAAAAAATTTCAACGCAGGATACCAGAGGCAGCTAACCTATCAGAATGATGATGGAAGCTTCCAGGTGTTTCGATGGCACAGTCAACCAAGTGTTTGGTATGTGTTTATTATATTTGATAATTAATTTACCAATGCTTCAAAGTTGCTTATGCATTGCAGCTGTCACAGCCATGTTAGCAATGTAATGACTAAGTTTTCATGCATAGAAAGACTACTGACTGGGGTTAATGTTGGTATTGCAATCTCCACTTTCTTTGACAGGCTGACAGCATTTTGTGCACGAGTATTTCACAAGGCAACATTTCAAGAATGGGAGCAGTTCTTGTACATTGACCCATCTGTCATTCAAAAAGCCATTGCTTGGCTACTGGACAGGCAATCGCCCGAGGGTTCCTTCCACGAGACATCATTTTATGCGTACGATCGCAAGATGTCTCTTCCCGTATGTTTATTGTTTCTTATTTTAACTTCATAATTTCTTTTAATCTGATGGTATTGTTTTTTATTGCACACTGTGTTTCCAATTTCAGTCTGAGAGGCCGGAAGACCCGGTGCGGTTTCGCAATGTGTCTCTAACCGCCCACGTGCTCATCACATTGGCCGAAGTTAGGGATATCAGAGGCGTAAGTTGCTCACCTATCAAACCTTTGATTATCTGCTGAAGGGATGCTGAAGAGAAACACTAAATCAGTTTAGACTGATCAGCCTTTTCAAAATGCTATTTTCATTGATGTCGCGATAAATGGTTAATTACTAGAAAAGAAAATGAAGGCTAAACTTCAATTTTTAAAGTTTCGCACCAAAACTCAGCACATCAATTTGACGTTGCTTCAGAATGCAATATAGTCCATCTTTACCAATAAGTAACCAGTCCGAGCAGATGCGGTCAACCATGATGTCACATCAAGGTGGTGTGGGAAATTCAAGATGGCATCCCCCCCCCGTTCAATTCATGTAGCCTTAAAGCCCATTTACAAGCATTTCATAGGAAGTTTGAAAAAGTAAGCAATGAATGAACGTTATACATAGCACCGCAAGTAAAAAGGATGAAACCCCTCACAAAACACGATACAAGATTACGAATACAAAATTGAGCTATACAAATACAAAATTGAAACACAAGATAAAAATAGAGGTTGTTGAAAGGCTTTTATGTATCAATATGCATCTGGCACTTCAGTTTATTAATATAAGCATCGTGGTTGTTCCCGTAAGCAATTTCAGCTTTCAGTTTGTTCCAGTGGTAGATGGCAAGGAATAGTGGTGACTGATGCATAAGTTTTTATGCATCTATTTTTATGGCTTTTCTTTCGTTTCTTTTTTGCTTCCCAGGCCTTGTATTATGGTAAGAGTGGACTTTTCAGTTGTGCAGAAGGATAATTTACTTATTCAGCTAAATTTCGTTTTTTTCTTTGAGTGTGTACCTTTAAGGAGTCAGAAATGGTAGAGTACAGCTTACATTGGCAAAATCCGTGTTAAGTGCATGCAGTGTACATCTTTAGTGTCTGCGTTAATGACAATCAGTCCATAGCAGTGGCCCTTCACGACCTGTGCCATGCAGGAGATCGGATCGCGTGCATCCACGGCTCGAGGCACTGCTGCCCGGTACCTGGAGCGGATGCTGCACCTCATCCAGAAGTTGGAGGACCCCTACGAGTTGGCCATTGTAGCATATGCACTCACATTGGTCAACAGTGCTGATGGGGAAATGGCCTTCAACCTCCTTGATGAAAAGATGAGGGAGACAAGTATGTGCATGTTACTCATATGTGTTTGTGTGAGCTGCATGCACATTTCCAGCTTATTTCTACCCAAGTAGCCTTTAGTTGCAGTCCAGGAAGAAACTTAATATGAATGGAAGTGATGAAACAAAACAAAAGGTAGATCAGTAACATCGTGTGCTGACTTACAGTCATCTTTCATTGTCCTAAAAAGTGCCTGCACATAGCTTACACAATCTCGTGTGTAAGGGTCCAAAAACAAAATGAATCAAGTGAAGAAAAAAATCTACATTATCTAGTGCAGCCATGATAGTTCACTGTTATGGCACAAAATGGAAGGTGCTCCAATGCATGTGCCTGCCTTGCAGCCAGTCCACTTGATGAGAACACAGCACAGGCCAAATATCACCAAAGTGTTGTTTTTTCTGCTCTCTCCCCCCCCCCCCCCACAAATACAGTGGTAGGCTGTTAATGTTCTTGCATAAAAAACAGGATCATGAAAGAAAATTAATTCAAGATCAGGCACTCACCCTCGATCAAAGCGTGGTGCAGGTGAATAATTTGCTAGTATTGTTTCAGAAGCTGTGCAGGCTTTATTACGCCAGGTGAAATGTAACAATGCTGATATACACTTGTGGAACAATAAAATGGCATGATGCATCCTCAGCTACATCCCTTACACAATGATGCACTTTCATTTGAGACTGTATGTGCAACAGGCACTCACTTAGCCAAAGCTCTGAAGCCTTAATATTTAAGTTGAAGGAATTTAGCATTTCTTTTGCTTTTACACTATATAACAACAGTGGTGCGGGCTACTGGAAGAAGCCAGAGAAGATTAGAGCCAGGCTTTCCCACACACCCTGTAATGCCCATCTTGGGCCACCGAGCACTCACAGTTGCCTACAAAATGCCAGTACGCAACGAGTGATGCCAGCCTAACACTCCATAAAAGAAACATTGTATGCTCAATGCTCCAACTTTCCTAGACAAACATTCAGTCACCACACATGCTTTCAAGTTCTTTATTTTGGCTTGATTGCACACATTGCCATATGACAGAAGACATCACAATCCATATGCGCATTGTGCATGTGTGAATTTGTGTGATGCAACTCCATCGTAATAAGTTTACAAAAGTTAAGTGTACAAAATCATTCTGTGTTGGGCTAAAGGGACTTATGGGACAGCCCTGGAAGTCTTATTATGGAACAAAAATCCTCAGAAAATTTTGGACCAGCCTTCATTGTATAACCTGAGCCTATGGTTCCACCTTTTATGTCTGCAAAATTTAAGTACTAAATTCAGTGTATATGGCGTTTCATACGCAATAAAGCTCAGTTTGTTTAGTGTTTTTGAAGATCATGTCTTATTAAAATTTCACTACAAAAGTACTACTCCAGGGTGTCTACCAACCGGGAATTCTCAGGGAATTTGAACAGTCTGGAAAAACTCAGGGAAAACTCAGGGAATTCGTGCTTCTGTCAGGGAAAATTAGCTGTAACTTTATTGAAAGGGAACGAAAGTCGTGTTAATGCTGGCTCCAGTAACAGAGGAATCGCAATGAATCGTCATTGACGCCGTGTCATCGGCACGATGTATTGCCAGAGTAGTTAACGACCGATTTTTCCAGACGCTTTTTCGGACATGCCCGATAATTTGCACGGCTTTGCGGCACCACCACGTACTCCATATAGTAAATTTATATTGCCCTGACTGCAAGTCTGAAATGGCATTAATCAAAGCCGCCACCGCCGCCATTTTGATTATCTCGCCGCCCCGAACTGGCACTATCGCACGCAAATCCGCCGGCAGCTGTTGCCACCACCACCACGGCGACGTTAGGCCTAGCTGCTTCTACGTTCGCTGTTAAGCTTCTTGCCGTGCGGTGCCGTGTTTTTCATTGAAAGAATTCGCCGCTGTCAGCAATGGCACCAACGCCACCTTTGTAATCTTCGCCATTGGCTTCGAAGTTCGCAGATCACACACAACGCGTTTCGTAATGACAGTTTCCGAAAGTTAGCTTCGCCTCATCATAGCAATGTTAGGCGGTGAAGCTTACAAGCGTGGGAAGGGGCAATTGTCACGGGACATATTATGTATTCCTTAAATATACGCGCGTGCACCCTCATCTCCTGTCACAGTACGAGCACTGATATGCCTAATAAGTGTACTGGCAGGCCTTAAGAACTTTTGCGGACGTGCCTGTTCCAATTTTAACCCTCATAGGCAGTTAGAGACATGCATTCATTTTTTTCGGACTGCCCGATTTTCTGATGTTTTTGCGGCCCCTAGGGAGTCCGAAAAATCGGACGTTGACTGTACAACTGACCAAGAGGATGCTTCAAATGATCCATGGGGTGAACGTGTGGCAGAAGGAGGATGAGAACAGGAAGGAGAAGGACCGACGTCCTGAGGAATTAACGGGAAATGAAGCGTCCCACCACCTCTTTGAAGGAGCTTGAGCTCAGAAAACAAAGCGTTGGCTGATGCCGAGATGCAGGTGTCCTTCATTCAAACCAAAATAAGCTATTTAAAGCAGTGAAACCCTACACTGAGATGTTTTGTACGGGCAGAGAGTATGTCGTTGTCAGGACAGTTGAGATTGACTTCCCAGCTGCTGAGAGAGAATCTTAGTTGTGACAAAGTTCAGGCCTCATACCGATGAGCTTGCTATCAGTTGATAGAAATAGCTCATATTCAAAAAATATTTACTTATATATGCATCTCCTTACACTCGTATTTGAAAATGTTCGACCCAATTTGCAATGGGTTTTATCATTTTTTTCAATGTGCATTTTACTAACACCTTCCTTCTGTTTTCTTTTTAAATAAAATAGATATTACTCCTTACTATTCAAACTGGATTAAGTCATTTTTTTTTGTTTCAACATGCTTACTAGAGAGTGACAGCATCGGGCAACATGGTGTCAGCCTGTCTTGACATAAAACAAAGTTCTGGCTCATTCAGGGAATTTAGCAAAAGTGCTCAGGGAAAACCTGGAAAACTCAGGGAATTTGGAAATGTCAGCTTGGTAGACACCCTGTACTCCTACCCGATACATCTTAAATCTTCAAGAAAACTTAAAATGCAGCCAACTGATAGGGCGTAGCATGTACATCTCTACAACATCAGTATGTGATGTCCGAGTTTAATTCTAAAGTAGAATTAACGTCGATAAGCCATTGGCTACTTGATTTTGCTAAATATTACATGTTAGTAGGACGTCCTTCAGATGTTATGTTGAGATGTGAGCTAATGGGTCATACCTAGATGTTTATAGGATCTCGGTGGTTCACAGGGTAAGCGGCATATTTGCACATGTGGCATCAAGTAAACACAGCAAACATTACAAAGCAGACACATTTGGGCCAGCTACTTTTGTTTTGGATGGCAGTTAAGCCTTTCCTTTCTGTGACCCTGTGATACACATGCACACATGCGCGTGTCTCTACTTTATACTTTTGCTACTTTCAATGAAATCTATATTTATACAGATTATGCAGTATTATTCAATCTAGCATGTGCTTGCACTTCAATAATAAAATCGACATGTTATGTTCACAGTAGACTGTGGGTAGTGCCAGAACCGACGCGTATGATAATAACTGCAGCCACATAATGCAGTTGTCTTTCTTGCTGCTGCAACTTTTTCCCCCAAAGTGTAGGTATTGGTGTTTGCTTGCAGGTGGCATGAGGTACTGGTCTCGTACTGAACTGCCCGCACCTACAGTGGTGATAGAAAACAACAAACCTTACCTGCACCCCCGACTTCCCTACATTTACGATGCATCCAATGTGGAGACCACAGCCTATGGCCTACTGGTGCATGTGGCACGACAGGCAGTGGTTCAGAAGGAGATTGTGGAATGGCTGAATTCACAGCGCCTCTCGTATGGTGGTTGGGCCTCAACTCAAGTAAGAATTTTCACACTCCTAGTTTGCATGTTACACACCAGTTATGCATTTTAAAGCAGCTCAGCGCTGAAGCATCTGACTCAATGCACAGAAAATAAAGTGCTTTGATGAAACCAAAACGAAGCAGCAGCTTGAATCGACAGAAATAATCTGGGCTAGTCTCACAGATGGCACATTATTTGTAAATGCTGTGAATGCCGACTCTTGTTTGTTGTAATGTGAGTGCAAGGTGCAAGTGACACCATACACAAAGAATACTAGGCCTTCCATTTCTTGCCTGTTTCACTACATACATAGTTTTGTTGTTACTGTGAATGTAGGGAAGCGTGATGAAGTGTTGCTGCAGCAGACTTCCGTTAATTTAACTCTGGTTAATTAGATTTTTTGGTTAATTCGATCCCAACCAATGGTCCCAGCTGGTGCCCATCCATTTCTATGGGCTCAAATTTTTGTTATTTCAATCCTAAAATTTGTCTTCACCAGATAATTCGAACTAGGCCAGTCAGCATGCTTGCACCTGACCCCTATGGTGACCCCAGTAGCAACCCCTTTAGTGACAGTGTCTTTCTCGGCGGATCTTAGGGATCAGTCAGTGCGCTGAACAGACATTATCTTCCATTAGAAACGCCTATTTTCAGCATGCCCTAGGAATATTTTCAAGCAATTTTCATAGCTCACAATGTCTGATTACGGTATTTGCCCAATTCAATGCAGACCTTTTCTTTTTTCATTCTTTCTCCCCCGCCTCCACACACACACACACACACACACACACACACACACACACACACACACACACACGCACGCAAATAGGTCGAAAATTGCCTGCATGATGCAATTGGATGAACAAAAACCACCTGCACAGCACTTGTATGCTTTACCGCATAACACGGATGTATTGCGGAGAAGCTAATTATAGAAGACCCTGGCAACCATTGTGCAACTTAGTCTTAATTTTTTTTTCTAAAATATTGTGTGTGTGTTATATCTCTGCTTCGTTTAGGAGCTTTAATGTCATTTCTACGATATTCTTCTACTTTGGACAAATAGAACATGGTCGCCCATTTGATTCAGGGGCATGTTAGAATCGGGCATATACTGACAAATGAATCTGTGGTCAAGTGTTCGACGAAAACTCAACTGGCGAGGAAACATATTGGTGCCAAAAAACGTGTACTCGCCAAGAATAAAATAAAAATAAAGAACATATTCTTTATTTTTATTTTATTCTTGGCGAGTGCACGTTTTTTGGCACCAATGAATCAGTGGTGGGTATTGGCATTTTTTCTGCATCTTATTCAACTGATTGGATAATTCATTTAATTTCATTGTTCCTGTTGGGGTCGAATTAGCAGAAGCTGACTGTATTTCCAGATGCTATCACCGTAAGGGTGGCCATTTTCAATTGGCAGTGTTAAGGGCGCACTGAGTTACTTCTCTAATTTTTAACAAGTTTGCAGTTATGAACTGTAGTTTTTGCCTTTTTCAGGACACACTTTTGGCCATGCAAGCTCTGACAGAGTTTTCAATCCAGTCTCGCTCACGTGATGTCACTGACATCAAAGTCACTGTAGAGGCCCCTTCAACACCAGGCTTCACACGAGAGCTTCACATTGGGCAGGAAAACTTGTCCAAGTTGCAGACACTGTCTGTAAGTTTTTATTAGTTTACCTGGACCACCTTTTTGGGTGTATTTGTTGAGTTAAAGTGAAAGGTTGTGAGTGAGTAAGCATGTTATAGTGAAGGCTAGGGAAGACCTGCAGTGTGGCACATGTATAGCTCCCTTCAAAATGGCACATGTGTGATGTTAATGCAACAAGTCATTAAGTTGCAACGCTGCCAAATTTCCAAGAACACCAGTAGTACGGGTTGCACCTCCTTCCTTATTGTACTCAATCCTAGTGAGAAAGTTAGGCACCTTGCAATGCTTAACAGTTGAACAGTGTGGAACACTTGTATCTGATTTCATTTTTCATAAACAATCAGATGTGTGTTTCTGGCCTTTAACGTGAGGGCAGGAAAGAAATGTTTTGACATAGTGTCATGACCATTTGTTTAATTGCACATAAAGTGGCCCTGGACAGGCATGCCCTCAAGGAGGCTTTTAGTGGAGCGTTCAGGCATTACTGAACCATGGCCAATGATAAATGCTGTGGTGCCATCTGATAAATTGAAATCAAGCATTTTTTGCAGCAACGATGGAATCTTTTGTCAGGTCTGTTAGCATCAAAAGGGGCAACTTATCTCAATAACGGTGACAAAATATGTTTAATAGTTTGTCCTCGAAGTGAAATAAGGCTGTGCGAGAGCTTGTGTTACCATTTATTTATTTCTGTCGCAACAAGTGAGTAGAAAGAGTAAACTTTGATCAAAGCAGATGGCTTGGGCACTTACGTTTTGTAGTAGCTACACAAGCCACGTAAAGCACAGCATTAAATCCAGAAGGTATTCTGTGTATGTAACCTGCAACGATACTTACTGAATTCTGCACATGTGAACATTGGTACTGCTGTTCTTTAGTGTATGCAAATTTTTTGCATGCACTATCAACAATTCTCGTGGCAGTTATTTTTTTTTAATGTTACAGAGGCTTTTATAGACCACCACGCAGCGACGACTCATCTATTTTCATGCTCTGATGAAAATCTCAGCAGAATTCATAGTCCACTTGCTGATCAGTACCAATAGGCTGTTAGTTCAACAGATGTTTCAATCCAATAATACTGTGAATGCTCAATAGAAACTAAGACTGGGTCTAATGCTGCATGCTCAATGTGCCATTGTCAAATGTTTGCTGGTAATGTTGCTATTCAATTCATATCCACGAGAAGTCACATCACTTTCTCTCAAATACGGCAGTAGCACTACTCATTTGAATGCTAGGTAGTACTTTGTTGCCTTTAGTTGTTCAGGTTGTGAACCATGGCTAGCTTGTGAGGAACCAAGCTCATATTTATGCTGATTCAAGTCGTGCATTTGGTGGAGACGTTATATCCTGTGGAACCAGATTTCAGTGGCTCAAGGAAACCATCAACACATCAATGCTCCTGATCAAAGCCAATGGATGTTTTGCTGTTTAACAGTACACCCACTACCTGCAGGTTTTAGTAGGAAGCACCCATGAAATTTTGAAAAGAACATGTTTATTTGTCTGGAGTTTGTGCATGATGGATCACTCACCTGCTTACTCCAGTCTGACAAGAAAATTGTGTAAATGTTTGCTTGGACAGGAAGTAGTGCATTGAGGAGTTAAGATTGGTGGATAACCACTATTACTTCAAATGAGACCTGTATGTACTTATATATGACCCAGAGGTAAAATGCCAAAGCACTCACTAGGTAGAAAAGGGACAGGTTCGCCCATAAAAGGCTAGAAGGCAAAGATCACCCAACAAGATGAGGTTGTCGCATTTTTCAACCACAAGGGAATGGTGTACACCCACTCGGTTCATTATGGCCAGACAGTAAATAGCACTGACTGCTACAGAAGTATTATGGAGACATTGATGGGTGAACACACCCTATTAATACCAAAACTCATGCAGAAGTGCAAACTGCACTATGACGACACAAGTGCCCATGTTGCCAATACATCGACCCAATTTCTGGCTACCGAATCATAAAGATCCTGCACCATCCAAGCCTCACCTCCTGCGACTTATTTTTGTACCCACAGTAAACAAGGGCCTGAAAAGGCATCCTTTGACAAAAATCAGGGCGTACTTAAGGCAGTGAAGGTAATTTTCAAGATGATGTCAAGAGATGGCTTCACCCATGCTTTACAGGCTTGGCATAAATGATGGCATAAGCACTGTTCACCTAATGGCAGGTACATAGAAGGGGATAAATATGTCAGTGATTATTTTGCTGAAATAAACATTTCAGAGCATCAGTCTCAATCACTAATGAGCAAAACATATTTAAGCATAAGATAGTGTCGTGTTAATTTACAAACAACATTTAATGGCTATGAAGGCAGTGCTACAAATTCAAAGCATGCATGTGGCACCACTGCTAGAAATAGTGCTGTAATTTGGTTCATATTTTTATGTCAGAAATAAGGGGCAAGCATTTTATTGACTACAGCACATAATTTGAGGAAAGAAAAGTAATATCTGCAAGTTAGTATGCATGTTTGTGATATTCCTAATTTGCTCCCCATATTTTTGGCATATGTGGGATTGCATATTATGTTGCAGGGCATATGGGTCTTCTGGTGACTGTCATGCGCTGGCTCGCTGCTCAACTCATCCCAGAGAGATTATGACAAATTTCAGCAACAAATGTCTTTCAAAATAGATTATACAAGAGGTACATATAATACTTCCCTGTACATTGCTTGCCTGAAGTCCAAGCCTAGCAATGAAAAGACACAAAGAAATATACATATTGTGCCACCCATGCTTCGAAAACATTTGCTGCTCACTGTATAAGAAAACTAGGGTGTCAATGGGTCTGGAAAGTTAGTGGTTACATAATATTTTTTATAACTTCAAAAGTTATAACTGCATTTGCATCTATTGCATTTATTTCATCATGAGAAAAAGGATCAAGGAACTTTTCTGCCATGCAGACAACATACGATGACAACAAACAGTAACTCCTTTTTGGGAAGACTCTTGAAATGGAGCAGCAGCTTAGTATGTGTGAGTGAGCTGAGCTGGCATCCATGTACGAAGGGTCAATACTCTGAGTTGAACCCGTCGTGGTTGCTTAGTGGCTATGGTATTGCGCTAATGCCTAGCATGAGGTTGCGGGATCGAATCCCGGCCACGGCAGCCGCATTTTGATGGGGGCGAAATGAAAAAACACCCATGTACTTAGCTTTAGGTGCACGTTAAAGAACCCCAGGTGGTCCAAATTTCTAGAGTCCGTCACTGCGGCGTGCCTCATAATCAGGTTATAGTTTTGGCTCGTAAAACCCCGTAATTTATTTTTTTTAACCCTGATTTGACATCACACAACCTTTTTTCTTTGTGTAAGTGGGGGCAGTAGGTCAGGACGAAAGAAAGTGTTTATTAAACCACAACATAGGATACTTGTATATTCCTTTCAGACTCTTCTGAGGAAATCTGGGCACTATGCCTGAGCATTTGTTTAGACATGTGGCACAAGCTGCAGTGCTATATGTATAATTTACAGGTAGAATAAGAATTCTCCATTTTTATTTGTTTTTAAAATAATATTGCTATGAACATAGTGTAATTACAATTTTTTTAATTAGGAACAATATAGGCGCTGTCTTGTGGACAGCTGTTATAAGGTTATTAGGTTTACTTGTGAAGAGTAGTCGAATACTGATGCCAATTTACCCTAGTCACATATAATACGAGAACCTATCAGACTGACTAAGGTTACTACATGATTAATATATAATTGCATTTTGCTAGTACTATAGAGACATGAAACATTATTTTCGCTTGGTCTGGAGATGTCTCACTAATATTCGAAGAATTCCCCAAGTAATTGCTGTCAGTACAGGAAAAGGTCTTTTGACTTTTGTAAAGCTTGAAACAGTCGGTTCTGTTAACTATACATTCATGATCGACTTTTCAGCAGCTCTTAAGTATAAATAACTATTCTCCTCATCTATTGCAAGATATTTCACAATTGGTAAGGTTCTGTTGTAGAAGTAGCAGTTCGTATTTTTAACAAAATGTGGATGTATTATATCCTATTAAAAAGAAAATGTGGCTTCATTGTCTTGTTTTCTTGCAGATACCCAATGCATGGGGTGTAATCATTGTGAAAGCGCAAGGCACCGGTCTGGCCATTGTCCAGCTGCACATGGAGTACAATGTAGACACCTGGAGGCATTTGGTCACGCCACCGCCAGTGCCTGCATTTGCGCTGAACATTCGCCAGTATTCATATGGGAGGAACAGCTCCCATGTCTCATTTAGGTCGTGTCAAAGGCAAGCTCGTCACTATCATTTTCTACAGTAAAACTTCGTAAATGCGTACCTGCTTATAGTGTAATTCCGGTTTAAGTATACTCCCAATGAATCCCCCCACCCTGTCTCCATTGAACCTAATGTATTGGCTGACTGCTAAAGCCATAGTCTCTCAACGCATGCCAGGCGGTTAGTGCTTGGTATTTACTTCCTTTTTCGGGGCATACAAGTGTGGAATCGGGGAAATGTCGCACACTTTCCTCATGCAACACACAAGAGCAGACTAAACCAGCTTGTATGGAGGGTCTGGTAACACAATCAATGCACACCTGCGCACCATAATTGGAGAACGTCACCGAGGGGTTGAGCTCAGAGAACTTTACTGAGGCTGAGAAATGGTCTGTATATAACGGCGCATCTGATCCACGTTGCTTGCCAACTGCGTATTAACGAGGTTTTACTGTACTGCTTTTACATTCTATCTCCTTAGTATTTAAGCAGAATTGGTGAATTACACTTTCAGCAGTGTTTTGACAAGAACCAGTAAATTTCTTATCGATAAAAAAGGATTACATTGCATTCTAAAAGAACCAAGACCTGAACCTTTCAAGCTTTGAGAACTGCACAAGAAAGAGCCCAAATACGTAAAATTAGTTTGAAATCCTGGACACCACACTCTTGACACAGCACCATAGTATGAGCACCAGAAAAACGGTATTTGATTTTTCTGTTTGTTGACTGGTACAGCACTTTTTTCTACCAAATAAATTAATACAGTGTTCCGAAGAAATGCTTTACCATTGTGAATCTTGGTGGACGTCTATCAACTTTCTGCTTGAATAACATAAAGCATTTCCAGTAGCACCAAATGCTTGATTTAGGATTGAATTCTGAGATATTTGTTAAGGTGAATATATTTAACCTGTGTGTTAGTGCAGCCATGTGTTAGCAAATGTTCTATTTTGTTCACTGCAGCTGGATTCGTACTGAAGAGAGCCCCAGGAGTGGTATGGCTGTACTTGAAGTCAACTTGCCTTCAGGTTACTACATTCAGCAGCAGACATTGGATGCATATGTGCAGTCTGGAGCCGTACGCAACCTCCGGGAAGCTCGCTATGAAGAAAAGAAGGCTGAAATCTACTTTGATTATGTGTGTATCTTTAAAGAACATAAGCTTGATTGTTTCTTTCAGCTTCCTTAAGGGTAAGTGCATGTACTCATCAATTTTTTTATTGTTGTTTCTAGCTTGACACATCGCCCATCTGTGTCAACTTTACTGCCCAACGCTGGTACCCAGTTGCCAACATGACACGGTTCATTTCGATTCGTGTCTATGACTATTATGCACCAGGTAGGTACTTATTCTTTCTTAGTTGTAGCACAATTGGCTTACAATAATTAAATAATATGCACTTTCTGGTTTACTCAATTGAAGTTTAAAACTTGGCCCACTCTGTTCCAACTCTCCAGTGAATATAGAAGCTATCGAATTCAGGTGAATTCAGATTTTTGTTTTCCATGCAGCATACTACGCAGATGTACACATGAGTTTTGTGAAAGGACACTGCAGAAGAGCAACATTCACAGAGCGTTGCATTATTTGAAAATGTTTTGGTTGACATTTAAACATCAGAAGTATTTCGGAAACATGGAAAAAGTGTCAACTGTGACCTTGCCTACATTTGTTAAGCCATTTTAGACCTAAATCTGACAGTGCTTGAAGGAGTAGCCTTCATCACTCTGCCCAGTCAAGTTCCATCAGTTTATTCAGCAAACTCAGTGTTCCTCTGTAGATAAATAACACTGTAATCCTGTATTTTTTACTCTTGCAATGTATTCTCACCCCTCCCATCTGCAGTGTACAACTGTGTACCTTGAGGGTCTCACAAATAAGTAAACAAATAAATAACTACTCTGTGGCTAAACCATGGACAAACTTGTATAGTTATTAAATAAGAGCACGGGGTCATTGGTGTATGGCATAACCAGATGTACACATTCGGAAGTTGTGATGGCTTAGAACAGTACTAAAGTAAATAAAAGAAAAAAAGTCTAGGAAAACTTGCTGACACAGTATGTAAGTTTAGGAGCTTTCCTTCTGTCTTTTCAACATTGTACGAGCATCAGTAAAAAGTTGTGCAGTACTGTTGCAAATACAGTCGAACCTCAATATAGCGAAGTTGTACTTGCAGCAAAAAACTTTGTTAAATCGCGAATTTCGTTAATTCGAAATTTTAAAATTTCAGCAATATAAACCATTTCACAAATTCCCATAGCATTCCTGATGGATAGTACCTCTGTTTAGTAAGCACTTTTAAACAAATTGTGAGAAGGTCGGGCCATAATAGCATGGTTATGAGCACCAGCGCGTGTGGTGCAGATCGCGCCGAGAGCAATGCATTGATGTGGCTCACGACATCTGAAATTTGCATGTGTCATGTCTCGCAACGCTGTAATGCTTGAACGCCATTGCTGGCCGCACTTATTGCCCGTAGCCAGCACCCACAAATTAAAAAACAAAAGTGTAAGAGAATGTGGATATTCATTCTGAGCAAACAACAAAAAAGAAGTAGAAGAAAAGTCACGGCATACAGACCGCTACACGAAGTAAGTTTTGCAGTTTTATCGGTGTCACATGCGCTCAGTCATGCATGAGCAGATCTCAACTGATGACCATAAACTCGCTGTCACAACGCAAGTGAGTGCTTCGCCCCATTACTCAGAAACCTGATAATACATGATCACCAACACTAGACGCGCAGGAACGTGATGCTCATCAAGGTACCAAACGTCTTGGCTCGCACTTTGCACTTGCCGCACAGAGATTATTACCTCCAAGATACGGCGCATGGCCCACGCATGGACGTGCGTGGTAGGAGGAGAAAGCAGACAGGTGTGCATTCCTGCCCTGTTTGATTCATATTCAATTTGGTCTCAAAATTTACCATTTGCACACCCTTTATGTGCACTCAACAGCACTTGTGCACATAAAGGTGAACGTTTGTAACAGATTATTCTTTTGTTGGTTGCTACAAGAATGGCCATCTTCAGTCAGGATGATATTTCATCATTCAAAAGTACAGTAAAAGTATTCATCACAACTTAATACTTGTGTTAAACCAAAAGGTTAATTAAACACACTATGTAGCAACCATATTGTGTTGCGTTAGGAATACAGTCTACATAAGGCAAAATATAATGTTCATTAATATTCATTACTTTATAGCAATTTTTCAGAATATTTAACTATGCCTTGCCTGTATACATGGGCACTATGTTAGAAGTAAATTAGAGTGTAGAACACGTCTTCTATAGGGGCACTCATGCACATTGGCGTACACATTGAAAATGCACTGGGCTTTACATACTTAGTTATGATTGCCATAATCAAGTACAGTAACAGCAACTCGCAATTTGTCTCTGAACTCTCTGCCTAAGTTGGATATTCTCTAGAATTCATGGGGTACACTTACATTTTTTTCTCCATGCTCTTAAAGGGGCCCTCACCAGGTTTTGGCATCACAGACAGACAAGCACGGAGTATAGATCATGTAGTGATGGTTGTTTCTGCAAGGTATTGCACCACTATATGCCATAAAACTGCCATATGTGCAAACGAAAGCCTACTACGTTTTCTCAGAGAAGACACTTCACCCCACCATCAGAAATAGCTTCACACACTTCCGTGTCATATGTGTCATGCCTGCTGCACACATTCAGCAGTAACAGCATGAGCAACTTGCTAGGATATTCCTGTCAAATGTAGAGCATGCAACACTGCTGCTGTTAATACGCATGGGAACAAAAAGAGGAAGGAGTGGGAAAAGAAACAAAAGGTGGGAGTGGTGATGTAAACATCACTTGCGCTGTCAGCTTACATGTGGCAGTAGGCAGGAGAGTAACGTCACTTGAAGGTGCTGGTCAAGACAGTGAGAGAGACCTCTGCTGCAGCAAGTGTAGCTTGCCTCTTCACACCATGACCCCTTGCAAGATTTCGTTTGCTTCCATCTTGGCTGCTGCTAAACCATACTTAGAGATCCTTGCAGTAGGATACCTCCCAGACAGTGCTTTAAACCTTCTAGTGTATGACAAACATTTTCTTACGGGGCCTGGTGAGTGGTCCTTCTATAATTCTGACAGTACTAGCACTGATTTCCAGTATGATAAACTTAAGTCAGTTATTATTATTATTATTATTATTATTATTATTATTATTATTATTATTATTATTATTATTATTATATTTTCAATGCAGACTCAATGTGCCCCTCATTTGACTGAAGATACGTAACTGTTCTGTATCAGATGTCTTGCTTTTCTCTGTGTATTATACTTGTACTATATTGCACTTCGCTCCTTCCTTTTATTTTCAGAGCGGTTCAATGAGACTATGTTTGAAGTGTACAACTTGTACGCACTCAGCATCTGCCATGTGTGTGGCTCCTACCAGTGCCCATACTGCCCGGTGTTCAATGCTGCACCTTCATCTTTTCACCTGGATCGAGAGCAAGCTGTGCTGTCTCTGACTGTGCTTCTGACAGTGCTCTGGAGGCATCTCTCCAAAGGATAGCTGGCCGTTGTGGTGCTGTGACAGTTATTTTTCTCAAGCAACAAGAACAAACTATCACAAGGACATTGCCACAGCAGCTGTGCAGTCTGCTTCAGTCAGGACTTCATTGTGCAGCACATTATGGGTTTCCTGTTGGGGCTGGCTCTGCAAAGCCACAGCCTCACTTTCCTCATGCTTTTTTTTTTGTCCCGCCATCTGCCTGGTGCATTCTGTTTGGAGGCAGGTTGAAGGCTTCATCACTGAAGTGTGGTATGGGGGGCTAGTTCAGTATGTGCTGTTGCAAGTGTAGACCGCATATTGCTTGGCTCAGCAAAGCTGCCCATGGGAAAAGGCACCGGTCAGTCAACACAGTTTTTATAGGCGCCTTTCCTGTCCATACGTTTTTTTTTTTAAATTATGGCATACAGGATACAGAAATTGGCAGCTACTTGTGATTTTTAGGTTCGTAACTTTAAGCATTCATCTGCTTTTCAGCATTGTTTCTTTTCCATTATTTTTTTCATGTGATCATCAGAGCCAACTTTTACTTTAACATTCATCTGTTGTGAACATCTAGTAGTAGTCATCAGAGTTTGACATATCTAAGCAAGAGTTTTGTGTGTATGTGTTGAGTGCTTGTTTATCTGCATTCTTTTTCATATGCAGCATTTTTTATAATCATAAACTTCCAGCAGTGTTGTTGAACATCCCATCTGCTAGAGGACAATGTTGATGGTGATTTTTTTTTCTAAAGAAGCGACGAGTACATCCGAAGAAAGGATTTAAAATTGCTTTAAGGTTTCAGCTCCCACAAAGGAGCTTTCTTCACAATGAGTGAAAAATGGCACAGTGCATGGTTTTTATGTACAGTGCATGACAATGATTAAGGCATCTAGCATAAATGGGCAGAAGATTGCCATCATGACTAAGGGTGTTTGACATGGTTTGAATGATCAGTTATTCTCCTTGGCAGTCACATGCTTCTGCACAGTGGATAGTATGTGACGTAGTTACAAAGTTCTACATCACATATTGTTGTATATGATATTTGTAGTTGTGTTTATCCTTTCATTTTGTTTTTGACAATCTGAAAGCAATAGTCATCATGTGTAAAATTAACTTCACAGAAGGGACACTGTGATTCAGGTGATAACATTCACTGGAGACAGGTCAAGCGTATTGTCTCAGATTTGTGTGACATTTTGTGTGGAGTAAATTATTCCTACATACAGTTTTTCCAGTGACAAACTGAACATTGTTGGTACAGCGTTTTGCAAGGTCTGCACATAACTCATACAGGTATGTATGTGCTTAGAAATCACTGCAGGAGTTATACCCTCATGGAACCAGAGTTCCCAAGTTGAATAATTAAAACTGCCATCATTTTGGAAGTATTGTCAGCAGCCCCCCCGTTGCATCTGCCTACACTCCTGTCTGACAGTATCTAAACATGTTTTTTACAGCAAACAACAACTTGAATATCACAACCTTTTGAGGAGGCTTTAGAAGATCCTAGTCCTCCTTTAACTTGCCCAGGATTGTTTTTCCTTCTGCAGTAAGAGCAGTCTTTGAAGGCTGTTGCTTTTTCTCAAATGTTCTACTCCTCAAATGTGACACATCTGCCAACTTGCTCACTTGTTACACTGGTTAAGTGCATCTTACTGAAAAATGACATGAAATAGCATGCTGAACCGGAGTGAAACTGAGTGTCGGATTGCTGCACTGTCAATATAAAAATTGACATTGGGAAGCTGCAACAAGACAAGAGTGGGGGGAGCAGGGTATTGTTTGTTCAAATGCCCCATGAAACTAAGTCGTGCAGGATACCTTGAAGCAATAACACAGGGCAGATTTCACGGAAGCCTGAACATGTTGCACTGTATTATTCATCCTGCTGTCTTGCCAAAAAGAAATACTGTAAATACAGAGAGATAAACTGTGCCTGTACTTCCCTCCGACTCTAATTTTGAGACCTACAATTGGAAGCTGCTGCACAGGTTCCTGTGTTAATGCAACCACACTATTGGCCTGAAAGTAGGTTGTGAGTGCGTAGTTTACCAAACTATTTGTAACTCATTTGAAAAAGCTAAATGAGCCACCACTTGGGTCAAAAAATGGCTTCTTTATATGTGACTTGTACTGTGCACACTGGTGTTCTTACATCAGTCAAGAGTGCACTTACAAACAAAATTTCAACCAATTAGGGCAGAGTTATCACAAGCAAATGCAACATACTTTCAAGACCGATAAGAAAGCAGCAGAGAGGACTGCAGAGGAGCAAGAGGACAGAAAGAGAATGTGGCGAAAAAAAAAAATTTACTCGTGCCACTTTTAGTAGCAAAGCTGTTTAAGCCGAAGTTCCGCGCGGCATAGAGCGTTGCCAGAAAACTCGGCCCAGCTGTGCGCTGCCTCGTGTTGCCTAGCAAACACCGGATGATAGTGATCTAAGGAAAGGAAGGACGCTTGATTCTCCAACCTGTCGGGCAACACGGCGAAGCGTCATCAGGGGAGAGGGAGTGGGTAGTGAAAGATGATAGAGAAAGAGGGAGGATGTGGCCTAATAGACTCCACTATGCGCGACAGGTGGCAGTCCTCAGTAATGTTGCCAGCGTTGTAGCGGGCGCTTATAGGGTGTCTATTCCCGTGGAACTTATAAACTCCAGCAGGCTTTGCAGCGCAGGGAGCTGTGGACACACTGGGAACAGCAGGTCAGTCTCTGTGGCCGCTGGAAGGCCATGGCATCTGTAGGTGTTGATCACTGTGGAGCGTTAGAGCTCCGAGCCATGTAAACTCCTCCCACCCCACACGCGTAGGGTGGAGTCGTGACGTCACAGGCGAGTAAAAGGTCGGAATAGCCGGTGCGGCGACACACCTCTCGCCTCCTCTACTCCATGCGTGTGTGCTGCTGCGATAGGAAGACCAAAGAAAGTCCGGACGCTCGAAGAAGAAGCAGTGTACCAGGAAGAGCACCGTATTGCCAAGCAAGAAGTGATGCGTCGCCGCCGAGCTCATCCAGAACACCGCGCTGAAGCTGCGGCTGAGAAGAGGTGACGCCGAGTCGAGGATCTCGAGTTTCAGTCCAGGGAATGTGAGAGTTGGCGCTGTCAGGATTGGGGGCTCAATCCCATCGCTCGTGATCCGTTGTCAAGATTGGAGTCGGGCATGAATTGGAAGGTAGCTGGCCCATGCCATCATCCAACTTATCCACGCTGAGGACGTTGATGAAGGGAAGGACTGCTTCTCATCGAGAACGAGGAATATCGGTTTATTTACAGTATTTATATCAGTCTAACATGACTGCATGAGAGAGAGTGTCCTGAGCAGCCGCACAACAGCGGTTTTTAAACACTCGGTCCTCTCCCGATACAAGGGGATGCGAACGTTCGTTTAGTCATCGCAAACTAGCCGCCTCTCCGCGGCACGGTTTACACACACACGCATACATACAGGTGTTTACGGTCCGAAACCGACACCACACGAATTTCATAGAACTCGGAGCCGTTCCGGGTAGCGCGTCGTCTTGCGTCTTGGTCGGTGCGTGGAGTGTCCGTCGGCGTTCCCGCGGCAGCTCCCCCGCCCGTAGGAGATCAGGTCTGCTTTGTCGCGTTGCGCACAAAGCCTGCTTCATCGAACGCATCCTAGCTGAAGCGACAGAGAGTGGGGGATGCCCATATTGTTCCCCGACACAAAGTCGATTTAGTCACGCTGTGGCTAGAGGTTGGCGGCGACGCTCCCGGAATGTTGCTGCCCTACTTGTAACGGGGTGGCAAACTTGCACTGCAGCTGGCCGTTCTTAACGGCGCCTGAACGCTCGACGTTGGCGAGAAAGTGATCCCGGCCTGCGACTGCTCCAAAACTTCCAGCAAGAGCTTCCTGCCGAGACAAAAACCTAGTATAACCTCGCAAAACCTAGAAACAACTTAGCCAAGCTTACCAACAAGTTAGCAAAACCTGGCATAATCTCTCAAAACCTACAAACAACTTAGGCAAGCTACGTAAAAGCTAGGTGATCACAAGCTCCGCTGTTGGACTCCAGGCTTGCACCACTAGTGCAAGCTGCGCACATTTCTTATTTTAAAGGACTCGGCATCCCAGTGAAAACATTTCATCCATAGGACAACTGAATCGTGTCCCAATGTTTATGCACCATTTCAGATACAAATAGGACATCTGCTGAACGAGCAGTTTGGGATATTCTATTGCGGACGTCCCAGGAATATCGCACATGGACCAGGGCCATGATTTTGTAGCGATGCCTTTTCCAGATGCTAATTAATGCCTTTTGCGTTCGTGACCCTCTGCCTGGGGCGGAGCGTCGAACGCGCCCACTCACGAACGCGAAAAGCGCCAAAAAGCATTAGCATGGGGGAGAAGGAATCGCTACATTTGGATATGCTACCATATGACCCAAATGCGCGTGCGCTCGCATTTGGGTCATTTCCTGTCACAAGGGTCTCAGACGTGCGACGTTCGTCTATTGCCCAAGGTTATCCCACATGGACCTCTGACATGCACGTGAATATTTGTCCTCCAGTTGAGGCTTTGTCCGAGTTTCCTCATAACATAATTATGTTTGCTCGCATATTGAAATTACAATCCGAAGCTACCGTGCCTGCAGCTCGTGTGTACGTCGTATTTTACAACTTTTTTAGCGAAAATTTACTTTGAACAAGTCAGTTCAATTGGGTACATTTGCTTGGCAGAAGGCCTAGAAGAATGAGGACGTAGGCTGCACATCCGCACACATGCGTGCACACGTAACGTGGGCACAAAATGTGTCTGTCGTTGATGTGTGGGCACTATGCCCGTTGCATCTGTCGCACAGCGTGTGCTGTGACTGTAATCAGCACTATGGCAAACACTGCAAAAAGCCCTGGCATGTGCCCGTAAAATGTACGCAGCATGTGCATAATGTTTCTCCCGAACACGCAAGGGATGTCCGCAGGACACAGACAGTGCGGCCAAACAAGCTGAGGGACGTCCACAGGACGTATTCGACACCCCTAGGATAGCCATGTCCTGGCAGTGGATGTTCATAGAATACCCATAGGACGTCATTGTTTTCACCGAGATGTGCGGGTCTGCCCGCAGGCCCGGCGTATGCACATGTTTTGCTCAGGCGTGCACCGCTGTGGTGTAGAGACCCCGACTCCTGGATAAGTTCAGAGAATTCCATGGACATAATCTTCAGAGACCCTCCAGTATACCCATTTAAAACACAGAACTTCAATGCGACCTGGAGATTGAAAGCTCTTTGCTTCCCTGCAAACTGAAGAAGCTATACAGCAGCAGACGCATTAGGTGTGACGCATGCTGTCGGCAGTGCCATCCATCTACTAGTAGGGCATGGAAGGGCAAGGACTGGAGCGTGCGCTGAACGTTCCATAGAAAACTCGTGAATGCTTTACTTCTGGTGTGTGTGTGTGCGCGCGCGTGCGTGCGTGCGTGTGAGCGTGCGTGCGTGTGAGCGTGCGTGCGTGCGCGCATTTGGGTGATTTCTTGTCACAAGGGTCTCAGACGTGCGACGTTCGTCTATTGCATATTTTGACGTGAAACGTCTTTCAATTCGGTCAGCATAGGGTGACGTCGCTAGCTAAAACCGCATGTAACGAAAACATGTTATAGTATTATCGCTTATATATTTGCAATCGTACTTTACGCGCGCCTTGCTGTAGTATCATTCTGTAGAGGAACAGCATGACGTAATCGGAGCTAAATTTGGCCTCTCGCTGGGCATTCTGAGTGCTCGGCAGTGCGTTTGTCGATTCGAGCTGGAGTGGTCATAAAACTCAAACCTGTACTAATCGGGAGTTATATAAAGCTGAAAAGCATGCAATTTGTTGCAGAAATTTGACGGTTGCTCGGCTGTCTCCCCCGCGTTCGACAGTCTTAAATGTGTGCACCCTTTGGGGCTTGTCCCGTAATGATAATCGTTATCTTACCCGCGTTTCTTTTTTTAACCCTGTGCATCCGGTATTCTCGGGTCGCAAACGGCATGCGCTTTAGCAGCGTGACATAGCGTTCACGATAAGAAAGGAAATTCAACCAAGACAGAGGCCGATTTTTATTGTGGGACAAGATAAGCCCCAAAGGGTGTAAACTTTTTTTTAACAGTGTAGGGTTCAGAAATGGCGTAAAGAGTCTCGAACAGGAAGACCATCACCATAGTACGGCCACTATGGCCGTAAGACCTGAAGTGGTGCCGTATATTCACAGGGCCGCTCACAACCTAAGGAAGGTGGCAGGCAGGTTTGGAGTCCCCCTTATCTTTTCAGCCCCTTTTAAGCTGGCGCGGCTCTGCCCCCGCACCTCCCGTGATCCTAAAGGAAGGCAAGGTTGTGGCAAGAACCACACCAAGCCGTATGCAAAATGCAATGTAGGAGTTTTGTGCGAAATCCCTCTGGCGTGTGGCAAGTCCTACATAGGGCAGACTGGACGGTGCCTGAATGATCGAGCCAGGGAACATGAGCAAAAGTTAACGAAAGATGAATTGGCGCACTTACCTGCGCACTGCAATGCCTGTCGCTGTGCACCTCTTTTTGAGGAGATAAAGATTCTGGGGAGAAGCCATGACCAGACTGCTCGTGAACTGATGGAGGCTTGCCACATAAAAAAGAAAGGCCAAGATTGTGTTAGCGATACCTCCATTAGGTTGTTTCAATCGGAAATAGATTTTTCTAATAATTGGTTACCACGCTAAGCTGATGTGTATTCTTGTTTGCTGCGATCTGCGCACGTTCTATTTGCCCATATATGCCCACGGGCTGCTGTGAATAAAACAGTTGAAAGTTACGCCCGTGCTGTTTATGTGTTCTTTCCCTATGTCCCCGTCTTTATTTGCGGTCAATATGATATGCAGCTTGAGACAAGATAACTGTGTCGTCTGCGTACTGAAATGTAAAAGTAGGGATAGCAGTGGCGAGGTCATTGACATATAGATTGAAAAGAAGCGGACTTAATATTGATTTGAACGAAAAAACCAGTCAAAAACGCAAAGGACAAGAGAAGAAGTTCACGACACAACGACTGGACTATTGATCCCTGAGGTACGTACCACATAACTGTGTAATATATGAAATGCCAACAACGACGGTTGATCGAGCCTCGCGCCGCTGCAGTGCCTATGGGGCTTTGTATGTGGGGCAGGGATTCGCCGCTGTTTCTGATTTCCCCATTTCCCTTCTACTTACCCCAATCCCCTAATCGTTCAGTCAGTCGCAGAGGAATCTCCACTGTCCTTCAAGAAGCGCAGAAGGGCTTTTGTGGCCTTTTGCATGCAAGAATACATAGGCCATGGTCCTAGGATCTTTTCTTCTGAGAGCGCTCTACTATATTTTTCTTTCCTTATCTGTTCTTCCCTTTTTATCCTCCCCAAGTGTAGGGTAGCCAACCGGGCACGTCCTTTGTTAACCTCCCTACCTTTCCCTCTTCGTTTATCTCCATTCCCCTATATAGAGATTAGAGTGAATCCTTTCTAAGTAAATGTTTATCAATAAATATAAAACAGGCTTGCTTGTCGCATATATATCTGCGCACGTTCTATTTGCCCATATATGCCCACGGGCTGCTGTGAATAAAACAGTTGAAAGTTACGCCCGTGCTGTTTATGTTTATGCTACGTATAGTATTCAGACTTTCATATAGGGTGTGTGTGTGTGTGTTTTTTGATGCACCAATTTTTTTTTAATATTGCCTGTGACAGACAGCACAATTCGAACACTTGATCGAAATTACTTGATGAGGCGGCCATTGCTTCTACGAGAAATCAAAATGCTTAATTGAATAATTCATATAATTACACTAAACAACCTCTTAATTATTTACGGTGTATATTTTAATTACGAGTCTGGCGTATTATTCCTTCGACCGACAATTCTATGTTGGGTGTTGTCAGCATCCAAGTGTAGGGTGTTACGATCGGCCTGCGGGGGCTGGTGATCTTCGGAGAATCGACCTCCGAACCCTTCCCAGCCCGCTGCGACGACTCGCTTTGTAAAGACAACAATGCGCCGCCTCAACAGCCCAACGGCGCCGGCATGTCTAGCCACGTTCGGCGGGCCGAGTATTGTTAGTTGATTCGCTGTCGCCTTCACGGTTTGCTTGGAGCAATATAACTCCTGGAAAATGATGTTTTTCGGTGCTTTCTCACGGGCCTCAGAAGTCGTCACAGTCAATGGACAGACGCGGCGGCTACTGACTGTGGGGTCAGCTCTGGGATCAAGAGGCGCCTGCTTGGGTCAAGACCCCTGCCTACGAGAACCCTCTCACCTCGGTGCTTCAGTGAAACCAAAGTGCGGAAGTGAGTGTGTGAACCCTCCCCCTCAAAGGCTCGTCGGCTACGGTGACTTTGGACGCTGCCATTGGTCGAAGGTTGAACGGCAGTTTTCCCTCGCCTAGGGATCTAGGGATGACACAGTGCTTTTGAGCAGCCGTTTACGGCTGCTTGGTGTGCATTTTCTTTCAGTCATGCTAGACCGATGAAGTGTAACGTTCTGCACCCTTCATGTAGATATTGTAAATAAATCCCATATTCCTCGTTCTCGATGCGAACAAGTCCCTCCCTTCAACAACGTCCTCGGCGTGGATGAGTCGGACGACGGAATGGGCCAGCTACCATTTATTTCATGCCCGACCCGAACTCTTATAAGGGTAACTAATATCCACTCTGCATTATTCAAAGCGGTGAGCATGTCGGCAAGGTATACAATAAAATGCAGTGAAGGGCAGAAGTGCGGTAAACGTGCCGACAAAAATGATTGCGCGATAGGTAGGAATTTAAATACTGCGGAATCGGACGTTTCCTGGAATGCTCTGTGCAAATAATTGTGCGCTTTGCTCTATAGAAGAGGGACCAAGAACATATTTTCAGCCGCGTCTTCCCTTAGCGGGCCCGAGTATTCTTTTTTAAACAATGGCCTTGGTTAGCCTGGTCCGGGACGCCCCATAATATCTACGTGTGGTATTATTTATGGGATGTTTTAAGAACCGCGATGCATAGAGGCGGATCGTTCATCGACATACCCTGTAACAAGTGTTTAGTGTTTATTATTCAATATCACACCAGCACTCTCGCTGAACGCACAATTAAATGTGCATGCTCATTATCGAGCACAGCTTGCATCGCCACACTCAAGCTATCTTGGTGCGTTTAATCGCAGCTGACTTTGCGCTTTCGCGTATTGCGTTTCATTGCTTGCAAAACCGTGCGGATATTCCTCCGCCATGCATGCGCGCAAAGGGACGCGTCTCGTAGATTAGCGGACCCCGAGCCCGTGCGTCTCGCTGCACAAAATGCCAATATTCTTTCCATCAGGTGTAGCTGCCATGGTATAGTGGTTCGAATACCTCGCTCGTAGCTAAACAGTTTGTAAGGAAAGTTATTTTCCTTCTTTTTCACGGGCCCATTTTTCCTAATCGCGGATAAACCTGCGAGGACCAACTGTGCTGCGAGTGGTCTCTGTAATGGCTATGGTTAGCTTGGCACCATTTAAAACGTCAGAAAGCCTAGATAGGTGGTAGGGATTTATTTTGGTTTGTGAACATACATAGGCACAAACGCAAGAGGAACGAAAAGGATAACACAAACGCCAGCTGTCAACTGAAAGGTCACGTTGAAGGAATAGAAGGAAAACTATGCGCTCGATTCTTGAAAAGGCAACGCCAACCTGTCAAGCATGGGCACCCGTGTTCAGTCTCGAAAGGTAATCGGTTCAAGCATGACAGTTATTGTTTGTGAGAAATAATCGAAGACTGGCTTACGTGCGTTCTACCGCAATTACTGATATGGCAAGCCTGGACTGTAAGACGCACTTCATCCCTGTGTCTGCACAGAACCTCTATATGTTCGAAATTGGAAGCACAACTGCATTCTGGACAGTTCAGCGCAAGATTAGGCGGCGTTCCACCAGTCAATGACCGTTTGTGCCCATTTAATCTCCGAAGCAGCGACCGGTCTGTCCTACATAAAAGCGACCGCAACTGAAATAAATTTTTATGAACTAGATAGATAAGGCATCTACGAACTTGTTAGGTATATGTTAGGTATGCACAAAATGTGCGTGTATTCTTTTTTTTTTTTTGTCGGTCAGCTGCTTTCTCAGTACGGCAGTCTTGCGATATTTTTAATTTAGGTGGCACGTGTGTAAGGCAGACTGGGATTATCCTTTGAAAGGAAAAATTAATCATGCCTGATCGATATTGAAAACGTGTATCCATGGTTTACGGGTTGGCGCTGCCTTCCCGAGAGCATTCGCGGTTAGTTTTTCGTGTTTTCATTTTTTTTATCCACTAGTGCGATTTCTCACTTACTAGCCGACGTTTATATTGTCATTTCTGTTTCTCTTGTGTCCTTGTTTTCTATGCCTGCCTGTTCAAACCAAATGAATGGCGTGCCATCTGTTAGATATTGTTGGCGCATCTTAGAAGAACGGAAGGAAATAAACAGTGAAAAATAAAAATAATAAATAATTGAACCAAAGGACGAGGAGGGGGATAACGTAACATAAGTGTAATTGTCTCGGGAGCTCCTACCTAAGTACACGGGAACATAGAAATTGTTTTCCTCGTCAGCAACTGAATCAATTTTCGTTAAGTCCTATGTATTTAAAAGATCAAGTTACATTCTGCTGGCCAAAAGGCCAGCAGAATTATTCTAGAAATATTTTCGAAAATCTGTGCATTAAGTTTACGATGATGTAACAGCGAAAAGAAAAGGGCTTATTACAATTTTGTGGACTACATCTATTAGGGCGCTAAGGCAAACAAAAGTGGCACATTTTACTGTACGTAGAAATTCGCGAACTTGCATATGCTACTTTTGCAAAACTCGCATAAACAAAGTAAATATCGAGACTGTAAATAATAAATTGGGACGCTTTAACCCTACCCACCGCCACACCTGTGCAATGCACACAACGTGACAGAGCCGTGAAATGGTATACAAAGAGTAACGACAAGAAGGACGAAGCTTTTCGTCTAGCCTGACTTTATTCTTTTTTTCTTCCAATGTATTTCACCCGCCGTGGTTGGTTAGTGGCTACGGTGTTGGGCTGCTAAGCACGAGGTCGCGGGATCGAATCCCAGCCATGGCAGCCCCATTTCGATGGAGGCGAAATGCGAGAACACCCGTGGTACTTAGATTTAGGTGCACGTTAAAGAACCCCAGGTGGTCCAAATTTCCGGAGCTCCCCACTACGGCGGGCCTCATAATCACATCATAGCTTTGGCACGTAAAATCGTATAATTTAATATTAATGTATGTCAACGCACTTCAATATATATATATATATATATATATATATATATATATATATATATATATATATATATATATATATATATATATATATATATATATATATATATATATGCTTGACCAACTCGCCGAGCAGCAAGTTCCCGTGGCGCACAGAAATGGAAGGCGAACATGGTCACTGCGCTGTCGCAAACGGCCACTTATGCATGAGCTCGGGCACAGCTTCGGGTTGCTTTGCACGATTGGCGGTGACATATGCGGGGCCAAGGATCCTGACCTTCGGTGGTGGTGGCCTTACATCGCGAAGTACAAGGAACGAATGTTCGAGTTCCATAAGGTATTGAGATGGCTGTGTGCCCCGCTGCACCAGGCTATGAAGGGTTAACAAAGACAGTATTCACGAGGATATATATGAAAGTACGCTATATTTCTCGCATCGCTTGTCCTTTCCTTACCAAATACATTAAACTAGGCGTGTCGCGCAGCTGCATTCGACCTTCCTCGGTGGCTATGCGGCTATGCAGCGGAAATTCGTGCATTCATTTCCTTGCTGCGCAGACAGTGCTCCCACAAAGAGGGAACGAAACTTGATTTGAATGTGGAAACATAATGACTGCTCTACTTAATTAGTTACGGCCATAATACGTGACGTCATACATTGCCACATGGCCTTCACAACTCTACCTTAATCCACCTTGCTCTAATTTGTACCACCCTTAATCCACGTTAATCGTCTTTAATTCACCTTAATTCATTTTACTCCACCTTATAAGTAACCTTACTCTAACTTGTTCTCACCTTATTTCTCTTTATCTCGTTCTAATTAACTTTAATTCAAATTAATTGCCCATAATTACTGCTAATTAACGTTGTTATACCATCTTCTGTATTACTATTGACGTCATACACGACGCTGATGACGTCATATTTATTTTTGGTACCACTCGTTGCGGACAGCGCCGGCTTTTGTGTCGCATGGGACGTGTTAGTTTCGCATTAGTAGTAACCCCCACGCTCAAAACGAGCTCCTATAGCACTATCTTACGGCGTCCCTAATTGTCCAGGTGCAGGCGTAAAAACAATCCATCAAACATGCGGGGGCAGCTTGGAAAGGGTGCGGCCTGCGGCGGATGCATTGCGGCCACATGAGACGGCGGCGGCGCGCTTCCGTCGGTCGCACAAGCATTTTTGCTTTTCCGGTTTTCGCTGCGGCCGATGACAATGGAAGCGCGCTAACGCCTGGCGAGACGAGCGAGGTTCCCAGAGGAGCACCGAGCGTTCGCGAACTGCACGCTGAGGTTTAGCGTGTCTAACGACCCTACCCGTCGTGCGTGACACTCGCAGCTCCTTGGGAAGCTATAGATCGACCAGTGGTGCCGGATTCACGCTCTCGCCGACCATTCGTGAGGATCCCACGCCTACATACGAGCTCAAGTTATCCGAGATGCAGCGGAAAGAAGCTCAGCGAGCCGCCATTTCCCTCCACCGGCTCCGAGCTGCCGCACGAACACAGATATGCCGCAGAACAATACAGGGATGCATTTGCGCTGAAAAAAAAAAAAACAGAAAAGAACGCTAAAAAGGATAAAGTGGAAGCTTGGGAGAGTTGGTGATTCACTGCCGACATGACTGCACAGCGCAAAAGACAACACAGAAGAAAGGACGCAACACAGTCGCCGAGTTGTGTCCGTTCTTGTGTCCTCGTCTTTTGCTCTTTGCAGTCATGAGAATGCTAAAAAGGAATGTTAAGCTGCATTATCATATTACGCCTTCTACAGTAGCAAAGTGGCCACTCTCAACTGGAAAGGGTGCTTCGTAACAGCAACGTTTTAAGGTACTTTGCATGCCACCCCATGCGAAGTCAAATTATTGCGCCCCTCGCCACTTTGGCACTAAATCTATATAGGTTAACTTATCGAAACATTTACACGTCACTTCGCGGCAATTGTAATGGAAAAAGTTAGCACGTAGGATTTCGGGTATGATAATAATAATTGTTCCTGAAACAATCTGCCATGATAATGCACAATTGAATCCAATTTACATTCAACTGGATCCAACGATGACTGTGGCCCGATAGTGAAACGTGCTGTTGAAATGGGGTACAAGGTGCACGACGAGGTGCGCTGCGCCCTTCCCGAAGTGCTGCCCGGGCCGGCTGGTCGTTTCTCCGACTGGACGAAATGCATTTGCTGGAAAGACGCTCTACAAGGAAAGACGGCCAGATGTTCCCGTATGTGGTCGCCGTGACCTCGTGGATCGTGATAACGTATGCTCGGGTCTAATTAATTTCTTTATTGCGATATGAATTATATGGACACTCCAGGCGAATTTTCGTCGTCGTCGTCGTCGTCGTGATGTTCCGCATAAAATCCAAGTGCGTTAATATCGTGGCAGGGCTCCGTATGCTGGAGGTGCGAACAAAAGCTGGCGAGGGTAAGCCGAGAATGGGCAACTGGCTTGATCAAGGCCTCCTGATAGCGCAAGGCCTGTACATTTCCATCCATGACCTCGTGCTACTTTGCCCGACTGCCCTAGAATCCAATGGGGATGTTCTCCAGTCACGCCGGGCTTGACAATGGAAATTTCGGTGCAAGTAGCATGACGTCTTAAAGCAGAGTGCACAGGCCTGCTATCTAAGAGGCGTTGACTTGATGCGGCGTTGGTTTCTCGCGCTCGCAAGGGAGCAAGGCGGGGAGGGTGCGCGCCGTCTTGACGCGCGCAAGGGGGGAGGGGAGAGATGGATGTGCGCGCGCTAGGAGGGGAGGGTGGTGCGAGGGGGCAGGTTCGCATCCCGTCTGTTATAGCAGTTTGTGGCATTTAGTTCTAGCTGATAAAACGATAACCCTACTTCGTATAGCTCTCTAATAATTTGCTCTCGTAATCAATACTTCGCCTGTCGGGCGAAACTGTGACCTTTATAGATAAAGGAGGACTAATCGTTGCATTCTACATGAACCAAAGACTAAACTGCAAATCTCGAGAAATGTACCTCCTGTGCCATAACAGGGAAATACGAAAAAACACTCGGGAAAACATGGGGAAGGCGGGAGGTGGAAATTCAAGACGATATGAAGCTTTTGAGAGGCAACATCTCACGGCAGGACGAACTTAGTATCGATCACGCGCGAGATGAAGATAACGGTGGAACAAGCGGAAATCTCCGAGTTGTGAAAACGTCAGAGAATGTTCTCAGTACTTACCCAGAACCGGTACGTCGTTTATTGAAGTGCCATTTACATTAAGAGACACAGCTGTTGTCCGTAAGGAACCTTACAGTCTATCATACGAGAAAAAGATGTGGTTGAAAAAGGAACTACAGCAGATGTTTGCAGCGGAAATTATAAGACTGCCAATATCGGCATATGCTTCTCCCATTACAATAACGCCAAAGGAAAATGGAACATTAAGACTTTGTACTGATTATCGTATGATTAATAAACAAACAGGTCTGTTTCCGTTTCCTATGCCCCGCATTGATGAAATCATTAATGAAACAGGGGGATGTCACTGGTTTTCAAGAATTGACCTTTGTAAAGGGTATTGGCAGATACCACTCCAGGAAGAGTACAAAACATACACCGTCTTTGTGACCCCATTTCATATATATGAATATAACAGGCTCCCATTTGGCTGGAAAAATTCAGGGGCCAGAAAATGATGAACACCGTGTTGGGACCTCTGACTGGTAAATGCTGCAGTGCGTACGTCGACGACATTATTGTGTACTCTCGAACAAAAGGCGAGCATGAGCTGCATTTATCGCAAGTTTTGAATGCTTTGGCGAAAACAAAGTTGAAGATCAATTTAAAAAAGAGTGAATTTTTCAAGAGATCACTGGTTTTTCCAGGAAGGTCGTTTGACGGTCATACAAAAAGGACGAAGGAAGAGTCAGTGCAGAGGATTAAAACTATAATTGGTACAGTATTTTCGGCCAAATTGCAAATCTATGTAGCAACAGCAGTCCTTCTCACGACTCATTCACCGGAATTTCAACTCTTTCAGCGGTGTGTCACAATTAAATCGCAAGAAAAAAAGAAAGGAAGAAAAAAAAAAGAAAAACTGTCAGCCCAAGCACTCAAGCACCCAAGCACTGGTGTACAGATGGTTAACCAGCGAGGTTGAAACGTGCAGCCCTGGCATTTATCACTGGGTAACGGTTCACTAAAGCATTTCTCAATTATTGGTTACGTCTTCGTGTTTCTTAATTTATCAATTAAGTAAGTAATAATTGATGTAATTAATTAATGACGACGACGCTGGAGCGAATGCTGGTGATAATGTTTTTCTACACGCGGACACGACAGTGGCGAAAGCAGCCCTTAACAGCTTCGCTGTAAAAAACTATGTAGGAACATTGAATGCCAGCGTGAAATTCGAAACGCTATAAGCTAATGGCCCCAGAAAAATATGTTCTTTATTGAAGTACTCGCTGAACACGACCATTTCGTCGCTCACATTCTTCCCAATTCATAATTTTATTGGTCATACCTTATTTCGTATCTTAACCTTCGGAAAAAGATGCAGGCTTCGCCGATATTCCACGACTTTTGCACTGTGGCACATTGAACACGCCGTTATTTTTCACCCGCCGATTCCTTGTCGCCCGGCCGAAGCTACGGAAACCGCCTGGAACCCATCACCCCTCGCGCGCGAGTGTGTGTGTGAGTGCGCGCGCGCCGGCGCGGCATCATCTTCCCACTCTCTCAACAGCAAATAAACAAATAAATAAATAAACAAATAAATAAATAAATAAATAAATAAATAAAATTGTAATAATAAACCGTGCCGTTGACCCATCTGCTGTGATTTTATTTCGCAAGAAAGCAGGATGAATCTCATCGCTGCGCGCGCTAAATACAATGGATTGATAGCAGCCCTTCTATGTAGACTGAGGAACTACGTACTTATTCAACTCCGTTTTCGAAAGCTCGCGTACCAGCTCTGTCCCACGGGATATATATATATATATATATATATATATATATATATATATATATATATATATATATATATATATATATATATATATATATATATATATATATATATATATATATATATATATATATATATGTATGCTCTAAGTGGCAAAGGCGGAGGGGGGGAGGGGAGGGCTCTGCCTCTAACCCTAACGAGACGGGTATTCCCCCTCCCGCACCCCGCCTTATGCTGGGTGCGGGCGGTGACCCTTCGACCTTTACAAGCCCGTGCATATCCTAACCTTGCTGCTCTTCATGCAATGAATAATGTACCCTGAAAAGTAACCCACTGCGGACTGCACTGCCCGTGGACTAAGGGCAACATTGGACCATGTGCTGTGGGAGCGCGAAGCCATCGGCTCCTCCTTCAGCGAGGATAAGTGGGCTGCGCTCTTGGGCAGCCCCGAACTCAACTACCAAACCCTGGCCGTCCAGAGTGCCCGCGATCGGGCCGTCAAGCTCGTCTTGGCGGTCCCTACACGTGGGACTAGCCGGTGGCGCGGGGTCTCCGCTGCGTCTTCTCTTGACCTAATAAAATTATTTCACTCACTCACTCATAGGCATTTGTCGGGCATTTTAAGCCTTTAGCCTCTGCCCCTCTAGCAGGCTCTGTAATAAGTCTGTTGAAAAATAAAGGTGAATTGAAGATTTAATCGTCACTGCAGAGAAATTGAGACTGATTTGAAATATGGGGTCATTATATACGTGCGCGGCTCGATGGTGTGTGCAATTGGCGTTCCTTAGATTAGTTATGCACCGTAAACATATCCACGCACTTAAGTGTCCTTAAGGGTACAAATGGGCCTATAGCTCACACCCTTATATCCGTAAAGGGCGTGTTATATGATAGACAGAAAGCACCGTTGAGGGTGCAAGTAAACTTAAAGTGAACCTTCAAATTCAACCAACTCAGAGACGTTTGGCAATTTTCGCCTACTACTACGTCTGCTACGGAATACAAAAGCGAGCCACTTATACAAATATGTGACGCAGCCACAGCCGACGCAAGCGATTACAGAGAGCCGTATTTTGAAGCCGTGAATCATTCTCATTTTTCATTCTTTCCTGCCGTTCTGCATTGGCGAATCGCACGAAGCCGCGGTTCTGCTTTCGCCGGGATCGGCCACTCAGAAGTGCACGTGATAAGAAATTAATGAAACCGCAGTAAAGGAGTCATTGCACCATATATACGGCTGCCCCAGACCCGAAGCGTTTGCCATGCGAGCACAAAAACAACGGCATGCAAGTTCGGCAGCAGAGCGCCAGAACACGAACACTGACTACACTGCTTCCCTGCACATTAAGGAGGTCGAACCGGCTTTGATAATTTAGGCTGCGCCATCATTAAAGTCCTGAGACAATTTTTAGTAAATGGTCGTTCAAGTAATTATTGCCTGCTACTTCAAGGAGAATCGCGCGCGTGTGCATCAGAGCGTAGTATCGAAGCCTTGGGAAGAGTGTGAACTGGGCCGCATACGCGATTCCGTGATAGTCGTGACTGATATTGCATGCTAACTTCCCTGTTATTACCTTATATGCTCGTGTTAAGCCAGACTCGAACGTCGAAGATTGGTTTAGCAGGATAATCCAATACAACACGCGCCTAACTGCATGGTTGTTACTATAGGAAGAAATGATTGAAATTGTTTTAGAATAGAACGATATAATACCAAAAAAACAGCGTTTATATAAAATTTAATTAACTTCTGTTGTTTTACGTGACAAAACTACGGCTTGATTATGAGGCGTGCCGTAGTGGGGGCTCTGGATTAATTTCGGTCACCTGGGGTTCTTTAACGTCAACCAAATGCACGGTACACGGGCGCTTTTGCATTTCGCCCCTATCGACATGCGGCCGCGATTCGATCGCGCAACCTCGTCTTCAGCAGCGCAACACCATAGCGGATGGGCCACCACAGCGGGTGGTCACCTGCGAAATTTCGGTTTAATAAATTGGCTCCAGGTTACAAATTTTCTTCTCTCTCTCTGTTTATCATTGTATCATTATATCATTTATCATTGGTTGGTTTTTACATTGCGTCTTCGGCAGATCCGCCCCGGAAGCGTTCAGCATATCTGAAGGTTTGACTGAACCGAGTCCAGCTTGTCGGGAAACTACTGTAGTACAGAAACGATGGTGGTTAACCGCAGCGTGGGTGGCCCTTTCCTCGAGATAGCTTTGTGCGAGAATAAATGAAAAAGGATACGTTGGCTTTTTCGTTTCAGTGTCCCACAGAGCCGTGCTATTGCACGGTTTTCCATCGAGCGAATATTTTCTTTCCCAAATGAAGATTCACCTTATTTACTTACTCAAGAAAAAACATTTACACTCTATTTGTCTTACCTGCAAACGGGGAATTCAAGATATGTGTTTTTCTTTCTTTCTTTCTTTTCTGATCCTGCACAGCTTCCCCCTTCACGGATCCTCTAAAATGCTTGCGTAGCTCGCTTGCATTCTTGCTACTCTTAAAACGTCTTCGGTGACAACAACCACTCCTCTCCCTCCTTCACGCTCTCTCTCTCTCTCTTTATCGGGCGGCACGTTTCACCGCCTAACAAATGTTATCGCTCAGCGCAGGACGCGCCTGCATGTTTCGGAAGTTTCTGGAATGTTATCGATGGTTCAATCCGCTGTCTGTTGTCGCCGAACCTTGCGTAATCTGATTGCATGTATGCGCGACGCGAATGGTGTAGAACTTTGTGGAAGGCACGCGGGTCGCAGCGATTACTCTGGAACATTCGACGCCTGATGTATAAAAGCCGACGCGCTTGACCCGCTGATCAGATTTTCGACGATCGTCGAGTGTGTTCGCCGCTATCGTCGTTATTTGAGTGCATGATTTTGAGGGCACAAGTTCGCCCAATAACACGCCAGTTTCTATAATCACAATTTGGCTGCCTTCTTCACCGTCACTACTACGTGACAATATATATATATATATATATATATATATATATATATATATATATATATATATATATATATATATATATATATATATATATATATAGTCATATAATGAGAAGCCAACAAACACTGACACCAAGTACAACATAGGGGAAATTGCATGTGCTTAATAACTGAAATAAAGTAATGATAAATTAATGGAAATTAAAGTGGATGAAAAAACAATTTGCCGCAGGTGGGAACCGAACCCACAACCTTCGCATGTCGCGTGCGATGCTCTACCAATTGAGCTACCGCGGCGGCGTTTCCCCATCCACTTTCTTGGGTATTTATGTGTACTAGTAGAACCCTGGGAGTGTTAGCCAGCGCCCCCACTCACAGACCTTCGCGGCGGACGTGGAACGTCTTTTTTGCCGCAGGCGTCACGAGAACGTGATCTTTTTGGGTGAAGGCAACTGGTCAATAAACCCACATATGCTACCGGAAGGCATCAATGTTGCCGGATTCGAGACCCTCGTTAAGTAATAAACGAGAAGAAAGGGGGTTAACCGAGGGACCCGATAATTATTAGTCATATAATGAGAAGCCAACAAACACTGACACCAAGTACAACATAGGGGAAATTGCATGTGCTTAATAACTGAAATAAAGTAATGATAAATTAATGGAAATTAAAGTGGATGAAAAAACAACTTGCCGCAGGTGGGAACCGAACCCACAACCTTCGCATGTCGCGTGCGATGCTCTACCAATTGAGCTACCGCGGCGGCGTTTGTTGGCTTCTCATTATATGACTAATAATTATCGGGTCCCTCGGTTAACCCCCTTTCTTCTCGTTTATTACTTAACGAGGGTCTCGAATCCGGCAACATTGATGCCTTCCGGTAGCATATGTGGGTTTATTGACCAGTTGCCTTCACCCAAAAAGATCACATTCTCGTGACGCCTGCGGCAAAAAAGACGTTCCACGTCCGCCGCGAAGGTCTGTGAGTGGGGGCGCTGGCTAACACTCCCAGGGTTCTACTAGTACACATAAATACCCAAGAAAGTGGATGGGGAAACGCCGCCGCGGTAGCTCAATTGGTAGAGCATCGCACGCGACATGCGAAGGTTGTGGGTTCGGTTCCCACCTGCGGCAAGTTGTTTTTTCATCCACTTTAATTTCCATTAATTTATCATTACTTTATTTCAGTTATTAAGCACATGCAATTTCCCCTATGTTGTACTTGGTGTCAGTGTTTATTGGCTTCTCATTATATGACTAATAATTATCGGGTCCCTCGGTTAACCCCCTTTCTTCTCGTTTATTACTTAACGAGGGTCTCGAATCCGGCAACATTGATGCCTTCCGGTAGCATATGTGGGTTTATTGACCAGTTGCCTTCACCCAAAAAGATCACGTTCTCGTGACGCCTGCGGCAAAAAAGACGTTCCACGTCCGCCGCGAAGGTCTGTGAGTGGGGGCGCTGGCTAACACTCCCAGGGTTCTACTAGTACACATAAATACCCAAGAAAGTGGATGGGGAAACGCCGCCGCGGTAGCTCAATTGGTAGAGCATCGCACGCGACATGCGAAGGTTGTGGGTTCGGTTCCCACCTGCGGCAAGTTGTTTTTTCATCCACTTTAATTTCCATTAATTTATCATTACTTTATTTCAGTTATTAAGCACATGCAATTTCCCCTATGTTGTACTTGGTGTCAGTGTTTGTTGGCTTCTCATTATATGACTAATAATTATCGGGTCCCTCGGTTAACCCCCTTTCTTCTCGTTTATTACTTAACGAGGGTCTCGAATCCGGCAACATTGATGCCTTCCGGTAGCATATGTGGGTTTATTGACCAGTTGCCTTCACCCAAAAAGATCACGTTCTCGTGACGCCTGCGGCAAAAAAGACGTTCCACGTCCGCCGCGAAGGTCTGTGAGTGGGGGCGCTGGCTAACACTCCCAGGGTTCTACTAGTACACATAAATACCCAAGAAAGTGGATGGGGAAACGCCGCCGCGGTAGCTCAATTGGTAGAGCATCGCACGCGACATGCGAAGGTTGTGGGTTCGGTTCCCACCTGCGGCAAGTTGTTTTTTCATCCACTTTAATTTCCATTAATTTATCATTACTTTATTTCAGTTATTAAGCACATGCAATTTCCCCTATGTTGTACTTGGTGTCAGTGTTTGTTGGTTTCTCATTATATGACTAATAATTATCGGGTCCCTCGGTTAACCCCCTTTCTTCTCGTTTATTACTTAACGAGGGTCTCGAATCCGGCAACATTGATGCCTTCCGGTAGCATATGTGGGTTTATTGACCAGTTGCCTTCACCCAAAAAGATCACGTTCTCGTGACGCCTGCGGCAAAAAAGACGTTCCACGTCCGCCGCGAAGGTCTGTGAGTGGGGGCGCTGGCTAACACTCCCAGGGTTCTACTAGTACACATAAATACCCAAGAAAGTGGATGGGGAAACGCCGCCGCGGTAGCTCAATTGGTAGAGCATCGCACGCGACATGCGAAGGTTGTGGGTTCGGTTCCCACCTGCGGCAAGTTGTTTTTTCATCCACTTTAATTTCCATTAATTTATCATTACTTTATTTCAGTTATTAAGCACATGCAATTTCCCCTATGTTGTACTTGGTGTCAGTGTTTGTTGGCTTCTCATTATATGACTAATAATTATCGGGTCCCTCGGTTAACCCCCTTTCTTCTCGTTTATATATATATATATATATATATATATATATATATATATATATATATATATATATATATATTCTGTTTCAAAGTTCAGCACGCAGAGCCCGACGTAACATACGCAGGAAGGAGACGACGAACCTTGTGGAAGATGTATTACGTTAAGCAAACACGTCTTCCAAGATGTTTGTCGTCTGTTGCCTGCGCACACACACACACACACACACATATATACATATACATACATACATATATATATATATATATATATATATATATATATATCCTCTGTGAGTGAGTGAAGAAACTTTATTGCAGGTCCGGCGAGGTCGCGAACTCGTTGCGCACCCGGCTAGTCCCACGTCGGGACCGGCAGGTCTAGCCCACCGGCTCGGTCGCGGGTACGCCGGACAGCCAGGATTTGCTTTTCTAGAGCGGGGCTACGCAGAAGTGAGTCCCGCTCCTCCTTGATGAACTTGGGGTATGTCGACCCGCACTCCCAGAGCATGTGCGCTAGAGTGGAGGTCTGCCCGCAGGAGGGGCAGGCGTCGTCGCGATACACGTCCGGTAAGCCTCGTGGAGGACGGACACGGATACGTGCTGGTCTGCAGAAGCCTAAGCGAAACGGCTTGCGCCCTATTCAACTTGGGGTGAGCGGGTGGAAAGACCCTTCTAGACATGTAGAAGAATTTAATAATCTCGTTGTGAGTAGCGGGTGCGTCCCCGTGACCGTAGGGAGGAGGGGAGTCGGCGCTTCTTGCAGAGGAAGCGCGGTCGGTGAGGTCACGCGCAGCCTCGTGAGCAGACTCATTGAGGTTCGGAGGAGCACCCTCGACCGACCGTACGTGAGCGGGAAACCAGTGGATTGAATGATGCGTGAGAGCATATCGACTCGAGCTGCTAAGAAGACGAGCAGCTTGCTTGGCGATGCAACCCTTCTAAAAAGCCCTAACTGCCGTTTTGGAATCGCTATCTCGGACCCGCGATCGTCTAGCAGGGCGAGGGCGATGGCGGCTTGCTCGGCGACTCCGTGGTCTGAAGTGTGAATGGAGGCGCTATTGGAAATCTTGCCGCTGGAGTCGACCACAACGATGGCAAAGGTCTTCCCATCGCTGTACTCCGCGGCGTCGACGAAGCTTGCTCTAATGTCTCGTTGCTTGATCTGTTTGAGGATGGCTGCTGCTCTGGCCTTGCGTCTGCCCTCGTTATGAACGGGATGGACGTTTCGGGGTACAGGGGCCACATCGAACTTGTCTCGAATGCACCTAGGGATCGCGGTACTGACCATCGGGAATCCCGCAGGGCGGTAACCCAGCTCTTCGAGGATGTGTTTACCTGCCGCTGTGGTGCTCAGGCGAGTGAGTTACACGCGTTCTTGAGCTTCGGCAATCTCCTCGGCAGTGTTATGCACCTCCAGCTTGAGGAGATCCTCGGTATGGGTCCTGATGGGTAGCCCGAGAGCCCTCTTGACCACTTTGCGGATGAGAGCGTTGAGCTTGTCTCGCTCCGCTCTGAGCCACTTGTGCATAAAAATTGTGTACGTAAAGTGACATAGTACGAAGGCATTGATAAGCCTGAGGAGATTGTTTTCCTTCATTCCTCGGAGCCGGTTTGCTATTCTGCGAACGAGGCGGAAAGCGTTGTCCGTCTTTGCGATGATCTTGCGGAGAGCCGTTCCGTTCCCGCCGTTAAATTCGACAAACATGCCCAGGAAAGACACAGACGAAAGAGGCTATTTACACTGCAACCAGACAGCCAGGCCGACACTCGCCCGCGCCAAGGCACAGACCAACTTCATCGTCGTTCTCGCGGCGACTCGTCTCTTGAGTATTTCCCGATAATATCGTAATACTACCCCCCGGCGGCAAAAGCGCCGTCACGGTGCTGTGAAATATTCAAGGCGCGTGGGGAGTTGTTGGGCTTGAGTCGGGCAACGTGCATAGCTAAGGTTCTGCGAGAATCGGCAGCTCAAGGCGAAGGGTACTGGCAGAGCAGTCAATAAGGGCAGAATGCGCGGAGGGAAAGTCGAGGCCGAGGATTAGGTCGTGGGAGCAATGAGCAACCACGATGAAGAGGACAGGAGTGTGGCGGCCGGCGATGCTGACACGTGCCGTACACATGCCGACGATAGGCACAGTACCGCCATCCGGAACGCGGACGACGCGTGCCAACGCTGGGGTGAGGAGCTTTTTGAGTCGTCGGAAGGCAGCACTCATAATAGAAAGATGTACGCATGTATCGATGAGTGCAGTGACAGGATAGCCGTCAACGTCAACGTCAAGAAGGTTTTGGTTCGTAGGTAACGTGAGCAGAGGATTTGAGGGCAGGGTCGACAACGCAGCTTCACCTCCAGAAGCTGCAGTGCCTAGTTTTCCGGCTGGGTCCGGGGGGCGGTAGGCGGCGAAGAGAAGCGGCGGGGTTGGGGCGAACGAGGCTGATGGCGTCGAGGTGAAGGCGAGCGGCTGTAGCGAAGGTTCTGAGCAGGGGCGTCAGCGGCGGTGGGTTCATGGCGGGTGGCATAGGGAACAGAAGGTCCAAAGGTGCGGGAATAAGTGGTGGTGTATGTCCGAGGAGGTGGTGGCCATCGGTTGCGGCAGTGACGAGCGACGTGGCCGATGCGACAGCAGTGGAAGCAGATCGGCCTGTCATCAGGGGTACGCCATTCGGACGGCTTGCGGCGAGATATGGCAGAAAAGGACTGCCGGGGACGATGAGGGCCGGTAGAGAACTGGGGAATGCTGGGTTGAGACGTTGAACACACGGAGTTCAGACCCACGTTCTCAAATTCCTGTCTGACTACGGCCTGAATCATCGCAATCGTGGTTGCTGGCGGATCGGGAGGCGTCGCGGACATTGACGAGACTCTCTCCCTTTGTCCATAAATAACCTCCAACATCGTTCTTGACGCCTTTTATGCGCGTCACCCCCTCCCCCCTCCTCGCATACATCACCCCATTCCCCTTAAAGTTATTTTCTATTATTCACTGTCACACTCTTCAACATTCACCGGTTTGTTGAACGGCGTGGCGACCGCTAACATTTCTATATTTCTGTTTCTGCTTGGACTTCGAGGTCATTCACCGACCTGCCCTCCCACCTGTTTGTTGTGGCGGTTTCTCGGCTTCCGTGGTCCATGCAGTAACCCCGTCCTTGATATACTATTTTGCCGTGAGCAAATTAGCGTGCTGTAGGCCTTTCTTTTTTGTCCTGTTTTTGCCGTTCTCATTCTTAACAGCGTGTACAAAGTAGCCTAACAGCAAGATCTTCTCAAGTTTATTAACATAATGAAAGTGAGAGACAAAGGCAAGACAAAGAAGAAGAAAAATATGGAGGAGGCGGGGGTGCTTATTATGCATGTCTTGGACAAGCAAGTAGCATTATTTTCGACTGCTTTTCTTCTGCGCAGCGTGGTGTACGATTGGGTCAAGTACCAGTTATTAGAAGCTCTTCGACGGCACGAAGACCTGGTGGGAAGCAACAATGTCCTCAAGTTTTCTGCACACGCTCGTCCCATCTTTTATCAGTGTGTGGTATTTAACGCTGATCCCCCCTCGGCAGTTATGGTTAACACAATCTGGCTGGAGGTGGAGGCACGCCATGAGTCGGGCCGCAGTGTTCTGTACATGAGAGAGGGGATCGCCCCCATAACAATTCGCCCCCCCCCCGCCCCCCTTTCAGACTGCCACAACCCCTCGCCTTGCTTTAACATACAAGCTATCTCTCTCATCCATGTCACTCTACCGGAGCCCACCTCCTGAGTCTTCCTCTTCCGTGGGAAAGGGGAAGGGGGTTCGTCAGAAAATTTCGGAGGAGGGGGGTCATTTTGCCTCCGTGTACAAAGTAGCCTAACAGCAAGATCTTCTCAAGTTTATTAACATAATGAAAGTGAGAGACAAAGGCAAGACAAAGAAGAAGAAAAATATGGAGGAGGCGGGGGTGCTTATTATGCATGTCTTGGACAAGCAAGTAGCATTATTTTCGACTGCTTTTCTTCTGCGCAGCGTGGTGTACGATTGGGTCAAGTACCAGTTATTAGAAGCTCTTCGACGGCACGAAGACCTGGTGGGAAGCAACAATGTCCTCAAGTTTTCTGCACACGCTCGTCCCATCTTTTATCAGTGTGTGGTATTTAACGCTGATCCCCCCTCGGCAGTTATGGTTAACACAATCTGGCTGGAGGTGGAGGCACGCCATGAGTCGGGCCGCAGTGTTCTGTACATGAGAGAGGGGATCGCCCCCATAACAATTCGCCCCCCCCGCCCCCCTTTCAGACTGCCACAACCCCTCGCCTTGCTTTAACATACAAGCTATCTCTTTCATCCATGTCACTCTTCCGGAGCCCACCTCCTGAGTCTTCCTCTTCCGTGGGAAAGGGGAAGGGGGTTCGTCAGAAAATTTCGGAGGAGGGGGGTCATTTTGCCTCCGCCCCCCCCCCCCCCGTCTACGCCAATGGCCTAGAGAGTTTCCAGAGACTCGGATAGCGTTTGGTCGCAAAAACGACTAAGCGAAGCGGACGCAACGAATTGGCGCTCCGCTCAATCGGCTCTGCGGCAGAGCCAGGACAGCGTTTTGACTTGCGCTGCTGGCATGACCGTTGTGCGCACGCACACTATAAGCACCCTATAGCATTGCTGCTGAGCTGCTGTGTCACTGGTCCCAGCGGAACTAACGGTAAACGTCAAGCTAACGTAGTCTATTATTTCATAGGCGGCAACGCTGACAGTTTCCCGGCGGTCTCATGTATTACATCATCGAGGGGCGACACCTGCATGCCGGAGTTCATCGTACCGGCGTCGTGCCAAGCCTGGTGCATGGTTCTTGCGGCGCAGCATGCAGTGGTTGTCTCTCGCATGTTGCGTCGCACCCATGTCGCCTATGCGCATCGTTCACCGCGCGAGGAACTCGAGTGGAACGCTAAACCTTGCTGTCGCTTTCAATGCTTGGCCCTTTGGGCGAAATTGCCAAATCATTTAATGCTAGGTATAATTAGTTAATGATCGGTTTATGGAAAGGATACCTAGAACGCATTTATTTATATTTCGAACCATGTTTTGATAATTTATGTGCAATCCTCGTATGTTAGATTACTCAACAGTTGGTACAGTTAATTTCGCGTCCGGCGCATGGACTTCTAAAGTGTGTATTATACCGAACGAACTAATGAGTAATGAAGTGTAATGATGCGTTTCAGGTTCATGTGCCTATATACGTCTCTTATAGAGCATCATCCCCCCCCCACCCCCACACACACTCCTCTCCTTACCTCTTCCTTTTTTTTCGTCGCTTTAGGATGCTACGAGTTTTATCAACCGTCAAGGCTCTATTTAGTGCACCACCACCTAGAAAGCGCAAGGCCTTTTCACTCTGATCCATGACGTCATGCTACCTGGCCCGACAGCCATAGAGTCTAATGGGGATGCTCCCGAGTAGGCAACAGTGATTCACCACTTTCGCCACGCCAGCCTTGTCAATATAGAAATATCGGGCCAAGTAGGGTGACGTCATGGATCGGGGTAAACTGGTCTTGTGCTATCTAGTTGGTGTTGGTTTGGTCTCGCCACGCAGGAGGCGACTATCGACGACAGCTTCCTCCTTGTGAAGGCGGTGCTGAAACTGCGCGTCACCAGCAGACGATCCGTGTGGGAGTCGATGAGTCTGTAGCATCCCCGGAAGCAGAAGCAGACAACGTTCTCACGCCGCAATGTGTGCCGCGGGCTTCGGCCATTCTCAGTTTCTTGTCTTATCTCTTCTTTCTTTTTGTGGTTGTGCCATGTTGTGCTGTAGAAAGCGCGCTTATAGCTCGGATCGCGCGGGCTGCCGTTCAAGTTACCGCGCCATGCTCTCCCACCGATAGACGCACGTGTCTCTCTCACTCGCTCGTGCGGCTTCGCTTTTCGTATATAACGCACACGCAGCTAGTTGTCCAGACGCACATGTGAAGCGAGCACGGCGCTTGTGCGGCTCAATTCGCCATCGTCTGCACTTAGACGCTCTCCCCGTGCAAGCGAGTCGTCCAGCCCTCAGCACGACCTTCCGGGAAAGGTGATACTTGATCATTATTGTGACTGGTCTTTACCGCGGCTGGGATGGAAGGAAGCACGATGTGCAGCATGCCGCGTTGCAGTAGCCGCGTTTACACGAATTCGGCAGTATAGCGTATCACATTTCTTAGTACATTGCACTAGCCATATATGTGCATGTGCATGGCGCATTCCCCTTTGTTGGAGACATGCTGGAACCTGTTTTCGGCGAGTGCGTTCCGCGGTGAGTCGAGCAGCAGAGCACAACACTGCAGCCGTCCCGCTTTTCCCCTTTCCCTCGATGGGATACGCCAGCGCTTACATGCATCGCGTGAGTTGGTTTATCCGTGCCCTCTCCTGGCGCATTAATGGAATTAGCCTTACTAGCTCACTACCGCCATTTACATGGCCGCGATGCGCCACTGTCGCATCCATGGGAATGCGGCTGGTGTCGCTTACCATTATACGTGTGGCTGAAGTGGAAGCTATCGAGGCATGCTCTGGCGCTCCGTGGGCTATCATAATTGGCTCACGCCAGTTGTAGCTTCCGCTCGAGTGCCATAACTATTGTTTTATAATTATGTAATTATTAATATATGTCTACAAATACCTCTGCGCTGTGTCTTCTGCGCGTGCAATGAAAAGGTGGCTCGGATTAACGCTAAATCACGGTCTCAGCGGTGGGCTAGTGGCCGCGAGATCTGGTTATATATATCTATAGGTTGCTGCACCGTCGCGCGTTAGTGTGGATGAGTGGTCGGTAGCGCGCATTGAAATGTACACGGCGGCGCTTCGCTGTGGACGATTTGGGCCGATTGTTTGATAGTGAAACGCGCTGACTGCAGTGAAGTGATGATATATCGCCTTCCAATGCCACATTTTTGCACCTAAAGGGACAATCTAAAGCAAAACACTAAACCAGTTCAGACGGATGAAGTATTGTTTGAGAACTCTATTGTCGTTAATTTCGCGAAAGAGAGAGGGAGATAGGGAAATTGGTCGATATACGAACGCGATTCGATTCGCTGCCTTGTGTAGTTGGTGTTGGTGTACACCTTAAAAAATGACGGCCTGGCGTCATGTTGACGGTTAAATGCTTGGAAATAGAGCTGCCAAGAAATTTTCTGTCATTTACTGCAGCACTTTTTACACTGATATATGTATACTGCTCTTCTCTCTCTGTCTTTCTCTTCTTTCAAGCGCAACAAAATTTTACGGGACCGTTATAGCATCGCTCGAATTCTAGTCTACAATGCTCGCGGAAAGACATATCAACATTTCAACTCTTGCAATGACTCTGACGTTTGGTCGGTTTCCTTAGGAATGACGTCTCAGAGCGAATTGCGCGCGGCTTCGTCTCTCTTCACGTAACGACTTACTCTCTGATGATGATGATGATGGTGATGATGAAGATATACGGGGTTTATTGGCGCAAGGGCCGGGGATGGCCAAAGAGCGCCAGAGCTACTCTCTATAACACTTCAAGACATCAAACGTCGCGACCAGCGCGCTGTCCATACGTAGATGACTCGGTTCTCAGCCGTTGTATTGTAGGGATGCCTTTTCTTATCATAATGCCTTTTTGCGTTTTTCGCTCTTTGTCAGTGGTCAGCGCTCTTTGCCCGCGTTGTCAACGGGATCACCCGGCCGTGAACGGTGGGTAATAAGACTGGCATTGAATCGAGCGGAAGGCATCGCTACAATATAACGGCGGCCCTGGTGCCATTCGCGTGCCGTGCATTGTAAGAGTTGGGGTCGGGCATGTCAAAAGGGGTAGGCTGTCTCATGCCGTCGTCCGACTCACCCACGCTAAGGACGTTGTTGAAGGAAGGAACGTGTCCTCATCAAGAACCAGGCGTACTGGGTTTATTTACAATATCTACATGAAGAGGGGAGAACGTTACATCTCATCAGTCTAGCATGACTGAAGTGAAACACTCCAGGCCGAAAAAGCTCGCTTAAAACCCCTCTGTCCTCCCTAGATCCCTAGGCCAGGAAAAACTGCCGCCCCCTCCGTCCAATCGGAGCGTCCAAAGTCATCGGAGGACCCGCGTTGAGGGCGAGGGTTCACACAATCACTCCCCCACCTTTTTTTCATTAAACACACAGAAAGGAGGAGAACTTCGTAGATGGGGATTGCCACGCTTGACTCAAGCTGGCGCGTCTTGGTTCCTGGGATGAACCCGCAGTTAGATGGGCCGTCTGTCAAACGACCGTGGCGGTTACCGGAGTCCGTGAGGGAACGCCTTAGAACATCCCCTTCCAGAAGTTTTCTTGCTACCGTTGGTCCGTGAAGGCGACAGTGAACCAACAAACAATACTCGGTCCGCCAAACGTGCCTCGCCTTGCTGGCGCCGCAGGCCTTTCCGAGTTAGGGCGCATTGTTAGCTTCCCGAAGCGATTCATCGCAGTGGTGCGGGAGAGGCTAGAAGGTCGATACCCCCTCTGGGCGATCGTAAGAACATGCACACACGGCGCCAACAGGCAAATGCACTCACGTAGCCTTAAAATACTGACGTCATGCAGTAATGGGCGTAAGAGGCTGGCCCTGTGCGACGCTGCATGTACAGCTCTATCGTCACCTATATGTGGCATGACAATACATACACATACGTAACTATCTCACTAGATTGCCGCCGAACTTTGGCGTTCTTTGTACTTGTCTATCCGTACTCGAACGGAAGGAAGGAAAAAAAGGAATCCTGGGCCGGTCTAATGTACCGATGCCTTCCGTTCGGTTCTATGCCACTCTTATCCTCAACTGTGGTCAACTCTCTACCCCTCACACCACACCACTTCCTCCAGCTAGAAGCTGAACTCCTAATGCCTGAACACTTTCGATTTTCTGACGGAAGAGATGCGCTACTCTTTCAATTCCCGGTCAACACGAATAACGCAATGATCGTCTTCTAATAATGAGATAGCCAGAAGACGGCTACACTGTCAACAACTGCTAAGCCATTTCTGGAAACGTTTGTGACGTGCCAGAGACAATTGAACACTGTTTTATTAGCTGCATTAGCTGCACCGACGCCATACTATTTTGGGATGTCCTCCAACGGACTTTAAAAAAAGACTTTGACATCAACGCTCATACTGTGCGATACCTGCTGCCGACCGCTGATAATAGTGCCCCTTTCGATATGTTTTTTTCTCATCGGAATGCACAGTTTGTGGAAAACGCGAATGATGGACCGAAACGCCGAAACGGTTGTACCTACAAAGGTGAATTTCATCCAAATGGCACTACACCTAAAGCAGGTTTATGATGGACTTGATACCCAGCCGGACTGGTACCCCATTTTGGTGCGGTGCCTATCCTTACCACCCTTCTAAAGTGAAGCCACATTTCTACCCACAGTATGAACGATGCCTTTTCTCTGAGTGACTATGATTGTGCTCTCCATACTCTGACTATGCACAACTGGTGAATATTGGGTTGCTGCTACTGTAATAAATACCATGAAAGAAAGAAAAAAGAAACGGTGGAGAAACGAATATTTATTATTTCTGCGTTCAGCGCACACATCCAGCGATACAGTCGACCGGACAATATCAGTCGACGATGTGCTCGTCCACCGCGTCAAGTCTCTTTGTTAAATGTGGAACAGCGCAAGAGTGACAGAAATTGTGGTGGGACGTAGCGGTAACGCTATAGGGCTGGCGTGGTTAAGCTGCCCAACGGATCCACCATGCGGAGACCTCGGTGCAGCTCCTTTACCCATTCGAGCTCTCTGACGACGACGACGACGATGATGATGATGATGATTGACAACCCCTTCGAAACGCGGCGGTGAAAAATAGTCACCTAGCCTGCTTGGGCTATTCAGGTTATCCATACACGCGTATCAGTGTAGCATTTTGCCTATATCTCCTTAATCTTTTATCTCTTCCGGATCCAGTCCTATTAATCTCTTCAACGTGAAGAGAGCCCCACGCGGGCGGCGAGTTTGTGAATATTACGGCTGCCCTATAGCGAACCATAAACTGGCAGTTCATTTGAAGGAGGACTACGCTTGACAAAAGCCGCTTGCGACAGCATGGAGAAGGTGGTTCTTTTTTATTTCTTTGACGCAATGTCTTCATTTTGTCTAAATAGTCATGATGTAAATATAATTCATTGTCTTCCCGCTTCCTGTCCGGACCCGCCGTGGTTGCTCAGTGGCTATGGTGTTGGGCTGCTGAGCACGAGGTCGCGGGATCGAATCCTGGCCATGGCGGCCGCATTTCGATGGGGGCGAAATGCGAAAACACCCGTGTACTTAGATTTAGGTGCACGTTAAAGAACACCAGGTGGTCGAAATTTCCGGAGTCCTCCACTACGGCGTGCCTCATAATCAGAAAGTGGTTTTGGCACGTAAAACCCCATAATTTATATATTCCTGTCCGGACCTTAGGGCGAATATTTCAAAGTTCGAATCGAATATGCTATTCAATTCGTGTTCCATTCGAAAATTCACTATTCGAGATTGTCGAATATTCGTTCCTTTTGAATATGTAAGAGATAACAACACGTGTGGAAGTCTCACAGGAGAGAGAACGATGAAAGTGAGCAATGTTCGGAATGATTCTGCTTCATGAGAGCTGCGGTTGATGCGCATGCAGGGGCAACAGTTCCTGAACGAATGCACAAGGCAGAGAACGTCTGGTCCCGTCATTCATTATGAATGCCTCACGTTTAGGCTGCCTATATGCACACGTATTATCTTGACTTAAGCAAAGCAATTTATTACTTGGCCACTCGCACCATGTTTACGTGAAATTAGAATGATGTTCGGTGCTATAAAATCATATTTATCTCCTTGAACCAACTAAACATCGTACATGCATCTGATGATGTGTCATTGTCCCACCCTCGCCTGCGTACTGTAATTGTCGCGGTGCACCAGATAACTGAGAGCAGTTGTTTCTCATTTACCAGCTTCTCAGCTGACCAGACGTTGCCAGCGACGTTACATGCATTTAAATATTCCTGTAAATAATTCGTGTAAGTAATGTCATTAGGAACAAAAAGAGTTCAATTATATTTTACTGCGTTTAGAAATAAAACTTTCATTATTCGTTTCTATATCCGGAGGAAGTTTTTCTAGAATATTCGTATTCGATTCGAAGCGAAAATTGAGCTATTCGAACCCCCTGACCAGACTTCCCTTACAATAGGTTCTTTTTTTCTTCTTTTCTTTGTGTCTTATTGCTGAGCGACGGAGCATTTGTTTACCGCTGCTCTGTTCAGTGTTTTCGCGTTTTCCACTCATCACTTCGAATCAATTTGTTCCGTGGCGGTTCGCTCCATGTTGCTCCGCCATCACTAAAAAGAAAGATATAAAGCATTGAATTGAATCGAATGATTCAACGGGAAGTTCTCGAGAGCGTCGGGTTTTCTGCAGGCTGCCCACGAGAACTTTTGTCGTAATTCTGCGCGGAACCTGAACTGCGGAACTAGCCGCAGTTACATAGATGGCGGGTCGAGAGAATGCGCAACCGATGGTGAGAATTCAGATCTGTTCCACTTCTCCAATGTCATACGGTGAGCTAGCTAGCTTTACTGTTGGGGGGCGTCAGTCCTCGATAAAGGTACAGGACAAGGTTTGTTCTTCCGTGTGCTTTCCTTTCATAAACCTTCTGATGGCGGCACTGTCCGTAAGCCTAGGTCATTATACAGAAACTTCCAGCTCGGCACTCTTTGACGAGAATCTCATCAGCGAATACCTTAGGCATCTGAGGCCACCTTCATCCTGCGGCTTTGATAGCATCCCGGCCACCATTACAAAAGCTTGCGTCAGTATCTTTGGACCTGTGGTGATATCTTTAATAACTGTCTCAATAATTCCACTTCTCCGCGTGCTTCGAAAACCGCTCGCGCTTTTCCTGTCTTTAAATCCGGTGCCAGAAAGGATGTCACGAACTATGGGCCGATTTCCCTTCTCTCTGCCATTTCCAAGCTTTTCGAATTGGCTATTCACAGTATATTGTTGTTAAGTGTAAAAAAAAATTCTTGTTTCAAATCAGCACGGATTTCTTTTTGCACTGCTCAACGACTACCGACCTAGTCAGCTTTATGATGCAGGTTTCCACGCCCGTCACGCAAAGGAGTCAAGGTTATGCTGTGTACTGTGACCTCAACAAGGCCTTTCGCGGGGTCAGTCATCCCATTCCGCTCGAAAAGTTTGCGCACTGCGGTGTTGAAGCTGCTATTGTAGCTCTACTATGCAGCTATCGCCTCGATTGGTCTTCCTTAATGAACGACAATGATTAACCTTCTTTTGTCCATACGGCATCTATTGGTGTGCTCTAAGGTGCCATGTTAGGTCCGCTTCTATTCCTAATTTTCATCAACGACGTTTCGTCAGCAATCCAGAAATCTTCGTTTCTTGTTTATGCTGACGACATCAAAATATTTAAAAAGATACACAGTAATAAGGATTGCCACACTCTACAGGCCGACCTATCTTCATTCTCTGAATGGTGCCAATTAGACGGGCTCATTCTAAATTCATCTGAGACAAAAATTATGTCCTTATTCGTGTTAAACTTAGTGTTGTCTTCCCTCATTCTGTTGGTCGTACAGTGTTGACCATGGGTTTTTATGTTGAAGTAAGCGATCTCTATGTGCTTTTTGATAGTACGTTAAGCTTTTTCGCCCAATCTCTGCGCATTTTTCACATCCATATGTCTTCTATTACTTGAATACGCCTTAGTGGTGTAGAATGACAGAAGCAATTCAAATAGCATACTTATTCATTAACTTAGCTATTTCAAATTTTTTCTACTGTATATGCAACTATAAAGGGCTGGGATAACGCAGCACCTTTATTCTAGTTACCCACCGAGGTTTCTCAGTGGCTAAGGTGTTGGGCTACTGAGCACGAGGTCGCGGGATCGAATCCCGGCCACGGCGGCCGCATTTCGATGGGGGCGAAACGCGAAAACACCCGTGTGCTTAGATTTAGGTGCACGTTAAAGAACCCCAGGTGGTCTAAATTTCCGGAGCCCTCCACTACGGCGTGCCTCATAATCAGAAAGTGGTTTTGGCATGTAGAACCCCATAATTAATTTTTTTTTAAACTTTTATTCTAGTTCTCTCCCCATTCGCGCTTCGCCGCCGGTTTGAGCGGCACTCTGCCCACGTGATCACCAAGATCGGGCGTTCGTAAGCAACGAGTGGTAAGAAATGATTAGAGTGAAAGGAATCCTTACCTTATACCGGCCAAGGTGTAGAATGTCACCAAAGAAAATAAAGAAAGTATGACACCGCTGCTGTCGCAATATAAACGTGCTCTCGCCGGACATTTTTCGTATGGCTAACCGTACATTCACTTTCATGCGCACACCATCTAGCGCACATGTGCCAAACATTACCGTTTGGAAGTTAAGGCCAAATGGGACATCGACCCCTACGGCACCATCTTTCGGCGGTGGTTGCTGTGCCCTGAGTTAAAAGGGATCAGGACCTCACTCACTTATAAGCGGTGGCGCCTTTCAATGAAACCAATCTCACAAAAGTTGACGGCAGAGCGCGCTTCTTGATGCTCCCAAATTAGTCACTGGAATAATGCATAGGATGCTTTCGCATTGTATGCCAAGTCTGGCTTTATTCCTGAAGCTCTTCAGGGTTCGACGGTCACTTTTATGCGAAACTCAAGCGTGAAAATATACTGAAACTCTAGCTGTCACTACAGTGATTTATATATCTAGACATATTTCTAGTGATATACTGTCACTAGAACATCATTCTAGTGACGCATGTATTAAGACTCACCCTTGGTACTTGTCAAGTTTGACGTCATTCTGCAAAGGCGATGACTATGAGGTTCGAATGCCCGGTACTTGGCAGATAAATTCTGCGGTGAAGCAACATCACAGGTGTATGTGCCTTTTATGCGATCTTCGGGAGCCCGAGAGTACCCGTCCGAGAACACATGAAAATTGTGGAGCTGTTATGTAAAGTAATCTTTCTGGTAGGCGGAAAATGACAAGCAGCCAAAACGCTGCAGGGCAAACACCTCCTTTCAAGCGAGAATATTTTCCTCCAAAGCGTCGAATTTGCTGCGAGCTTGTGCGTGAATAAGCTTGGTTTCGAAAATAAGCGTTTTATTCAGCTAAAAAAAGAAAAGCAGAGCCTCTATAGCAGATTGCAATAGGTTGCCCTGACATTTATCGATCGTCACATAAGTAAAAACTATAATGAACCTGATAATCCGGGTCACTAGAAGTCAGCAATGCCTTGTAGACACAAATAAGAAAAACGAGCAAGCTAAATGCACAAGTATATAGCGATAACTGAGCGCGTCGGAATTTGTTCAAGATCTGTAAGCGTAACAAGCAGACACAGACGAAAAAAAAAGAGCGCCTGTGATCATCTCTTTGCCTGGGTCTAGTTGTTGCGCTTACAGATCCCGAAGCTAAGTGCATTTTTCTCTGTAAAGTGTAAAAATCCTCCAGAAACGGTGTGTTTTTAACAAGTTCCACTCGCCGCTATGATCATCAACAGACAAGTAATAAGAACATCTTACAGCGAAACATCAAAAATTTTACCTTAGTAATGGTACTCTTGTCATCTCCATGAGATAAATCCGGTTATTAAAGGTGCATATTGAAGGTAATAGCGAAACATCGCCTCTCAGTCTGAATGAAACACAAGTTTGCCACTGATGCGCAAAGCGTTTGTGCAATGCACTGGAAGCAACACTATTACAGAGGTGAGCCGTCAACTAAGGAGATAAAATGAGTTCCTATGCAAATAATAAAACCCCTGCAGGGGCGTCTGCGTAAGCAGGCGTTTGGTGTGTTGCGACACCACGTACCGGAGCACACGAGGGTTGCACCCTCCCGCGTGTAGCCGTGCGCGGCTTAGCCGTGTCCGAGGAAAGGGGGATCCTGGGTAGCAGTGATTTGGGCTTGTTGGTAAGACATCGTGAGGCTTATAGCTGTGTGTCGCGTCTCACTTTCGTCCTTGTAGCGCCTGTGTGTGTCACGTCTCACTTTCGTCCTTGTCTTTTTAACGCGCTATAAGCCTCACGGGATCCTGGGGGTTGAGCCGATGCCAGGTGTTCGGACCGTTAAGGCACCCCGGCTGAGGCAACACACCTCTTTGGCCTCTAGCTTCACGTAGACGGCACCTCCAGGCTGACCTACCTGGGGGAAATCGGCAGTCGCCTTTTCTTGTCCTCCTCTTCAGTCTTTTTCTTCCTCTCTAACTTTCGCATCTTTCGTGTCTTCTACTCACTTCTTGTTTCTTCCTTTCCTGGCGGCTAGGGTTAGCCTTTGTGTGGCTAACTACCCTGAGTTATGCCATATTGGGTTATAGCCGCAATATAGAGCTGGCGTGGGCAGGGCTTGCTTGCAAGCTCCTGTCCCGTCCCCTTGTTGGGCTCCCTGGTGGGCGGCTGGTACCGCGACCGAAAAAGACAATTTTTATGGCTAGCTCTTTTGCATCGCCCTCCTAACAAGAGGGGGCGCCACCGATGTCACTGCCCAGTTCTTCGTGAAGAACAAAAGCAACTTTCCGAAATTCCACGTGATACATATGGAACATTCAGAAATTACTGCGCGACATGTCTCTCCTTTCAATGTTACAAGGACCCTAACCGACACCACTGGACAAGGATATAAAATAAAGAAACTAGCAGATAGGGACCTCCTTTTGGAATTGTTGTACCAACATCAGTACGAGAAACTTTCAGGAGTAACAGCCTTTGGTGACATTCCCATAGCTATCAGCCTTCACAGATCATTGAATATCGTTCGTGGCGTCATTTCTGACGATGACCTAAAGTATGTGATCGAACAAGAACTCCTAAACGTACTAAAAAAACAAAATGTCACAGATGTGTACAGTATAAAGATCAGACGGGAAAACAAGGAAATCGAAACAAAGCACTTCGTCCTAACGTTCGCATTGAGCATACTGCCTGACTCTGTGGAGGTAGGCTACACCAATCTGAAACTCCGACCACACATACCCAACCCGCGACGCTGTTTCAAATGCCAAAGGTACGGCCACGGCTCACAGAGCTGCCGGGGCCAAACCACATGCGCAAAGTGTGCTTCCCATGACCACCCTTCAGACAACTACGAAGTTGAATTACACCATTGTATAAACTGCGAGGGCAGTCATCCTGCTTACTCGCGTGCCTGCCCAACATGGAAACAAGAAAAAGAGATTATCACCCTCAAAGTAAAAGAAAATATCACTTTCAGGGAAGCGCGAAAGCGACTTTCATTGGTGCAAAATAAAAGCTATTCCGTTGTGCTGCAACAGGGCGCGGCAACACAGCGGCCTTCGGAGCCTGCCCAGGTCACACACAGTGAGGCTCGGGCAGAGACTTCAGCGTCCGCAGTGGACGCAGCTAGCGTTGCGCCACTGTCTCAAATGCAAGCCACGCGGACCCCCAGGTCAGCAGGCTCCAGGGGCCCTCCCCACACAGCGAGGCCCAACTTGAACGTAACCGTGCGTCCAGCACGGACGTCCAGCGTATCTGAGGATACAATGGACACAAGTCAAGGAAGCCCTGTACCGTCGACGTCGGGTAAACGGCGGGGCTCCTTGGATCGCCACAAAAAAGAGAGGCTTCGAATCAAGGGGCCTGCAAACACAACTTAGATCCTCTTTCACTCCACAAATATAATGCAAAATGGCTTTCGTACACTGGAATTGCAGGGGACTTTTACACAACATAAATGACATAAAAGACATACTGACCACACTCTCACCCGTGGCCCTATGTCTCCAAGAAACAAACTTAGGTTCCAAACATGAAAACATACTAAAAAAGTATAAAGTCTTCCGCCGCGACCGAGAGCACGCAGACAGGCTCTCAGATGGCGTAGCTATTATAGTTAAAGAAGGGGTCGCAACTAAAGAACATCATCTTAATACTAAATTAGAAGCTGTGGCAGCCAACCAGCACACATTTAAAACAATTACATTACGCTGTGTATACCTGGAGCAACATCTAGGAGTAACTATACATGAACTGGAACACCTTATAGAACAGTTACCAGGGCTGTATTTGATAGTCGGAGATTTTATCGCGCACTCCAGCTTTTGGGGTAGTGATAAAACCGACAAAAGGGGCCAAATTATTGAGGATCTTATACTGAGTAATAACCTATGTTTACTAAACACTGGAGAACCAAGCTATTGTTCACCTAGCTCAGGAAAAATGAGCTGCATCGATCTCTCCTTTTCTTCACCCTCTATTTTGACTGAATTAAAATGGGACGTACTAGACAACCCACATGGAAGCGATCACCTACCTGTACTGATCAGCTTAAAATGCTTACCGGAAGTAATCCCAACAAAACCACAACGGTGGAAGCTCCATTTAGCCGACTGGGCCCTGTTTCAAGAGAAAGCCAGCCTAGAAAAAATAGTGTCGGATAATCTCACCATAGACGAACTAAATGAAACTTTCACAAACTGTATTATTGACGCTGCACACCTAGCTATATCTCAGTCCTCTGGAGTAGTAAAACAATATCACAAAATTTGGTATACCCTAGAATGTAGAGAAGCGAAAAAAGGACAAAACAAAGCTTGGGGAATATTTCGCAGATACCCAACGGCAGAAAACTTTAAATGTTTTAAAAAAGCGAGAGCGAAAGCTCGATATATCCGCCGCAGTGCTAAAAGGTATTCATGGCAAAGCTACGTGTCCTGTATAAACAGCTCAACCACATCAAAACAAATGTGGGAGAAGGTACGAAAGCTAAACAACAGCTATTCCCCATTCACAGTTCCGCTTCTCACAGCCCCCGGTATACAGACAAGCATAGAACAGGCAGACATACTGGGTGAATATTTATCGGCAGCTTCCAGTTCATCACACTATAGAGAATCATTTCTAAAATTCAAAAACACAGCTGAGAAACAAAGACTACCGATAAATGGCAGCATAAATGAACCATACAATACTTTAATTAAAGTTCAAGAAATCCATAGAGTACTGGTCCGCTGGTAAACAAACTGCACCTTGCCCCGATTGAATACATTACCAAATGCTAGGTCATCTCTCTGAACATGCCGTAAAAGCCCTTTTAAATTTTTTGACAAAATTTGGATATTGGGGAAGATACCCGAAGCATGGAAGAAAGCTATGGAAGAAAGCTATAATTGTTCCATTTTTGAAACACGGAAAACCACCAACCTCCCCCAGTAGCTATAGGCCCATAGCCTTTACCAGCTGTCTTGCGAAGTCCATTGAAAATCTCCTGAATACTAGATTAACCTTCGTGCTAGAAACCCGTGAGCTGCTCGATATCCATCAATGTGGTTTTAAAAAGGATCCTCCACTAATGACCATCTAGTTCGTCTTGAAAACACAGTACGAGAAGCATTTGTACACAAACAACACTTCCCTGCTGTTTTCTATTTCAATTTAGACAAGGCATATGACACAACCTGGAGGTTCGGGATTTTTAAAGATCTGGCCGACCTTGGCATCCACGGCAGGATGTTGAACTGCATAAAAGACTTTTTGCTTAACCGTTCGTTCCATGTACGACTGGGCTCAACCCTGTCGAAAAATTTCGTTCAGGAAAATGGAATAGCTCAGGGGTGTATTTTAAGCACAACACTTTTTATTATAAAAATGAATTCCATTAGCAAAATAATCCCAAAATTCATTATGCATTCAGTATACGTCGACGATCTTCAGATAGCCTGCACGTCATCAAACGTATCAACATGCGAAAGACAGGTACAGCTAACTATAAACTAGCAACATGGGCAGACAGAAACAGTTTCCGCTTTTCTCCGCGGAAAACAGTGGTCATTCTCTTTTCACTCAAACGAGGTGTACAGACAGACCCCACCTTACACCTGAGTGAAGCCGAATTACGTGTCCAAATCGAGCACAAATTTCTAGGCCTAATTTTTGACAAGAAACTCGCCTTCCTTCCGCACATCAACACGCTCAAAAAGGATGCATCTCGATCTCTGAACATGCTTAAAGTCCTTTCACGCAAACACTGGGGTTCTGATAGGGTATGCCTCCTGCACATTTACCGTTCTGTTATACGCTCCTGTTCAGACTATGGGTCCATAGTGTATGGATCAGCAAGGTAGTCATATTTGAACCGCCTTGACCCAGTACATAATTTAAGTTTACGTCTTTGAACTGGTGCATACAGGACGTCTCCTATACACAGTTTGTATGTAGAAACCAATGAACCACGCCTTTCAGACAGAAGAACCATGCTTACATGCTCATACATCCTAAAAATTCGTCCACTACCGAAACACATCTGCTACCCAATAGTTACAAGGTGCCCATCACGAAGACTATTCACCAACAAACCCCAAGCAATAAGACCACTCATTCTCCGCTTCGAGGAGAGATGCCGAAAACTAGATATAAGGGACACATTGCCTCAGATAGCCCGAAAACCCGATCCACTCCCACCTTGGTATTGGCAGCCTTCAGTGTGCGACTTCACATTAACACATCCTCAAAAGAAAAAAAAACACCACATGTACACATAATACGAGAATTTTCAGCACCAAACGAACAATACGCGGAATACACAGCGTTCTATACTGATGGCTCTAAATCAACAGGATACGTTGGCCGTGCCGTGATACAAAACATTCGGGAAGAAACGGTACGCCAACCTCAGTGTGCATCCATTTTTACTGCAGAGTGTTACGCAATCTCTCTAGCTGTAGAAAAAATAATAAATGAGAACATTGAAAACAACATTAGTTACACAGATTCACTAAGCGCACTAACAGCACTTCGCCCTAGAAATGCAATTACACCATTAATCGGTCACGTCCTACATAACATAAGAAGAACCACAAGAGAAGGACACAACATAAAATTTTGCTGGGTGCTCAGTCAGGTCGGAATCTGTGGCAACAAAAAAGCAGATGAATGTGCAACGAAATCTCGACATAAAAAAATCACTGAAACAAGAATTTCTTACAAAGACTGTATGAAATTAATGCACCATACACTGAGAAATAAATGGCAGACTACATAGAATAATGAAGTAACAAATAAACTACACCTAGTAAAACCTGTCATAAAAGAATGGAAGTCAGGCTCACACCGAGAACGCTTCATCGAAGTCATATTATGTCGCCTTCGCATCGGACACACGCACCTTACATACAACTTCCTCCTGACAAAACAAGACAAGCCTGGCTGTGAAAAATGCGGAAATGAACTTACTGTGAACCACATCTAATTAACATGCGTGCAACTCGAAACACTAAGGAAAAAATACTTTACTTCGTTTTATAATGAACATATTCCCTTTCACCCAGCATTGATTTTAGCCGAAGATGCACTTGTCGATACCACACATGTTATTAGCTTCTTACGAGAAGCAGGTATCATTGAAAAACTATAAATGAGCCTACTCACAACTTCATATTGGGATACACCTCACCCACCTTCTCATATTTGAGAAGAAGACTGAGGTCTTTAGTTTGTTGGGATCCTCGGAGTCCTTGTCCAGACAAGGATCGTCGCTGAGGTGACCCAACTTTTTAAAGAAATTTGACCTTGTGTTTGGCGCATGATAGCCTGAGTTGCTTATGCGCTATTAAACACAACACAACACATATAATAAAACGAAGAACGCGATCTGCAGACAGTGAAGATATAGAATGACTACTAACAAGGCGAGAAAAATGTTTGCTTCACATGTGGTGACTGAGCAGGAGAACTAAACACGATGTCCTCGATTGCTGGATGTGTCTGCAAAAACGCGCTTGGATCAACTATAGTGTGCGTTTCTCAAGAGTGATTGGTAGTAATGAGCCCCACGGCTTCTTCAAACGTTTCCGATCAGTTATTAGCTATTATCATTCGATTTGACACCGGTCCACCATTCGACACCTTAGTTTGCACTGCTTTAACATGACTCAAGCGAACGCTGTCCTTTAGGTGAGGTACAGAACAAGTACGATGGAAAAGAGGGGGTGAAATAGGTGAAATCAAAACGAAGAAAATTGCGATAGCATAAAGGTACGCTTAAAGGCACACATGTAATTCACCAGTATATATATATATATATATATATATATATATATATATATATATATATATATATATATATATATATATATATATATATATATATATATATATATATATATATATATATATATATATGCTGGTGAATGACATGTGACATGAGGTCAGCGCGGGCCTCGACAGGAAAGTAGCGAGCGCTGAGTGTTCAAGAAAGGAAACGCAAGCAAGGCAGATGACGAATATCGTTGTGCGACAAGATAAGCCCCAAAGTGTGTAAACGTTTTTAAGAGCGCTTAATAAACCTGGGGAAGGAGTTATTGGAAGTGGTGACAACGCGTCATCGGGCAAATGGTTCCAGTGACTTATTGTGCGCGGGAAAAAAAAAATTCACCGACGATTACGATACTCCCTGATGGGAGTATCGTAATCGTAATTCGAGTGCAGATCAATACATTTTTTTTTATTTAGCGATGTATTGAGGCATCACACCGATCACCGAGCCACACAGTTTCGACTTCCCGGCAACTGCAGCTTATGCAACCGTGATTTTTACCGGGAAACACTTGCGGCGAACGCTATGCGAGAAGGCGACCTTTCTGTGTTTTTTTCCTCGCTCAGCCGGCGCCGGCGCTGCCGCAGTTGCGCGGACGTGTTTCATCGCCCGCAGCGCTCCGCGTTCGCTCTTTCATTCGTCGTTGTGCTTGTTCGCTCGGTTACGCCTAGGGACAACGCCCACGCTCGCCGCAGGAATGGGCGCATTGATTTGTAAAACGAGGTGCGGCAGTGTTCAAAAATAATTACGTTTATTAGACACAGATATTATTACATGCGTGTATGGGTGCGTGCGTGCGTGGGTGGGTGCGTGGGTATGTGTGCGCGCTTGTAATTGTTTGTTGGTCTATATAAGTCAAATGCACCTATCATTTTTAATTAAAGAAGCGTAAGCTCGGAATCTTCGCGTGCGTAAAAGCAGTTGGTGTGCTATCTGGACATTCCTTTGTTAGAAATATTAATTCACTCGGTAGTAAATTCTAACGTGCTCGTTTCTACAGTAAGACAACCGCAACGTCTTAGCTGCTTTTGAGTCCACCAGAAATGCACACTTGATACAGTAACCGCGGAGAAAATCACTGAACGTTAGAGGTGAAATAAAGATAACGGCTTCACCATTGACCCAAAGAGCCGCTATACGTTTTAATGGTGCGTGGAGCAGGGCAGACAGAATAACATGTTGTTGCTGGGTAAAACGCAAGAACAAAAAAAAACGATAAAACGCTCCTTTAACGAACGTTTGCGAGCCCTCGTGTAGCGTCCACATGGCGGCACGGCAACAAAATAGGGCGCCAATCACGCTCGTGACACGTCGGTATTTTGCGTATAGAATGAAGTAAACGCGAGAATCACGAAACAATCTGTATCAGAACGCACACACAAGAAAACAGTTCACCGGGTCACAGTCTACACGCAAGGCTCAAGACGCATTTATCGCCAGTCCACGCGATAGTAGATTGAATCATGGAAACCCGCTGGCAAGTCACCATTGTGACTGCTTCAAAGCTGTGACGCTGAATCTGCAGAGTAGACTTAGGCCACTTAGGTCCTCGGAACTCGAAATATGACCCAGTGGAGAATCTGTGACACTGCAGAACATCTGCGCGGCGAACGAGAGAGGTGGCGTCTAGCCGGCAGTCCGTGAAGCAGAGTACCCCACAGTCGTGGTCGACGCTTGTGCTACGTGGGTGCCTTGTTTTCCCCGCTCATATGGAACTCGATGATCAGGTAGCCGAGCATGCCGATCACGAGCGCCACTACGAGCGACACAAGTTTGACGTAGACGCGCAGGTGGCTTTGTGCGGCGAACATGATGATGAAGCCCATGGACTCCCACAGGCGGTAGTTGGCGAAAGCCGGCTCGCGAGCGTCAGCAAAGATGACGCCGTAGAAAGCTGCGAAGTCGAATAATCAAGCCAATTACATTTCTCCGGCTCATTCTCACTGCATCGTCTCCGTCATCGATGTTAACACTTTAAGGACTTTAAGCCCAGTCGTCTCTATAATGGCGTCACTCTATAAGAGAGGGTGATCGAGAGATTGCGTGACTGACATAATAGGGACCTACACGTGACACTAAATGCGCCGGTGAAAATTTAATGTACACGCTATCAATAAACGTAACAATACACACAGAGAGACAAAAGAAGATGAAAAAAAGGTAGAGGGGAAGGAGGGAATCCACCATTCATCCAAAGTATAAACATTGACCGGCGCAGTTATTTGCTTAGAAGAAATGGATTTTCATGTGCACTTAAAGAAATGTCTGCACCATAAAAACGGCTCAATTAAGCACTCGCACACACTTTTCCTTTGCTTTCGGTCACTTCTCATTTGATGTTTTCTAAATCTTTTTATCCACGGTGTTATTCGCATTTATAACCTTATTTTTAGTAGCGCGTATTTGTATTTTATTATGCTGTAGTTGCAACGTTTGTGGCGTTATGTTGTAGGTTGTCATGGCATTATCATGTATTTGTTGTTTTTCTTTTATGTATTACCTAATGCTGATTCACGCTCGATGTATATTCGCAATTATTTTCCGGTAGAAATTGATTTCTTATGTACGGTTTGTTTTGTAAACACAATTTGTTGCCTGCAGGTAATCACACATTTTGGTTTAGACTCTTTACTAACCTATGACTATGTCTAACAGTGACGATGTGACGCGCTGGAGAAGCGAGGACAATAGAGGGGACACGACACGAGCGCTAATTTTCAACAATTGGTTTATTTGAAGACCGAGGCGCAAATATATACATACACGACACCCCTATACCACAGCAAATGACATGCGCACAGATATGACTTTTTTCTTTTCCTTTATACTCAAGTTCTCGTATATGCCCGAAGGCGGTCACACTATCAAATGCACACGCTAGGAAACATTTAAAAATGAAAATTCTATCTCGGTCAACCAGATGGACCCCCCGTAATGCTGACACAAGCCGTGCCAAATGTTGCACTCTTCATTGCTTCAATGATTAATCTTCTTAGTTCATCTCTGTGTGACGTCAACACCACGGTATTTCGGAAAACTGGTTCGCATCCACACGTGTTGCAATGCTGTGCTAGCCACCTATCGCGTCCTTTCTTAGCATTCTTAGAATGCTCTTTTAATCTGTCGTTTAGGCAACGGCTTGTCTGCCCGGCGTACTGCTTACCACAGGAAAGAGGTACTTGGTGTATTATTGATTCCTTGCAATTTATAAATTGTCTTCTATGACGCCTCTTGCAGGCGTGCGTATTATCCTGTATATATAATTATATTATCTGATATTATATCTGTATATTATATATTATCCTGTATATATGGTTAGCCGATTCGTCCGTCCGTCTGTCGCCGGTACGCCAAAAACTCCTCCGGCGCAACCACATGCCCATGTGCGAAAAAAAGAAAGAGAAAGGGAGACGCGCGATTAGCCTTGGATTAGCTGCGCCACTAGTGGCGTCGTTGCTCTCCGTCGCAGCCGAGCGCGCGTGCAGCCAACACCACCTAAACAAGAGAGAAGGCCGGAGCCTTCTCTTGTCTGGGTCGGGGATACGGATTGAATGAAGGGATCGCGCCCTTATGGGCAACGTTAACTAGAGCGCCGTTGGTTTTTTTTTCCAAGATTATTTTATTTATGCAAAACTATTTGCGCGCTGCATTATTGAATACCCATCCATAAAAAATGAAATGGTTCAACCTTAGGATGGAGAACGAATTTCGGATAAATGATGACAGGGAGCATGTCTTATTTTCAAAAGTCACAGTGCTGCCCTTTTCTTCAGAGTAGCTTCTTTGCCTTGACTTATCGTTGGCGTCAAAGAGTTTGCCGTTCATGCGAGCACAAAAGTTCTTCAACAAAATGTTAGCACTGCACCATAACCCATATCTCATGATAACTTCATTGGTGTGCCCTTCTTCAAATTCGGGACACATGTATTTATTCCAGTCTAGATTGGGCTCTAAACGAATAATTTCGCTTTCAAGGGATTATTACATACAGTACCGCAGTCCACATATTTACAACACCTCAAATTAGTTTAGCAATGGAGATACAAAACATTCGTGCAACTATGTACAAAGAAACAGCTGCCTTATTCCGCAGAATTCCAGCTTTTCTCTTCCTTGCCTTAGCATTGGCACCCAATATTCTGTTATTGATCTTGCGGAAACATGAACGCACGATTTTTTGGCCCCGATTTGTAATTGCTCCAGCAATTGGGCACGCAGCACTTATTAGGCGTATCCTTGCATGAACGCAATCCACATTCTGCGGCAATGAAGGCTTGCCGGTCACACAACCACAATCCCAGCAGAAGCGCAGAGACTACATGCACGGTTCACGTCCAGAAAAAAAGTGCGCTCGGAAGCATGTCGCAGCATGCCAGGACTTTTCTAACCCCGAAGCTATCCAAGGAGCGGCAGGGTTCCGGGAACTAATCGAATTGTTATCGCCGTCGTCGCCCACTCGATCTTCCGCGTCTCATTTTCAGCACATGTGCGCGGCTCGTAGCTTCGTAGCAGGCTGCACGGAACTTCTATGTGACCCTCTTTTGCGTGACGTAGCTCAAGGGGAGAGGGTACAGCCAGAAGCCCTTAAGTTCTCTAGAGGGGGTTGGTGCAGCAGTTTATCTGGTTTATCTCCGGCTCCGAAATGGGTAGGCCATAGCGCACGTGTCATACGTACTCCTGAGGTGCAGGCAGCGTTCGATCGGCAATTCCGCGAGAAGAACCGGGAACGAGTTCGTCTACGCCGTGCCGATGCTGCAGCCCGGGCACAAGAACACGCTCATGTGGCCGAGCGCAAGCAGCAACTGCGTACCGAGGATCGGGCAGCCTACCAAGCCGTTGTTTAATGAACCGTCGGGATTAACCCACTGATAAACGCCGGGGCCGTACGCTTCAGCTTTGTTGGTTAACCAACTGTACGGAGTGCTTGGGCGGTGATTTTTTTAATTCGCACGGGGTTATAAACACTACCTTGACGTTGGCCCTTTCTGCCAACCTATTTAGGCGATGCGGAATTTTTTGCGTAAATATGGAACGAGCTACTCTTTTCCGATCTTTCGCGCTACTCAGAATATTCGTTTCCTCACCCATACGAAACTTCCTAATCAAGCCTTCTGCGACCACCGCCTGAATGTGCAACAGGTATCCTACTTCCGAAAGGTGAGAAGATTCACTGCAGGGATTGTCCATCATTAAGTGACCACATGATTTGTTAAGAGCGTTCAGAAGGCATAGACCGATGAAGCTTTTCTTTACTATGGAATGAGCTGAGCTGTACGGCAACAGCTGTTTATTACCTCGTGGTTCATATTGCCAGTAGGTTCGGTCAGCATGGAACGTAAACATAATGTCAAGAAAGCGTAGCTTTCTGACATTATGTTTCTTGATTTCTTGAAGAAAAATACCGGGGGAAACGGGAGTAACTGGACCATTAGTCCTAAAAAGGGCGCTTTACGTCCCTCAAGGGACTAATTGCAGGAGTATGCGTACTGTGTGCAAATTTCGGAGAGTAATTGTTTAGTCCCTGGTCTGAAAGAGAGCGAGTGAAGTATGAACGGCAACATTTCCTCCCCATGTCCTCTGCTATTTTCCTCCGTGTCGCGAGGTGATGCGGCGAAAACGGTATTGTCTATATATCGTGAGCAACTTGACATTTGTGCAGTGTTTATTGAGCTACATACAAAGCAGCACTTTGTCTCTTGGTGGGAAAATTTCGTGAAATTAAAAAAAAATTAAATGTTAGGAGCCATGAACTTCTGCACGCCATAAGTGAACGATGTATGTACATTAAACGCGCCAGTCACTGATGGGCTGGCAGATTTTCTTGGCCAATGGTACCCAAGTTCCTTCCGTTCCAAGGAGATTACAAACTTAGGTGAAGCGACGCGCAACTCAAACGGGGCACGATAAGCGACAGAGCCTTCTCTGTTGTCTTGCGTGCCCCGTCTGCGCTCGCTACGCGTACATCACGTAATGTGTCTAACTTGAAATCGCCCCAAGAACAATCGGGCAGCTTTCTTTTTGCAGTCGCTTATGGTTGGGAGTACACGCAACGTTAGGCTCTTCCCGCGTAGCATACAGAAAATGCCGTCTCTTTTGTATTGCCGCACCTGCGTTTAGGTACTTAACTTGGTCTTAGTATCCTGTCACATCAACTGAGTTGCCGTGGTGTAGCTGTTAGAGTACCTTACTTGTACACGTGAAGGCGTAAGTTCGAATACTTGATTGGAGCGCTTTTTTTTTCTCCAGCTCAATAATTTCTTATCAGCGTATAAACGGCTAATTTCGTTAATTACTTCTTTGACGAGCATCGGAAACAGTGACCGTTACTCCCTTGAGGAGCATCGGAAAAGAGCAACTGTTAGTCGTTGAAGGAGTAACCGCATGGGGAAACAGTGAATCCCCTCGCAGTTACGCCCAAAAGGACGAATGACTGTGGCAGGTCAGTTACTCCCCAAAAGGAGTAACCTCGATACCCCATTTAGTCCATTTTTTTTTTTTTTTTCTTAGAGCTTGTGTCCCACAACAAGGCCGAACGGTAGCACTGTTCAAGTGTTTAATAAGCGTTGCCTCTTTTCATGTGTTGTAATCAAAAGACCGTGTAATGAATAAAAATAAGAAATACAGTAGAGTGCCTCCAAAATTCGGATAATTACTTACTTTCTAATAAGTAAATATCAACATGGTGAGCTGGAACAGGGAAAATTTCATTTTCAGCCGCATAAATGTCGCAGTATATCTGAAACTGTTGACAGAAGTAAAAGGCAGGCTTCCACCTGGGTCACACATTCGGGAAGAAGTGGAACCAGTGGGAAACATCACCCCGTGGTGCCACTCACGCATATCGGCAGCCCTCTCAAGTGACGCTGAAAGGAACAGACGTGCCGATTGGAAGTACCGGCTCAGCACAGCAGGAGCAGCGCGCCAGAGCGATAAGTTCTTTATTTGATTTTTTGCTCATTTGGTTGGTAGAAGTGTTAGGTTAAACGAGCAGTCTGTATATAATTTTTCATGCTTTTCAAGTTCTTGGTCTTTTTGGTTAGATATATATATAAGTAGGTAACGAATAATTGTACTTCTTTTTCTACAAGTAGGGCTACTTTTGTACGACGCCTTGTTAATACAATATAATTAGTCGGTACTAGGAGGAATCCAAGAGTACATTGTTCTGAGTACGAGCGCTTCTACGCGTTGGAAGAAACGCGGTTCGTGTGAGAACGCGATGCAAACAGGGCATGTGTTCGTCTATTATGTGTGTGCTAGGGTCGCCACTACACCGTCTAGAGCATCAAAAGGATAAGCTAGCTAAGCGGGTTGGGAAGCTAGAAAGGAAACTCAAAAGCGAGCAGAAGCAGGGGAAAGTGGTAGAAGATAAGCTGGACAACGTATAGAGATGAAGCTCACGGCCACCATTACGCAAGGCAATGGTGAATGCTTCGATGCGGGCACCGCGAACGGAGCTGGCTCCGAGGTGATAACAGGTAAGGAAGCCGAAACCACCACGCCAGAAAGCAGTGGCGAAAAAAAGATTTCATACAATATTAGAGCGTTGGCGTTGGTGTGTACTGGCGTTGGAACTTTGGCGTTGGTGTGTACTGTGGCTGCAATGGGAGCGGTTGAGCCAGCATGGGGATTATGGGAAGTACGTGGATTGGCCTAACTTCATCCTTCTAGCTTCAAACGGCTTCGTGGCTTTGTAAACTCATCATTTTCAACAATGTACCGCGTAATAAACATTTAAATAAACATTAATAAAATTGTCTGATGGCAGGGTTCGAACACAGGACCTCTAGCACAGACGACCGATATTGAAACCATAACGCGACGTACGCATGCATCGACAGGCGACATATAACGCCCTTACGAATTAATCGTGGGCAAGCCCGAGGCACTTGGCGCATTTCGATTCGGCCACCTCGACAAGCTGAACCGTTGCAATAAGTAGCGCTTGAGCGTGTTCGCAGCGTCTTCTGCACTTACAAAAGTATAGATTGCTCTGAAATCGAAGAGGTGCTCCTTAGATGGAACAAATACGGAGAAAGAAAAGCGTAGTGAGTGAGCTCGTGTAAGAGAAAATTAAATGCACAATTAAGGGAAAGTCGGGTGCATAACATTCGCAAAAGAGACAAAGGCGCATCAAAAAAGCTACTGGAACTATGTAAGAGCACTCGAAACTCCAACAAAAGATTCGGAAACTGTTATGAGTGATGAAGACGGTAACATCTTTGAAGGAGGTCGATGCGCTGCGGTATACCAGAGACGTTATTAGGTATAGCTTCGGCACAAGAGAAAGCATAGATCAGACTCAAACAGATCCACAAACAGATAAGCTTGAGAAATCAAAATTTAGCATAGAATACTTTTGCTGGAAAAAAGATGTCCCTAATAACACAGCCGCAGGAGCCGGTGAAATCCCCGTACAGTTAATCAAAAACCTCAGTCCAATGAGCAAGCCACTGCTGATGAATGTCATAGAAAAAGTGATTAGAACGAAGAAAATTCCGGTTGGATGGCATGAAAGCAAGATGAACCTCATCTGCAAAGGTTGAGGTGATAAGGATAAGACGCGCCCGTACATGCCAGTTACGGTAACATTGGTGACCTATAGAATGGCAATGCAAGCCATAAAATGAGAAGTGTCGAAGTGGGTAAAAAAAAAAGTGACGTACTGGTGGAACTACAGAATGAGTTCGCAGACGCTTAGAGCATAATATGTTTGTACTAACTCAGTGCATAGAGATTTCAGTAGCTCAGAATAGGCCTTCATGGATAGCATTTATAGATATTAAAGGAGCCCACGACAAGGTACACAGGGAATTGTTCTGCGATATTCTCAAGCACGGAGGCATACATGACGATTTCGTGGAGCTGCTGGGAGATGTATATATATATAGCGACAACCGAGTGCAAATTGTATGGGAGGGCCGAAATTGTAATGAAGTGGTGGAAATTCACCAAGGACTGAAGCAAAGATGCCCTGTGTCTCCATTGTTGTTCACGCTTTATGTTACGGGCATTGAAAGACGACTAGAAAACAGCGAATTGGGATTTGTTCATACACGATTCATACATGATCTGATCATACACGCGTAATGGACAAATGGTGCAACAGAAGGTCCCGGACTGATGTATGCGGACGATATAGTGCTACTAGCGGACAATGCAAGAAATTTAGGCACTTCCGAATATCTGTGGCAACGCAGCGACAACTCTAGCTACGCCTGAAGTTTAGCACAGAGAAATCGGAAATTACGATCTTTAATGAAGAGGCGAGTAATTATGTTGTGTCAGTTCAACAGCAAATCATACCCATAGTCAAGCAATATAAATACTTCGGCGTATACATAGGACTCACTCAAGCACTCACCAAGACACTTTGAAAATCAAGGGGAAGCGGAATGCAACAATAATGAAACATAGAGCACTTTAGGCCCATAATAGATATGAGGTGGTGCGTGGAATCGGGAAAGGAATAATGGTGCCAGCGTCAACGTTCGCAAATGTTATTGCGTGTTTATAATCGGATATCTTGTCACGGTTGGAAGTTAACCAAAGATCGGTAGGCCGGTTGGCTTTGGGAGCCCACGGAAAAACTACAAACTAAAAAATAATCATGGGGTTTTACGTGCCACAACCATGACCTGATTATGAGGCATGCCGTAGTGGGCGACTCCGGAAATTTGTACCACCTGGGGTTCTTTAACGTGCGCCTAAAACTAAGTACACGGGTGTTTTCGCCCTCATCGAAATGCGGCCGCCGTGGCCGGGATTAGATCCCGCGAGCTCGTGCTTAGTAGCCCAAGACCATAGCCACTAAGCAACCACAGCAGGTGAAAAAAGAAAGAAAACGCAAATGAGGTAGTACAGGGTGATATGGGTGCGGCCTCTTTTGAAGTCAAAAGCGCAGAGCAAAATTAACTTTGAAGAGAGACTCATAACAAGGATAAAAAAAAAAGAAGGCGGCTAAAGTGCACAAGTATCTGTACCTGAAAAGCATGGACACGGAATGGGGGAAGAGATCAAGAAAGTTTGCAACCAAGTACAGGGTTAATGAAAGCGTAAATTGACAACCAGGAGTCATCAGAAAGAAAGAGAGAGAGAAAAAGAGGCAGCGAATTGTACGCAAAGAATGGAAACAGAAAGGCAATGGAGATTTACAAGGACGGAAAGAAAGAAATTAGAAGGGAAAATATGTGCGATAATACAAAGGGCGGGGCCTTGCTATTTGAGGCTCGAGCTGGTTTTCTTGGGATACAAACATACCGAAGCACATATCCGCAACAAGTTGAGGCCTGTGTATGCTGCAGCAAAAATCCGCGGACCACTCAGAACATCCAAATGGAATGCGAAGAGATTCACCAAGTGAGAACCGTAGGTCACGTACACCTTCCAGAAGCACTTGGATTTGAAGTGGCCGGAAGCATCAACCGGTCAGGACTCGAGATAAGCAAAAGACGTTTAGAGTATTGGTGGAAAGAAGGCAGGGTAGAGATTGATACGCCCGGGAACTGTTGCAGGCGTACGTAGCGATGCAAATAGAGAAGTTTTGAAGAAGAAGAATATTTATGGAGATGTATAGGAAAATGCTAGAATGAAAATTATTAAATCAAGCAGACTAATAATAATAATAATAATAATAATAATAATAATAATAATAATAATAATAATAATAATAATAATAATAATAATAATAATAATAATAATAATAATAATAATAATAATAATCGGCAAAAAAAGAAGAGCGCTAGCTGGCCATGAAACCGGCATGCAGGATTTCTACCCTCTGTGCGGCACTTCGCTGCGGCTTCAAATTATCCACCACATCAAACTGTCAGGTTATTTCATGCACGGCTCCTATGTAGCATTGCTTCAAAGGCATTATGTTCGCCAAACTTCAATTTTAAGCCGCACAACAGTGGGCTGCAGTAACTTTGTTGTATAAACAGTGGCGCAATAATACAACGTACCAAAGTGCACTATATATACCGTGTGTCCCAGATGACGTCAGCCAAGCTGTTAAAAGAAAATAAAGATTAAAAGAAAACACGGCGCACGGTACGATTAAAAGACGCACGGTGTTCGGTCGCCAGAGGTCGGGCGACTGAACACCATAGATGTTGAAATTGTATTTTTGCACCGTGTTTCTTAAACGTTCTTTTTTTTTCTGCAACCGCTCGGCTAACGTTAGCTGGGACACCCTATACGAGTCACGTACGCCATCCCCTGTATATCGTTTAACGGCCATCGACAAGAACATATATGTGCACATCACATCGTTTTGAGGACCGACTGCAGTCAGTTTATTGTCTGCTAGAGTTGAGCAATGCAGAACCTACGGTTCACATTACCGAAACCAGTCGAGTGCCGTGCCCTACAACGAGGAACTCTGCGGAGCGCGTCATTCGCAGCATTCACTGACCCGTGCGTTTCAGTAATAGCCATCTGGACATACTATATCCAGGAATCTTCAGATCAAGTGTTCTTCGGTTGCCGAGACGACGTCGTCGCTGATGCAGCTACTGATATAGCACCGCTGTTCGAAGCTAGGGATGCCTCTAGAAGTTGTTGTTGAAGCGAGCGACAATTCGTCTCGTAACAGCGATCAAATGGTCTCTTCTGGAGGCCTTGCATCCTTTCTGTCATACCAGGCAGATTGCACGCGAAGGACAGTGGTAAGGTTGACAATTATTCGCGCGTTCCATTGCTGTGTATGTGGCATAATGAAAACTGGCGCGCGCGTATACGTGCGCTCGCTCTTTAAGAGGAAGCTTTAGCTCGGGTGCTCCTATCTAAATACATGTAAAAGGAGAATTCGTTTTTCTCGGCAACCACTGCACCAAATTTGGCGAAGTTTGTTGAATTTAAAATAAAAACTTAATATCTAGTGACTGTTTGTTTCGAATTCTTGATTCAGGTTGCCAATTTTTTATTAAAAATTGGCAAGAATCGAGAATTTTCAGAAAACGAAGCTATCGATTTACAACTCCGTAACTCAGCAATCAAACATGATATCACAATTCTGTGAACTGCATATAATAGTTGATCTAACGCGGACGAAATTGATATGTTACACATGAATGTCGAAAAACTCAGTAATATGAAAATACAGATTTTGCAGAGCCCTCATACACAACGTAACAAATTCGCGTAAGATATAAATTGACATAGACAACTTGTCCGCTTTGAATGATCTAATGGATGCTGTTTACAGAACCGCGATATCTGTTCTTGATGCAGAGCTATTAATTTGTAAACATCGTGCTTCTATTTTTTTCAGACTTGCGAATTTTGATAATATTTTTAACAACATTCAGGCCCTAAATCGAAATTCCGCTTCCAACAGTCAATAGAATTTAACTTTCTCTCTCAAATGCAACAAATTTCATAAAAATCGGTACAGGGGTGATCTCAGAAAAACGTCCTTGCGATTTAAATGTATTTGAATAGGCCGCGTCGGAGTTGGGCCCGAGCTAATTAGCTTCCTCTTAAGAGAATTGTTGCTATACGACGTTACGCACGCGCAAATTGTCTCAATACGCTAATTGGCGTTCACACGAGATAAGCGTGCATGCGTGTGTGGCCTAATGGGTATAGCATCGGGCTTCTGTACCGGAGAACCCTGGTTTCATCCGACCAACGCCCACGTGATTTCTTTTTTTCTTATTGAAGAGGCCCGAAACGAGGCGCGAGAGGAAGCTACCTACAACAACCGATCCGCAAAGTGCCTGGCGTAAGGCAAACAATGCTTCGCATTACAGTCGAGCGAAGCTTCTGCGAGGACACCACACGCATCACCTGTGCGAGGAGATATTGACGAGACGAGAGACTTCGGCCACTATTCTGATGCGATACTGGTATCCGCGTGCGTGTCTGTACATCTCGTCAGGGTGGAAATTATTTTTCCGCCTAAATTGTGTAAGAGTGCATATTTCCCATCAATATCTCTGCTTTTTCCACATTAGCACTCGCGTGTACCCAATTGGTATCGGTAAGTCATGTAATAAACACTCCAGTTTACATGCTTACAGATTTTGTCACTTCTCATGAATAAAGCATCGAACATTTGTTTCTTTGCGCTTTTTTCCCGCGTGTAACTTTTTAACACTTCAATTCAACAGAAGAAGAAAAAATGAAATACTTTTTCAGGAGAAATTCTCGAAACGAACAACTCTTTAGTTTTATTGGGTCTGGGTTATTTCCTTTTTCTCCGGGGTCCATGTTGCGTTTATCAGACGAAGTTTACAACGTTAGGCGAGTAAACGAACCTTGAAGCGACTGAAGAAAAACTGCAGTCACTTCACGTGAGCGTAATAGAAGCTTTTCTGTTAGTGTTGCTTAAGTGGAATTTGCAAGATATTTGTAGCCGATTGTTTGAATCTCGAGTACCGGTTCGTGAATTAGAAATGGGAAGCTACGTAAAATCTTGAAACATTTGATCGAACGTTTCAAGGAACACGAGAATACATCAGTGTGCCCCTCATCCCACCGCCCCTCTTTCCGTCAAGGACATGACAATCGTCAAAACGACAAAAGATGGCGCAACCAAACTCTACAACAAACGTAATTGTTCACTTTGGAGATGACCATCCGACGCCGGAACGACGTCGTTTGATTTGGACTTTCTGCGGAAGAAAGTCTCGGGCACGACGCTATAAACAACAATGGGACAATCGGGCACATATGGCGAACTACCGTAGTCGCTGCAGATGCAAATGAGTCTCGCGTTTTCAAAACTCCTCTTACGTATAAGTGCTATCCGCGATTGGCCACCGCTGCTGCAATTGTCTCGTTATCATGCTGATCGCTTTCATGACTGACGGGCACCTACGGCGGAGCTTAACGCTACGGCAGAGCTTGATATAGCGCCCACAGTGGACGCACCCAGGCGCTGGCGCATGTAGAAGGTGGACTGCAGCAGACGCCGGAGGGACGCCACAGGCGTTCTGTGCGTACGCTCGCTATTGCGCAAAGCTCAACTGCCTGTATCGGCGTGCGAATATCGTAGACACAAGGTGCAAATCGCCGCACTGTTTCTGTAAAGTGTTCAAGAACCTAAACGCGAACAATTTCGAAACAACTACAGCGCCTTGCTTCATTTCCAGGTTCGACTGCGTTCGCCAGCGGCTTAATTCATAATTCAAATTGTACACTTGGACTACTACTCCGTCGTTAGAATCCGACTACAGATCGAGTGCACGTCGCGGTTTTATGTAATTACGCGTAAGAAAACCTCCGCTTTCAACTAACAAAGCTAACCGACTGACTAACTATAACCAAACAAATAAGAAATTACTAATTACGAACTAATTAATAAACTGACAGAGCTAAGCAACTGGCTAACTAATCAAACAAATAGGTAATTACTAAACTTAATAAGTAGCGTAACAAACTACAGTAACAAAACCAACTCAGCCAATAAACTAATTACGCAGTAATAACTAAGCAATACACCAACTAAACCAATGAAATAAATAAAGTAACTAACAAAACTAATTAACCAATCAAGCTAACATAGATAAACAACTGATTTACTACGTTGTCTAACTGAAATAACACAATTATTCACTAATAAGCTACCTAAGTATAATAACTAAGAAAATATAATTAACTTACTAACTAATCAACTAATATCTAACACACTTAACTAGCTAACCAAACATAATTGACTTATCCAACTAATTAACTAAAATCAAATAGACAGCCGAACGAAACAGTTTGTGAAAGGAAAGCTACCATTTATTTATTTATTTATTTATTTATTACTACGTGAAACGTAGTAACAAGGTAAATATTACAAAAGTGTGCGATCAGTAAAGAAAGGGGGGAAAAAAGCGGATATGAATAAGTGCTCTGGGAGATAAAATTTTGTTACTGAAAGTACTAGGATTCTAGATACGATTGCAATACTGAATGAGGGGGGAGGGGGCGACGTCAATGATACAACGGTGCCGTGTATAATTTAAACACAAACGCATCGCACGTTAAATTATTTTGCCAAAAGTCCCCGCTGCATGTTCACGCCACAAACATGCTTAAACAAATGTGGGAGAGGCGCCTTCCCTCGTAAAACATTTGCATTATCGCGCAACACCGGCCATCTATCGGTGCAGATTGCTCACCTTCTACTTGCGCAAGTGCCTCTGGAGCCACCGTCTGTCCCTATATGAAACTTTCAGGGAAGTTTCATGACTGCCGATGAAAAGTAAGGACCCTGATTACACATTCGAAATTTTTTAAAAACACAGTTCATTTCCTCTATGCTTTCCTTGGCTTCATTGTCTGTTGGCTTCAATCGAGTCCCTCGCATCCCCCCGATTTTTCTCACTTTAGAACACTGGCGCCATTTTAGCCCAGCAGCTCTCCTAGCTCTCGCTCATAAACACATTTAAGATAACGTCAGTTTGATGGTACATTGCGTTTGACCGATAGGCAAACCCTGCAAATGCAGATTAGGTCATGTCATTACTGCCCTGTCGACAATAGATTAATTATGGAAAGAAATGTGTATTAATCTCCTATTCTGCACGGACTTTCGAGGAACAGTGCCACGAGAGCTCGCTGGCAAGGGGACCCAGATCGTGTGCTCGGGCTCGTACCTTGAGCAACTTCAATTCCTCTGCTAGTTACATCACCTTCTTCTTCAAGTTATACGGATTGCTGAAACACGTCGGCAACTTTTCCATCTCCTGACATAACATGAGGTACGCCCGCAATAATATGACATGCGCTTATGGAGAGAGATAAAGTAATGAAATTGACGACATTCTTAAATATATGATGTCATCCTGCGAAGCTACGAGTTATGAAGAATAAATTTTTTTTTCTTACTCATGGTGGTTAACAATGCCAAGAATATGACTGTCAATTGAAAACACAATTCGTAAGCGTGACTCGTATATGCATGCAGCGCAACAGCTGACACTGCAACTTACGCCCACCTTCCACTACACATGTGTGCATAGATAGTTCGTCTTCTACGGGTTATCTTGTTTGGCACATGGTAACTTTTCTAGAGGTGCACATTAAATACATGAAAGGTAACCGTTGCTCTTTTACATTAATAAATGGTAACAACCCCACGGTCATGTTCTTTAAATGCATAATCATTTCTATGCCTACCCAACGAGGAAACCCGTCTGTCCGTCCGTCACGTAAGACCAACGCGGCGAGAACACAGTGTACACGTAGCTATCAGCGCTCGGCGCATTCTGTCCCCATCGCAGATCGCTTTCAAGATAGGACCCGCGCGACCGCGCCATACGGAGCATCGCTATAAAGAAATCAATGTATAAAACAAACAAAATCACGCTGAAATTCCTCTTGGAGTTGTCTAAGTATGCGTTAGCATTGTGCCACTTGGTCATCTCACCGAAGCCGTGTGTCATTATCAATGTTATGAAACTTGATCCGACCAGTATAAACTACAGCACTACGGCGACAGGAACTGCTTCGGACGGCGGCGCAAGGGGAATTGATGACGCAAGCAAACTATACTGCAGGTGTCGGTGCCAGGGGTGCTGATGACCTTCCGATGGTCTATCATGCCGGAAATATTACTACGAGTTTACGATGCGGCGTTTGTGCCGCGTGCGTTTATTCTGAGCCGTGATCCGGCGAAGGAACATTGCAGCAAGCATCGCTGGCGCTGCGCTACGCTTTGCCTGAAAATAGGATCCCGTGGCGACCGCTACGAACGCACATCCTGCGTGTTTGCTCCATGTTGTTTTATTGCGCTCCCGAGTGACGTTACGACGAGAAAAGTTTTCCAAAGACTAGTGCCTACTGTTAGCGGCGGGTGTGTTCGTGTACTGTGTCGCTGCGTTTTTCGTTGGACGGGGTGAAATGATGGAGCAAAACCATTCTCAGGAGAAATCAGAAAAGTGTGCGCGCATGAAACAAACTTACGAGTGTCTCAACAGAAAATATTTGCAGACGAAGCCTTCAACGCAAAGATTTGTCGCCGTCAACTTAGCGTGAACGATCATTGTCAGCAGTGAGATAGCCGAGCGTCTAGCGACGGTGTTCGAGCGTTGTGTAGCACCGTCGATTGATTGCTGTCCACCAGTGCTCACTGCACGCGCAAGCTGTAGAATGCGTGCTGTGAAAGTGTGAAAACACAAAACCAAACACATAAATTTTATGGAATTTAAAACCAAAAGTATTTATTTAAAACGATGAATGAAGCATTTTTGTACCTTCCTGCCTCGACCGTATTCTCGCCCCAGGTTTGTAATGGTTGTGATAAATGCATTGTTTTATATAAGTACTTTTTCAATAGTAAGTGATTCATTTTAAGCTTGGAAAACGAGTAGCAGATACGCCGTGTACATGTAAACAAGCTCAAAAGCCATGCAGAGCTGCTCTTTCTACTTTTGTTACTTGCAATGAAGCTAAAGAGCAGACGATGGGCAGCGTTGTAGAAGGCACGGGGTTATTTTTCTGTCGCTATCCGGCATGTGCTGTCGCACATGAGAGCTCTACTAAACCAGTCATCAAAATACAAAAGTCTTTATTTATACCGAGAATTACGCGTTTCAGGAGCACGATTTTTCGAGCGGGACTATTTTAGTCGCGGAGGCAATCGGCTGTCGCGCTTCGGTCATCTGGGCGGGGTCTCCCCTTTGTTCTAAAGTTGTATCCGACTATAGATAGCACAAGGCCTGTTTACTCCGATCCATGACGTCCCGCTACCTGGCCCCAAATTTCCATTGATAAGGCTGGTGTGATGAAAGCGGTGGCGTCAAAATCACTGTTGCCTAGTCGGGAGCGTCCCCGTTAGATTATACCGCAGTCGGGCCAGGTAGCATGACGTCATGGATCGGAGTGAAAAGGCCTTGTGCTATCTAGGTGGTGTTGGTAGGGCACGGGCCTTATCTTGAGCGCGATCTGCGATGGGGACAAAATGCGCCGACCGCTGATAGCTTCGTGTGCGCTGCGTTCTCGCCGCTTAGTTCGCGTTGAAGCGAGAGGCAGCACGAAGGTGAATTCGCTCGCTGCTGCGGGTCCTATCTTAAATGCGATCGTCTTACGTGACGGACGGATGGGCGGACGGGGTTCCGCGTTGGGTGGGCATAGAAATGCTTACGCATTTAAAAAGCGCGGCAGCAGCAGCGATGAAAATGACCTTCCTGCTACCTCTCGCTTCAGCGCGAACTAATCGTTGAGAACACAGTGCGGACGAAGCTATCAGCACTCCGCGTACTCTGTCCCCATAGCCCATCACGCTCAAGAGAGGGCGCGCGCGGCCGCGCCATACGCAGTCGCCGCCGGAGTACGGTTGATCACGATTAATAATTGCTTGACTCGGATAGATAAGGCGCTAAAGAGAGATAACGGCTTATAATGATCGGAACGTCATCAGTGCACCTGGCGCCGCCGCCTGCGGTAGTTTGCTTGCGTCGTCAATTCACATTGCGCCACCGTCCGCATCAGTTTGTGTCGCCGCAGCGCTGTGGCTTATACTGACCCAGTCGAGTTCCATAACATTGATAATGACATCGGCCTGCGTGGAGATAGCCAAGTGGCACAACGCTTACGCACAGTTCGACAACACGCAGAGGAGTTTCTGCGTGAATTTTTTTAACTCCTTTCTTTGGCGGTTTTATTAGGTCATGAATGTTATTAAGATTCGGAGGGACAATGTATACAGTTCATTTAAGTGCCAAGCGTCATGTTATACATGCTGTAACATGACACTTCGGTAAATTTTACTGCGATGGACGTCCAACTGTAGACCTTAAGAAAAATATTCAAAGCGTCCGAAATCACGCGGATATTGCCATTATTTAAAATGAAAGAGCGCTGGTTACCTTTAAAGTGGAAAAATGCGTGCCCCTCTATACATGAGTTAGGATGTTTAGACCGACGTTCTGCTGTTGCATCTGTTATTCTGTGTGTGGCGAAGTAATAGAAAACGCGAATAATCGGTTATGCGTCGTTTTCTAAATTGCTGGACACGCCCTTTGTATATAACGCTCAGAGGAGCTACAAAGGGTGGTGCAGCGCATATCGTCATTGTGGTTTTTGAGGACATCCTGTTCCTAAATGTTCCTAGAGCACCGTTGCCAAGGGCTTTCCAAACTTTGTCATCCCGCGAGCGCATAAAACATCGTCTTGCGAAGCTTTACTTCCCGCCATTACTTTCTTCTTTTTTTCGCGAGCCCAAAAGCTTTCTCATATTACTGCAAAACAGTGAAACACGAAAGTGGAGGTCTGAAATTTCGACAAAAAATTGATAGACGTTGGCTTTTTATGCGGACTTCCCACCGTGAACTTGCCTAACGAAGCCTCTTAGAGAAGCAGCAAGCGCGAAGGAGAGAGAAAGATGGAGAGGAACCATTCGTGTCTTGTTCCGAAGAGAGAGCACATAATGACGCATTGGTAAATAGCTCAATATAACGGAAGTCTGCACACAGGAGAGAACGGGATGGACATGGCGCCTTTCGTGTTCCGTTCCCTGTGCCAAATTGCGCTATATTTACCTTAAGTTATGTTTTGTCGACCAGGCCTCTTTCGGTCTGTGCCTCTAGAGTACAGAAACTTCGTGTAAACGGAGACGTGCCGAGGCGCATCATTTTTGCGGTGTCCTGCCTAGACCGAAGTGGAACAGGAAGAACCGCGCGAAATTGTGCGACTAACTAAGAGCTCGGAGTCCGCTCTTTGTAATGTCCAAACTGTGCCACAAAGAGAAATAAACTTGTATAAACTGGTCTACCAGAAGCGAAACGCAGGGCACAGCGGGAATGCGACGTCGAGGAAAAACGTTTTGAGACAATAACTAACAAGAGTGTCATTGCATGTTGCCTGAGCGTACGTTGTGGCGAATGCCAAGTATAAAGGAGCGCTGGTGGTACGCGCCTTAACACAATGAAAGGGACCAGCATCGACTCACTCTGTTCTTTGGAAAGTTTCCGGCTACCAAGATGTGCAGGAATAGCAACTTGTCGCCGCGATATTCAGTCGACGAAGAATCCCTTGATAACTGTGTTAAAGGGACACCTAAGAGAAAAAAAAACTCTCAGCTTTATTACCTTTCTACAATACAATAAAAAAGACTCTTACCGTGAGGAATGGTTTGGTATAAGCCAGAAAAGGTTCAAAGACGAAAGACAGGTGGCGACGCCGCCTTGAGGTTTCCGCACCAGCGCGCCGTGATGTCGTATATTTTGGCAACTGCTGAGGCCTTGTTAATTTTTCTTTATCGTTAAAGATGAGAACGTTGTATTCTAATATAGTCAAAGAATCAGCTTGGCAAGTTTTAGAAACTTATACCGCGCGACAACGGCCCAAATACGAAAAAAAAAAGAAACTTCGAAAAGCAAGGTGCTACGCAATACAAACATACACGAGAAGAGCACAAGGACGGGCGAAGACCCGCGACATCGGTCTAACGGGCCGGTGTATCAATAAACGACCAAGAGAACGCCAGCTTTCGATAAATACCGGAAAAGGGTTTAATTTGCCCTTGCACTTCAGCGCATGCCCTTTGGCTACACGTGATAATCCATGCCTGCCTTTGCTGGCAAGAACAAAAATTTTGAAACGCAGTAGTGAAGAAAATGGCACGTGAGCTTGCTGAGGCTTTTTTCATAAGGAACAAGAGAGATGATTGTCATTGCTATGATTTTACGTGCATGAAGATATGAATATGCGTGTTCTTCTGAATAAAACCCAGTCGCGAGTGTGCGCCCGTCCTTATCCTCGTCTCGTCCATGTTTGTATTGCGTAGCACCTTGCTTAACGATGTACGACCGACTCGCTCAACTACGCGGACTTAGAAACTTTGAAATTTGTGACGCCAGGCTGACCTCTGGCGCTGGAGTTTCGGCGCCGAATTCAGTAATGGAAATTTGAACACCTTACGTTATATTAGGAACCATGGCTCCAAACATAACATGATATTTTATTTAATGAGAAGCATTATTATAGGGTCGACTCCCCGGTTTTCTTCGCGCGACTGGCCGAGAAGCCTGAATCGCCGCCTCAATAATAACAACAAGAAAAGTTTCGCTTCCGAAGGTGGATTTCGGAACCGGTAAGGCTAGCGCAGCGGACCGACGTTCTGCCCGATAGACCAGAAATGGATGCATACACCGACGGAATAACAATTTTGTCACGTTGTCCTAACGTACCAGCTAGCGCTTTGAGGGGCATGGTGCGTGCGCGCTGTTGCATAGCAAGTTTACAGAAGCGAGAGCCCGCCATGTTAACCCGTCCTTCTCTGGTGGCGGCTAGTGTGTAAATTGACACGTTGTGTGACATTTCATCATCATCATCATCATCATCATCATCATCATCATCGTCGTCGTCGTCGTCGTCGTCGTCGTCGTCGTCGTCATGAAAACTTTGTTATACAGACTGAGGAGTTCAGCGCACGCAGGCTCCCGGGCCCCCACACGACCCCACTGCACTCAAGCGTTTATGTTACTCCGATCCATAACGCTGGCAGCCCGTTCAGTATAGCCATGGTCTGCACGACCGGGTCTTTAGAGGGGATCGGCCCAGTTCGACCCAGACGCAACACACCACTACGCGCTACCTTTATATGCGTGTGGTGCGTGCGAACGTTTCCTCGTTATCTCCATGAAGATGTGCTCGGTGGCATTCCCTAAATCAGTCTCCGCTCCGCGCACACAAAATCAGTTTCAGGCACGGGCTTGAGAGTGACGTCAAGCGTGTGCAAGAATGGTCGCGCACTTAGGTATAAGTGCTCGTCAGAAGACCCCACATGTCGTAAAAATTATTCCGGAGTCCTCTACGACGGCGTCGCTCATAACGAACTGTGCCCAGTCTGGGGACGTTAAACCCCACAATTTAAACATCAACGGTACCCCCTCTCGTACAGAGCAGACGACACGTCTACATTTAAGCGCCACGCGCGCGCAAAACACGGCGAGCTCAGCCACCAGACAACTGCTAACCTCGGGAAAGCGAACGTACGAATTTCAGGAGGCACGGTTGAGGGGCGAACACTGCGAGCAGCTCGGCCCTGTACGTGCGGAAATGCGGGCAGTGACGCAATGGGGTCCAACTACAACACGAGAGCCAACGGTCAGTGCAGTGATGCTACGCTATACATTCATGCAACGCTTTTCGTATATTCCAAGATTTGTTATACCATAAGCGTGTTCCACCACTCGCATGCGCGCTAATCGCGGAGCGAGTTTTAATGCCACGGGTGGGCTGATTCCATTAAATGTGGCTGATCATCTTACATAGTGCGATAGCGCGCCAAGATAGCGCCAACCGCGTCTGCGCGTGGTTTACTTTGATAGGCAAAATTATTGTATAGTTATAACCCGGGCGATGTAGGCGACTTTGCGAAAGCAAAACAATTAGGAGCCTTCGCTGCGCACCAATTTTGTTAAAGCGCTTCGCACTCGAGGCAACCTCTCCGCAAACGAATGTGACACCGTGAGCGCGTGCATTTTGAGCCAGTATGTAGAACATACCCCTTAGATAAGTGTAATTATAGTGCTCTATATGTTTATATGGAGCGTTGCATAAACATATGTACAGTGCTTTATACATGTTTCATTATGGTCACGTTTCTCTTGCTTTTCGCTTTGAATACTCGTTCATAATTTTTCGTGTAATCGTACTGTATAATAGGTACTTGTTTTCCTCAACCCGCGGAATTTCATTATGTCTTTTGTGATCACCTTATCAGTGCTATTGTTAAACATCATGAAGCCTGCTTCCCCCCCCCCCCCCGCTGTACTTAAAACTCAGAGCTTTGGCCTCCTTTTCATAAATACAATATTGAAGGCGACTCTTGTCCAACAGAACCGTGTCATATGCATACATTAGGTCCAGTAGACGTTGTTCCACAATCACACCGTCTTGTTCATACGATAGTTTCTAAGTTTATAACAAAGCTATAATAACGGCCAACCTTGGCGCAATCCTTTCTGAAGGTCTACTATACTTTCGTAAGAGCCCTTCCCATGGTACCTGAACTTTATTACTGCGCATGGTGTAATTCCTTTAGCAACGTTTTGCTGTCTTAATTGAGCCCATTGCCTCTGAAAATGTTCCACAAACTTCCCGTGTTTACGTTGCTTTGCGCACCGCAAACATCCAGTGAGATTACACGTAACGGTCTGTTCTCTGGCTATTTATATAGCCTGCGTGGTAACCTATTTATTTATTTATTTATTTATTTATTTATTTATTTATTTATTTATTTATTTAGAATGAGATCAGGGTACATACACTACGTTACAGAGGAGATAGGCAAAAAAACATAGACTGAATACAACACATAGAGAATAGTATTGAAAACAGGAATGCAAAGTTAGATTATAATAAAATAGAAGCAGCGTGAAGTATTAGGACATCAGTGTAAGATATAAGCAAATTGTAGCTAAAAAAGGAGTGATTATTTAGGCGCCAGATGTGGAAACAGCAACAGTAAAGCGAAGTTGCAACATCAGTTTATGTTAACGCGAGCACTTTTAAAGAGAATGGGATTGCTAATGATGCACGTAGGCTATTCCATTCGACAGAGGTTCTGGAAAGGAATTACTGCGAGCACGTGGCAGTGTTACAGTAGGATACATTGACTTTATGGTGATGATATCTACGAGCAGCAGTAAATGGTGTGGGCGGGATCAAGAGGGAGCTGCATTACGATAGTACATTTTATGAACAAGAGAAATGTTGGCTTGCTTCTCTTGAATAGCTAGCAAGGGAATGTTAAGAACAGTTTTCATCTGTGTTGCGCTAGCTGTATTACAAGATGGAAAGAAAGATTGTGTATCGCTTTAATATTTAATTAATACGACAAGGTGTGGATTCCAAACAGATGGGCTCTATGCTGAGGACGAACATAAGCGATAAAAGTAGTAATATTATGAATGTTAATGAGATATCATCGAGTGATAGTCTATGCGCCTACCTACTCCAAAACCGTTTTGCAGTTCTCCGAACATCTCACTCTTTAAAAGCGATAGCATTACTTCGCTCATTGTGCGACCATGCGGTCATCAGAAAGCCGTGGCGGAAAAACGGCACGCAAATGACGTCATGTCCACCGAAATAAAAAAAAAAGTGACCACGGTGAGGGCTCGATTCTCTGCCCCACCGCCACTGCTACCACTCTGAAAGCCGAGCGCGCTAACTACAGCGCCACCGTTGCATTTGCGCCACGGTTGCAACAGGCGACAGTAGTTGGGCTCTGCCTCGGCAGGCGATTCTCTAGAAGGCGCGCCCTGTAAGTACAGGAATCTGCCTTCGGCTCTACGCTACAGCACGCCCATGCTCGTCGTAGGAGACTTGAAACGGGACGCACGTTCGACGCCAACGCCATCGAACACTTCGCGCGGCCCCGGGATCGACTTGGCGTTCGAGGACATATCTCGCACAGTGCGCGAAGTAAGGTACGCATCAACACACTACTCCGATCACAAGGCGATGCTACTGTCGATCAGGTTAGACCAGCAGACACCGTCGCCGTAGCCCGACGATGACTGAGACACCCCCCCCCCCCCCCCCCCCCGAGTATGAGGTGGAGTTCGCCTACGGACCCGATGAACAAATGTAGCGTCAGCACCGTACGGTGGTGCCGTTCGGAAAAGTACTGACATCGTTCGGCAAAGTGGTTTCATCGTATCGAAAAGTGGTGTCATCGAGAAAGAGCACTCAACGCAATGTGCATTAAACACTACTTCAGTGAGAACTCCGCAAATAGAATTCAGCTATTCAGCTGAGAGATCGCAATATGGCCGGTTTGTCGTCTCGAGTTGTTGCAACCTCATAAGCAGCAACGTTACACTCGGAAACATATCTAAGCAGCACTAAACTCAGCTGTATTTCACCGCAAGACTCAACTCGGCGACATAACTCAGCGGCAAGTAATGCTCTCGCATTTACACATCATAAGGATTGTTTAGGTGCCCCCATAGCTTTTTTTCTCAGTACTTTAAACTTCAATTTTATGACCTACATTGTTAACCTTTACACTAATAAATATACTAAATCAGTGTGTAGCGTTTAATGTTGTTTCTCTTGTGTATATATTTTGTTGCGATTGTTTATTATACATAAGTTAACGAATAAAATTTCCAAACCTTTCTGTTCATTCCATTCCTTGATGAACTATCTGAGACCTGCTCGTCTTGTACGATTTTTCCATTGATTTTAGCAATGCTGATTTCCTTTTTGGCACCAGTTCATTAATTATTCTCACGTGCATTTCAGTCAATCCAGTTGCTGTGCGATTTAGTATTTGCTCTACGGACTTTGCCAGTTGAAGGTATTGAGAACCAATTTTTTGTGCTGAACCAGACTGACTGCGCTGCCTCTCAGTGATTGACGTTCCACTGCTTTTGAATTGGTCGGCTATAATTCTTCTAATGCAATTCGGTCTTCGCCCTTTGAAATGTTTCTGTCTTCGTCTTGAACATAGGTCTGAACTCTTGCATTTTCTTTGCCTAGAGACCAGTGGTTCCAGAATATATTTGGTGCAATGCTAGGTTTTTTCACTTACACTTGAAACCAGGGGAACATTTGTGCTTCCGACTTTTCTTCTAGACCAGAATCAGCAGAAATAATTCCCACTTTGTGTCTATTTCTCCTTGCGACAGCTGTGATCTTTTGCATGTCCATGTTCTTTGGGTGCTTTTTGCCGTTCTTCGATTGCTTCCTTTATCTCGGTATTCACCCTTCTACGTATATTATTTTTCCTTTCCAGATGATACTGTTTCTTCCTACAATATTTTTGCTACCATCATACGATAAGGTTCACTGTTAACGTCATGACATTACAGAGACTGCATGTCCCTTGGTATCGTTCATATTTCTTTTTCAATGCTTGTTGCTATTTTGGCTATTGGTCAATTCAACTCGATTCCTTCTTCCACAGGCTTCTCCTGTTTGTTTCAAGGTTCAATGCCCATTGCGCAATTCAGCATGTTAATGTTGCCGCCCTAAACTTCTGGCTCTTTCCTCGCCTATGAACATATTAGCCAACTTGCTGTATTTTATCGCGTATTCTGTATCGCGTAGATTGTTCTAGCCTCCCACGGCGCCCCGCTTCAATACTTCCATTGCAACATGGGCCTGGAAACCATAAATTAAGCGTTAATGAACCAAATTTAGTTTGGCTTGACTGAAGGTACGAGTTGGGAAGAAAGCATCCTCAAAAATAACACAAACTAGTAAGAAGTCACGTGCGGACGTATAGACAGCGCTTCAAAAACGTCTAAAGTTTCACCCTTAAGAAATATCACTGTATGACCAGACATTAATAGCCTTCATATTAGCAATTCTTTTTTCTGCGTTTCCTCCTTGCTACGTTTTACTGTCGCTTGACGCTAACATTTATTAGCATGATGACCGTGAACATGTTATCGTTACTTAGAATTTTTTCTTCATACCTTCCAATGTACGCATGCTTAGCACTTAGCAAACCTGCGACCATAGGTATCTTGTACATGCAGAACTCGGCTGGCCGCGCTTTCTGCAAGCGCACTCTGCTACCCACAGATTCATGCTCACCTCTGATACATAGCATTGGCACGTTTAAATTCCGGTTCAACAGCAGCCAGGTTTCTTCTGATTCTCAACCACCCTTCGGCTTATAAAGCCAAGGCTTTCAAGAGGGGCCCAACGGGGCAATATTTTCTGGTCATACGGTCGCTGTATTTGTTTTAATGCAAAAACATCAAATGGCCCATTCAGCGAAAAAGCCGGCGTCTGCAGCAGCGAAACGGCACCTGTATTCCCATTGGCTGTGACGCCAGGTCGCGAGCACGCCTCGACGGAGCAGAGCGGGCGAAACGGAACAGCTGCAGCAAAAGCGCGCCAGGTGTTGCGTGAAGGGAGAGGGCATCGCCACGACGCCACGTCAACAGCGAGCCTCTCGCTCTCGCCGTCTAGCTCTCGGAAGCCGGCGCGCGGTCCGTATCTCTCTCTCTCTCTCTATCTCATTCCCACAGGGTTTAGCTGCTGCGCGAGCCTGCGGGCCTTGGTGGCCACTGCTGCTTCTTCGGTCTCTAGTTGCGCAGGACGTCGGTGGCATGCGGCGTTGGCACCTCAGGCTGCTGCTGCTCGCTGGCTCGGGTAGTACGTGCCGTTGTGGCACATTACTCGCAGCGCAATACTGGAAGCACCGCTCAGCGGCGTTCAATTGGACATTGATGCCTTCGCATTCAGAACTTATAAGAAGTGCTTAGATGTCTTTGGATTTTTAGTTTTGAAACACAGAGCGACTGAGTGGTCGGCAAAGTTTCAAGAAGTCTTCTATGGTGTCATCGGGTCTCATGGATACCTTCTTCAGGGTCATAATACTAAACAGGTGCCCCTGAAGAAAGTCTTCATGTGATCTGGTACGCTCAAGCATCTGGCGCCCATACATCGAAAAGGAAAGAAAAATCTGTCATCGTGACGTTGCAATCTGCACCCTTATCTGCGGAGTACTCACCATTGATCTGCGTCTGCCAGGAGGCGTCGGCCATGCCCCACAACATGGCGATGATAAAGAAGTTGTGTAACTCCGACGGGTGCGGGTGCCAGGTGAACAAAAGGGTCATGACGGCGATGTTGAGCAATGCAGCCAGCAAAACGATGGGTACGCGGCCGACACGTTTGACAAGAAAGCCGAATGCCATGGAGCAGGTGGCGTCGGTGAGCCCGTACGAGATCATGACAAAACCGACGAACTGGACGCCCCAGGAGCAGCTAATGTACGCCTGAGTGAAGTCGCCCGAGAAGAAAGCCTGCTGCATACCGCTGTATATGGTGAGCGGTATGATAAGCTGCTGGTAGCCCCGGCGCATATGGTACAGCGTCTCAACGAGCAGCTGCATGGGTGGGTTTGGATCGGACACCTCCTTGCGCACAGGGTCCAGGAAGGCGACGAGTATCACAATGGAGGACAGCACGCAGCACGTGTAAACACCACTCAGCGTGTACGTCTGCATGCGGCTCACGACGCCCAGGTTGGTCTGGTTTAGCATGGCCAAGTCCTCGGTCGGGTGGAACGAGGCGCCGCACTGCTCGATGTCGGCGGTCACCTCGGTTATGTTGGGCGGCCGTAGCACGAGGAAGGCGATAAGGTTGCCCCATATTTGAGTAGTCTGGAAGAGCATGAAGAAGACGCCGAAGAAGCCGGCCACGAATGGCGCCGAGTCGAGAGCGCCCACCTGGTCGGCGTACTCCTGCGCCAGGTACGTGAGGTAGGCGCATTTTGAGGTCCAGAGAGGCGCCCCGCCCATGCCCAGCACGAGCGACGCGGGCAGCAGCGTGTACCAGCTGGGCTCCATGTTGGCCACAAAGTAGAGCATGTACATGACCACCGACGTCACCATGGTGTACTTGAGGCCCAACCGCCGGATCATGTACGTGGGCACGAACATGCACGACAAGACGAGCGCCACATAGATGGTGGCCAGCGAGGCGGTTCCGAGGCCGGCCTCCGGGTTCAGGCTGCTCTGCAGGTTTTGCATCGACTGGTAGGCCGTGAAGAGCAGCAGGAAGCTCATGCTGACAACGAGCAGGTTGCGCAGCACGCGCTTCCTGTCGTCCGACGTTGACGGGCACTTCTCCTCGATGACCGGCGGCTGAACGTTGGGCACGCTGCGCCGCGGCACCATCTTGGAAGGCCGCTGCTGTCGGTGCGCCTGCTCCTGCGGTGATGCCTGTTCTTGATGCTCCTGATGTCGAGCCAGGGGGCTTCTCCCACGCGCCTCCTCCATTGCAGGGCCAGTCCGCCGACCGCGCTACGTCATGCCACCCGAACGTTGCGCCGACAAAAGAGCCTGCGTCGCACGTCTCCCTTTTAAAACACCCGGTACTACAGTTATTCGTCGTTTCTATAGGAACGAACGACTGCCGTGATGTGATGACACGAGATTGTAGTTTTACGACTTCTCTTATGTGGAATTATACACTTCGCGCTCATGTACACGATACAGGAAGAAAAATTTTACTATACGACAAAGCCAAGACTCACAAAAGGCGCTTGCTCAAGACAACGGCTCCTTATCACGGATGCCAACCAATCAAGTTAACGAACAGTATATATAAAGAAGAAGGCGCCAGCCAGTGAAAAAAAAAAAGGGGCCTCAACAAGGCGAAGCTCCGCGAATCAGGGCGCCATAACGTAAAGCTATTCCAATCTGTTTCTATTCAATTTGCTTCTTTATAACCTTCTCAATCCGCGTCGAACCGGTATGAGCTGTGATCAACCGTACTCCGGTGGCGGCTGCGTATGGCCAACGCTTCCTAGATAGCACAAGGCCGGTGCACTTCGATCCGTGACGTCATGCTACCTTGCCCGACTGCCATAGTATCTCATGAGGACGCTCCCGATCGAGCCGCGGTGGTTTTGGCGTCATCGCCTTCGTCACGCTGGGCTTGGCAATGGAAATTTGGGTCCAAGTAGCATGATGTCACAAATCGGAGTGCACAGGCCTGCTATTTAGGAGGCACTGGTATGGCGCGGCCACACGGGCCCTATCTGAGGGCAGAGAGTGCGGCCAGTGCTGATCGCTTCGTGAGCGCTTTGCTCTCGCCGCTTAGTTCGCGTTGAAGCGAGAGGCAGCACGAAGGTCAATTCGCTCGCTGCTGTTGGCTCTATCTTGAAAGCGATCGTCTTACGGGATAGATGGGCGGACGGACGGCTTTTCTCGTTGGGTAAGAACAGAAAAGCTTACGCATTTAACATTTTGTGTGGCAATATAAGGTTGCCGAGCCCTTTCAGCACGTGTACAATATCCCTCTGCCAACACGTTTTCGTGGAGGGCATGTTTTACGGGCATTCTTTACGTTCCTGTTGCACGCCGCCGCAACCGTCGACGAGCCACCGCAAGCTAAGCATACACACAAAAAAAGGAGGGTGATTCTGAGATGCCAGTGCTGCTGTCCTCAGCCGGTCATGTATTTTCACTGCGCTCGATCGGCCCCACTTAGCCCTTCCCTCTTCGGTGCGCTTCTCACCGCTCATCAGCCAATTAGATAAGAAAAAATCTGTAGTGGTAGGAAATGCTATTCGCTTTGCAAACAAACAAATATCACCTCCTATGAACGAGGAGGGCGTTTGTTTGGGCTGTTGAAACAACCTTGCGTGCAATCGCACGTGCACGGATAAAGTCAGAATAGAATAACTCTTCATAGCATCCCCGAACGAGGCAATAGGAATTAGGTTTTACACAGGGTGGCTTTTTTTAAAACCTACAGAACTAAAAAAAAAGATCGCCTGTGGCAGGTAACGCAATAATAGTCCTTGAGCTGGTTTACACGAAGCGGCTGACAGTACTTGCACGAGAAAACGAAATGCATCATTGGCTAATGAAGAAAATTTCGCTGGTTAAATTTTTAACCAATTACATTACCGCACCTATTGCAATTTACGAATTGTTCGCGAGACGTATTCCTTGAGAACGAATCCTCAGGACGACACCAGTTTCTAGCTTCTATATAGACAGTTCTGGCTGAGCCTCGCTTACAGCTCTCGTCAGCCAATTAGATAAGAAAAGCATGTAGTTGTAGGCAATACTATTGACTTTGAAACCAAAATCGCCCCCTATAAATGAGGAGTGTTTGATTTGGCTTTTGAAATAACCTTGCGTGTCACCGACTCTGCTTACGTCGTCGGTTACGTAAATTTGACGTCAGGAGATTGGATATAAGTCAGAATGGAATAAATTTACGTCGTAGGCGCAATAATCCTCGTTTCTTGATGTCATTTATCCCATCAGTGATATCTATCCGAATAATGGCCAGAGCAATGAACTATAACGCGTAAAATAAAACAGGAATACCATCTCGCATAAAATATATGTACGTAGAACATTATACGCCATTACATGAGACACTAATACGCACAAAGAAAGTTTGGAGTGGTTGTTCGTTTTTGTAGTCAAATGTGCCAGCTTTGGTAAGAAAAGACTCGCAACCTTCGCAAAAACATGCCATTTAGATTTTTAAAAATGGTTATTTTCAAAGTATATACAGACTTCGTGCCGTGTATAATCCTTCTTATCATGCGTTGCCGAGGTTTCAAATACTGTCCACGGTGAGGAAACCTGTCCTCACCCTATCACTCTCATTGGCTGTTGCTAGCTGCATATTCAGTAGATGACCGACTATACACAACTCAGAGCCAACTTTGGTGACTCATCGCCTAGACTTTTGACGATGGCTGTAATTGTGAGAACGGCTTGTGCGTGACACGACTTCGCGACATCAGCAACAATCAACGCGACTTGCCCCCCCCCCCTTTTTTTTTTGGATGCTAACAGCACAATCACGTTAAAGGGGAAATGCCAGGCTTGGGCAGTACTCCAACCAATGTTCCGTTTGAATGCAAACAGCGCAAGACCGCCGTCAAATGCGGCCTCCCCTATATTGGATCGATAGATGTCCAGCTTGCCTTCACCGCTTCGACTGCGAATCAAAACATTAGAGCGATAGCACTAAACAACTAAAAAGAAAACATAAACATGAAGTGACGGAATGAAAATTCTTACTGGTGCAACTCACTCAGTTCCACGCAAGGCTTTGGAGTTTGCGAAACGCTTCTCGCAAACACGGAAGCTGAAACCATCACTCCTTTCTCCTGACAGCAGCCATTACACATGTATAGTACAGCTTGCTGCAGCTGAGTTCGCTTTCAAGTACTTTCGTTCTGGCAAAGAAGATTAAAGCGCCGCCCACGTTTCTCGGCCATTACTCGGGCTGCATGTGCTCGGAATCGGAGACTAACCCTCAGCATCTCCTGCGAACTCGTAGACAGTGTCACTGAGTGTGGCTTGTGAGGCTCGCACGTCTGCGTACCGTTCATGTCAGTATTGTATGCACGTCTGAAGGAACAAAACCCGTGTCGCTGGCGGTTTGTTACCCAGTAACCCGTAAATGCACGCTAAGCGAAACGGCTACAGTGACATGGGTTGACATTCACACTAGCATGGGTAGCATGCACTCAGCCCCTCACAGCGTGCAAGGATTCCTCGGGTCGGGACCACTTACTTTAGACTCGCGCCGTGTGACGCTTGGACGTGGAGATGCGGATATTCAACATTAGTTCAGTTTGGTTGCCTTCTTCTTCTCCTTAATGCAATCAGCAATGTTGTTACTATTTTTTTCCAAGGTCAGTGGCACAAACCCACTATTGGGGATAGATCAAGAAATGGTCGATAGGAGACAGCACCAAAGAAAAAATTCCGGTAGAAGGTATCTCACAATGAATATCAACGTTAATGCGATTCGCAACAACAACAACAACAACAACAAACCTCTATATATCGCGTGGTTTATAAACAGGACATGATAAAAGTTTCTTTCAAGTTGGGCTGGTCATTTTCTGGCTCGTTAATGAATACGATTACCTCCGGCATAACCGTGGCCCCGTTTATTCCTCCTTAGGTTTCGTTCTTGTCCGCTTTCCCATCCATGAAGATGTGCCTATAGAAGTGTCGCGACGCTAAACAGAGTATAGCTTTATAGTTAGTACCACTCAGAACAGTGACTACAATTACTGTAGGAAAGGCACCCATCTGACTTTGCCGAGTATGCGTGATAAATTCCGCAGCGCGGGTTTTCTTTTACATTTGGGGTGGACGAGAAGGCGCGCCTTATGCGTGATCGAGGCTTAGGCAAGCGCGCGGTGTCCCCCCAACGGCACCTGGTCGTTATTTATGCCCGCTGTCGAGCCGTTTGTTCCGCGCGGCTGGCCGCACGCGTCGACTGCCGTGACGGGAATGCGATCCGCCGTCTTTCCCGCTCGATCGGGCCGCCCTTCACCGCGCGCCAATTACGTCGGCGAGCACGCGGCCGGCGCACGCGGGGATTCGGGCCGCGGGCGCGTGCCCCGCGTCGCCGATGCAGCGCCACGCATCCTCGCGATGCGCGCGACGAAAACCAGCGAGTCAATCAGATTACAGAAGTTACCGCTCAAAAAAACGGCCTTACTAAATGATCTTCGCTATTAGTGACACGGAAGCGAGAAAAATTGAGTTTGTCTCCTCAATGGAAAAAAAAAAAAGAATCGCGAAATAATGTTACGAATAATAATAAAGACGGAAATCGAAGATCAAGTTTTATTTTTCTTTGTTGAACAAAGAATGGCGCTGGCCTTTTACTTTACGTGTAGTAAAATTCCTATTTGCCGTCGTGTCGTTATATAGCGCGGGTGCTGCATCCCGCATGCTGTGCTACGACGATGGTGGCGCACACGCGCTGATGTGATACGGAAGCTAAATATAATGTACTGCAATAAGCTATAGGAAGATGATACTGAGTTGCCACTCCGCGAAGGAAAGTTCTTGCGACTTCGTGCATATTTCTACTTTGATCTCCTGTCGCGTGTCTTCATTTAGTTTCGCCCCTTTTCTTCTTCTCTTACGTGTGAGAGTACATAAATAAATAAAGGATTCATTATTGCTTTCAAAGTTCCGAAGCCTCATAAGCATTAGTACCAAGCCCTGGGACTATTTTCGACCACCAGGAAACGAACTGTCGCCTTCGTGAACAGTACTATTAAACTTAGGGTTCAGTGCTTTCGGGATTTATCCATCCGAAATTCGGCGTAGTTTGCTCGCTTTTTGTTTCTACCCAAAAAAAGCATGCATCTTTTGTTTTTTCAGTGGACACTTTTCCGCGCCGAAGCTTACACATTTTGTTTTTTTTTTCGATAAATATCCGGTTCACTAAGTTTGTCCACATCGACACGGTATGACTGAAGTTCCTGCCCTTCAGCACTGTATACATCCTATATACAGAATAAATATGTTTTCGAGAAGCAGTCCTGCTAGGGTATAACGCCATACGGCGCTATGACCAGCAAGCAATTACGACAGAGTGCGTTTGGTACTGGAACACAAATAAATCGACGCTTTATTTATGACATTACGTGGATGCAGAGCTCCTATACGAATAATACAGAAAAAAATTACTAGATACTCCCCCACGTTGCCGTCAGCGAACTTGCACAATTAATCCACTGCAGTGGCCGCAGCGCGATGAGTGCATTTTCCCAGGACAGAGCTCACCCAACCCCTCTGTGCAACCTTCCAAGGTCCAGCGATCGATCATTTCGCAAATACTTTGCAAAGTAGGGTGCGACATTTGTGCGTGTTGAGCCTATATGCATGCGTATACATATGGATGACGCGTGGAGGCGAGCGTAAAATGTCCCCCGCTAAAACAGTGGTTTAGCCGCCACATTTAGTTCGTATAGAGATTAGACGCATCTCCTCCTTCGCATAGTACGTAGTCGTTACGCTACCTGCAAGCTTTCACTGTACACACCGGACTGTGCAGTTCGGTGCAGGCATGAGCTGATCGCGTTGTGACTATATACACGGGATGCGTTGCCATATCGCGGTCCCAGTCACTGGCTGCACATTTCAATTGCTAATGATGCCTCATTGTTCACACGAGATCTACCGGTGCGTGGTTTTCAACGTCAGCACTAATCGCGATACTGAAGGATCGAGAGATCAGCCCACCGCCTCCATGCTCGCTTTGGTTCTTCGGCAGTCGTCTTATGCAAAGACACCGGGAATTTGCATGTGGCGTATAATGGCGCCCGCAGTAACCATTCCTGCCGCGACATCATTTCGGAGATATGTGATGCCTCGCCGCCGCTTATTCCTTGAAATGACGCCGCAGTATTCGCAGAGACGTAGCTGCAGTGGTCGGGCTCACTTTTGGCGCGCTCTTTTTCGCGTTCGTTTCTTTACCCTTGCTCGGTAGTCTGAGTAATGATAATTTCGCCCGGGGCGAACATAGTTTCTATGTAGGCGCAAAGCTTAATCATGATCCCAGGACGCCCATTCTAAAGAATCTTACCATTCGATTTTCTTTCATGCTGTTTTTTATATCGATAACGCGAAATAGCCAGGTTAGTTATAGCCGTACATCTGCAGCGTAAAATGCTACACACTCTCTCTCTCTCTGGGCGCCTTTTACGGCTCATTTATGTGAAGAGCTCGCTAACGCCCGTATCTAATCAGTATTCAAGTGAGTACAACTAACGTTTCGGCGCGTAGCCTGCGTAACAGGCATTTGCATAGCCAGGCAGATGCCGGTTAAGGATGAACTGGTTATAGCAGGACGTGCTATTCAAGCTGAGCGTAATCAAAGCGTTTATGCTGAGTACGATCGATGGCAATTTGATCACAGGCCAAATTCACAAAGCTTTTCTTTTTTTTTTTGTTCTTGAGAGCTGTTTGTCGTTGGCCGCATGCTTTCGCTAAGAGTTATGTCCAACATCACGCTTGGCTGGCGCCTGCTGCTACGAACAATTTTAGTGTGAAAACCTTTTCAGAAGCCTCCGAAATTCATATTTCAAGACGCATACACCGATCGCGGACGCTTCTTTCTAAATCTGCGCCATTCATAAAGCGTAACAATGCACAAAGGCACTTCTTGCGGAAGAGATTTCGCGAAGGCGTGGGGTATGCGGCCGCCACTCTCCTCTGCCCGTGCGGACCCCTGCGTTGCGGTGGCACACGGACCCCCAGCGGCCGCTGCTCCTATTTCGGGGGCTCGCGAGCCGCGCGTCAGCTGCTCACGGTCCCGCGTGCGCTCTGCCACTGCGAGAGCGCACGGTTGTGCCTCGGGGTTCCTCTCGCGCTCGGCGCTGACTGTGCTGAAGGGAAGCGCGACAAGTTGCGTTTGCCTGAATGGCGAGTTGTAAAGGAAACAGCGGTTTATCAATTGGCAACAACGTCGTAAGCTTGGCTACATGAACGCTGCCGATACGTTAAACCACAGTTAGGCGTAAAAGAAAAAAAAGGAGGATGGGGTAGCGTTAATAATAATAATAATAATAATAATAATAATAATAATAATAATAATAATAATAATAATAATAATAATAATAATAATAAAAGCTTCACACGTAGGCACAAAGTTGCATACATCGTATATTAACTCGAAAGTGAGCGGATATCCTTCTTTTTCTTCATTCTTTCTCGACCTTCGATCTTACGGGGGTTTCTCAACATCTATGTGTCGTATAGCTTCAGGTGTTTACTCAATAATTTTTACTTGACTTACGGTTATTAAAAAGAAGATGGAAGGAGTCCGTCTGTAGTGCTGATGGATAGCGGCGGTTTGTAGAATTTTTGGTAACAGGGTAACATTATCGTCACGAAAGCGCCACACCAGGGTGGCCAGTGTAAAATGGTGCGTGCGTGCACGTGTGCGTGTGTGTGTGTGTGTGTGTGTGTGTGTGTGTGTGTGTGTGTGTGTGTGTGTGTGTGTGTGTGTGTGTGTGTGTGTGTGTGTGTGTGTGTGTGTGTGTGTGTGTGTGTGTGTGTGCGCGCGTGTGTAAACAGCGGAAAAAGAAAGATTATCTGTATCCAACGCCCACGTTCGAACTTATGGGTGGCGAAGCTTTAATGAAGCGATTAATGAAATTATATATTAAATTCGATGCGCATTGTGTTTCTTGTCATCTTATGCAACGTATAATTTCATGCAACGCTTATGCAATACACAGTTAACAAGCTACGCCGAAGTGCAAACACCAAATCAGGCGGATGCACTGTGCGGGACGTCGATACAACGACCTCACAAGCATGAAGGCGATGCGTGATGTCTGTCGGAGGCAAGAATGGCTGGAAGTGTATGCACAGAGAAGTACAACACATATCTATATACATTCTGTACCCCTCGTGCCAAATGACTCATGCGCATTCTGAAGGATTGGCCAGGAATGGGCACATACCCAATGGCTCAGCAATGGGTAGCCTAATTATAAGAAATTAAAGAGAAAAAAACCAAATGAGCCGTTGAATATCATGCAATATTTCGTTATTATGTCTGTGTGCGTTAGAGATGCCTATAAGCTGACATTATATGTGTAGGGGTTATGTCGTGATTTATTCTCTGGCTACGCAATGCAGAGGCGCGCTCACGGGCACTACTTTGTATGCCAGCCTAGCTCGTGTGTTTATCAGGCGAGAAACCGACGACCCACGCCAAACACTGGGAGGCAGGCAAAAAAAGCTACGCCTATGCATGATCATATGCATCCCCTGTGTTTCTTAAGCAATCACCTCGTGATGGTAATATCTGTCAACGCACGAAGGAAGGAAAAGTGGAGAAAGAAAGGCAGGGAGGTTAACAGTTTAGCTCAACCGGTTTACTACCACACACATGGAAGCGGGATGGGGGGTGAAAGATGGGGGGGGAGGAGAAAGAGAGAGAGAGAGAGCACATAGCACAGCACACACATCGTCAGTTACAGTCCGTCACTCTTGCGTGGTACATGACATCACTGTCACAGCCGCTTGTCCAAGCCCGTCTCTTTCAAAAACCGAAGTAGTCCCTTCGTCGCCTTCAGCTGCGATGTCTTCTGTCGGCGACATGTGAAAATTGCGCTAGAACGGATGCCAGGGACTGTCTCTGGATATTATATTCAGGACAGTCACACAGAATGTGTTCTAGCGTCTCCTCGCAAAGACAGGCATTGCCGAGAGCTTTGTTGGCCATTCCAATGCACGAAACTGCAGCGGTGGAGCCGATGCGCTAGAAGGGTACCAAAATCGCCTTTCAGAAAGCAAATGATTGCACTAGCGAAACAATGTACAAGTGGTTTTTCTTCCCCGTCAGGCGTCAAGCATTAGCGTGCAAGGACCTCTTGCAATGTCATTCCATTTCATTCGAAAAAGCTTCCAGAGGTGGAGGTGGTCCCAAATTATTTTCCCATCATTAACGCTCTATATATATACTGATCTGAAAACTTGAATTTGCTGTATTCCACAATTAAGGTGAACTTTTCAAAGATTATGGAATATGGTTTAACGACGCAAATTCAGACGGGACACAGCGAGCTACACAGGAGAAACACATGATCGGCGTTTGTACTGCGTATCTCGTCATGAGTCGTCTAAATTTGCACCGTAAAACGGTTTTCCATCATACTCGTAACCAACTAGCCCATCTTAGTGTCTTGATAGGTATTCTTTAAGGATTCATTGTAATCGGGTCGTTCAGACGGGACCGGGAGTCGAGCGCAACCATGTCCCGCTTTCTGACGCACCGATATCGCAGACGTCGCGGACTTTGTTGGGAAGGCCACCGTAGATGTTGCATCAAAGCTGGAAGCCTTACACACTGGGCTTCCGAAGAAGCCCTGCAGTTTATTGCTTTTCCTTATTGCTTGTATTCTGTAAAAGCTTGATCTGGCGCCGACAACATGTTTACTGTTTAATAGTGTCTTCGCTTAAGCTTATATGGTGTTCTGTTTGGTGCGTGCGTGCTGTGTGTGCGCGCTACTACTACTACTACTACTACTACTACTACTACTACTACTACTACTACTACTACTACTACTACTACTACTACTACTGCTGCTGCTGCTGCTGCTGCTGCTGCTACTACTACTACTACTACTACTACTACTACTACTACTACTACTACTACTACTACTACTACTAAGATGACAACTTTCATTTTACCCATTATCACAATCCGCTACACGACGCCGTCCTGCCGTATCGTCGTTGTGCACCGTCGTTGACCGTTGTCGTTATCGTGCTGTCGTCGTCAGTATTTGACGCATTGAAAGCAGCGCTCACTGGCAAGGTCCGCCCGACAGCTTCCCCCCTACAAAGTGGCTTCCTCCGTCCTTCCTGTCCGCGTTGCCCTGCCTAAGGAGACTATGGTCCGAAAGTACGCGTAAGATGACCATATGAGAGTCTCCCGTCGCTTTCCGTTCATTGGGGGGGGGGGGGAGGGGGGGGGGAGTCGCTGGCCATAAAATAGTAGGCAGGTCCGTTTTCGAGCTTTGGCTGGACATTGCAGTGAGGCGTGTAGTTTCCAGTTTGCACGGCATAACCCAGCAGCAGAAATCCAGGTCAGAGACGTGGAGAAATACTGCCTCGTCTGCGCCCCGTTTTATGGCTGTGAGCCTGTCGTAAGAAGAGTTTTCACGCAGCCGTCTGGTTCACCTTTAGCTGCACTTGCCACTCAAACGTGTTTGGATTGCTCCGTGGTCGGGAACAACCCCGCCCCCTCCCCCAGAGGAGTAAAATTAAAAAAAGACCCATAAACTCTCACGCCTTTATATTTGCGCAGGCAAACTTTGTGACTATAATATATGGGCGGCGCCAAGCCTACTGTAATAACAGCAGTAAAATTCCGAGCAGGCATGGTTATCCCAGAAATTGGTTGCTCGGAAACTTGAGATGTAAAGAGCGGCTGTAAGACAAGATATACTCTCTGTGTACAACGGCCGCTGTTGCTTCCAGCAGTCTTGGACAATAGTAACCTATCGATTGAAACAGATATCATCACTTTAGGTCGTTTCACTATTTCAGAACGCATTCGCATCACTGACCTGCACAATCCTGAAACAAGTAATGCCGTACGAAAATTTCGACGAACGCAAAATTGTACTGGACAAAGGTTCAGTACTTACTTCAATTTGTGGCATCTTGCCGAACAAGTGTACACTGCCGCTTCGTCTATCTGACACTTCAGCCATACGCGCTGCCGTAGTGCCGTAATTTCGCTTAATTCTTTTTGGCGTGCCATTTTTTCCAGTTCTCTCCCATCTTTTTCAGCATTCTGTACATCCCCTCCTCCCTGAACTGCAGCAGGCGTTGTGCTCTCACTATGGTGGCTACTTGTGCCGGCGGAAACTACCAGCTCGTTTCTTTCTCCTTTTACCTTGGCGTAGGCGCCGACTACGGGGGGGGCTCCGGGGCCCGAGCCCCCTCCTGAGGTTTCCGGGGGGGGGGCAGCCCCCCCCCTCACACAGACCTAAAGTGTCATTACCATAGCTTTGTCATCCACATCATTTAAGGTTTCTTTTTACTTGCCTCGACTTTTTCACTCAAATTTTACTCGGGCTAATAGCTTACTGCATCATTCCTGGCGCGGACATGCACGGCTTTTGATTCATACTTTCGTTTTATTTCTGCAAATCCTGACAATAGAAGGCAAAACAAAACACAGCATGCTCAAGCATAGCAGCAAAATAAGAGGTAGGAGATTATGTAAAAAGCACGCACAGGCGTTCACGAAATATTTTACCATCAGTTATTGAGACGATATTATCGGGGAGACCATTCCAGTGGGATATATGGCACGAGGTACAGCAGATAAATTGAAAGCAGTGGTTGTACCGAAAATGCGCTGGAAGCTACAATGATTATGTAATCTTCAGGACGTACGGGGGGGGGGGGGTTCGAGGGGTAATATGCATGGATTATCGGAATGAACATATTTGTGAAATATACAGAGCAAAGCAACCTTGCGGAGGATGTCTAGGGGCTGTAAAGAAATATCGAGCTTGATCTGCGTTATACTGGACTTCCGATTAGGATTCCGAGTTATATATCGGGCAGCTCTGTTCTGGATCGTTCCAGCATGATTAATAAATATTCTTGGTGTGGTGACCATACAGCGGATGCAAAGTCTAACTGCAGGCGTAGGAACGTCAGGTATGCTAATTTACGCACGTCAGCAGATGAATTTTGCAAGTTGCGTCTCAGAAAGCCAAGCGTCTTAGATGCAGTTGCGCGAATTGTAGTAATATGCGAAGACCAAGAAAGGTTACTTGTGAGGTTTAAAGCAAGATATTTGTGAGTAGTGGTACGTGACAGATTCGTGTCATTTATGGTATATGTGAATATGGAGCTAGTGCGCTTGCGTGAGAACGATATATTATTACATTTGGAAGGGTTAAGAGACATTTTCCATATGTTACACCAGTCGGTAATAATGTGAAGGTCATGCTGCAAGGCGGTATGATCGTTAATGGAATTAATTGGTCGGTAAACAGACGTATTCAAGAGGAAATGTTTGAAGGTAGGTCGTTATTAAATATTAGGAAAAGCAGAGGCCCCAACACACGCCCCTGTGGTACACCAGACGTGACCTCAATGATAGAAGAAGGGCAATCGTTAACAACGGTAAATTGGCGACGAAGCGATAAGAAGTTAAGATAAGATAAGATAAGAAGCCAAGAAAGGGTTAGTGAGTGGAAACCTAGATGAGATATTTTAGAAATGAGCCGGCAATTGGCAACGCGATCGAATGCTTTTGAGAAGTCCAGGAAAATGGCGTCTATTTGTTGACTGTTGGTCATACGGCTTTGTAGATCGGTGGTGAAATCCAGTAACTGTGTTTCACAAGATAGACCTTTCCTGAATCCATGCTGTTTCCGAAAGAAAAATTTTTTTTCTAGGTGCGAGTAAATGTGCGAGACGATTATGTGTTCTAATAGTTTACATGACAGAGATGTTAGCGATATTGGGCGATAGTTTTCAGGCCTATGTCTATCTCCAGTTTTAAAAATGGGGACAACCTTCGCAATCTTCCAGTCAACGGACAAGACACCAGACGACAAGGACTGCTCGAAGATATGATACAGAATGACACTTGAAATCGATACTGTGTTTTTTAATAGCTTACTGTTAATATTGTCAATACCACAGGCAGATGTTTTAAATTCCTTATTGAGGCTAACAATGCCTTCAGTTGAGGTATTTATGGGTGCCATAAATGGGTAATTTAGATTTAGATAGATTTTTATTTTCCAGCATTAGAAGTGTTCTAATGGATCCCAAAGACTAAAAGCTGTTGGAAAAACAGCTTCATTGTACCGATGGTCCGTGACAAGACATAGATGGTGATTGCATAAAAAATCGGAACATTGTTAGACACTCAGAACAAATTAATTACATAAATGCTCAATAACAAGACCGAAAATAATATAGAGACTAAGAGAAAAAACATATTTGATACATCAGAAGAAAGGAAGTATGTGTGTAAGGGTTACTGTAAAAAAGCTAACACAATTCGCTCGGGTATAGAGACTAGAAAATAGAGGCTAAAAACAAACATATTCGACACACCAGAAGATAGAAATATATGTGTATGGGTTACAATATCAGTAACACAATTGGCTCTGAAAAACGATAAACAATCACTGATCACATGTTGACAAAATGCATTTGCAGTTCCTTGGATGAAGAAATATATGTACCTTGATATTTGTTTAAAATTTATGGAAGATTATGTTCTAATGACTGTAGGCTATATTTATTATAGGAACCACGGAACATACCACGGATCACTATTTCTTGTACTGAAAGAATTGAATTTTGGTGTCAAAGATGCATTAGACACTAGGAAATTTTTGAAGACAGTATTTGAGAAATAAAATGAATTTAGAAGGCGGAAAGTGTAGAAACATTCAATTTCTATAATATTATGCTTTAAGACCGCAGGCCGCGTTGTCTCCAGATAACCCATGTTGTCAATGTGCCGAATCATTTTTTTTTTGCAAAGAAAGAATTTTCATAATATTCGTCTTTCCTGTAGTCGCCCAGACTAAGCTACAGTAAGTTAAATGGGAAGAAAATAAGGCATAATAAATGTTCAGTTTTGCTTTGGTTGGAAGAAGACACCGACATCGAGACAGAACACCTGCGATAGCAGACATTTTTGTGCAGATATTTTCAATGTATTTATCCCAAGTAAGGTGCGAGGAAAAAGTGACGCCTAATATTTTATGTTCATCAACTATCTGCAGTTCTTTACTAGCACATACTAAAGTTTGATTACTAGTAAGAACTTTATTTTTTGCGCGAAATACCATTACTTTAGTTTTCCTAAGGTTTATTTTTAGGCGATTAGCGACTGACCATTCAGATAGCTTAGTGAGTAGATAATTACATTTTCCCATTAATTCTTGTGAATTTGGACCAGAAATAAGAAGATTAGTGTCATTGGCATACACGATAAATTTTACAGTTGTATCAGTTAGTGATGTCGTTAATGTAGAGGTTAAAAAGCATAGGACCTAGTACGCTCCCTTGTGGCATGCCATTTAGCAAAGGAACAAAACTTCACTTCTCGTGTTTTATGCATACTGATTGTTTTCGATCAGTAAGGTATGACTCAAATAATGCTAAGGCATTACCTCTAATGCCATTCTGTGATAATTTCCATAGCAAAATTTTATGATTAATACAATCGAACGCCTTACTGAAATCAATTAATAGTGCCAATGTGAAGAGATTCCTTTTTATGTTTTTTAGTACATGTTCCTTGAGTGTGAGCAAAGCAGTTTCTGTTGACCTGCCTTTGCGAAAGCCGAACAGAGCGCTAGATAGAACGTTTCGTCTGTCGAAAAAGTTTGACAAGTGAGAAAAAATAATCTTTTCTAATCCTTTGGAAAATACTGAAATGATTGAGATGGGTCTGTAATTGGACACGTCGTTTCTGTTGCTTCCTTTAAAAAAGTACACTCACCCTACTCATTTTCATTTTTTCTGGAAACACACCAGACTGTGAAGCTAGATTAAAGTTATGTGTTAAAGCAGGAGTGAAGTATTCTAAAACATACTTTATAGGTTTCATTTGGGTATCATCAATGTCAAGCGCTTTACAATATTTATGGTTCATATTAGTGCTAAATACATCAGATTCACTAGTGGGATTTAAAGATAAGTTGTTCGAAACAGAAAGAAACGACCACGTATCAGACCGCGTTTGCTGTGGCACGGTTATACTTGCAAAGTACTTCGTGAAATTGTTTGCAAGCGCTAAACCTGAAATTTCATTTTTATTATAGATTATCTTGTCTGGTGAGGTAGAACGCTTTTCGTGGCCAAGAACCTTATTGATAATGCTCCACAAGGTTTCAGGATGTTTACCAGTGGCATGTGCAAACAGATGCTCGTGATAAGTATTCTTAGCGCGTCTAAATTCTGTATTTAGTTTGTTTCTGTGCTTTTTAAAGTGTCGGCGTTTCGGGCGAGCATGTAGTAAGAAATCTATGGTACAGTTTGTCTTTGTGTTTTATCATTTTAAATAGTTCCTGTATAATGCAGGGTTTTCTTATCTTTTTGGTTTGCTTAATGTTTTGGAAAAGAAAATGTGTACTGTAGATTTGTAGAAACGCTGAAACTTGGAATACGCGACATATAAATCCCTGATTTCGTATACTAAAGACCAGTCATAATTGCAAACACTGCGCTTAAAAAGATACACATTTCTATCAGGTATATCTTGTATAGCAAACACATTTGACTCAGAACAACTTTTTCTCGCATTGATACGATTTCATAAACACAGGACAATGATCACTGACGTCAGTGGTGACTTGGTGAATCGTAATCCAGAACCACTGGAATATCGGAATGGTCTTCTCCTGTAAAAACAGAAGAAAAATATCCATTAAATAGCGATGAACATTCCCCGTCTACAAGAGGTTGTTGTTTGTCGTCTAACAGGGAAATATCGGAAGTGTGACCTTGTGGTAACGTTTGCCAAAATTTTCACGGATTAATCTTCAGGAGAGAAGGTAAGTCGTGAGCGAAGTACTTGTCTTTAGAAGTCGTAAGGCAAAAGTGTACTCACTAAGGATACTTTTGTTCTTGCTCCATAAGGACTCGCTTGCACGGCTTATAGCATTGCGCTACAGACGCTTTTTTTTTATTATTACACAGTGTTCGAAGTTTTTAATTGAACCATGGTTTAGACTTGTCGTTGGCTGCCGAAACGTAAGGAATATATTTGTCTGCAAGAGCGAGTAATTTGTCTTTATAAAGTATCCAGTTTTCGTTCACGGAACGTTGGGGAAAAGACGGCAAGAATGAGTCGCTGAGAAATAACTGAAGTTCCGTGTTGATGGCAATGTAGTTAGCTTTGTTGTAATCCCGATTTTTCTAATACTGAAATCCAGTATTAACATGGGTATCCGGAACGTCAGCTGAAGCAGCTTATGGTCACTAAAAGCGTCAGAAATTAACACAGTACAGACGGTTTCAGGTGCAGTAGTTAGTGCCAAATCTAAAAGGTTATTGTCACGGGAGGATTGATTGATTACCTGAGAAAGATTTAAGTCCAAGGTTAATTCAATGAAATCGGTTGCGTGCTTGCACAATGATGACAAGCATGGCCAATCGATTTGGGGAAAATTGAAATCGCCAAGTAGATAAACATAACTAGTTGAACATTTCTGCTTGGCAGTAACAATGCTTTCGCGTAGTTTATCAACAAATGGAAAGGACATTTCAGGGGGGAGCAGTAACAGACACCAACTAATATGTTTGCACAAATGGTTTGACAGGCAGCCCAGATAATCTCAAGCTATGACGAGGACTCAACTTCATAAGAAGAAATCCTTTTATTTATTGCGAGCAAGACACCACCGCCCCTTTTATCATTGCGGTCATGCCGATAAATGCTGAATATGTCACTTTCTGTTAAAATTTCACCATCTGAAACATTGTGGTGCAGCCATGTTTCTGTTAGGGCTAGAATGTCGGGATTGCTATCTTCTATAAAGGAACAGAATATATCGCGCTTATTTAGTACGCTACTTATGTTAGTGTACGATATTGTGAGCAAGCGAGATCAGTCAGTATAAAGGGGTAGCTTAGGGACCCGTACACCCATAGATTTTTTTAGCTATCTGCTACATAATACGATGGTGTCTCTGTCAACATCGTACATGTGTTCCTTGTTATTAATGCGCATTTTGTCAAGTGAAAGTTTGCATGGTTTGTCCTGTGATCTTGCATATTCTAGCAGTTCTTTTCTTGCCAAGCGAGTGCTTGGCGCGAAATCTTCGCGAACAGATAAGCGGGAGCCTTTTAGCTTCCTTGCAGGCGCCAAAATGTTCTGTTTGTCTTTAAATGTCCCAAGCTTAGCGATTATTGGCCTGCATTTGTCATGAGCGAATCGACCAATTCTGTGCACTCGTTCAAGCTGGTCGCTTGATAAAGTAAGCTCCAACCTTTCAGCGCGGAGTTTGATGACTTTTTCTGTGAAGTCGTCCAATCTTCACCGGACTCATCGTTGATGCCAAAAAAAGTAAATTTGATCTACGTAGTCTGTTTTCGGCATCCTCGCACCTTGATGTTATGGTTTTTCACTGGCATGAAAATGACTGGATGCCGTCAGGCGTGTCTCTCCCAGAGGTTTTACGTAGGCTAAGGGTGGACTCGAGAGCGGCGACTGTGTCCTTATGGCATTTCACCTCAACGTCTGTGGCGTCCTGCTTCTCTTTTATCCCCTTAAGTTCCACCAAAATTGCAGATTGGCCTGCTTCTATCCTGCGTGCAATATCTAACACAGAATCTTCAGGTCCAGGATTAAGTTCGACATCCCCCGACAACATCAATCGCAACGAGACACAGAAATACGCATGAAGTCGCACAAAGCAGCACAGTGCGCGCTTGACACTGTCATAGAGCTCAATTGGGCACGACACCGCTATAAGACAGCAATTATTGCACTTAAAGCCACTGGTATTGTCCATGTAACTAACCAGTAACAACAGAAGTGGTGAGCGTTCCATTGTCGTAGCGTCGTCGTGCCCAGCAGAGTGTGGTTGTGGCAGGATTTTATATCCCGCGTCGGATCAGGATGTTCGTGTCGGTGCATTGCCCGCGTTGCCAGCTGGTGATTCTGTCATCCGCCAAAGTTGGTGCCGCATACCACGTAGGCGCTCCTTCGGTCTGCGGTAGATCCACGTTTCCATTGTTGACAGAGCTCGGCCAAGAAGACCACGCATGTGCGTCCAAGATACGTGTCACACCCACGGAGCCATGCTCAATAATGACGGGAGGCCGGCAGGTCAGCCCGAGCAGGAGGAACTGTAACAACAGAAGCGGTGAGCGTCCCATTGTCGTAGCGGTGGCCATATAAAAATTATTTCTAAAGGTATGCATAGCCTATGCCTATAGAATGAACATGTTGCTGTATGTTCACCACGGTTCAAATTGCTTTGCGTGCTTTTTTGACCACGAAAAAAAAGAAACTATAAACTTCAGTGACCCCTTCGGCAGAGTCTTTTGTCAATGCCGTGTGAAATGCGCGTCGATTTTGTGTGTCTCATTATTGCTTCTCTTTCCAGTAACCAATGCTAACCGCTCATGAAAAAAAAAACATTTATAATAATTTACAACATTTATTAGAGATGTAAACATCGTCAGTTGCATGCAAAGGTCATAAATATTTACAGGGTGTCCCAATTACCTATCATGCAGCAACATTAAAAAAAAGCAATGCGTTACTCGAAGAAAACCTATATGGTTTCCAGTACAGTCGAGAAGCTTCCAGCAATTTTTTCGTTACTAAGATTAAATTAAGTAAATGTAATTAATTATCTAACTCGAGACGTACTATCCTATTTATCAAAGTGTCGATGAGGCATTTGAAGGCACAGCAAAGAGACATCTAACTGCGGTATTTTCAGCGAGGTACCAATTGCGTACTAATTTTATTCCGAGTGATAAATAAACCCCGCGAAATATGGAGAATACCGCGTGACTGCGCTCCCACCCGGATCATAAAGCAGCGCCCTCGAACAGGCTCCACAACGAAATGAAGGAAACGACGAAAAACATCTACATCGAGCTAGTGCCTTATCTGCCGCGCCCCGGCCGAAGTAACACGTCCCATTTGGTGTTAGTTGGAAACAAGCTGTGATAGCTGTTGTCTTAGCATGGATAAAGTGCACAGTTTTTTTTTTGTCACAAAACCTATCGCCACAAAAGCGAATCAGCAACGTCAGTGCAAAGGTTTAAAGGTGCGTTTTGGTTCGGCCCTGTCGTCATGTCTTTCTCTAGTGAGCAGAATGTAAACATGATCCTTGCCTTGGGATCTGCAAATGGCAACAAACAAGAGAAAGGCCGCAAATATATATATATATATATATATATATATATATATATATATATATATATATATATATATATATATATATATATATATATATATATATATATATATATATATATATATATATATATATATATATATATATATATGTGGAGTTCGGAAAGCGTGCCGGGCCCCAGCCTCCCCCACAAAAAAGAAAATTCTCCGGCTATGTGCCTTGGTGTCTTCTTCATGTTAAAATAAAGATAATAACAACACTATGTGGACGCGCAACTGTCCAGCAGTCTTATTTCAACGGCGCTAAGATTTTTTTTTTAGTTAGCATGACTGTTAAAAGTAACCGAAAAAAAGTGCATTCCGCAAAGAGCCAAATTTTCTGCACCCCATTATTCGAGGTAGCGGATGTCGGAAGCGATAACAACGGACCCAAACAAGTACTCCGTAAAGACGTACATAGGGGAGATATGGCGCGTGGGTGTATCTTCTTTCTCGGAAGCGTCTCCACATGCTGCCGCTTTGCATTTTGGAAAACAAACAAGCGTGCGTGGACGTGCGTGCACACGCACGCACACGCACGAACAACGATTTTAAATCTTTTTTTTGGGGGGAGGGGGGGAGGTGTTGGTGTCCTTACCCGTCCTCATAAAGATGTATCACCCTGACCAGACGGGCTTCCGTCTTCCGTCACGCACTTAACTTCATCCATTTGCGACAGGCGTGCGGCAAGCCTTTGATCACTGAAATTCGCCGGTACGCTGCACGGACTACCGGGATTCTGGCATTCAACGTGCACTTGAAATTAAACCTCGCCTGCTAGTCTCAGGGCCTTATTTCCTGCTCGTTGCGTCTAGACAGGCCCGTATAGACGAGGTTTGGTCTGAGCGTTGTTTCCACGGCAAAACGTCGATTGCTACAATCAAGAATCATGGATCGCAAGGACCAGGTACGAAGGCTAAAAAATGACGCGTTCTTTTCTCGCCGACGCCTGGAGTTATACGCTGCCCGGACGAGCTTTCTCGCATGCAAGTGCACGCCAATTACCAAGCTAACCTGAGCACCCGCAAAGATGATCGCTGCCAGGACAACGAACTCGAAAGGCTTAAACAGCGCCGCAAAACATGTTTGCCAGGCGCACTCAAGAATGTGGTGCACAGCCTTTCCTCGTGCGAACCTGACAGGACCGAGTTGGAGGTCCTAAACCTCGGCCTCAACTTCAATGCGGGTCCCGTAACAGACGTGAAGAAGCTGGTATGTGCAACTGCGGGTGCTGTAAACTTGATCGAGAAGTGCCGCCGCGACGAGGCTCGCACAGGTGTTGTAAACGTCGTGTCAAAGTTGCACCCTAAAGTCACAACGGCTCCCTTGTCCCAGCAGGAGTGGGATGTCATCGAGAGGCTACGAGACAACCGGGGTATTGTGATAGTTCCTGTCGATAAAGTGAACGCCACCGTCTTACTATAGACATCAGCAAGTACGGGGAAAAATGCGCACACTACTGAGTGTTGCTGACACGTACGCCCCACGATGCAAGACATCCGACACGCACGTTGCAAAGGGATCCTGAAAAAGTTGCTGGCCGACATATTCGGCATGGTACTGCCTAAGCGCAAGCAGCTGCATTACAGACTGTTTCGCCGCAACGGATCAGCTCCAGCCACAGGGGCCAGAGAGGGGCCCGCCCCCCCCCTCCCAATTTAAGCGGCATACTGACCCCCCGCCCGCGCCACCGCTCCTCACACACATTCCTCAAGCGCCGTCAAATCAATCTTGAGACTTGACAGCTATTCGGCGGTCAACATTTTGCTGCATTTTTCCATCCTTTAGGATGGCGGTAGTTATCCGCGTCTCCTAGGGGGTGAAGGTCAGTTTTCACACCAATTCGGTGCCCGCGGGATTAACTCGAGCTGCGTTCAGTTGTCACCACCTATTGCAACGGTGACGCGCATCGCTGTTGCTTCGTTACTTCAACCTTTCTTGTTTAGACTGATCCAGGGACCAGGACAAGGATTCAGTTCGTAGTCAGCTGGTATGTATGCTCGTGGAACGAGTTGACGCGGGAGAAAACGTCACTTGTGTTTAACTTTTCAATTTGTTTCATTATTTCCTCAAGTGACGGCTGGCCGTCCCCGCCTGCCATCACTCCGTCAGATTCTCGGAACCATATACTCGCGATATGGGTTAGATAAAGCGGAAAAGCAAATAATGCGAAACAGCGTCCTTCATCAAACACTGTAATAACCGTTAAACCCATCAGCAATAAGAATGACACTCGTTAACACGTCTAGTTTTCCCCAAATTGTACAGTACTTTTCGTGCAAAGTTGGCAACTAGAAACAAGAGTCGCAAGGAGTTGACAAATTAAGCGATCTACTACGGGAGAGAGCCGAGGCAACAGCCTAACAGGAAGGAAAAGCGAAAATTAACAAATTTAACCGTTGTTTGTGAAAGCATTTATGGATCAACATAACTTCATTTAAAAAAGGAAGTAGAGAAAACGCCACCACAAGTGTAGAATGATTCCGTGTGTTTTGAATGACGCTTCTATAGTTATCAATCAAGCCGCCTGACATAGCTACTTCTCTGCTGTGGTTATGTGTGTGTTTTTCTAACCTTCCGCGGTGGGCGCAGTACGTCTAGGACCGCAGCGTCCTGCACTCTACGCAGTTGTACAGGACTGGCGGCCACGCATCGTTGCGCAACTTCCCAAATAACAATACGAGTGGGGTTTGGCACTTAATTTGGTAAAGCAGTAAACAAGGGATCCAAAATAACCTGTGATTGTTCCGCAAATAGATATTTCTCTATAATTCTTCCAGAGCTAATTCAAAAAACGGTACTAGGACTCTTTATTTTACTCTTTCGCTTGTTTACTTGTTCTCGGCAGTGTTATTACTGCGCTTATTTCATGCACGAGTCCATTTGATGTGGTTCCTTGTTTGGCAAGTAAAGGAGAGGTGTATCTCACAAGTGCGCCTGTGAGATACACCTTATTTCAGTTCTCTTTTGCGGGTTTACGCGTCCTTACGGCAAATGGCGGGCATTATTCTCATTTGTACTAGTAAAGGTACTCCCCCCCCCTCTCTCTTTTTCATTGAAATGTCACCTTCTTCGCCGGGTGGACAAAGTGGGCACAAAAACGGATGATCGTGTGCCGGACAATGTTATCATACGGCAGGACCTAACGGCCTGTGGGTACCTCAGGCACTTTAGTGGCTCTGCTAGACGCCAACTGGATCGCGAAGCACCTGACAATTAAGTCGGGACCTATCCAAAAAACAAAACGGAAGACACTTTTTCGAGACTCAATTTTATAACGGCGGAAGCCTGACACTATTGCCAATGGCGATTTGTTGCGTCGGAAACACCACGGAGGCACACATTATGCAAAATAGAAGTGAGGCGTGCAGACAGGACACAAGAGTAGAGAAGTGGACAACACGAACGCCTCAGTGCTCCCTTCAGTTGATAGTGTCTGCACGCCTCACTTCTATTTTGCATAATGAATCCTTACCAACTAGCTCAGCTTTCTGTCGTACGGAGGCACAGAACTCGTACACAGTTGTGTGAATGTTTGTTTGTTTATTAAATGCCTGCAACGTCGTTTACGCCTATGTCTATCGTTTCGATGTCTTCTGAGTCCATCATTTCAAAGCTGTCATCTGGGAGGATGTCGGATTGCAACTCATGGCCGGTGAACTCCTTGTGCTTTAGTGGGTCCACATCCAGGATGGCTGCTTTATGGTCACTGAAGTGCGCAGATATGTAGTCAAGGTTGGTCACACTACTGCGAGTGCTGAAGACGAGGTCTAGACAACTCCCATGGTTGGTAGTGGCTTTGCTAAGCGGGGTATCCAACTTGAGCATAAGGGAGGTGTACATTGCTTGGATGAGATCGTGTTTTACTCTAATCTTGATTGAAGTCACCGACCACAACCATTTGTCGATGTTGGAGCAACCGCCGGATCTGCATAAACGGGATGCGGGGGGAGATTCGTCTCTCACTTAATGCGTTCAGGGGTGGCAGGTGTGCCGGCTTGGGTGGGTAAACATAGCCGTTAGTAGTCGAGAAGTTGGGGATCTTACAGGTGCGAAGCGATTCCACGCACGTTCGGCACACGACAAACGTTTCTACGTGCTACCCGGGGAAGTACTGCCGCTGTAAGTCCTGACTGCATGCGGGTGCTACACGGAGGTCCATGGCGAACCACAGCCGATCACACACAGAGCACGTGGTGGCGAACTCGTTCTGGACGAAGTGTCTGTTAACGTTGTTTGTGGCTGCCTGGAACTGTTGCAGCACCGTTGTGGATCAGGAGGAGACGCGCCTTCCATGGCGGTGCCGGGGTGTAGTTGGCCATCCTCATCATCCATTTCGCTCGATTGACTTGTACTTGCTCGGCTTGCCGCGGCAAGATGGCGGTCACGGCGCTTCCGAGCTTCATTTGCCTTGGTACCCGGAGATGCAGCGAGTCGCTACAAACGCATTGCTTCTCTTGCTTTGGCCCGTCGCGTCCCTGGACTCTGTGGTGTCGGACGCGCCTCACCGCCCTAATATGCGAAGAATATATACGCTCAGCCTCTCTTGAGCGCCGCTTGCGTTCAGCGGCTGCCGCACGTCACGTGTTGGGAGACACTTGTTTGGCGAAACGAGGCATCCTTCCCACACGATACCGCAAAGTAAACCGCCGCCACCGCCACACCACATCAAAGCAGACGGTCGCCACGCGTGCCTCGCGACAGTGACGTCAGGCCACACAGTGCCCAATCGGGAAGCCACCTCAAGCGCCTGACGACAGTGACGTCATGACACAGAAGAGACCAGTCAGGAGTCCGGAAAGCTGTGACAGTTTCTGCTAACGCCAGATGACCTTGACAATGAGCCATTAAAGGCTTCCGCCTTAAAACGGGCAGCAATCCCGCACGTCCAAGGCGCGAGACCCTGGCACGGGTGCTTCGATCATATATGACGCGCAGGCAGCGCACATTAGGCACGAGCTAGACAACGTGAAGGACCGTTTCGACGAGGGCAAGTTTGCAGGCGCCGTATACGTCATACCATGTGCAGATTGACCATACGTCTACATAGGCGAGACCGGCAACCTCAGACACGACTAAACAGCGCAGGAGTGACGTCACTAAGCAACACGCTGCTTCAAATGCCCTGGCGGAGCATTGTGCGACTATGTCACATACTATCTACGGGGTAAAAGCACGTGTGATGGCCAAGAAGAAGAATCTATCTTCACGCTTTTATCTAAAGTCATTGATCACCCAAACAACTCCGCACACCCTTAATCGCAACGACGGGAATCTTCCGCCAGTGTATTCCAGATGCCTTAATCATGTTCTACGCCGCACATAAAAGCCGCGTGCTATGCCGGTTTTCACTGATTGTGAACAAGGCTCCCGTGGAGGAGCCGAAACGTTAACAAGGATTTTAAATTGATTCTTTGGTTGGTGTTTTGACCCTTTCACTTAAAAACAAACAAACGGAAAAACGCCGATCAGGCAAATTTAGACGTTTTCCAGCCATGGAAGGTGTGCAGGAGATTGCTCCGCTTTGATGGACGCCCTTTTGCTCTTCTATTATTTGACCCAGGACCTAAGTGGCCGACAAGTACTTCAAATCGGAGTCACGATTTCCCTGCACCTTTTCTTATAAAATGTTCGAGCAAATGAATTAAAGCACAGGTGGCAAGCCAACGACAACATTCGTTACGAAAGAAACCTTTGTGAATTAAATTCTTGAGCGCTATGAAGGTAAAGCTATTCCCATATGTTTATATTCCATTTCTGCCACTATCGTTCCACGATTAGCCAAAAAGTTTTCGGGCCGCCCTCATTTCGTCTGTCCGACAAGCGACGTCACGAGAACGACATGATGTGTACACACTGATTATGCACAACTAGGCAAAACAACAACAAAAAAATAGTTTCGTTTTAACGCCTTCTTTCGCCATTAGCCTCTGCTATTCGTCAAACTTTTTCTGGCTGCGCCGACTTCGCCTGTCTGTCACGCGACGTCACAAAACCGCGAAAACTCAGCATGTCGAAGTGCCACGTACGCACTAAATATACACAAATAAGTCGAACAAAACAGTTTTTCTTTTTTTTGTCTTGGAATTGCCGGAGACGGCCTCGTTCCGAAAAGAATAAAAGGTGGCTGCTTGCCGATTGCTCCGTCACTGGCTACTTGAAGCTGCCGCAGAGAATGAATTTCTCTGCGGATGATGAAAAAAAAATTCACTGACAATTGCGATACTCGCTAATGCGGAAATTGAGCGCAGCTTATACGTGTTTTCATTTCGCGATATGTTGGCTGGTGCGGACAATCTGTCTCGTGCAGCATGCTGCAAACGGAGCGAAGTGTGGCGTGACTGCCTCGCTAATCGCGAGAAGCAGCGCGTGGGTGACGCGTGGGCGCGATTCACAGACCGCCCAGACGACGCGTTCTGCTCTGGCGCCATTTCGTAGCCATCGCCGGCGCAGTGCGCGTCTTGCGCGGCACCTTCGCTTTTCTTCCCACGATTTCGCCATGACCTCCTCTTCCGTTTTCCTCCTCGCGCTCTCTTCACTCTCACCGCTTTTTTCATACCCCTGTGCGCTCCAACTGCAGAGTTCCCTCTTTCATACGCTGCGCTCGTTCGCTCGTAACGTATAACGTTGTCGAGCACCTTCGGCCCGTATACAACCTTGCCTTGCCTGCTCTTCTTCGCTGAGGATCCGTTTTAGCGGCATTTTAACCTTCCGTTGAACGCCACCGCGATTTTATACCAGCCACCGCAAGCTGGCAAGGGAAATTAGACCGATCATAGAGACCGGCATCGTGCCCTCCTCTTCCGGTTGTCTATTTTCACTGCGCTAGTTCAGACCCACCGAAACCATCTCCACTTCTGCGCAGTCCTCACCTCTCGTTAAAAAAATTCTGGGGTTTTACGCGCCAAAACCATGATATCATTATGAGGCTCGCCGTAGTGGGGGCTCCGGAAATTTCGACCACCTGGGGATCTTTAGCGTGCCCCCAACGCACGGGACATGAGTTTGTGCATTTCGCCCCCATCAAAACACGGCCGACGCGGGCAGGATTTGATTCCGCCATCTCGTGCTTAGTAGCAAAACACCACAGCCGCCTAAGCCACCACGGCGGGTTCCTCACCACTCGTCATCCAATTAGATAAGAACAACGTGTCAAGGTAGGCAATGCTATATTTGCTGTGAACGCAAACAAAAGTGACCTCCTACAAACGAAGAGAGCCTTCGATTGGGCTTTCACACAACGCTGCGCGTCTCCGTCTGGTGCTTGCATCGGCGGTTACGTATACTTGACGTCAGGAAATTGGAATAAAATCAGAATGGAGTAGTTTTCGTTATACGGCCCCCATGGACGCGTATTTTGTATTCGTTCTATTTAATTTTCCATTCTTCTTTTCTTATCACGCGGCGCACCGATTGGCCGATCCCAGCCATAACGGCGGCGTGCGAGTCAGGTCCGAGCAAGTGACGAAGTGCGAAAAGAAAGGAAAATGAAATGAAGCGTTCGCGAATACGGCCCCTGGATCCGTATACTCAAAGCCGTTTTTTCGGAAGCGTTGGTCATTGGCCGGGTACGTAAGCTCTCATCGTGTTCGCTATCACCATTGGCTCACCCGTGTTCTTAGAAACCGTTCTTGCGTATTACGAATAGCTTTCTGAATCCGGAGGCTGAATTCGCAAAGCCTTTCCTTCGCAGAAACTGTTTGTCATGAACCGATCTCCTTTGCTAATGTCACGTTCGCTGTCGCGATTAGTCGGCGCCTGTTCTCCCGAACCGCTCTATAGCGTATGATATCCACTGTGAATATCAACCGAGAAGTAGACCGAGCAGGCCGCGAAGGCACTTTTGTACGTGACACGATGCACATCAGAGATAGTGTAGCAATTAATAAAGGTTGACGTCGATTCGCGGCACAGGCAGTAGCTTTTTCAGGAGGGATTCAAGGAATCAGGAAGGTAGATAAGGTATTGAATGTAGCGACACACCAACAAGCAGCAGAATTAGGCCACAAGGAGTTAAGAAAAGACGCACAAAGGATAAGTATAAAGACAATAAAATTTGTTACGTAGACATGCAGGGTGATCGCAAGCATGAAAAAGGCTGGAAGTTCAAACGCAGCTGAATGACAAGCTACTAGCGCGTACGCCTTGACCTAAATGCATCCACGAGATTTGGAGCAGCCGTCTGTTATCGACAATTTTGTGTGGGAGGGGTGCAACAGAATGACTGGGTCAAGGAAAGGCGTAGGCGTAAGCAAGCTAATTAGCTTTTTACAGCGAAGCTGTTACCTCTAGTTAGTCGGGCTTTTTTGTCGGCTCGTGCTCATCGAAAAACAATACCGTCACCTAACGGCCGCTGCCACTCAGACAGACCTCAAACGGCACCTGGAAAGGGTCTTTGAGTTTCCACGCAAAAGAATTATGTCCTCTCGTATAATCTAATTACAATCCGAAGGTATGTGTCCCTACCATGTCTTCAGCTGGGGTGTAAGTCGTACTTTACGAATTTTCTGACGGCAGTACGACCAGTAGCAGTTTGCTGCCTAACACGAGCAACTCACAGACAGGCTCACAGACAGTGCGCAGAAATTACCAAAAGGGCCGCATTTCTAAACAAGCCCTGAGCCTCCTCGAGAAACTGGGCAGTTTTGAACTAATATACATTGTCCGGGCCCCGGGACGTGGGTTCATGGCAGCAAATCTAGCGGCTCAGGCCGCTGCCCGAGATCCCATTCTCCGGGCTATACCACCGGGTTCACGAGCCCCGGTTTACCTACACGATGGCGTCCCGAAAACGTACAGCGACATCCTGAGCCACTACGGACTGGGTAGGAGGAACTGCCCACCCCCGCATCCCAAGCTTACTAAAGAAGAGGCGGTGATCTTCCGCAAACTACAGACCGGCACATTCCTTCACGGCACCCTGCTAGACGCTATGTATCCTGCCAGCTACACTTACAAGTGCGCCTTCTGCTCTGCGCCCAATACCCTCCACCACGTGGTATGGGAGCGTGGACACAACCCAGCGATACCACACATAACTGGACGAAACGTCGAGCAGTGAAGGCCGAGCTGACAAGCCCGAGCCCCGAAGACCAGCATTGTCTGGTAAGCTGGGCGAAGCTATCGGCTCAGGCCCACGGCCGAGGTGGAGTCGGCCCACCTCGGCCGACTCCACCGTCAGCTCATTTTTGTAAATAAATTTTATTCCTCCTGCTCCTTCACTGTGTCAGGATTCACAGAAATACTAAGAGGTTTACAATAGGTGTACATGAAGTTGCATCGGAACAATTGCAAGAAAAAAATAGATGTCAATATTTGATGGAGCCGCTCGAATATAATGTAAAATAGGTGCAGATGAAAAGCCAGAACAACTATCGCAGCAGCACATCCGGTACAGCTTACACCCAGAGAGAAAGCTCTTTATCGAGCTTTCTTTATTATAGCCGGCGTATATTCGCCTACAAACTCCTCTTCAGGTGATGGCACAAAAGCAAAGAAAGGTCCTAGAAGACAGTGGATATATAATAAAAGCAAACTCCTGACAAGATCACAAGAACTGTACATGTAGCTTTCAGCACTCTGTCTCTCTATCTCTCTTTCGTGAGTGCGTATTCCCGGTCTTCCGCGCTGTTGACAGGGTGTGAATATAGCAAATTAAAAACCCGAAGTTTGGAAATAATATGAATGTGACTCTGCCGATGTTGACACAAGTCGAACGCCGTCATGCGTATTCGTAACCGTAACGAGTGTTGACTATAGACCGTTTTATCGGCGAGGAGGAACGTAACCTCAAACCAGCGCGCCGCGCCGCTCTCCTCGCACTAAAATGTGCGGATTCCGTTTTCTCCCAGCGACAGCTAGAAATGTAGCGGTTTAATTGCCAATTAGTGAGATTATAACGAGTTCTGTCGGGGATTTCTGCGATGTCAGATGACTCAAGGTCGACGGGCTACCCCTCTGCTGTATTCGGCTGCAAAAATAACTTTGGGAAGCAAGCGCGAAGCATCTTCAGCCGCGGCAACTTCGTGGACACCGCCGCTGCGACAGCGGAGAAGTGTCCGTTTTGTAATATAAACATTATTTACAGAATGGACTTCATGCCATCGCGTGTATGTTCGGAAGGTATTGTTCCCATCTAGCGCTCCTCGACAAACTCGGAACTCAGCAGCCATGATCAAACTGGGATATGAAAGAAAGGTGCGTATTCGAGTCGGTCAACTATTGCGAATGGATGAAGTTAACTATTTCTTCGTGCACGCACATTAAACTTTCTGTTCAAATGTGTTCTAAGATTATCATGCTTGGCAACCAATTTTTTGGCGGAAGTTGACCGAGGACGTCTTATGAAAACGGTACATGCTGACTAAGAAATGAAGGTGTGTTCTTTTATATTCTGTAACCAAAGCCATGCCTACCGTGTACCGGCCGGCAATAGTTCACACGGGCTCTCCCGTGCTTCCGAATCTCGCCGGCAAGCTGTCGGCGCCGCTCATCGCGCGCTGTATTACTGCAGAAAATAAAGTTGCTGTTGCAAAGAGTAGCTCGTTTTTCACCTCTCTCGAGTAGGCGTTGGTGCCCTTGCAAGTACAGACACCATTGGAGACCTCAGAGCGCACATAATCTTTCAATGCGTCGCGTGCGTCTGCTTGATCGTGGCATATTCGCGGCCACTGTCATAAGCTCATTTCATACATGTGAACCGCCCTTTCAATGGAGTTATTTTACAGTTCTTTATATTGTGAAGCCTGATGCCCGGGTGCCGAATAAATTATGTTTATAAAATCGTACCGCGAAAATTTTGGGAGCACGAAAGCTGTCAAAAAGTGCTTCCTCGGATCTTCGCAGTTATCTGGATTCGGAGGTACGCTGGTGCGGCACACCGCATAACACATGGAGGCACCTCTGATTGTTCTCGCCTGGGTGATAACTTAATAGATATAAAGTACGAGTTAAAATACACTCATTTATTTACAGGTATCCATCTTGACCACTTCTTTCTCTTCCTCCTCTCGTTCTTGTCTTTTCTGTCTTCTTCTTCGCCGGAACATCACATCCTCCCGGACTTCGGTTTTCATCCCTCCTGGGATGATAGGGTATGACATTTCCCACTGTTGCTATTTCAGTTTTTCCTTCCGGTCCCAAGTAGTGCAGCGATTTCAAGATTCCTTGTTGCTTGACGGTCTGTGTAGGGCCCAGAAAATTTGGACTTCGGTCCATCTAAACTCCTCCGGACTAAAACTGTATCTCCAGGCTCTATTACAGGCATCTTTGGGCTATGTCGCAGATCGAAGTGTCTCTTCATTGTTGATCTGTAGCGTGCAAGCTCCTCTTCCGTCTTGCGCCTTTCCTGCAGATCTACTTTCCCAACGATTCCAAGGTCGTAGTCGGCCGGTAGCCAAGTTGCTTCGCCTGATGCAGCAAAGTTAGGCGTGCATCCTAATCCCATGGTATGAGAATGATTGTGGTGCCTGACTGCTGCTTCCAAGGCACACTTCCATCCTCCATGGAAATCCTGGTAAATTGCGATGAATGTTTTCAAATCCCGAATGAGCCTCTCAGCTAGGCCGTTTCCTTCTGGATGGTAGGGTGTGGCAAATCTCAGGGCAATTCCTCTATCACGGGCCCATTCTTGAAGCTTCTTACTGCGGAAAGCTGGCCCGTTGTCGGAGACCACTACGTTGGTGTTCTTGAAGATATTCCGCTCCAGTAACGTCAAAACAGAATTGGCGTCTTCCTTTCCAGGCTTTGCAGCTGCCATGCGTGTGCATTCATCTATTGCGACAAGGAATGCCTGAGTCTTACTGACTCCCTCACCTCGCTTTTTTAGTTCGGCAAAATCTAGATGAATTACTTCAAATGGGACTTGGGAATGATTAGCGATGACCATTTGATTCCCTCTTGGACGATACTTCGCCTTGTTAATTTGGCACTGGTGACATGTTTGCACGTACTTCTTGATGTCTTCCTTCATATTTTTCCAGATGAATCGACTTTTTATCTTCCAATAAGTTTTCCAGAATCCATCATGCCCTCCTGACTCTGGGCTGTCATGGTACAGCTTCAAAACCTTTTTCACCAAAGTTCCTGGCACACAAAATTTGCCATTATTGCAAGTCAGGTCTTCGGTGCCTTCCCACAAGCTGCAAACATGTTCATGATCAGATGTTCTCACTTCTGTGATGTGAAGCCTGGAAAGAGCATCTGCGTCAGGAAGCTTATCACCAGGTCGATGGCTTACATCGAAAGTGAACTGTTGTATTTCACTGATCCAACGCGCCACTCTGCCCTTGGGCTGGGTTAATCCCAAGAGGTAGGTTAACGCTCGGTTGTCAGTGAAAAGCCGGAAATGACGACCCTCTATGTAGCTTCTGAAATACCGGAGTGCCATCACAACAGCAAGAGCCTCTTTTTCTGTGGTCGTATAATGTTCTTGGGCTTTTGAGAACGTAGAAGAATAATAGCCAATCACCTTGAGCTGGCGTCCTTGCTGTTCCTTTGTGTCTCGTTGATATAGAACGGCCCCTGTACCATATTGTGAAGCGTCCGTACACAGCTCGAAAGGCTTGTTGAAGTCAGGTAGCACAAGCACAGGATCCGACGATATAGCTTCAACAAGGTACTCGTACGCTTTCTCGCACTCTTCACTCCAGATAAATGGCACATCCTTTTGCGTCAGCTTGGTGAGGCATCTTGTCTTTGCAGCGTAATCCTTAATGAACGCACGAAAATGACCGGCGAGTCCGAGGAAAACACGGAGTGAGTGTAGGTCATATGGCTTGACGAGCTTCTTCATCCTTTGTATAGACTCCTCTTTGGTTGTTTTAGTTTTGCCGTCAAAAACTCTTCCTAGAAAGACAACATTTGTCTGAAAAAATTCACTCTTGTTCTTGTTAATCTTTAACTTTGACTTGCTGAGGGCTTCTAACACGCACGAGAGGTGTTTTTCATGTTCTTCTCTTGTACGTGAGTATATGATGATGTCGTCAATGTATACGTTACAAAACTTTCCCAGGAACTCATCAAGAATGCCATTCATCATTTTCTGAAACCAAGCTCCAGAATTCTTCCAACCGAATGGTAAGCGGTTGTACTCGTACACATCGAAAGGTGTTACAAAAGCAGTGTACTGCTTGTAATCTTCTTGTAGTGGCACCTGCCAGTATCCTTTACAGAGGTCGATCCGAGAGAAAACATTTGATCCACCAGTTTCATTGATGATCTCGTCTATTCGGGGCATGGGAAAAGGAAACAAATCAGTCTGGCCGTTGATCTGCCGGTAATCTGTGCAAAGGCGAAATGAGCCATCGTCTTTCGGTACTATGGTGACTGGTGACGCGAAAGTGGATGTTGATGGCCTTATAATACCGGCATTTAGCATTTGCTGCAGTTCGGCCTTTAGCCAGGTCTTTTTCTCGTGGGAAAGACTGTATGGCTTTTTACGCACTACTGTGACGTCACGAAGCTTAAACGGTACCTCGAAGACATCTGCTGCTGGCGGGTACGTCTCAACACAAATGAGTTCGGGAAAATTTGGCAGTATCTCATCAGCATTTCTAACTCTTCGATGTGAATTTTCAATTCCACGCAAGTTAGGCCTAAATGATCCGTCAATAGTCACTTCGTCTCTCCAAGAAATATTCATCTTCAATCGCTTCATATCAGGCCGAGATAAAAGAAACAGGAAATCAACACCCTGCATGACCAGGGCATCTACTTTTAGGTGATGTCCACCAAATGCAACCTCTACTTCTGCCCAGTGTTGCAACCTTCTAGTTTTTCCATCATAGCTTTGAACACTAACTATTCTTCCTTCATACACCTTGCTCGGTTGGATGATTTCTTGATTTACCAGGCTTACAGATGCTCCAGTATCAACCAGGGAGTCCAGACTTTTTCCATTTACCATCATTTTAACAAATAGGAGATTTGACTTCAGAAGGTATACATTTTCCATCGTGTCACATTGGTCGGACTCGGTATTAAAATATTCTACCGTTTCGCCATGTGCGTCAATGCTCAGTGGTGGAGTACTATGCCTTTTGATGGGACCGTGAATCAGAAAATCACTGGACACATACTTAAGGCAAGCAAGTAAGTCATCCGTGGAGGTTGGACGGTGTACACAAACCTCTCTTTGCGATTCGTTAGTCATGCCTTGAATTATCAGGGGAAGGATTGCAGAGTCCGGTAGATTAGGGTCGGCAATGTAGAGTAAACGTCTCTTCTCGAAAAAATAATCCATGACTGTCCCTTCTCTGTGTCTGAAAGCTAATGCGTCGTCCCATCTGTCAACCGGATTTCGCTCAAAAGCAGAAAGAAAACTATCTTTCCACTTCTGCCATGAATCACAGCATTGACTTGCGATTCGCATGTCCCACCATTTACTGGCATTGCCAGATAAAAAACGGCGCATGTTACACACTTTGTCGTCCAATGACGTCCAGTGGTTTTGCGCACATGCATATTCATAAAATCTGAGCCACAAGTTGGCGGCATTAGACACCCCATCGAAACTGTCGGGCTTGAACTCTTCTTGATGTGGTTTCTGTGCTCTTAGTGAGTCGCTAACTGCTTCGAAAATCAGTCGCTGTTGCTCATACTGCGTGGTCTGCTGCTGAAACAGCGCTTGCAACAAGGCGTTATGCGTGTGCTCAGTCTCGTTCTTGGAATCTATCCTTGAATGTCCCGGAAACATAACCTCAAATTCAGACATAGAAGCATCGATTCTTACCACACCTTTCTCAACGAGGGCCGCTTCGTTCAGTTGACTCTTCTCAGCGATGATGCGAAGCAGTTCCGATGAAGTCGCTGATTCCTGAAGAAGCACTGGATCTTCGCCGTCAAGCTGGTAGGTCTTCACGGTGGTCTGCCCATCTGTTCTTCTTGCCAACGTCACTTCAAGCCACATGGTCGGCTGCGCCAAATATAAAGTACGAGTTAAAATACACTCATTTATTTACAGGTATCCATCTTGACCACTTCTTTCTCTTCCTCCTCTCGTTCTTGTCTCTTCTGTCTTCTTCTTCTTCGCCGGAACATCACAATAGAGTTCAAGGCAATAATAATGCGTTACATTTTACGTTACGTATCGACAATGTTCAGACTCGTCTCGCCTCCTATTTCGATCGTGGGCAGAGTTGCGGGAGCGCCTCTAGGCCCGTCGCCGTTCGATATTGGGGCTATATCGAAGCTAAATTCTCAGTGACGACACTCTAAGAAGTTTCCCAATCCGAACAACTTTTTGACACCTCTCGGGAAAGCGCGAAAACATGCCACTCGTGGTCAACTGCACGTTCGCCGTGCACCCTCCAGCGCGATCTCACATACCAGCATGGTGCCGGGCGTAGACGGCGCTGTGGTCGCAAAATGGCGGCGCTCTCAATAAAACGGTCTATAGTGTCGCGAAGAAGGTATGCCGCGGATCTCTATTTTCTTTTTTGCTTTTTCTTTCTTTTTTTGTGTGAATGTGGGGTATTCCTCTATGCGGGCGAGCCGGGCGGAGAGCGGTGTCCGAGACGTGGAACCACGAAAACGTGCCGTACGGGCGGCTGGAACATTTTCATGCTAGTGGTGGCGCCGGCGAAAGTGGTCGTAAAGGCGCCTCGGGCATGTGCTCTCGCCTGGCCGACGCAGTCCTACATGAAACTTTATCTGGGTGCGCGCCGTCCAATGATCCTTCTGCATGTGACCGATATTGAAGGGACCCCGAAACAGCTGGGGGCGTCTGTGCGTACGTGTCGCGGTCGGTTTTCACTCAGCTCTCCCATCAATCAGTCATGGTTATTCAATTCTCCAAACTATACGACATGCTACGAGTCCGGAGACACTGAACACTTTTTGTGGTCGTGCCCGAAATTCCGAGACGAAAGGGACGCTCTCTTAAAACATCTGCAACAAAAGGACCTTCCACATACGTGCCTGCAACACCTTTCGTTCCCCGAAAGACCACTTATAGCCCGAAAACAAACTTCACGTCTCCCTATCGGATTCTTAAGAGACTGGTTTGATGTACATGAGGTAAAACACCACAGTGATTTTATAAGAGACGCTCGGGCGGAACAATTACCGGCCTTTATCGCCAGGCTAAACCCGCCTGTTGCTACAACTTACCACCACCACCACCACCACCACCACCACCACCACCACCACCACCACCACCACCACCACCACCACCACCACCACCACCACAACCACCACCACCACCACCACCACCACCACCACAGTTTCGTTCCTTGAGCGGTGTTTCGACATCATGTCTGGTCGATCCGATGGTTGGACAGTTGAGTTCTATGTTCAGTTTTGGAAACTGTTATAGATGAATAGGCTGCTCAGTGAAGGGACTTTGTCGGCGCCTCAAAGAGAGGGGCTAATCAATCTTCTTTGTAAGGATGAGTCGAGAAGCACCGACCTAAGAGCATGGCGTCCAATCACACTTCTGAACTGCGATTAAAAGCTCATAGTAAAGTGACTTTGTATGCGAATCACTCCAGTTGTTAGCACAGTGTTGGGCCCATTCTAGGCATGTTGTGTTCAGGGGCGCTCCACTCAGCTTCACGGTTTAGCAGTAAGGGACCTTTTCTTGTGGGCAAATGCCAGGATACTTCCAGGCATTCTCTGCTCCTTCGATCAGGAGAAGGCTGTCGATATCATTAGCCACTGGTTTCGGAAGCGGCTGGCGTTATCGTGGGTTTGCGACGAATGGTCCAAGCTTTGTATATTCTCGACCGACGTCTGGTGTTCTCATACAGGATCGCATCTCGGAGGCTTTCATTGTGGTTGTGGTGTACGGCAGGGGGATCCTCTCTCGCCTGCCCTCTGCGTATTCGCTTTTGGACCGTTTCTACAGACGTCGTCTTGTGACAGTAGAATTGGCAGGTTATACTCCCACCAAGTTTTACTCCAGTTGCACTTTTTGCCTACGCAGATAACTTGTCTATCGTAGTCCCAGGCGAGGCATCAGCCGGCACCGTCTTGGATGTCATGGACGGTTACTGCAGGGGGAGTGGTGCAAGGTTGAATAGGTCGACAAGTGCCAGCCATGTACTTGAATTCCACTTCATCCACTCCGCAGCCCGTTCATGGTCTACCCCTGTAAACGAGGTTGCGAAATCTAGGCTTCCCATTAGATCCAGGTGGTCTGTCTCTTGAAAACTGGCAGCAAGGTGAGAAGAAGCTTGAAACCAGAATTCAGAAATTAAGCGCGTTGTCGTGTCCACTGGCAGCTCGAGCGACAATTCTTCAGTCACTTCTGTTTTCTTTTCTCGCGTATGTAGCATGTGTGTCTCCTAATCCGAACCAAGCTTATCTTGGAGAGGGTCCTGTTTCGTTTCCTTCGCAAAGGAACAACTGGCTGTGTAGTTCAGCGGGTGCTCAAGTTGCCCAGGGAGAAGGGAGGACTCGGAATTCCTGACCTGGGCATCGTGGCTACTGCACTACACGTCAGGTGGACCTAGGTCGCCCTTAAATTGGATATGCTGCTGACTCGAAGTGTTACTTCCTTTTTTGTTATCACTCGGCTCTGTTCGTTTTCGCAAAGCACATTCTCTCACTGTGTGCCTCGCTCAGGTACTCATGTCCGCTATTTATGCGGCTGCTGCCAATTCTCTGGTACGCCTCCGCAAGGTTGACCCCGGCATTTCCAATTGAAGAACTAGTCGATATCCTCACCCTAGGTCTCCCCCCGCACTGCCAAAGGTACGATCTGTCCTTTCACAGGCCAAGCTGGAAGCTCATTATGGCCGGCTTCCTTGACGCCAGGCGAGCTACGTTCATGTACCGCCTGGCGTGGGGTTGCCTGCAGATGAGCTACAGACGCTTCACAGCCATCCCGACTCGTGGGGTGTGTCCTTTTTGTGGTGGTAGGGAGGATACGGTTCATATCTTTTCGCAGTGTTTGCTTTCCGCAGCTCTCATTCAACGGATAGCTAGTCTCTTTAGCTTCCCAGGTATTGCATTTCAGACTCATTGTTTCTTGCACCCTTTGCCTAAGAAGGCGATCAACCACTTCTTGCTTATTCTCGTCGAGTGCTCATACCAAGTTTGGTTAGCACGCTGCGATGCAGTTTTCGGGGGGACAGCGCCGCGCCTTCACGAAGTGCACATCAGAGTCATCAGTCAGCACGGAAAGAGGTATGGTTCTATCTCACCTGGGAGCGGCATTGCCTAGGCGAGAAGTTCCTCGAAGTGTGGGCTCACCCTGTTGTGGTTTTTGGTGAGTCAGGTGGAAAGCTCTCCATTAAGTTATGATGCATGAGTCTAAGGTCGCTCGACTTGGCCTTGTGCGCCAGTCTATCCACGTGTTTTTGTTCGTCTTAATGGAGTCCAAAGCCAGAACCGGTCGTGGCGCACCCTCGTGCGGTCGCGCTGCCCCGCAGACGGTTTTGGTGCTCTCCATGGTTGTTTGCCTTTACCTCCTCTGGGTTAAGGCGATCCGAGGGTCTGTCGGGCTCAAGTCCTGTAAGACTGACATGGCTCTTTGTGTGGTAAGCACAGTAGCTCAGTTAGTGCTGCTCCACAGCAGCCCCCTTGTCCGGGAAGGACCGTTGCCCCGAACCAAAGACCCCCCCCCCCCTCAGTCAACCCGGGTAGTGGGGGAGGGGGGAGCACCAGGGTCAATGTAACGAATGATGCTGGGTTGGTGAGTACATGCAAGCTCTGGGACGCGGCACCTACGGGTACCAAGTCATCTTCTCATCTGGCAACGGTGACCAGGCCAGTCAAGCAGGTCGCCGCCGAGAGCTATGACATCGCTTTGTATGTTGTATGTTTGACAAGTGTACCGTGTAACTTTAACTTAATATCAAGTTCAGTAAAGCCAGTTTGTCAAATGCTGCTCTTCGTCGTAGTTGCCGATCTGTGCTTGCCTCTACCGGAGCCCACCCCCTTCATCGTCGTCTTCCGGGTGAGCTGATGCGTCTGAATGCAAACAGCTGTTTGCATTCAGACGTCACTTCGATACAACAGCTATCGAACTATGTTTGATGCGTCGCTATAGGACAAGTGAAAGGGTTATGCTGTCACTTCTCCCTACTGCCAGTGTCTTCGCAGCGCCTAAAACTTGAAGTATCCGTACAATCGCAGCCTGAGAGCGACGACTAAGCCCTTGAGATAAAAGTATCGCACCAAAAGGCTGGGAAAACAGCGAGAGAGGGGAGGAGGATGAAGAGTCCGAGAAGCGGCGGCCCTCCAAGTGATCACTCAGTTCCTTGATCTTTGCAAACAAACACGGAGCGCGCGGGTGCTCTCTCCGGCGGCGCTTATCGACCGCGAGGTTGTTTCTCGGTTCCCGTGTTGGTCCGCACACAGCGTGCGGACCCCCAGCGCACGCTTGGGCGGGGGTTGGGGGGAGGAGGCCCGTTCCTTCGAACCGGCAAACAGCGCCGAGAAGCGGGGAGAACTCGCGCCGCGGTCAAGTGAGGGGCAATTTACGGCAAAACCACGTGATGCTATTCAACCTCTCCCATTGGTTGTCGGGACCTCGCTGGGGGTCTCTGATGGGCGGGTTTCTCGAGCGCCATATTGGAAGTCGGCCGGACGTCGGCTGCTGCGGTTGTCGCTCTCCTGCTACTGCACTGGCGTGTCACGTGAGTGCGCGGAGCGGCGGCGGCCCGGCGGCCGTCGAAGGGAAGAAAAAGCACAGCGCCACGCTGCGGACGGCGCAGTCAAGGGGACGAAGCGCCGAGTAGGAGACGGCCGCAGCGCCAAGAGCGCGGGGTTCCGCTGCCGACTCCGGCCTGCCGCCTGCAGCAGCTCTTCCCCGGAGCCGTGCGGGCGGCCCATCCCAGCAGCCACCTCGGAGCCAGCTGCGGACACACGGTTAGCCACCACGCACGTTGCCTGTACTCGCGGTGATCCGTACGCGCGCCGCTCTGCTGCTCCAACCGGGTCACAACCGCGCTCTCTCGCCGGGCTCTGGCGCTGCGAATTTAATGGTCCTCACCGGCGCAGAGCGAGGATCACAGTCAGCGCCCAGCGATGTACCACTGCAGAGTGCATGCTTTTCCCTATCCCCAAAACGGACGCTTCCTCACCGTCATCAGGGGTTGCTCACTTTTACTTTCGCATGCTTGCAGCACACATGACAGAAATACCGTGGTGTCTGTATTTCTGTCATAAGAGAGAGCGCTAACAAAGTTCCTAGTGCTGCTTCTTTTTATCTTCCTGTTTTTCCAGCATAACCAATTTGTGGAAATATATTCTGCGCGGTGAAAATTCGGCTTCGCTGCTCGATATTAAATAAAGCGAAATTGTCGGAGCTGCCACGGACCCGATGTTATCTGTCACAATGTTTCCCGTTATCACCTGAAGGCACGTTACGATATAATATCGTGACTATAAACCACATTACTCACCAGGAAGCCCTTCTAGCGTCGATATTTAATGCGAAATATAGTCGCCTTGGGCTGAATTCACAAAACTATTCGTTCGTAAGTACTGTTGGCTATTGGCCGGCCGCTCTTGTTAATTATATGTGCCACAATACGATTCGCAGGCAGCTATGCTAAGAACAGTTCTAGCGTGTGAACAATTTTGTGCATACGGACTATTCTTACTTAGCACGCAGGTATGGCAAGATCTATCGCCGTACCAGGTTACAGTGCTCATGGTATAATACACTGCGGAGTGAGTAGTACTGCGCTTCTCAAACATACGTGTTTTTCGACCAACAAAATATCTACAAGGTCTTTCTAGTGCGCGGGTCCGGTAACGTATCCCGTCACAAGCGACTTCGAAACCTTGGGCACGCGCTGTAAATATCTCAGAATGATTCGTATAAACATTGCACTGAACGGCTCGTGCATCGAAAGTAATGTAACACACGCGCAGATGATGAGACAGAACCTATCGCAGCAGGACATGCGCACAGATAACGGCGCTTGTTATCAGAGAACGCTGAAAATATATAAGACCACGCGGTAAGGCAAAGCATGCGCGGATGATAAGCCAGATCGACATATCGCAACGCATGCGCATAGCTAGTGCCGGCTCTTATCAGAAGGCGATGCAAATATCCCAGATCACGCACTCGGCCGTTATTGCTAACCGTTTCGAAATTGTTAAAAAAGGATTTTTTTCGTGCAAAAATCGGGTTTCATTATTGAGGCACGCCGTAGTGGAGGGCTCCGGTTTAATTTTTGCCACCTGAGGTTCTTTAACGTGCACCCAATTCATAGTGTACGAGCGTTTTTCGCATTCCGCCCCCGTCGGCATCCGGCGCAGTCGCGGCCGGGGATCGAACCCGCGAGCTCGATCTCAGCGCCACGCCATAGCCACTGCAGGGCTACCGCGGCAGCTCCGTTTCGAGACGTATGCACTATGATCCTTGCAATAATGCAGTATGTATGAAAGCTACTGTTACTTGCAGCAGTAATTCTCTACAAAAGTACTACAATCAGACACCGACGCCACATGAAAGAAAATTTACACGCAAGCCCTGAATAGTGTGAGCTTGCAAATGAAGTTAAACTTCCGCGACGTGAGTGCTGTGCTCTCGACAGCTGAAGCCCGCATTCGTTAAAGAGTCTGTGCGAAGCGATTACAGGGACAATTATGTGACGAAAGTTTCCCGGAATCGGAAAGAAAACTTGGGTGTAACTGTGGACTCCGTTCTCGCGGGTTAAGCTAATTAGTGCGGGTCGAAGTAAAGATAGTTGCGCGGGTGAGCCGTTTGCTGGCGAGCACTGCTTTACTTTCTGGTGCCGTCATCTTACGGTTCGATGCCGCTCTGTGAATTACGCATACGGCTCGCGCGCGTGCGTACATTCGCAGATTTAAGACAATGAGTGCGGTAGTTAGGGCTAGCTACGCTGTCGATGGCTAAGAGTATCAGACGTAACATTAAGTTGTTTACTAGCGCTAATGACTGCCGCTCCGTGTCGAGGTAAAACCGTGTTGAGATGTAATGTGCGGTTGTGACATGGTTTATTGCGAATAGTGCTTTTGGTCATCACGGACGGAAAATATCTACGGCTATAGCATCGTCTCGAAGCGAGCAGGTAGGACAAGTTCAGCAGTATAAATGGCAGTAACATTTCTAGTCAGAAGCCCGCTTGACCACGCACACGAGCAGGTAGGACAAGTTCAGCAGAATAAATGGCAGTAACATTTCTAGTCAGAAGCCCGCTTGACCACGCACACCTATGTGTTCCCCAAATCCCTAGCTTTTCCCCAAGCTTGCCTTCTCCAGAAGTCATCGATGCCAATGCCACGGGCCTTCTCTCTGGCAGAACGGCAGCCCGGATTTCGGGGAACGCGTTGGCCGACAAGAGTGCCCTCTGTCACTGTTCTCCCGTTCCAGGATGACTGGTCGCCGGCCCTGTTCTTTGGCGGTTTGGCCGGGCTAAACTCTAGTTGAAATGAGCTGTCGCTTCCACAGGCTCAGGAATATAAATGAAAAGGTTATGTTTTGCGGAACAGAATGTTATATGCGAGTCGCAGGTTTGCAGATGACGGTTCAGCAACGCTGGAGATGACTTGGCGAACACTGGAGACGAAATTACAACAAATTATTGAAGGCCTGAACTGGAAAAGTCCCAGGATAAGTTTCGAGATTAGTAGGCAGAAATATTCAGAAGAGGTATCATCAGTCATGGCGGCATTGCGTGAATATCCAAGCAAATAATCTATAAAGATTTCACAGCTACATTAATCCTAAAAAAAAGAGCCGTAAAATATCGATCAAGAAAATGCAAGGAGACACAATTTCTCTGAAGATATATTCACTACATGCTTAGAAGTATTCAAGTTGTTAGACTGGGAATATTTAGTGGTGAGGATCAGTGACGAATATCGCACCAACCTTTGCCGTTTGCGCATGACATTGTCCTGTTCAGTAATGATGTAAATTACTTGTAACAAATGATTGAGAACCTTAGCCGACAAAGTGTAACAGCAGGTCTCAAGACTAATACGCAGAAGACGAAGGTAATGTTCATAGCCTGGATAGCTAGCGAGAATTCGCGATTTTAAATCAGCCCCTAAAATCAGGACAAGAGTACGTTCATCTAGGCCATTAGTCATGAGGGTCACTGATCACATGAAAAAAATTCCAGAAGAATAAAAATGAATTGGAGCGCATACGATTGGCATAACCAAGTCATGGCCAGCAGCTTACCGCTATCCTTTAAAGGAATATTGTACAATCACTGCACTATACCATTACTAACATATGGGGCAGAAGCTTGATAGGTAACAAAGCGGCTTGCAAATAAGTTGAGGACCAGGCAAAGATGGATGGAACGAAACATGTTAGGCGTAACGTTAAGAGACAGGAAGACAGTGGTTTGAATTAGACAGCAAACGTCGGTAGCCGATATTCTAGTTGGCAATAAAGGGCCCCTCACCATTTCTGTTCATTTCAGTCTGGCCATTTTGAACTGACAAGCGCAGTGCAGGCATTGCACGATAACGATCGTAACAACTTTCAGCGTATAAGCAAAATTTGCTATGGGGCCTGGTGAAGGGCCATTTAAGAAGAAGAAATGGAGCTGGGCAGGCCATGTAATGCCTAGGGTAGATAATCGTTGGACCATTAGAGTTACAGAATGGGTTCCTAGGGAAGGGAAGCGCAGTCGAGGACCGCAGATAATTGGGTGGTGGGACGAAATCAAGAAATTTGCAGGTGGTGTCACTTGGCACAAGACGGGGATAAATGAAAATAGCTTGGAGAAGCCTTGGCGCTGTAGTGACAATAAATATGATGACGATAAAGCTGAAAAGTAATAAGCAATAAGGTAACATACCGAGTTGTGCGCAGGGGGAGGAGGCAGCGAACAAGAGCAGACAATTGGGCAAGTTAATATTTGTGGATGAGGGCAGCGCAAGGGACAAAAACGCAAAAAAGCCGTCTCACTTTTTTAGTTTTCGTCTCGTGCGGCTACCCCAATCATAAAGCGAACAAGAATTCATGACTGGAAGTCATGCTCCGGAATCTGTGAATGAGCACCTTCATCTAGGCCCCGTAGTCGCAGGGTACTCGGGTTGTGAGAAAATCCAATCCGTCAGACTCTAGACTAGTGTCGAAACGTTGACGTCTACGATGACGTATGCTGAGCGCTGTGATACGTAACGTTTCACAGGTCGGACAGGACGTCCGAGTTCACCATAGAAGTCCGCTGAGTGTCATAATTACCTAGCCGGCCGTCAGTGACTCATCTTCTACACCTAACGCTCCGCCTGTTTCCATTCCGTGGGACTCTACTCCGATGCATAGCCTCAAGTTCTTTTCTCCGACGGGGCACACGCGCTCTGATGCCCCGTATGTCTGCTCTGTTCCCCGTAATTGCGTCTGGGCTGAGAAAACCTTGCTAGCTGTCTGACCTGGGCCTGCAGGGGTTCTACGCTTTGAGACCCTGTGAACTGCCCGAAACGTTCTACCACCTCGTTCGCAACAAATGCTCACCAACCGCTGAGACTGGGCTGTGTCAATGGATAAAGGCTACTCGAGAAAGAGTGCTTAGTGGTTCCGGGACACGTGCAGGCCAGCCTGTGCTCTATGTGTGGTTACTCATGGACAAATCGGTTCCATAAGTCACCTATCCAATTTCTGCGCAAAGCAGGCCTGCACGCATTTATTTACCGTTTATCTGACTACATTAACATGCTGTGTGGTGTAATCCGTGCGCTGAAAAAAAAAAAGGGGGGATGTCTTTAAACATATGAGCGCATACAACCGAAATTTCCGAGTCACAAACGCAGGCTTACTGGTATGTTTGAAAAGTATATAATCACATACAGGGTGTTTCAGCGAACACTTTCGAAAATCTTTAAGAGTTGCCTATGGCAGATATCACAATTCTAGTTCATGAGCTGGTCTACTCGAAGTGGCGGACAATACTTGCAAAAACGAATTGAGATGCAAAATCCACTAATTAATAAAAAAATAACCAATTAAGTTTTCACTAATTACATTGTGGCCCATATTGCAATTTACAAATTCTAGCCGTAGAGTTCGCGAGGCGGATTCACTTGGAACGAATTTTCAAGATGACACGAGTTTTCGAGATATATATTCCCGAACTTTGCGGAGAAATGCATTGGCATTCCAGTTAATTTGTTAACAAAACGTCGTTTGATACACTGAAGCACACAAGTAACTGCAACGCCGATGCATTTCTCCGCAAAGCTCGGGAATTTATATCTCGAAACTGGTATGGTATGGTATGAATAACTTTATTTAGGTCCTGAGGGATCAGTCTGGGACTGATGCGGGCCGCTCCCACGTCGGTACAGAGAGGCCAAGCCCCTCTGCTGTCACATGGGCCCTCTGGACAGCCCTGAGTTGTTCCGCCAGCACTTCACTGTGCAGCATCCGCTGCCACCACTGTTCACCTCGAGAACCATCACCGGCCAACGCCAAGCAGCGCCAAAGCATGTGTTCTAAATCGAGCAAAACCCCACACTTACTACAATAGAGTGAAACTCCGCAGTCCGGATTAATTTTGTCCATGATGACCGGGTTAGGGTACGTACGTGTCTGCAGAAGCCTGTCGTCCTGAGAATTCGTTCCAAGTAGATCACTGCTGGAATTTGTAAATTGCAATATGGGTCATACTATAATGAGGTAAAACGCTAATTAGTGAATTCGTGTTAAGTAGTCGATTTTGCATTTCAATATTTTGTGCGCCATGCCACAACCACTAATGGCGTTTTTCACTGGTCGATTCGGAGCAGGATTTCTTGCTCCGCGGCAAGGAATCCGAATTTCACTGGTCGATCTGGAGCGGGTTCGCGCGTTCCACTGGTCGTTTCGAATCAACTCGCTCCGCGCCGGATCGCTCTCAGTTGCTCCGCCACCGAGGCACGGATTCGTTCGGAAATAGCTCGCGTCACTTCCGTCTTCAAGCGAAATCGGTACCCACTCGGTACGCACAACATTGTGTTGCTTCGCAAAATGGCTGCGTTCGGTGCTGCTGCAGAGCTCGCGTTTAGCGTTGAGAGCTCGGACGACAGCGATTACGAGGTGACGCAGGTGCTGTACGAAACATTCTATGCACGTTGTCCATACACAATCCTTGCGGGCGCGACATGGAAGTGACGGACTCTGCGACAGCCGCGGCCAAATTACGCACTGGGTACGGCGATTATGGTTGACGTGGAAACGTACAGAGCGGAAGTCGGGCATGGTTTCCAGAATAGGTTTCTATCACGTGTACGCATACTTCCTGTGTGATCCCCCGCGGAGCGTTTTTGCGCTCCGCTGACCGATTCGGATTTGTAAAACCCGAGCGCTCGCTAGATGATTTCGGCGGCCGCTCCAGATTGACCAGTGAAAAACGCCATGAGCTACCGCAGCGAGTCGCAGTAGGCGATGGCCGAGGATGAGGTGACAATGAAATTGGGAACTTCTCAGGCAGTCGGACTACCCAGGACGGCAACGATTGGGGATCGCTGGGAGGCTTGCACATAAGAAGAAGAAGAAGAAGAAGAAGAAGAAGAAGAAGATGATGATGATGATGATGATGATGATGATGGCGACGACAACGACGACGACGACGACGGTGAACTTGTTTTGCCTTGGCACTTAAGCTACGCACGCTTGCTGAAAAGGAAAGGTCGTGATGTTTCGGAACGCAGGGGCGCTTAGGCTCTACCCATTACTCCTGGACACGGACTTACTATAGGAAGGGCTGAGCGGGTGAAACAGAGAGCGCGGATGTAGCAGGTGTGCGAACCTCAAGCACGGAACCATAATACCGCGTGTGTGTCAGTTAGAGCTCAATGTATTTCAGACGAACTGTCCTCGAGGTTAACGTGTCGGGGAACAACAATGTGCACAGCTTAAGTGTCTACTAGCCACATTCCTGGACCATGGAATCGACAAATTGCGGCAACGTAGCCGGAACTTGTGGCATAGAAACAGAGCACGGAAATATCTGTAAAAAAAAAAAAGCTATTATACAGCGGCTTAAATTATCAATCAAGATTTATAAGGACATGCGGATCTTCAAAAAAAAAATTCTAAAGAAGGAACGAAACAAAGCGCCCAAAATCGAGCATTGAGATATAGCGGTCGGTCAAGTTCGAATGGAATAAATTATTGCAGATCACAATCATGCGGGCTACTTCCAGTGCGAGCGTTCTTATCCACGCCGTGATATTGATCAGTGATTTCAGCGAGCGCTCCGAGCACAGAAAATTGTCGCATCTGACACGAGACTTCCATCACCGCGGAGAAAAACAATTAAGGGCAATTACGGGAAGCCAATTATGAGAATTCGTTGGATTCGTGAGACTATGGCAGCGCAAAATAAAACGGGACACAAAAGCAATACACAGAGGAAGTAGCGTATATCAAGTGTCAAGCTCATGAGCCACGATCCAGGGAGCGTCTCTATAGCTGCCAGTATAAAAATAACTCAAAACGCTTCAGATACGGAAGAAGCATGCTCGCGCTTTTCCAGGCTGGTTTGCTGCGACTATATATATAAGCACTCTCGTAAGCTGGCATTTATTTATTTATTTATTTATTTATTTATTTATTTATTTATTTATTTATTTATTTATTTATTTATTTATTCATTCATTATCTTTTTTTCTGAAGGGGGTACGCGTGAACGAGAGCCGAGGGCTCGTATTCACAAAGCCGTTCTACAGGCTTGACTGCTTCGTGATAGAAAAGGCGCAGGCCAAATGCAATAGCAAACATCCTTATTCGCAAAGCTGTTTACGCGCCGGTTCGCACGAGAACAGTTTGCCAGCCAATTGCGATTGAGAGTTCCGGAATTTACACAGCATACTAAACGCTCGAGTGATTCGCAAGCGCCAGCCAATCGTTTCCGGAATTCCGGAAAGTTTCCGGAATTTTTAGAAATCGCCTGTTGCAGATAGCAGAATTCTTACCCTTGAGAAGGGCAGCGGATTGGGCGAGTTGGTGTTGCATGGTAACAATAAAATTCAAACAGCGCTAAACGACAGGACCAGAATGAGGAGGAGACAAGTACATCAGTTGCAAGAAGGGCGCTGTCTACCAAATTCCTTTATCTTGTGGCCAAACTTACATAGGCCAGACAGGCCGTTGCATCAATATTAGACTAATGGAGCATGCCAATTCATTAGACAAAAAAGACACTAACCTGGCAAAGCATTGCAGTATTTGTAAATGCGTACCTTTCTTTGACGATACACAATTGTTATTTTTTCATAGTGACAAGACTACCAGAGAAGTCGCTGAAGCTTTTCATATCATCAGAAGCGTTAGCAAAACATCTTTGATCTTGTCAGCGAAAGAAATGGCATAGCTGCATAAAGGGTAGATTGAAAGGCAGGTACAACGCGTGCGAATGTTGGCTGTCCGGAGTTTGTATCTGATCATCGATGCATGACCGGGCGCATGCGTGCCCAGTTTTGTACGTATAAATGTTGACTTCTTACTTCAAATAAATCAGTTGTAAGTTCAGCGCCGGTTTGTCTCCTCCTCATTCTGGTCCTGTCGTTTAGCGCTCTTTGAATTTTATTGTTATCTTACCCTTGAGCTGGATTGTTCAGAGAGGCGGACATTACTTGCAGGAGAAATAGAAAAAAAGTTTTAACTAATTAGCGAGATTAACTAATAACTTCTTAATTAGTTTACGGCACATATTGCAATTTACAAATTGTAGCCGGTGAGCTTGCAAGACACACCAGTTTGGAGATATGCCCTATCAAAGCAGCCGTAAATATGCGCTGTTGTTCCACTTACTTTTTTAACAAAACGCTCTGTTATGCATTGAAGCACAAAACTAGAACGCCCATATATTTCGTCACACACTTTGGCAATCAATATCTCGAAACCGGTGTCATCCTGGAAGTTCAATTCACGTGGATACGCCTTGCAATCTGACCGGCTACAATTCGTAAATTGCAATATGCATCGTAAATTAATTAATCAAGAAGTTAATTAGTTAATTTTCGTAAATTAGTTGAATATGTGTTTCGATTTCTCGCTCTAGTAATGTCGGCGCCTCTTCAAATAATGCAGCTCAGGGAAAAGAATTGTGCTATCGGCCACAGGCGATTTTTCAAAATTCCGGAAAGCTTAGAAATGATCACCCCGCATACAGGGATCATATACAAGTGAAAACGGTCGGCCAATTACAAACGTTTCTTACAAATTAAAATGTTTCGTTAACGAGGCTTCTGATGCCTCTAAATGCGCTGCTTGTGTTCATCTTCTAGGTGGCCGAAAGAAGAAGAAGAAGAGAGAGAGATTGGTAAAAGCCAGTGTATGGAGTTTCAAGTATCGCCCGTGTGAACATAATCCGCGGTTGCGAAATGACCTGCCCGAATGCACTCAGAACCGATGTTAATTTACTAAATTACAGCGATGGCTGGTAAGAGTATACTTTAACCGTATTTTGTTGTTGCAGTTATCACCTTGTTTATCGTCACAATATAAACTAGGCATAAAAAGTCTCGAATCCGCGGCCCACGTGCCAGCCGCCGCACCATCTTCAGAGCTCTCAACCGCCATCTGCCGTCATCCTCGCCGTAGTCTTCGTCTGGCTATAGCTTTGCCAACGTCTTGGGTGATGTTTAAAGCTTTCTTTTGTGTGGTTCGCCGCGTTTTTCTTTTCTTTCTTCTTTTTTTTTCTTGCGCAACCGAAATGTGTACTTCGATTCGAAATAGTTCTTCGTCGGATCTCTAGCTATCACCATTGACCGCCTCCTATCTTTATAAACCGCTACAGCGAACGAACAACCCTGTGAGTACAGGCCACTAGGGCATAGGCACTTCGTGCGCATGTCATAAGAATTACAGGAAACGTCTAAACGCGACAGCGAGCATGTTATTGCTCACTGCCACCCAACGGCAAAGAGAAAAAAAATGTTTCACGCATGCTCATGTGTGAATTCGCATCTAGCAGCTGAGGTGACTTCATTCAGGCGATCCAAATGGCCCGAAAAGCGCTGTGTGCTTTGGCGCCTGGAGGGGCCTGTTCCGCCGCGACGCTGCCAGGCCAGCTGCTTGCATGCACGCAGGGTGCAATGAGCCGTGCGCATCGCTTGAGCCTCGGGTGTTAATTGCCCGTAGCGAGGCGAGCCGATTAAATCCCGGTAAGTGGCGGCGAAGTGAACGCCGATGCTTCTCCATCGGCCTAATTTCGAAGGGAATTGATCCAGGCCGAGGCGCGGGCGCACGTGCCAAACTGGGCCTCGGATCCAAGGACGCGTTCATTATGCACTCTCGTATGCGCTCGAAGAAACGCTTCGCGGCCATTCCGCACTTGTTATGCAACTTTCATCCGGCGCCAGTGGATCGTCCGCAGGGGACGCACAACTCGCGCAGCATAGTTTCGTGCTGCTGGTCCTTGGGGGGGCTCCCCTGTTGGGACGCGACGGTTGGGTCGAAGAGTTCGCTATACTTCGCACCTCGCAGTGCGCTGGGCGCAACTGTTCTTCGAAGTGCGAAGCAGGGGCGCAAATTAAATACCGGTGCGTTTACGTGCGCGGTACGCCGTTACTTGGGATACGTATCAACCACAAACACGCGCAAAAGCAATCGAGGAAACCCTGTTTGTTCCCGTAGAACGATGGCGATTCCGCGCAGAGAGCCGCCCGTCCTTGAATTATTAATCCGGATGCAGAGAAAGGTCAAGACGGAACGAATAACCTGTCCGAGCAGTAGATTGCAGCCAGCACCGACGTGCCAACTACGCTTCTTAAACGCATGGGACCCAAATGCGCCACGGGAAAACAAGCAACTGATAAAGCAAGTTGTTAGCGCATTACACGTGGAAACTCGCTGCCCGGTACGTGTCGTGTTGCATCGTACAAGTTTACTGTTACGTAACTATACTGTGTTGCGTGAACGGCACCCTTCACGTTGCCATTTTTCTGGCTATCCATTATGCGGCGTAGCGGGCTGTCGCAGAAACCTTCAACGCTGCGGTCTTTATGCAACCGTGACTATAGTTTCGTCCACAATGCGGTTTTCAGTGCCATAAATGAGCCTGGTACACCGTGCGCTACTTAAGTCGTGTTTGCGTTAGTGCAAAAATTATTGGCGTAAATAACGATGTCTCAAGCAACCGCAAGCTGGAAACACGCGCCGAAAATGCCGCCTTCCTCGAATATATATATATATATATATATATATATATATATATATATATATATATATATATATATATATATATATATATATATATATATATATATATATATATATATATTGTCACGTGGTAGTGACGGTGAAGAAAGAAGCAATACGGTGGAATACAAAACTAGCTTTTATTGGGCGAACCTGTGCCCACAAAAACAGGCTACACTTATAGCACAACTATAGCGGCGAACACGGTCGGCGATCGTCGGAAAACTGATCAGCCGGTCAAGCGCGTCGGCTTTTATAGATCAGTCGTCGAATGTTCCAGATTAACTGATGGGACCCGCGTGTCTTCCACAAAGTTCTACACCATTCGTGTCACGCGATGAAATCTGATAACACAAGGTTCGGCGACAACAGACACGCGGATAGAAGCGTCGATAACTTTCCAGAAACGTCGGATACATGCAGGCGCATCCCTCGCTGTGCGATTACAGTTGTTAAGCGGCGAAACGTGGTTTCCCGATAAAGATAAGTACACGTGTCAATATATACCGCCTGACCGATATGTAGATACGCGTAAACACGTCCCTGCGAGAATGCGAGAACCACACAGGACGAACTGCACGGAGGACGACCGAGATAATATAGAAAGAAAACACTAATAACAATGTAAGAGTGGTTTCGACAACCTGCGATGTCCTTTTGCGATAACACTAATATATGGGGTAATCATGTTCAAGTCCTCTGGAGTTTTTAAATGTAGCCTGTTGCTGGTAACATAATTCTAGTCCTTGAGCTGGATTATTCAGAGAGGCGAGCATTACTTTCGCGAGAAATGGAAACTCTTATTCAATTATTTAACAAAAAATCACTAATTCTCTTCTGAATTAGTTACTTTACTGGACATTGCGATTTGCAAATTGTATACCTGCTGAGTTTGCAAGGCGTATCCACTTGGAATGAATTTCTAGAATGACGCGTTTGGAGATATGCGCCATCAACTCGCTGTAAAAATGCACTGTTGTTCCACTTACTTCTTCAACAAAACACTATTTTATGCATTGGAGCACAAAAGTAACTGGAACACCCTTGTCCCAGGCTTTCGGAAATATCTCAAAACTGGTGTCGTCCTGGAAATTCAAGTGGATATGTCTTGAAAGCTCACCGGCTATACAATATGTAAATTGCAATATGGGCCCAACAGTGATTAATTGAGAAGTTCATTAGTAAATGTTTTTTAATTGTTCAACATGTGTTTCGATCTCTCGTCCGAGGAATATCCGCCTCTTCGAATAATCCGGCTCAAGGTCAAGAATTACGCTATCCGCCGCAGGCGATTTCTAACAATTTCATAAAACCTAAAAATGATCACCCTGTATGTTGACTTGTTGACTCCAGCACCTGCATTTTTTTTATTTCCTTGCGTCCAGATTTTTGTACCGGCTAGCTGTTGAGGCAAGCAGCGCCAAAAACATCTTAATACTAATGAAAAAAGAATGCCGCGATTGGCCGCACAATGTCTTGTCTCAGCTCCTTTACCTCGACGACGACGAAGTTACTGCGCTCGGTTGCTGGTTTTCTTCTGGTGCTGCAGTTTTTCTCTATTTATATTATTTTCGTGCATCAGTAACAGGCAACGACGTTTGTGCTGCACCCTGAAGTTTCCTGCTCTGCTGAGAGATCCTCCCCGCGGAGCTTGCCATGGAAGATATGGTCTTGGACGCGTCTGGCGGTCAGCATAGACCGCCCGCGGCTCGGAAGCGGCTCAGTTCGGCAGTAGGATCCGGCGCTACTGATTCCGAGCTTTCTGACTCAAGATCGATAGGAAGATTCGGATGCCTTCATACCTGTCAAGCACCGCTGTCCAAGACGCACGTCTCCAGCATCGTCCTCAAGTGAAGGGACTATAATATACAGCACCATCAAGTCTACGACAGTAGCTTTCATGCCCGTCGACGCGATGGTTAGCCTGAATGCTATCTTTCGACAGAGACATAATGATTTCTTCTTCAAACTTGCCCCTGGACTAATCCAAGAGGTTCGCGTGAACCCCTGGAAAAATGTCTTGCTGTTGTCACAACGGATGACAAGATGGTGCAAACTCTGCTTGGTTTGTCTGAAATCTGTGGGATCCACACGCGCCCCTACATACCACAGGGTACAAATATAGCAGCTGGTGTCGTATCTGATCGTATTTGACTTGTGCGCTATCCTGTTCGACCTTTCGTACCACGGATTTTGCAGTGTCATAAGTGTCTTAAGATTGGTCATGTTCAGGGCTTTTGCACCAGAGATCTGGTCTGTGCCAAATGCGGTGGGAATTACCATGTAGATTCCTGTGAAAGTCAGGCATATCGGTGGCCTAACTGTAATGATGAACATTTGGCAACGGATAAAGGATGTCCCTTATTGAAGAACGAACTAAAGGCACTAAAAGAGAAAGCCAAAAAGAAGGCAGCAGTAGATGAAAGCTCCCGTCGCCGTAGTGCTGCCCCAGCGACTGGAAAAGCTGCGTGTTCAAAGAGTGACCAAGACACAACGCATCGGAAAGCAGGGGGGCGGGCCTTCTCCCTCTCAGACACATCGTAGCCAGCGCTTCCAACGAAACCGTCGGAACAAGTATCTACAAAGACTTCGACCACAGTGGAAAACTCTGCAAACACAGTACCTAAACCGGTATCAGCCAACGACGATGTGCAACTTGTCAATCTTCTGAAGATGCTTGTCAACGTCATCAGATCTCTAATCGCCGGTCGCCAGACACCAGCAGCGTCAGCAGCGGAGCAAATTTTGGAGGCCCTCGTTCCTGTCCTCGACGGTCTTCACTAGACGTTTTACCGGAAACAATTCTAACAGTTGTCAGCAGCCTCGCCCCTTTGTGCTGCGATGGAATGTCAGGTGGATGCGACCGCGGCACGCTGATCTAGTCCTTCGACTTATCGCTATGAAGGCTCCACCAGATGTTATAGCGCTTCAGGAGACTAACGTAAGGAAAGATGAATATCGATTGCCAGGCTTCGTGGGTGTTCACAGTAACACTCCATGCGCGGAACCAGCTTGTGGCTCTTTCCAGTGTGTGGACGCGGCGCATACGCGCAATGCTTCAAAAGCATCAGTGTACGTTCGTGCTGACTTGGACTTCGCGGTTATTGACACAGACGGCATCTGTGACACAGAGTTTGAGTGTGCAGCCTCAGAGGTGTGTGTACGACGGTGGCAAGCATATACAACAGGCATACACGTACCTCACTACTTGAGTGCTTATTGTCTCGGTGTGGTGCATCGTTTGTGTTATGCGGAGATTTTAATGCTCACCATCCACGATGGTGTAGCCGTCCGCAAGACAATCGTGGGGCAGAGTTTAACGAGATCATTATCAAGAACGATCTGCAAATACCGATTGATGATTCACCTATATTTATAGGTAGAGGAAAGGAGCATGCGATATCCCGCAGACCTTGCGATATCAACGAGATATGTGTGCTTAGCCTGATCATATGAACCCGACCCGTGGGGCTCAGATCAACTACCCATTTGGTTAGCACCGACACATACTGCGGGTCGCCAGCATGTCGTTTATAGAGTGACTAACTGGGAGAAGTTCCGACAGCTGATCTCAGAGGCACCATCTCAAGACAGCCTATTTAAACTTATGAGTAAGTGCTTGCGAAAAGCTACAGTACAACGACGACGGAGTATCGGCAAACCAAACCCCAATCTAAAGCTTTTGCGGCTCCGTACATGTCGACGGCGCGCTTACAGACGGGCACAGCGCTCTAAACGACGCACCGACTGGACTATATACAGTCGCATTAATGCAGCCATACGGCGGCATACAAAATATCTTCGTTGCAAGAGCTGGGAAGCTTTGTCTAGTTCGTTGCATCCTGGAAGTGGTTTTGGAAATGTATGGCGCATACTGAAGGCTCTCCGCACTTCTGAAATCTGCAAGAATCCTACGGCTGCATTGAGCATAGCGACTGGCCAGTCACCAAAAGCAATAGCGGAGGAATTTGCAGACATTTTCGTCTCTCCTGCATCCAGTGCCACCACAATTAGCGACCTTCTTTCTTTGACAAGTCACAGCACCATAACCGCTTCCTACAGTCTAGCCTGCCAGATGGACGAGGCAGATTTCACTCTTGAGGAGCTGCGACACGCGCTGAGCCTCTCCAAACGCCGCACTGCTCCAGGTGGAGATGGTGTGACGTATCAAGCACTGCGGAACGTTGATAAGAGTTTTCATGACCGTATTGGACAAGTATAATGAAGTATGGAGAACCGGTGTAATCCCTGCTGAATGGAAATCGTCCGTGGTAATACCAATTTTAAAGCCCGGACGTCCTGCAAAGCACCTCAAGTCCTACCGGCGAATATCCCTAACTTCAAATGTCATCAAATTAATGGAGCGAATGATCTTGTTTCGCTTAGATGTCAGGCTACAGGAGCTGAATTTTTTCATGTCATGAGTGGCTTTCGTCGCCGCCGTTCAGCTCTGGACAGCATATCAGACCGTGTCTCAGCGCTCGAATTCGCTAAAGGAAACAAGCATTCCGCCTACATGCTCTTCCTAGACATACAGCAAGCTTTCGATTCAGTTCAGCATAAGGCGATTATTTTCGCTCTTGCAAACGCGGGAATTTCGGGTCGTGTGCTCCACTTTGTGCATAATTTTTTGTCGGAGCGCCGGATGAAAGCGCTTGTCGAAGGAGTAACTAATGAATACCGAAATGTGAATTGCGGTGTCCCACAGGGCATCGTATTATCGCCGCTTTTGTTTAACAACGTTCTCGCCGCGCTTCCAAGTCGTTTGCCTCGAGACACTGACTTCCCTGTGAGCATAGCTGTCTACGCAGATGACATTGCTCTGTGGATAAGCGGCCCTTCGCACCTTGGTCCGCGGCTTCGTGCAAGCTTGCAAACAGCTCTCAACGCTACTCCGGAGTACTTGGGTGAAGTTGGCCTGCTCATATCACCTGCTAAGTCAGCTGCAATAGCATATCACCCTAAACAACGCGCTCGTCGAACGATGAGCCGACTGTATCTTGACGGAACGCCTATAAACTCGGTGCGACAGCATCGTTATTTGGGGTTATTTGTGGATGATCGCATCTCTTGGAGTCCTGCCATTAAATCTATACGACGCAAATCGCACTCCCTCCTTAAGTATGTGGCCGCCTTGAATGCTAGAGGTGCTGGCTGCGACCAAACAACGGCTCTCCAGGTGTACCAGTCTTCTGTACTCTCAGGCATGGTGTACGCATTACCAGTTTTGAACATACCACCTAGTTTGATGGCCCAACTGGAGCGATCGAGATCATCGCGTTGCCCTTCGACTAATGCTTGGATTACCTCGTGAGGCGTAATCTATTACATTACTCACTGAAGCGCATTAGTTGTCTCTGAGGCTGCAAGCAGACCAGAGAGTTCTGTATCATATTGAGCGTCTGCACCCCGCATCGAATGGTCAATCGCTCCTGGATCGTCTCATTCACCGCCCGTTATCTCGCATAGGAAAGATGGCGGCATTATTTTTTAACATCACTACCATTTCTGAACATGCTGCTTTACATACGTCTCCGCCTCCAAAAGATATCACGAAACACGTATTCCCCATTTACCTCACAATCCCTGACATGCACCAAAAGTATGATATGCCTGTTTCGGCAGTATTCCAATTGGCTCAGTCTCACAAGTTCGAAAAGTTTCCAGATTATCTTCAAGTATTCACAGATGCATCTGTACACAACGATGGTCAAGGCGCCTCTGCAGCTTTTTCTGCCCTTCAACTCAAGTACGGCGTATCTTTCAAATACCTCGTCCAACTTCGTCAACAACTGCGGAACTAGCAGCGATTAATGTTGCACTGAAATACGTGCAAGAGGAGTTAACTACATCGAAGGTTGGCATCTTTACGGACTCCCGTGCTGCCCTTAGCAGGTTACAACGCAGTGAGATTGATTGTCCACTTGTGCGCAGCATTACTGACTCTGCGAGAAAAATTACATCACGTGAGGCATCTCTCGTTGCTCAATGGATACCTTCACATGTAGGAATCGCCGGAAATGAAGAGGCTGATCGGCTCGCTTCAACTTGCGCTCATAACAACTGTGACTGCCCAGAAATTTTGTGCAAGCTTGATCACGCTCGTCTGCTGATTCGTCGCCACCTACTTAAGCAGCATCCAGACCAGCGCGTCGCAAATGGAACGTTCCCGCCCCGTGTTCGCGGTCGAGGCTTGCCTCGTCGCGCTAGAGCACTACTCAAGCTGAGGGTTGGTTGCGTGAACGTGCACGAACGTATATACAGACAAGGACGTGTGGCAAGTCCACTGTGTACGTCTTGTGGCTGCTGCGAGACACTTCAGCACCTTATATTCGAGTGTGCCGCTTTCAGTGCGCAGTGCATGTCGCTAGTGAGAAACTAATCTCCTTGGCCTGCGGTGTGCGACACTCCAGGAATGTTTGTACCCCAGTGGTTGTGCGTCTAAACATGATCAGGCCCATCGCGCCCTACTTACCTTTCTAGAGCTAACTAACTTAGGTTCACGTTTGTAGCGTCGAAATTATTCTATTCAACATTCTGTGGTAGCGTGACCTTCAGTGACCGGCCCTACTGTGTGTGATCTTTACTGTGTTCTACTTTAGTCTTTATATTTGTCCTGTTGCTCTTCCTTTCCTCTTTCCTCCCCGCCTTCCTATCTTCCATTTCTGTGTCGCTGTCACCTGCCTTCAGGAGAGTAGGCAGGCGTCGTGCCCCTTCCGGTGGCAGTTGCCAGCCTGCTCCTCGCTTCCCCTTTCCTGTTAACTGTGTATATGTGTTCAAAACAAATAATAATAATAATTGTCCCATTGGTGGTGAATACATCAGCGACTCGGTGAAGGTTCCACTACGCCGGGACGTAGCCGGGGTGCTATTGTACATACCAGCGAATTCCTCCATAGTCTCAAATAGCGTAATGGCGGCATTCTGAGCCAATCAGAGTGGCCGTAGCAGCCCTCTGTGCCAATCAAGGCTGACAAGATGGCGAATTCGACATTGTGGCGGAATTTGCTCAGACTAGTACCCTTGGGCATAAAAACTTGATGAATCAGGGCCCGATAATATTTCGTGCGGATCACAGGGCCGCGATTTTGTAGCGATGCATTCCGCTAGATTGTATGCCATTCTTATGGCCCGCCGTTCACAGCCGGCTGACCCCGTCGATAACGCGGGCGGGGCGTCGCTCTGACCCAATGAAGCGCGAAAAGCGCGAGAAGGAATCGCTACAAAATCGTGGCCCAGATGCCGTGGAATATAGCAATAGTACGCGTATTAATAACGAATGCGGCCTGCCAACGACAAACAGGTTTCCTGAATTAAAGGTTGTGCGAGTTCAGCCTCAGTGCGTGGGTTCACAGGAGAGTCCGTACGATGGCGCGGTTTGTGTAAGAAGAGGCATTGGCCAAAAATATTTCAGAATCCGTGAAGGCGTCCGGTCATTAATAATTTAGAGACAGTTCTTACGAACGAAATGTATTACGAATTCGAGCTAAAATACCAAGATTTTCTACGTATGCGGTTTAGCCACTCTTGAGTTGCTAAAGTTACCTTTGAATAAATACGTGAATATTCGTACCGATAAGATTCTGCCAGTATTGGTTTCTTTGGTGTATTTCCGTACTGCTACAAGGCTCTCACATTTCGCCATCTGTGCCTTTGTGTGATTCAGATTTATTTTTATACCCACATGTATCCAAGACCTAGTTCGTTCACTTTAATAGACAAATCGGCAGTTGATGTTTCTAATTACGTCTATAATCATGAACTGCCCAGCAATATATGGGTGTCCCAACTATCATGCACCAAGATTTAAAAATATGTGCATGCTACGTAGCTTGTCTGAACCAAGGTAATGTTGTTTACCGTCACTTGGAGATATTCAGATTATTTTTTGCATTCCGCCTACTTACATATTTATATGTATGTGACATATTACATATGTCAAGTTAACTAATCAACTTTTCAAGTATTGTAATTGGTTGAAAAGTTTCAATGAGAAAATTATAGAACAACATAAGAAACTTCCGATACAGCTTTCTGTTGCTCAGTACGTGCTACATAAAATCCTTTTTCTGAGCGTGAAAGAAGCCCGCGATTACACGCAAAATTATTGCGCGACTGGCCGCAAGACAGCACATTCTGCACTCTCTGAAATTAAACACAAATCGGTCATTTGTGTCAATATTACGAAATAAATAAATAAACGCACAATGACACACTAAATGTTAATATAATGAGCAAAACGTTTTGCTCATCGTCTTGAATTTCCACCTCCCGCATTCTCCGTCTTTTCCCTAAGTGTTAATACAGAAACACAATGTAAGTTTCAGTAAAGAAGGTTATTAAAGCTTTCAGATCTGAAATATCTCGTAAATATTATGCGCTGCTCAAGACTGCACAGAAGGTTCCGAAATGAGAGACACCCATGGGCAGCTTGCACGAAGCGTTTTACCATGGAGAAATTTGATGACGGCTAAAGAGCTTCGCGGAAGTGCTGGGCTGCAGAGGCAAGTTGCGGAGTGCACAAGTGTTAAAATTTTAGCGCGAGTGTCACTCCTTCGTCACTCGATAAGTTCCTGCGCAAAAACTTTCTGTCGCTCGCGCGAAGCTTATTATCCATAAGTAAACTGCTGCTTCGTGCAAGCGGCTCCCGACATGTACATCTGTCTCGTTATTCCAGCAGGGTGAAACAGGCCCGGAGCGCGCAGATTGTATTAATGCATTGACTGTGGCAGCGTCCAGTGTGGCTGCATGCAGTTGTCGCAGTGTGCGAGAGATGCGTGGCCTTTCTTTTTATTTTTTTCTTTTCAGACGTTATCCGTTTGACTTCCCCGCCACCGCCCGCGGGCGCAAACTAGGGCGCACAGGTTCTACTTTCGCTCTCATGCTTACAGCGCCGGGGAGTCACGCCAGAACGTCGTTACCAGGCAGGCCGCGCACTGTTTGGCCTTTTTCTTCCCAAATCACGAGATGGGAGCCGACCGCTCGTCTGGTGCGCCGCGACAAGCATGTGGGTGAAAGGAATCCTCGGAAAGCGTTTTTGGGCGCTTGACGGAGCTGCTTTCTTTTTGTTTTTCGTGATTCTTTTTCTCTTCAGTTCTATCGCGCGTTCAGCCTTCGTGCATATCGAATTGTGGATCCACAGCACCGTTTTAAAGAAGGCCAGAAGCTGACAGTGGACAAATATGTACACAGCCACGGAAAGACGAATAGTATACCGAGGCACTCATGCGTCATACCGGCGTGCTCAGTTGCCGCGTTGTATATACTGCCTAGTTCGAAGTCGTTACAGCACTCTATGTCGTCTAAATGCGGGGGAAGAAAACACGCACTTTCGGATTTACCACGACGTTCCACTGCAGATAGCGAAGATAAAGAAAAAATGGCGTTGAGCTGCTGAGTTCGAGGTCGCGGGCTCGATTACGACCGCATTTCGAGCAGGGCGAAATGCAAAAAAATGCTAGTGTACATCAATTTCGGTGCACGTTAAAGAGTCCCAGATAGTAAAAGTTATTCCGGAGTCCCCCGCTACGGAGTGCCTCATAGTCAAATCATGTTGTGGTTTTGCCACGCAAAACCACTGAGATAAAGAAAAGGAACCTCTTCTGTTATTCGACTCGGCCGGATTTCTGTAAATCCCCGTTAGGGATTTATGTGAGTTAACGGGGAGTACACTTCAAATCTAAATGTAACGACGTTGCAACACGGGAAGAAAAAAAAAAGAAACAGAAAAGCGTTCGCGCCATCCCATTCGCGACATAATCTTTCAGATATCCATTAAAGAAGTCAATTCGAAGTTTACAGGAATGAAAACTACATCAAGAAATTAGGCGGTGAGCTTTTAACGCCGGTAAATAAAGTTGCACGTACTTTATATTAAAAAAAATATCGCGGTTAAGGCTGTCTTGCGAAAGAGTTTATCAGGCAGACAGATCACGTATTCGTCAACAACTACGCGGAAGACACTATAAGCCTTCGCTGATACGAAACTATGCATCACATTTATCTTTTTGTTAATATACGTGGTTGCCACATATATCTACACATTCGTGGTGTTCGAAATCGCCTGTAATAGAATATTGAAGTTGCACGCTCAAAGCTTATACACAAGTACGTCGGTGCTTGTGATTCTCCGCACATGGTAGCGCGGGCACCGGTACAGCTGTACAGCAAGGGCGGGTGCTGCATACTGTATCTCAGGTTCCCACTCGGCAACATGCGCGGAATCGATTTCCAATTTGGTGTGCTATACTATCGACAAGGCGGAAGGGGTTTCGAAAAAGAAAAGCGAATTTGTCAGCCACCAGGTGCTCGCGGCATCGCGCTGCGTAAGATTTTCTCTCTCCACATGGCTGTACTATGAGGAGGTGAATGACAAAGTTTCTTTTCGTGCTTTCTTTCTACGCAATGAGACAAAACGATCGCAGTCTTGACAACGCCCTTCTTTCATTCGCGACACTCCGGCGAGATGATGAAATAGTCGAGACAATGTGCTCGCCGTCGTATCCGTGTCCCACTGCATCTCTTCTTTCTCCTTTTGTTCGACCCAGTTGGTCGCCCGCTGTTCACGTCAATAGCCGGTGGACGTTCGACGTCGCAACGGCAGCGCAGTCGCCGTGACTTTGTAGCGGGCGGGAAGCTGCTGGCTCTTTTTTCTGACTTCAGCATAGTTCGAGAAAAGCGTCGCGCGTGTAGTACGGACGATTGTTTTGAACACAGCTCGACAAATTTTGGGAGTCCATTGTGTCTGAGGGCAGAAACAGTGAGGCGGCGACTATGAAACAAATGGGCGAAATCTCCGTTTTATTTTTATTTTTCCTCATTTCTTCTTTTAACACAAGGCACCCGCAGATGGACAATGTTCGCCAGTGATCGAGTCGCGTTCGAGCACTTCGAGCGTGACCCGCAGCCCCGTCGGCGCTCCATGGCAACGGCCACTGGCACGAGCCGCGCGCACTGTTCATCAGCCCCGACCGTGGACGGCTATGCAGGTCATTTGAATGACTCGCTTGCAGCTGGGGTTGGGGGGAAAAGGGGGCTTGGAGGTGGGAGAGAGCTTTCATGATGACGAGTTTTCAACGTAGGCTGAGGAATTAGGTTTTGTTTTACTTAAGTTATTACATCGTTTTTGCCGCAAGAAATGGGTCGCCCTATACCAGGAAAATAGATGGACCCCGCTATTCATTCATTTACCTCCGTAGACCAACGGACAAACTTTAGCAAACATCAACGGATGGAAACTCTTGAGAAGCATTGAACAGGTTACCGTTAAATTTAGGCGACCGTGACACCTCTAATAGAATGCATTAAGTTTAAACGGACTTTGTTTAGAGGAACGCGGAGAATTCGTTTTTGAACAACTTGCTTTTTTCCAAGACGTGCTCTAGAATAACCGAGGTGCTGCCTTTACGCTGCTCAAAGCGAGGTCATTGTCCAAATTTGCCACAACAAAGGACTGATTGCTCTCGTCTTTTTATTCACTTCTCTACCCTTGTTTAGATACAACGTCTCTCCGTCTGAGCTCACTCATACGTGCGTGAGAAGTGTTCAGATGTCAGAACGGAGAGGACTCCCTTTTCCGGCGTGCGTACGCCCACATGCAACACACACGCGCCGTATACGCTCCTGTGTGCAACCAGACGTTTCCGTATCAGCGCCGGTAATGTCGCATAACAGAGTCCATACATTATTCACTGAATAATTCATAAAGAATTCCTTGTTTTTCCGTAGTGGTGCCTGCCAGCGGGAGCGTCAACACCGTCATAAAGGCCTTCCTCAGGTCGGCTGTCGAGCAGCGTATACAACCGTAAATTACTGACGAGTGGCAAGAAACAAAATGTCAGAACAGGCACGAGGAAAGAGTCAAGAAGTGTCCGCATACAGTCAGCAGTCGCTGAAGCGGCATTTCGCACATTTTCCGTAAGTCAACAATGTGCAACGCCATAAGGAAGCAGGCAGAACAATAAGCGTGCAAGAACATTGCGTGTTTCGTTCTGACGGTGCAGCGTCCCAGTAGCAGAGCGCACAGTAGGGCGAGTTGCTTCACATTCATTTTGCTCGCAGCGCAACGCCGACGTAGGCACATATGTGAAGGACACAGGACAGGCACTGTCCTGCATCATTCTTCTGCGTGCTTACTGCTAGCGTCCTAATTGCGCTGCAAGCAAACTGAACATCCAATGCCTATTCGGCGTCCTGATCAGGAGTTCGATAGCAAAATCGACAGTAAGTAGCACAATAGAGAGAAAATTAAGATTCCGGTGCCTGTAAATTGCGAATAACGCTAGTTATGAAAGCGTTAGTTCTTATAGCCATGACCATTCGCTTCTTCGCCTGCTTGAAAACGTTTTAAATAGCAAGAAACATCGAGGAGACTCGGCTAATTCGCACTATACTGCCAGCTGAATCTTACTGGTACAATTACTGGTATTGCACGCAATGGGTATGTGAGCTTCAAGGCGGAAGCAGTCTGGAGCGCTTAAGGTGTGCGCGTTTTATCAATAACGAGCTGTCCCAGATGGTGCGCCATTTTAAAACATGGCTTGCGTTCACGGCTCACCGCAACGCGCGCTTCCCTGATGTTGAGTTTTCGCAATCCAAAGAACGGTCACACAGACTGTATTGTGAAACTATAATATATTATTTTACAAAATTCTAAGCAAAGGTCTAAGCACAGGGTTGAGCAATATCGAAGATATATCTTGAAGCTATCTTTAAGCTATATGTGCTATCTTTGTACTATTTGGGTGTCTTGTACGTGTATCACGATACTTTCGGCAACACGGGTATCAGTATCAGCATTTCCTGTACGATACTTATTGTGTACCTTTTCTTGTTTGTGACATAAATAAATTTTGTGGTACATGGCACTCCTATCGGAATATCCACGAAGACGCCCAGGGTGATTGAAGGCGAGCAAATATTGGCAATTAAAAGCTTATTCTAAGGAAACTGAAATCTTTGCTCGCTCATATTTTTAATAGCCAAACGCAACAAGGAAGATCAGTAATTCACTCAGTGACACCCAGAAACTGTACTCCTTTCCAATTTTAACGAATGGCGAGCGCCAGCCCGCATGGCGTTTGACGTTTATGCGACGCGCGCATATTGAACACGCGAAGCCGTTTAAACCCAAACTAAAAGCAATTGTCAAAATTAAGGAGCGTTCAGAAAAAGTTTATTTCAACACAAGACGATACGAACACTGAGTCACAATGACGGCACAATTCCACCAGGACGATAATATATACAAAGAACGAAGCAATGTATACATGGCAAGTTTTCAAAGAAGTGTCTAAGTCCTCACTCACTAACATGTAACCACACAGACCCACGGAAACGCAGTCACACAATCGTCATTCAGCATAAGTTTGGGAACTGCATGATCGAGGCATGTTATATCCCTTTATATAGAAAACAAAAAGTGACTCGCCATCCTGGCCCTGGATGTCCAGCGAAGCTGTTGCAAAACCCTCACTACAACTGCTGAGGGGGGTATGCAATGCTTTATTAATGGTACGGATGCTTGTTTTGAGCTTGTTCTTTATTGAAACTTACTCTGTTCTGCACGTTGCATGGGTGATTTCAATGAATGTATGCACTGTTCGCTTCACTTTGCTGAGCGCTTTTAACCTTTGCATTAAACTTTGCATTAACCTTTGCATTAACCTTTGCATTGCATTTTTGCTTGCTTAGGGGGGTAATTATCATTTTTGCTCACGAACGGACACGAGAAATGCCGACCACCGAGAGGCTAATAGTTTCGCTGTAAAACTCCGAGGACACCTAAACATTTATGAGTTGTGAATTCGAAAGCGGTGATGTCCAATTGAACGCTGTTGAGCGGTCCTTCGAGTTTTGCGCTGCGAGTAATGTACCATAGCGGTATGTGCTGCCTGAACCAGCAAGCAGCAGCCTGCGGTGCCGACGCCGCATGCCATCGACGTCCCGCGTGACTTGAGACCGAGGAAGCAGCAGTGGCCACCAAGGCTGGCAGGCGTGCGCAGCCCAGTGGGGGCTGAAAGAGAGAGAGCGAGACGGCGACACCCGCACACGCGCGCCACGCGACTGCCTCTCCGACGACAACCCGTCTCGCCCCGCGGCGTCGCGTCACCGTCACCTGCTCCGTCGAGGCGCGCTTGTGAGGTGGCGTCACAGCCAATGGGAATTTAGGTGCCGTTTCGCGGCTACAGACGCCGGCGTTTTCGCTCAATGGGCCATTTGATGCTTTCGCATCAAAAGTACTGATTCCTGAACCTGGTGGTATTGGACTTGAGACAACGTGGTATTGAGAGCATGTACCTCATTAAGTACGAAACAAAACGTAGCTATGCTTCTAAAATTACCAGAGTGACGTAATGCTCCCTCATGAGAACGCAAAGAAGCACTGAAATAAGGCGAGTGCTGCGGCCAAATGCGGGCGGTCGACGAGATATCCTACGTCGTTTGAGAGCTCCTGACGCATTTTTTTTATCCGATATTCTTTCCGTCTTTTCCCACCTCACCCTTCCCCTATAGTGTAGAGTGTCAAACCATAAGCTTCTCTTCCGGTTAACCTCCCTGCCTTCCCAGTCTCATTTCTTTCCTCTCTCTCTCTATTCCGGAAACTTTCACCAGAGAAACCTGAGCATCAGTGATGACAGTCGGCATGATATATATATCACAAATGTTCTACTGTTTCGCCGTCTGGCAGGGGCTGTGTGAAAGCAAGATAGAGAAGGAAAAGGCAGGGAGGTTAACCAGGCAGCATCTGGTTTGCTACCCTACAATGGGGAGGGGGAAGCGGTCAGAAAAGGAAAGGGAGAAGTAAAGAAAGAACAAGTGATGCACGCGCGCACACACAACAGCATTCACTGCACAATCAAAGGCGGTCGCAGAGCTCAGTCGTCTTCAAAAAGTGTAGTACTGCTGTTGTGGCCCCTGGTGACGGTCGAGGCCATGTCCCAGTATTTGTTTCTTATGTGAACGGCTCTTCCGATGCGCGATGCGAGCTGTACCTAAACATACGCCTACTTTGAATATTGGTACAAACATAGGCGTATATACCGGCGGGGGTGGGGGGGGGGTGCAGGGGGGCGCCTACCCCGCCACAATCTTAGAACTGGGGAGGGGGGTCAAAATAGGCCAGTTGACCCCTCCCCCTCCCCCCCCACACACAAACGCACACTTTTGAAAGCCGGGATTATGGCCCCCCTTGAGTCCCGACCAAGATCACTCGAGTCTACACAAAGCTGCTTGAAGTCCTGATAATGGGGGTCTGGCCTCCCCACCAGCTGCACGCGGAGTCTTGGCCACATAGGTACTTAAGGGCGCTGATCACCGCTATGTATATAGCACACAAGATCTACTCGGCTCCAGCTGGTAAATTTCGGCACCTCTCTGCAGTAGTCTTTCAAGACTGGATGTAGGCTTTGATTCGGGCAACTTGGTCCGTCATAGTAGGAACCTCAATAGTGCAATTGACGTTTCCAGTACTTTCAAGACTGCTTTCATTTATTTGGCCGTAGAAGGTGTTCTCGCGGTGAAACTAGAGGCAGCACGAAGCGTTCTCTTCTCGCTGCCACCACTCTTCATCACGCCAGCGTTGTGACAGCGAGTGCTTGTGGTCATCGAGTGAGATGTGTTTATATTTGGCTGTGCGTGAGCAACACCATGCTTGCCATAGGTATATCTACTGGTGTGTGTGTGTGGGGGGGGGGGAAGGCATAACCCCCACCCACCCGTATACACACACGCACTTGTAAAAGCGGGCACTGTCGGCTGCACACTGACAAAAAAAAAAACAGTTGATGCCAAGTTTTCTCTCAGAATTGCGCCCTCATGGGTACCTTTTTTATATTACGTATCCCCTGCTTGGACAGCGAGTCTTTCTGGTGTCGCCGCCACGTGCTGTAGCAGATGACGCTCGGCCGGCCGCTCAAAGCAGTTGGTCCGAGACGCCTGCGAGACGTGTCTCCTGCATTGCTGAGAAAGCTGTCAGTGGGCAATCCAAAATAAGTTTCGGCTACCATCCCTTGCCTCATCACGTGTCTGTTGAGGCCGTCTAACCTAACCATTTCTGAAAATACAAAATTAGATTTGCTAATCAGTGTTGCCATTTTAGCGATCTTGTTGATAGATTTAGTGACTTCTTGTCTATTTACGGCAAAGTTTTCTATTTAGCAATCAGCGACATTTTTACTGACTTGAATTAACGATCGGCGATATTTCAACGACTTATAAGTTAGAACGGTTGCTTGAAAAATGGCCTTATATAACGCAGTTTAATATTCAAAAGTTACATGTAAGGGGCCGAAACTCGCTGTACGACGCCGTCTCCGTGACCCTGACGAACCGACGGTTGCCTTCACATTGGTAGCCTTCACATTGTGATTGGGCTTCACAGCATAGTGGTCATCATAGCCTTCACATTGTGCTCTCAAAATTGAAGTTTCTTCATTATTTATGAAACCTATTTGAATCCGTTTATATGCTGCGGGTTCAGCGGTGTCATTAAATTCATTCTACTAGTAGACATGCGCAAGCGTGTGAGAGAGCTAATTTACCGAAACCAAATGGAATAAATTTTGTGTTCAGATTTAGAACACAGCAGGTGAATAAAACATGACTGCATAAAAAAGACGTAAATATCGGAACGGCTGAGCTCGTTCACGCGGGACTGAACAAATCGCTTGTGTTTTTCACGGCTATCGGACGAATCAGTACTTCATGGCGGCTTTCAGGTAGATCAAGGGAGAAAATGTGGTATTTGACTTGTACAAACCTCGGGTAATTGTCATCGCCGTGTTAACAATATGCAATCAAGCACATTCCGCAGAATCTAGTTCAGCTAACACAAACGTCGAGAAGCACAAAACAAATTTAGGGATACTATTGCAGGCTGAGTGCATTTTAATGCTAGGAAAACTACGTTGCTTGTGTTCTTTTGAGTCGAGCTGTATTGTAACCTTCCAATCTGAAGGTAATGAAAAAGTCCAGCTGTCATAATCCGTTATGTAAGTATTAGAGGTAGGCGATTGAATGTCGACATCTTCCAATATGAATGTTAAGTATTGAAGATCTAATCGAATAGACAAAGTCAGACACATATATTTACAGGAGGAATATTTATTTCGGTATAATAAGGAATACGCTTGTAGTGAACAGACAGTCAAATATCACGGCCAATTAGGATCGTTTTAAACACAAGAGAGAGCGAGAGAAAGAGAAGTCATAAGGGAAAGGCAGGGAGGTTAACCAGGCTGAGCACGGTAGGCTACCCTGCACTGGGAAAGGTGGTTGAAAGAGGAGAAGGAGGGAAGAAGGTCACAGCCTCCACTGTTACGCACACAAGCGTGCACCACTAAGTCGGTCACAGGCGGTCATACAGGCTGGTGCATTTCAAGAAGCGCACCAGCGCCTTTGTGGCCCTGCACATCGCAGACGCACGAGGCCACGGGCCCAAGGTCTTCTCCTCTGTGAAAGGCCAGTCGTGTAAGTGCTCCAAAGCTGTACGAAGGGCACTTCTTTAGAGGCTGGTGGCAAACAAACCTTCCATGATTCACAGACTACTGTATGACCGACTTTCCAAAAACGCAAAATGAATAGTTGTCTAAAAAGTTTCAGGAGTTATAGAATAGGAAAAGAAAACGTTAATAAGCCATTTGTGTGCATTAGACACAATAAAGGGCCTGTTATGAGGAAAACATCACTAGTCGTAACGTAAAAGATAAAACTGCTACATGACTAGACTGCAAGAAAGACTAATTGACAGGCCAGAGGCAAAAATAGCCGGATGTCATGTATTGAACGAAAGGACGGGGAACCGAGGAGTCTGGTTGTGAAAGGGCGCGTTCGTTTAACAACGCTCGCACATATTTGTTAGTCAGAGCCGCAAAAAAACCAGCAGATAATGAAGAAAATGAGGGCATAGGGGTAATTATTTGTAGTGTTTAATTAAAGTGTAAAAATGAGACGCTAAAAGGAAATGGAGGAAAGAACAACTTGGGCTGACAGTGACAGCCGAACCCACAATCTCCGCATTAGCGCGCGTTGCATTACCAATTGTGCTACAGCGACGATGGCAGTTGCCACGTCCATACGTTCTTGGATAGTTATGTATGTGTGCAAAATCTAACCCAAGCAGTGTTAACCAGCGCCACACTTCTATCACAAAACAGAAAACAAACCTTGCATTACCGATTTTGTTTCTGCACTGCTTCGGAAACTTTGTCACTGTTTTGCTTCTGATAATTATTATTTGCGATACTTTGTTCAGCAGATGGAGAAAAGTAACCCGACTTTAACAGTCTGTTGTTGCGAAATATCAGGTTAGTTTTGATATTGGAAAATGCCCAATACTCATTTTTGAATACGAATAAAATATTACACACCAACTATTCGTATTATAAACTTGGAATATTCGCCCACCGTGTAGTAAATACACTAGTAAAGCTACAGCCCTGTATACCCTGCTGGTAAATTCACTGTTTTCCTTCAGGTGCGCGGACTTTAGATCAGCATGAAACTTCTAGGTAAATGATTTACTTCACGCTGTAGCTTATATTAGTCTTTCGAAATACCTACGTTGTTAAAATATTCTTCACAATTATATCGAGAATTTTAGTGCCTTTTTTGTCTCACTTTAGTGACACGCTTCATAAAATATTGACAACACTAGACTGTAATGGTTCGTAATGTGCGATGGAAAACCATATCTTTCGATGACAAAGATAGTCTTCAATGACGCATTTTTCAGCGGATCTTATATTAACAGCAATTTTGTAATCCGCATGGTATAACGTTCCACCTGGGCCCGCTATTAGTATGCTCCGCCCTGTCATGAACTACTGTATATGCTCCAGCGAAGATATTAAAATAAATCAGCATGTCATTAACACATCATTACATAACACTCATCAAACACTCATCAAAAGAACACGTCATTGTTTATTGGTCTGCGACCGCTAAAGACCTGACCCCCTGCCACCCGCGCTTCGCGCCGGCTCGCTTCGTTCCCCTTGGCAGGAGCCCTCCGTGCTAGGCTTTGTGGCAAAGCATACAGGAGAAACAAACATGTACTGCAGCAGTCAAAGGGGCAAATTATGTCTGCAGGTTTACAGCAGTGCAGCTTCCATAGTTAGCGTGGCGTCAGTGTCGACAGGGTATAGCGGCGGCGGAGTGATCTGCAGGCGGCACATATGTTCTGCAAAGATTACTTTCTCTCTCTCTCTTTACACACACACACACACACACACACACACACACACATATATATGTGTGTGTGTGTGTGTGTGTGTGTGCGTGTGTGTGTGTGCGTGTGTGTGTGTGTGTGTGTGTAGAGAGAGAGAGAGAGATGGTTTGCCCTCTCACTCGAGAAATAATTGGCACTTCACTGGGAGCAAATCATCTAGGTTGTTGTGATTCAGTCCCGCTCACGTATATTGACGAAATTGACGTATATTGACGAAAGCGGCGTGCGGTATTACTTATATTCATTTGTGATGTTGGTCAAATTTCATTTAAAGAATGCTCTGCCGCGTACACCACCATGTTATTAGTTGAATATGCTCGACAAGAAAACACTTCCAGCTGGCAACTATACTCTACATAGTGGCGCGCGTGAGAGAGGCTAAACTCAACTTTCCTCATGTATATTTGCGAGGCATATTGAAAAAACAAGCTGAATTCTTTTAGACAACAGCACGGGCACATTGCATTCTGACATACGTGTATCTAACGAACACCTGTTGTGACAAACACAGGCCCGCAAAGAATGCGCACCAAAATGATATAACCTTGTGGCAGTGCAAAAATTGCTCACATTTTCTGGGCTTCTGCCTTCACACTCGTTGGTGGACATGTCGCAAAGAAATGTCTTATTTGCTCAACTTTGCTTTATACAAACATTTGACTAAATCTTCTGTTGTTTCCACCATGCCTTTAAAAAACAACGTTGTTTAAACAGTATGCTAGACGGCGCGCTTTCTTTGTTCTTTTTTTTTTATGCCGCTTTAACGGTCGCGGCGTTTGCTGGCTCCATTATAGTGAAATGCATACTGCAGCATAAAGAGACCGATGCTTCACTGAGTATTTGCACTAGGTTACGTCGTATCAGGTCAGAGTAAACGGAGAAATAAAATTGCTTTTCAGACATCGGGAAACATTATGCGGTTCGTTACGCGACGCTGCGCATGGCGGGAAATTGGAAAAAACGATCTCATATACGGCAAACGAACCGAAATATAACCCATCACAAAGAGGCATACGTGAGTTGACATTTGGAGAAAAAAAAAATAAGAGAAGATACTTTATATGTGAGGGGCAGAAACGGTATCATCGGCCTGCCGAAAAGTGCACTCAAATGGATTGTCACCTATCTAGATAAAGACAAGATGAACAGTTGGCCATCGGAGAATACAACAAATCTGAGGTCACTGGCGTGGACAGGTTTTTAAACTGCAGAAAGATCAGTCACGACTGCTAGCTTTCAAAATTATTGCCTGCACAAATGCTGTTATGAAACGTTAACGTTAACGTTATGACGTTAACGCAACGCACTGAGCCGAGAACACCGGGGACGTGTAGAGAAATTTCGCTGTAAAACCCATACCACAGGACTGTGTCCTCTAACGGTCTGGTTATTGCGCTTTCACAGTAAAAGTTGTACCGCAGGGCGTTGCCCTTCCGCTGTCCGAAAATGGCCGTGGAGCAAAGTCTGCCCGTGTCGCTGACCTCAACGCGCCCGTGCGAGTGACGCGATACGCGCCGGGCGCCAAAAAGGCGCGGGCGGTGTGCCACCTCTGCTCTTATCTCGGAGGCAGTCGGTTCGCCACGATTCAAACATCGACAGCTCTTCTCAGAGCGCGTTGCTCGATGACGAACATCTTCCGCGGTGTCTTCGATACCTCCACGTTGCGCATCCCCACCCACGGATTCGCGTGGAATTGAGCGTCAGAGTGGGCTTTTGGTGCACATCCGCCCGTTTATGAAGCCGAAGTACTTGTTTATTTACGTGTTTCGGTTCACTGTAATTTTTGATATTTCAAGTCAAAGTCTCTAGAAACTATGAGTTTGAATCCACGCGAATCTCGATTGTGCAAGTTAAGCCGCTATGAAATGGAACACTTTCGTAGGACACTGAATGGGAGCAGCAGTGCCTGCAAACGCTTAAGTACTAACCTCATTTGCGTTGTCTTGCGTTCTAGCGTTGACGAATATATTCCTGATGGAACTTTTTCTTTTCTTTTATTTCAGCGCCAGTACAACAACAGCAAAAAACATTACCGGCTTAGAAAAAAAACTTAGGGTTGGTTTTCATATTGATGCGCTCTTGCATTGAAATTGAGACATTACTTTACTGAACAACCGTTTTACCAATTTAGATATGCTATTCGTTGCATTCAAATGGGTGGTGGACCGTAAGGAAGGGGGGGGGGGGGGGGAATAAAATACTGACAAATAAATTTTTATGCAAGGTATCGAGGTTATTTTTGTTTTGGTTTTACTTGTTTTGCTAAAGATAGTCCTAGTTCACTAAATTGTAAAATTAAGATATTATTTTTCAACGCTGCGCATATTCGTTGCGCACATTGCATATTTGTTTGTTGCGGCGCCTAAAGGGGCATCTTATCGATGTGTTAAACGGTGCGGCATCGAATAGTACGTCCGTTTCGAGATTCTCGACAGACCTCAATTTTATAAATAATTATATAATATGCAGCCACATTTAAAATGTCAATCATCCTTGCGTTATGTTCCGTAGAAGCGTGCTTGTATAATTTATATGTCGATTTTATTTACGAGATTATCAAGCTGAAAACATGATGCGTTTCGATTCTTGCGAATTGGTTGAGCGGTTGTGCTCTATCAGAACGCAATGGAGTTGCGTCCATATCTTCCATATTGCGCTCTAATTAATGTGCGCGTTTCTTTCACAACTAAACATTGTAATTGAGAACATACTTGTGTGCAAGAAAAGCTACGTGAGAGCCAGCGATGGCGGTTTTGTCAATGTTTCTTTTCACCGTGCAGAAAAAAAGAAAAGAGGTATAGAGATTGTCTGCACTTAACAATACCTTCAGTAAGTCTATAGGATAGCCAGACCACAAACGCTGCAGTATTGAAGCGCATTTTCTCTATGTGAATGGCATAGAAGAAAAAAAAGTAAAGATACATCGTTTACTAAAACTAAGAATTCCTTGGACACACGTCCAAGCCTCTATAGAAAGACCGCTCGCTTATATGATCAGACGTACAGAACATTTACCCCTACAATGAGTCGTTGATTTAAAAGCCATAAAGCCGACATTTAGCGTGCCATGAAAGGAAGACAAAAAGGGCGGCGAAAGCCATCAAATGTTTTCTACTTTTATAACAACCATCACGAGCCGCTAATGACGCCGCAAAGCAAGATTGAAAACATTAACGGAGAGCGGAGACGTTTCTATTGTGTGCAATGTTTTTTCGCACAATGCCATTCGAATCAATGAGAAGTCACATTGATGGCGATGGAAAATAGCCGCCATTGTCAGCTGCAATGGAATGGATAAAACGTCGCAAATTGTAAGCTGTATGCAAGGTTATCAAGGCCAACTCTCCATCGGATACGCCTTAATTTCCCAGAATCTTCCTTCAAACTTCGGCTTGAATCATCCGCATAAACGATTTGGGCTATTGTATTTCTGAATGATTCACAGTTACAGGCAACGCAAGGATTTCCCGGCGGTCTCTAATATTCGGTTAATTTCACAACTAAGGTTCACGTTTCAAGATAGAGCTCTTCACGTGTGCACATATACCGACGCTCAAAGGTATTTAATTAAGTTATCGCTGCGACAGGTTAAGCACTTGAAGTGAGTCTGCCGCCGAACTTCATATATGCGCCGTGCTGCCGCGCTTGGCGCGCTAAACGTGAATGTGCATTTTGTTTTGACCAGTGTGGACAAAGGAAACCCGAAATGTGCTGCCACTTATAGTCGCATGTTAGCGGGACAGTCGCGAACCTTCTATATACGGTATTCACTGTGCGATGGCGACAGCAGCTTAAGAAGCGCGATTCCTTGACGCCTCTCTCCTGGGGCGAGAGAGGGGATAACGGCGGCGCGGCGTCGTGAAGAATCGCTACAGGGGCGTTATTCTCGGGTAATCACTTTCAGAGATACCGTGAGATACTTTCGCGAGATCTTGCGAGCCTCGGCACAGGGCTCGTCGAAGCACACGGTCATACGGCCGACAGCGCTGTAGGCACTGCGCAAAGATAGCGAGCTTGGCACAGCGCCAGAATCGCTGTCGGTATTGTACGCGGACGCGACCGGTGCCGAGTCACGCGAAATATCGTCAAACTGAAGTTTTTGCCCGAGATTACCGCCCCAGTTCCAGCGCGGGTACGTCTTTGGCGGGAGCGGTAACCTATTTTGCTGTAATTGTAATGCGAGGAAGAACACCGTAAGAGCACACCCATGTCCTTTGCCAAAGGAGACTCAATACGATGAAGGAGTTACGTGTTGAGTTTGGATTGCCAGCATCCTCTATGTTTAAAAGCGCTGCGTGACTTTGCATAAGGGCATGCCCCATCGCGCAGTGGTCTTGTAGCTCGAGCGCATGTCGCCAATGGCGGCGTGACTCAGCTCGGCGCGCTGCCATAGGTAAGCAAATGGCGCTACTTTTTCCAAGCGTTCGCAACTCTGTGATATAGCGTATATGAATGTTCAAGTACACCCCAAGCCTGTGTGCAACTCGCGGGCTGCGATACCGCTTTGTCACGATGCATAAAGCGTGCCTCTGGGTTCGCGAACTGCCATGACAGCGTCCGCAACCGCTCACGTGGTCTCTGGCGACTGTGTAGCTAACCAAAAAACCGCTTGCGCACAGAGCGGAGAAAAAAAAAAACAACTGGAAATGCATAAAATCAACTATACGCACATCAGTAGCTCTAAGGTTATCGTGTTTTGCTTACAGTTCCGTTTACAGTTCCGTTTGCCGGTTGGTTCGATGCATACAGCCCTGATGAGCTATGTCTCTGTTCTTCTTTTTCTGCACTGCATTGAATACAGTACCATCAAGCCCGAAGGATGTTGCAGT